>NC_056674.1:52422500-53022500 GCF_018350195.1 Panthera tigris
CAACTGTGTTCTGAAGACAGCCTAGCAATCCTGTTTACTGAACTTGGTTTCTCTTCTGTCCCTCATAGTGGCTATCTCAAGCTTCTCCATTTTCCCCAAGTCCCACCTCTCCCCGATGTGATGTTCTTTCCTTTGAAATCAAAGAAACCTCAGTGGTCAGCCCCTCAACACTACCCCCACCTCCCTATCCTCAGCTTCCCCCGAAACTGGCCAACATTTACCCCCATCCCCGCCTCCTTCCCCTTCACAGTGGAGATGTCTCTCTTTGGATTCAAGTTGGGATCAGTTTGGCCACCTGTGCTGTGGACCCTACCCTTCAGGAATGTGGCTTAATCAATAAAGGGACAGGGGTCAGTGCCAGGCTTGGCACATCGCAGCCATGATCTGTTTTTATAAGTAAAATTCTGTTGCAATACAGCCGCGCTCATTTGTTTGTTTATGTTTCGTCTATGGCTGCTTCCATACTCCAACAGCAGAGTTGAGTACGACAGGGACTGGACGGCCCACAAAGCCTACGATGTTTTCTATCTGGCCCCTTGCAGAAGATACTTGCCGACCCTGATTTATACCGTGGGTCAGAAGCCTGAACCCTGCAAACTGGGCTCCCCATCTCGGGGTCTGCGATGAAACCCAAGTGGAATCGGTGGGTCTCAGAGTAATAATTCTTGCTCTCCACAGCTTGCACTTCACTCTTGCAGCTCCTCGTATATTTTAGTGCGCTATAATAACCATGAGAACTGGCCCGTGTCCACGTGGCTCCACGCAGGAGAAAAGCAGGCCAAGTCTGAAAGCTCTAAGCGGGCCCAGAGGAAATGGAATAAGCTAGAACTTTGTTGTTTCCTTTTCGTTAGGTTTAAGTGAGAATTATGTTTTTTAGCAAACTCTCAGTGTGGGCAGGTGACAATTTTTGCAGATATTTTTTTTTTCCTCTCTTTTAACTTGTGCCAATGCGAGTGTGTTTTGTTCCACAGGTTTTACAATATCTGCCGCCCAAGGCTTAAAGATATGTTGTTGTCACCTTCAGAGAAAGGGTTTCCTTTGCAGTCTCTGGAGAAAGTCCATACTATAGGATGGATTTCCTATTACCTTCCGCCGTTTACAAGCCTCTAAAATTATTTGGATTAAATTAGATGTACAGCATCTTATATCTCTTCTTCCAGAAAAAAAAAAAAAATCCCTCCCCCCTCCCAATTTAGGAATTTTCTGAAATATCACCCCACATGGCACGAAACCATTGTATTTATTAACAAAATTGTACCCAGGATACACACACGCACAAGCACATGCACACTTCTATGCAACACCAATGTTATTGCCATTTGGAAGCAAAGGTACACATACACCCATACATATTTGGTAAAAGAGGCAAATTTGCCATTGACATGTGATTGCTTAAAAGAGAAGTCACTAAAAATAAATATGCGTGAATGTCAATGCAGATAAATAAATAAAAGCCCAGCTCTCACACTGTCCTTTGACCTCCTGCTCACCATCCTCCTTAACCTTCATTTTCTCACTGAGGATCCCCGCCCCCCATCCCCTGCGGGTCTCCCTAGGCGGCCCCGTGGCCCACAGTCAGGACAGCCTGTGCCCAGGTCGTTGGGCAGTCTGGCAGGCCTCCTGGCCTTCCTTGAAATGGTGTTGATGTTTTCCCACCCCTGTGCAGCCTGCCCACAGTAACTCCCTCTCTCGGGGTAAAGGGAACAAAGTCAGAGAGAAAAGAGCGGTGATGTCTGGGTTTGGTCTGCTCGCTCACTAATACATCCTGTGTTCAGTCTTCTCCCCCAAAGCAGCATCCCGAGCGGGCCTTGGCTGAGCACCACCTGTACGTGCTCACCCACTGTTTGTTTTACCTGAACACAAACGTTAGCCTTGTTCAAGGGGAGTGTGTATAGGCCATCTGCGCTTCACGCCTTTTGGCCACTTTGCAGTATGATGCGTTTATAGCTGTCATCATAAAGAACTTAGATGCATCCCTGTCCTGCCTAATACTCAGCCTGCTTCTGCCAGGGGAATGAACCCCTCTTTGGTTCTCACTGACCTAGTCTGTTTCAGAATTTTCCCAGGGGAGGAATAAAGTGGAATTTAGATATTTTTGTTCAGAAGTGACATTATTTAAATCTTCGTTTTTAAATGCCTTTTTTTTTTTTTTTGCATTTCTCCCCTCCCCATATACCCTGTTTTTCACCCCTGTTATCTCACCCTCATCTGCTATCTGAATAATAATATGTACTTTCAGACTTAGGATCTATTATCTGTAAATCTCTGTGTAATGCTTTCAACTTCTGCCTTTCTCCGGAGCTGATGCATTCCTCCTCTCCACCTTCCAGCTCTGCAAGGACTCTTAAAGATTACACTTCATTAAATTATTTTTATAATGAGTTCCTGTTACCAGGGAATACAGAGTTAAAAAGGTGATCTCACTACAAGTAATTAGCATAAGACCTGCTGGACCCGTAGAAGTGACTGGATCGCAATCAATGGCAATATGATTACACCCATGCAGCAATTATAAATTATTTAAAACACTACCCCCAGGTTACTGACGAGTTGCCTTTAAATTAAATTCTCTGTCAATAATTGATGCAAAGAATTAATGTGAGAACACCTCCAGTTACTGAAACTTTTTTAAGGTGGCATAAAATATTGAACTGTGGCCCGTCATTAGCAGCGGGACTGTCTGTTTGCTGTAACATCCTTCTTTTCTAAATTGGTCAAGAAAGACTCTCAGATCTTGAAAGATGACAAATGATTCTGAATCCACGGTGGGATAATCTCCTACGGATGCTGAAATGCCTCAATAGAAACCTTATATATTAAGGCAAAAGAAAAGAAAATAGCCTTTAAATAAGAACTGATTTTATCACTTAATCAATTTCAACAAATATATAAGCAGACTTAGGTTCGGTGTTCTGTTGGTTTAATTTTGTTTTGTTTTTTAGGGGTTTTTTTGTTTTGTTTTGCTTTGCTTTTTTGCTTACGTTACAGTTCTTTGCTAGGATCAGTAAGTGAGAGAAGGTGTTACCTACTTGAGAAGTCATGATCTATGATATTTAAGCAGTCAGAAATCTTAAAATAAAAAAAGTCAGGTCTTACAGTAACATAAGAAGTGTGCCTTTGACACAATGGGTTGTTCTCCTCGCTTACTTAGTGCCTTCTGTTTCTATCTAAACATCGTGTGTCATTGTTTCATCTTCCACACTAATTCTCTACTAGCAATGGGAACAGGGGATCTAGACAATTATGCAGGCCCTTCAAGGATGAGAAGGAGGTTGTCTGTTAGCCCTCCTGGCTCCTGTCTGATTTTACCAGTCAGGGGGAGCTCAGGGGGTGGAGGTGATGCAAAAGATGAACCGTCTCTAAAATAAAGAACATACTTCCTTCGTTTGCCCGTTCTCAGCCCAGCCCAGTGTTTGGGGGCAATGCCTGGTAAGATGCCTTCTCTGTCCTCACACTCTCACTCTCAGGTTAACAGGCAATACTCTTGATTCCTCCCTTGGAGACTGATAGGGAAACCCTAAGGTTCTCTGTTAGCCAGAGCAGGGGCCGTCAAAACAGACTTTAAGGTCAGAGAAGCTTCTAGAATCTTCATTTTGGTGGGTAAACTGCAGTTACCTGGACAAGGAAAGGGGCTCTCCAGGCTGACAGGGCGCCTCCCACACAAAGGCTCACAGAAGTGAAATGGAACAACTGGCAGTAAGACTCTACCTAGAAAAATAAAAAAAGAGGCCCCTTTTGACCATCCCATGCCTGAAATGAGAGACATCATTGTCTGGTGTGCATCAAAGCTCCCCGCGTTGCTCTAGGCACGGAGTCAGGGCTTGAAAAATGCCAACGCTTGGCCTTCCCCTTCTTATGTGTGATTTGAATATTCGAGGCTATCCTAACGGGCTTCCCATTGGCATTGTGTCCCCTTTATTTTTACCTCGTCTAGGTTGATTACTCTCTTCTTTGGCTTCTCAGGAAACCATCTCCATGCTCAAACAAGTGCCAGAAATGGAGAAGGGTGGGGGTATTGCACGGACACTTCCTCCCCCTCCACTCCAACCTCAGACTCATTTCCTCTTGCTTCTTCCCACACGGCCGCCATTTTCATTTTTGCTTACTGTCATTGTATAACTTACAGTTCTCTTTTCTTCGCTGTCTGGGATATTCTTCCTTTTGGGACTCCCTGCTAGTCCCAGGGGGCCTTTTTCCAACACTGCTCTGAACTCATTAGCATCCCTCTTGTTCCAGAAAATGCCCTTAATGTGCCTTTCCCCTGCCTGTGCCAGCTTCACCCTTCATACAAAATGTCCACACAGGGAAGAGGACGCTAGAATCAAATAGTATCTTCTGTTTCCTAGCAGCCTCAAACAGAAGATTACCTAGACAGGTATTTCAAGCTGATACACAATATTTTCCCTGGCACATTTGCCACTGGCTAAGCAAGATGTCTCATCGGTAATGTAGTTGAGTACCAAGTACTCCCGACTGCCACAGAATAATTTCTTTTGTTGCGGCAAATTTTAATTTTTTCATTCTTGCAGTTTGGTTTTATCTTCTAATTATGTGTGTGTGTGTGTGTGTGTGTGTGTGTGTGTGTGTGTGTGTGTGTATGTGTGTGCACATACACTCATGCAACATACATCCACATACCTAACTATTAGGCTGTGGGCTTAACCCTCTGGATTCAAGTCTATCAAAGTTCCTTTGCTAACTCCAGCCGACTAAAGGATATCCTCCCCCTCACCAAATGTACTATTAAACATCAAAATTACTCATTTTTGGTGGCACTTGAGCATGCAGATAATCAAATCATAGACTGTTTTGTTTTGTTAGTCTGTTTTGGGTCCAAATTGTGTTTGTTTAATTTTTTTAATGTTTTTACTTTATTTCTAAGAGGGAGACAGAGCATGAGTGGGGGAGGGTCAGAGAGCGAGGAAGACACAGAATCTGAAGCGGGCTCCAGGCTCCGAGCTGGCAGCACAGAGCCCGACAGGGCACAGGAACTCACAGCCTGTGAGATCATGACTCGAGCTGAAGTTGGACGCTTAACCGACTGAGCCACCCGGGTGCCCCGAAATTGTGTTTTATGGTTAACATTTCTACCAGTTGGACGTGCACAGGCTTTGGAGATCCAACTTCCTCTGCCCTACCGAATTCGTCGCCACAGCTGCAGTCTGCCGTGAGTCTAATTTTTTAACTCAAAGTGATCGTCTTCTTTTCACTTCTGTGAAACATACTGATTCACGTTCCCCAGGGACCCACACGGGGCTCCCTCACACCGGCCCAGTCTGCTGTGTCTTTCTCAAGAAAGGATGGGAAAGCTGTGGGAAGAACAGAGAGGGTAGAGGGCCGCGTTAGAGCTGAACAGGTTTGAAGAAGAAGACAGGATTGAAACTGCACCTTGCAAGTGTTTACAAGCACCTGACATTGAGCTTCAGACCCCAGGATGGGCGGCTTTGGTTTCCCACATTGCAGGTCTTTTGAGAAAAACAGTGACTAACCCGCACAGTGCGTAACTCACTTCTCAGAACTTTCGATCAGAAATTATCTGATGACTGGACCAATTCTGATCACTGCCCTTTGAGCAGACGCACCCAGGCCCCTCAGTGGCGAGGCGTGCAGAAGGCAGAGAGATCCTACGCATCCTTACCACGGCCCAGGGCGCCTGGGCTTCCCACCAGGCCACCAGGCACCTGTTTACGAGAACTCACTGGTGTTCTAAGTATATGTCTTATCTGGGCAGTCTGATCAGGAAAATAAATTCACCAGCTTGCCTTAAATGTTTCCATCATGAGGGTACTTATTAGCCTTGTGCTAAAATGTAATATCCGCTTTTTCAAACCACATTTCAAAGTTGATAGCATCACCGGATTGAGAAGACTTTTAAAGAAGCGGGCTCAACCAATGAAGAGAAATGAGATCTGTCTGTTCGTCAGTGGGTTTGCTTTACTTTTCTGTGGGTTTCTTTTTTGTTCTCAATTAAGTATTATTTACAAAAGGCCCCAAGTTTCAGTGCACGCTACATCTCCCTTTCCGATTCCTGGTAGCCTGGAAAGACGAGGGTTCCCCGAAGAGACGTTGTGTGTTGCCTTCTCAGTTGAGGCCGAGCCTCGTGACCCTGTGTGTCCTGACACATGGCGATGGTGGCAGCTGCCTGGCTCCCCACGAGGCTTTCATCCTGTGGTTTCTTCCGTTCTTTTCAGGCTACCATGCCGTCGAGCCTTAATTTGTTGTCAGATTTGCACCGTACCCAGGAGAAGGGTCGATTCACCTTTAAAATCTAGTGGCCGGCATTTGGAAAGGATTCCGTTTTTGAAATCCTGCCCCTTTTGACAATGCAAACCCAAGCAGGTAATAACTCTATCACGTCTGTTTCCACCTTAACGTTGCCATTCTTCCTTCAAAAGTGCCCCGGTCCCATGGATGGGGGATCACAGGACTTCAACATATGACCATTCTGGTAAATTCAGAGATTCTGGCAAAAAGAAGTTTTCTTAAGAACCATGTCGATTGATTCATAGTATGTGTCTTTGTCAAGCTGAATGGCATACTGTCATGTCAGGAAGCTGATAACCACAGTTCAGAAAAACCTCGATCTGGCTTTCACATTAGCCTTGTGCTCTCTTTAGGAAAAAAAAAAAACAAAAAACAAAAAACAATCACCTCACGAATTTGGTCCTGACGATAACTTAACATCCCAAGCCATAGAGATTTGATTTGGTGCTTCCTTTAAGAAAAGAACAGCTATCAAACTTTGTATAAAAATTCCTTTTCACACTCGAGTAACCACCAAAGCCATTTTTGAAAGGACACCGCAGACACACAGGCAATTGTTCTTTAAAACAAGAGAGGAACATTGCGTTTTAGAAGAGAAGGAAATAGAAATACTGCTGGAGGGGGGGAGAAAAGCAAATAAACCTGCTAAATGATGTTTTTAAAATAATTAAGTATTTCCAGAGTGTACTTACCCATAAAAAAATAAAAGTCCCCAGGGGCGCCTGGGTGGCTTGGTTGGTTAAGCATCTGACTTCAGCTCAGGTCATGATCTTACGGTCCGTGGGCTCAAGCCCCATGTCGGGCTCTGTGCTGACAGCTTAGAGCCTGGAGCCTGTTTCGGATTCTGTGTCTCCCTCTCTCTGTGACCCTCCCCCGTTCGTGCTCTGTCTCTCTCTGTCTCAAAAATAAATAAACATTAAAAAAAAAATTTAAAAATAAAAAAAAATAAAATAAAAGTCCCCAAATTGTTTTCATAGACCCACTTGGTCTTCCTCAGAAAAAAGAGCTTAGGATTATGGAGTGACTGGTGTCCCAAAGCCGCTTGGTGTTTACAAAGTTATCGAAAATGGGCTGGGGCTGCTGATGGTAATAACAACAGCTGGGGCCCTTAATCGTGTGCTGCGCCTCCGTTATCACGCTGAAACTCCACCAGAGTCTTGCAAGATCCATGTCTGGCTCCCTGGACTTCTTCAGGTGAAGAAATTGCTGAGGCTGATAATTAACTTGCTCAAGGTCACAGTGCTAATGAGAAGCAAAGCCGTGATAATGATCTGGGACACCTGACTCCTAAGCCCATTCTTTTTCCACAAAGCATGACTTCCTCAGATAGTAATTAAGAAACAGTTTCATAAGTAATCTTAAAATAAAACTTGCGAGCGCTTTTGTGGCCTGGATTATAAGCCTAAAACGTAAAGTCTGTTTCGCAAATACGAAATTTGACCTGTCAAGTGACTCTCTCGGCAAATGTGGGAGATGGCGGCCAGCTGGCAGAATATTTATACACACGTATATCTGTATAATGAGGTGTAATCTTCATACCCTAAAGTTAATGTAGTTTAAGGATACTGTTTTCTGGATTTCAGCAAACGTGCATATGTCCACACCCACGTAATCACCACCACTATTCAGATGTAGAACATTCGCGTAACCCTACTAAATTCCATCATTCTTATTTACAGTGAATCCCTCCACTCCCAGAGGCTTTCTTCTTGTCCATTTAACTTAGTTCCACCTATGCTAGAACATCATTTCACGGAAATCAGACCTATTTTTTGTCTGGCTCCTTTAGCGCAACCTCATATTTGTGAGACCCATCTCTGCCGATGTACTTATCAGTACGTTCTCTTTTTTCAGTGTTGAGTAGTGTGCCATTTTGAAAATCTCCCACAGTCTGTGCATCTACGCACCTGTTGATGAGCACAGAGTTGTTTGCTATTCCGAGTAAGGCTGTTGTGAATGTTCCCGTAAAAACCTTCTTCCGCATTTTTGTTTCTTTTTGGTAAACTCCTAGGTGTAAAATTCTGGACTCTTAGGGTATGCATGTGCCACTTTAAGTTGCTGTCAAACAGTTGTCTAAAGTGGTTTTACCATTTTAAACTCCCCCTGGAAGCGTGTGAGAATTCGTAGTGCTTCACATCCTCACCGATACTTGGTATTTTCAGTCTTTTTAATTATAGCCATCCTCGTGGGTGTGAAATGGTATCTCTTGGTTTAATTTTGCATTTTCCTGATGACTAATGCATCTTTTTATGACCTCATTAGCCAGTCATATGTTTTTCTTTCTGTGAAGTGATTATTCACATATTTGGCCATTTAACAAAAAATTGGGGTTGTTTGTCTTTATCTTATTGAGTTGTAGAGCTTCTTTATATATTTTGGATTTGAGCCTTCATCATGTGACATTGTAAATTTCCTCCTCGTCTGTATCTTCTCTATTCCCTCCTTAATGGTGTCTTTTGAAAAGCAAAACATTTTAATCTAGATAATGTCTGGTTTTTCTTTTTTTTTTTCTTTTGTCATCGTTCTAATAAAATCATCACTGATCCCAAGGTCAAAAAGATTTTTTTTTTCCTAGAAGCTTCATAGTTTGTTTTACATTTAGGTCTATGTTCTGTCTCAAATTAATTTGTGTATATGGTGTGAGGTAAGGATAGAAGTTTATTTTTCCCCCATACAGACCTCCAAATAGTTGTTCCCACGCTTTTGTTGAAAGACTAATCTCCTTATTGAATTTCCTTGGCTCTTTTGTCAAAAATCAATTGACTATATGTTTGAGGATCTATTTTTAGACTCTCTGTTGTACTCCATTGATCTATTTGTTTTTTCTTATGGCTATACCTACTTTATTGATTACTGTGGATTTACAGTAAATTTTGAAGGTAGGTAGTATAAAGATTTCAACTTTATTCTGTATTTCAAGATTGTTTCGGTATCCTAGCTACTTGGGTTTTTCCACTGCAATTGTAGGATTAGCTTCTCAATTTCTGTTAAAAGCCTTGCTGAGATTTTATTTGGTATGATATTGAATCCACTGATCATTTCAAGGAGGATTGAAATCTTCACACCATTGAGTATCATAATCCATAAGCCTATATCTGTTTGCTTATGTCTTCTTTAATTCCTCCCAATGATGTTTTATAGTTTTCCGTATAGAGGTCTTGTGCCTTTTTATTTATTCTTAAACATTTTGCTTCTTATGCTATTGTAAATGACATTTTTAAGTGTCTTTTTTTTTCTAATTGTCCGTTGCTAATGTGTAGAAATAAAATAGATTCTAGCAAGATGATCTTATATCCTGTGACTTTGAAGCTTTTTAGTTTCTTTTTTTTTTTTTTCTTTTTTTTTTTTTTAGTATTCCATGGGAATTTCTATGTCTCCAAATAGATAGAGGTCTACTTCTTTCACCATGATTTTTCTCATGTTTCTTTTTCTTATGTTAATGCACGTGTAGAACCCCCAGGAATGTTGAATAGATGTGTAAAGAAGAGACATCATTGCCTTATTTAGTATTTTTCCATTAGGTATGATGCTAATTGTAGACTGTTAGTACATGTTCTTTGTTAGATTGACTAGTTTGTGTTTATTTCAGTTTGCTGAGAGTTCTATTATAAATAGGCATGTATACATATTGTACATTCTTATTATTTTCTGTGTGTTCAGGGTAGTTTAGCTCATTGGTAGAAAGGGTGGGTGCTGGCATCGTCACCCCAGATCTTTGAGTTGCCCACAAACACGGCCAGGGCAAATAACTTATTTCCTCTGCGAACTGAGGTTTCCTCATCTGTAACTGGAAATCGTATACAAAGACCTCACGTAGTAACTGACACTTAGCACTCCGTAAATGCTAGCTCTTCTTTTAATATGACATTTATGGGAAAACGGAGGGTATATTCCAGCATCATGGAAAGCACCTGTCCTGAACACTGAGAACATCAGCCCTACCAGCCACTGTCCGTTTTGAAGACAAGATAAGGTCACTGGCTTATGGGATTGATCTTGGTGTAGACTTTTACAGACGCCCGAAATGACTCTCCCTTTTCACATTCCACTTCCCTAGTTTTGAAAGTTGAAGTAGATCTGTGTGATCCCTGCAGAATTATGTGCAAACTAGCGTTAAGATGAAAATCTTTTATATTTGTTCTGTAGCTTGGAAAACTAGTGCATGGTCTGTTTTATTCCACTGGCTCCTAAGGTTCAGGTATTAACATAAATACAGCCCATTAACACTTGTTCCTCTCTGTCAGGACATAAATTAAGTCTGCAGGTGTTCCATGAAGCTGTACCCTTGGTACTAATTAAGCCTTGATAATTAGGTTTGTTAAATTCAGGACTTTAAGCTTATATTCCCTCTTTGGGCTACCAAAACCGGAGATGTGCAACATTCAAACCCTCCCCTCCCCCCGCTTTTTTTTTTTTCTTGCAGAGAGCTTTGCTGCTCCTCCCTTCTATTCCATTATTATTAGTATTAGTATGAGTATTATTAGTAGTATTACTATTAAAATGAAGAAGGAGTCACTAACGAACCCTTCACCATTTTGCCAACTCTGGGTATAAATGTTGAAGGAGATCTGTACGTTTGTTTATGATGAGATTAAAGTTTTTTCTTCTCCTGTTTTGTGTCAGCTCAGACACTGACGTGGAGAGTTTCCAGCCTGGCTTAGCCCATGTACTGAACATGCCCAGATCTCTGCCTCAAACCCAAATGAACTGTCACTTACGAACATATGTTGCTGTCATTAAAAGCTAGGCATGTAATGAATGCAGCACTGAAGTAATTTGTGCTCGTATTTTTCCCTTTAAAAATGAGACATTTTATTAATAGGAAAGGAGTTATTTGAAAATGAAGGGATCCTGCAGTCACAGCGGTACCTACTCCCACTGGAGTTTTCCAAACAGAGATCCTTGTTTGGAGGACCAGGAGAATATTTTGTGGCTGTCAGGTTATTTGTAACCAGAACACAAACCACAAAATCATCTAATCAAAATAGATTTTCTCTCCAGTTCATCTTTCCTCTTTGGTTGCTTTATAAATCTTATTACTCATCGGATCCGATGTTTGGCGAGTGCCATTTTTCATTTTGAATAAATGGAATCATAAAAACAACTCCATTAGTGCTGCTTTCAATAATATTCTTGGTGATCATGCTAACTTAATACTCTCTTCTTTTATTTCAAGAATATTAAATAAAGTTACACTTTTACTAGGAAGCATTCTTTTTTTTTTTTTTTTCCAAAAAACACAGTTTATACTGCAAGAGACTGCCATAAAGCCAGATCAGTTCCATGTTTTCTTTGGCATTCTCTTCCCAAGAAGCCCCGTGATTAATCTGTCCAGAAAAGGACCAGTTTTCACCAGCACTCACATCCCGAAGCTTCAAAGAACTCATTCCACAGAACGGGCCACCCCTCTCTTTTCTGACCCAACCTCACTTTTAGACATTCCTCACATCCAGAAGCCCCAGTTTTCTCCTTCAAGCACGGTGTTCAAAGTCCATCTTCAAAGTCCCCAGCGCAGAGCTCCCCGTGCCTCCCCCCCCCTCCCCATGACAGCAGGACAGGAGGAAGACCCAGAGATGAAGAGATGGGCTTTGAAGGAAATAGTTTGAGCAATAATCCAAAGGCTTGCCTTTGTTTTGCTAAATGTGGGAGGTTAAGGATCTGAGGGTGTGTGTTTGCAGGGCCCTACTATTTAATCAGGGTTGTAGAATATCCCAGATGCCGGAGAATGTCGCTTGCCCGAGAGCCCTATGCTGATAGGAACGGGGCGTTTTTGTTTGAATTATTTCTTCTTTTCCAGCTCTGTTCTCTGTCTTCTTTGTCTCTCCTCCCTCCCCCTTTTCAAAACCGGCTGGCACTGGCTGTGCCAGACCACCCCCCCCTCCATGTGCATTCTGATGCTCTCCCTGCTGGGTGCAGTGCAGGGACAGCGGGGACCCTCGCCCCCACCTCACCTGCCAGCCCAAGCCCCTCTGCAGCAAGCGCTGTCCCCGTGCCCCTCACTTTTGGGGAGGCAGGAATTAGAGCGGGAGTTGGTGTAAGAGCTGCATGTTTGCAGCACATCCGGCCGGCTGGCAGTCTCTCCTTGTCAGTCCTCTGGGAAACCCCAGAAATCTTTCTCCTGGTGAAAATCAGGCAGGCTGGCAGTCCTCTTAGTTGTGTTTGAAGCAACCTTGCGCACTCCACGCTCTACACTCGGCCGTCAACGACTTAGCCTTGTTACGTTGCAGTGAAACCCCACCACATCCCTTTGTATCTTTTTTGGAACTGCTTCTGCACTGCATAATTGACATTACAGGGAGGAAAAGTGCTCTGAGTAATATTCTTCACCGAGTAAAGAGTCACCGCTGATTAATTACCTCAAGGACGAGGGGATGGCGGCTTCTTCTCTTCTCATTGGAAGCCCCTTGCATCCCGCAGCTGCACGCGGGGCAGGGAGGGAAGGCCAGGGCTCAGAGGTGGACTAACAGCTGGGGTGAAGGCATTTCAAATGTCAGGCAGCCGGTTAGACTGCGGCATTTTCGGGCCTTCCCGGGGACTGCGGCGCGGGCCTGCGCCGAGGCTGTGCCCTGAGCTCAGGATCTGACACCAGCTTCCAAATGCTGTCTCTCTCTGCTTGGGGCTGGAACCCGCATGCCAGGGCTAAGCCATCAGGCCGGGCTCTGCAGGGGCTGCGGGACCAGAGCAGCTCGATATTTCCTGCTCGGTGAGAAAGGCCAGCTCTTTTCTTAGTGGGAATCCGCTTTCCCACCCACTGCCTTCTAAGAATGAAAGCAAATCTATTGTGCTTTTTTTTTTGTTGTCTTGTTATGTTTTCCCACTCCAGTTTCAGCCTTGATTTGCATGGTTGTTTCTTCCCCTCCATTTCATGTTAGTTTCCTAATTGAGGAGTAAGTGAAGAGTGAGTAGGGACTAGACAGTTTCTCCCAGTGGCTTGCACAGCAGGAGTCCCTGCTAGGTTCAGGGCTTAACATTCCTCTTTGCCCTTTGGACCCCCCAAAGCAAGGCATATACCTTCTTCAGGCCCCCTTTCCTCAGCCCTTAAAGGAAGGCATGCGGATGGGTCACCTGTGAGTTCCTTTGATTACTGGTCGTGTTAGGAGTGCAGGGCATTTGCGACGTAATTTGTCGAGTGTGACAGTTATTCGTTCAACCAACGTTCATTGAGAAGCTCTTGTGTGCCGGGAGAGCGGCTGAGCCCAAGTGTAAAAAACCAGAGCCTAGAAAACCAGGTTTGGCATAAAACAGAGGGAGGATCTATAAACCCTGCTGGTGTGATATGAAACAGCATCAGACAGCAGTGTCCACACCAGCTCTCAGTCCTTCATGGAATCACACAAGAAAACAGACTTACATGGGGATTTCTAACCCGCTGCGTTAGCTTCTGAGCAATGGGGGGGGGGGGGGGGGGGGCATGGTGAATAGTGACCAACACTAATTTTTCTTTTTAAGTATTGAAGATTTTTGTTTTTCTTACAGTAGATACTTTATTCCAGAAACATTAAATTCAGAAAACTTAAGCCTAATGATAAAAGTTGTGTGTCAGTTTTACATCAGTTGCTTCTCTGGCTCTGTTGAAGTTCCCTGAGAAAAGAAACTTGGCTTTGGGCCACCTGCTTGGCTCAGTTGGTTAAGCGTCCGACTCTTGGCTTCAGCTCAGGTCTTGGTCTCGCGGTTCATGAGTTCGAGCCCCGTATGGGGCTCTGTGCTGACGGCACGGAGCCTGCTTAGGATTCTCTCCGTCTTTCCCTGCCCATCCGCTGCTCTCTCTGTCTCCATATAAGTAAATAAACTTTAAAAAAAATATATTTTAGATCTAAGAAACTTGGCTTCACGTGTCTTTCCCTGCTTCCCCTTCCACCCCAGCAGTGGGAGGTAATGATATGGTCAACCTCACTGGTTTGTCTGAGGATCCAAAGAAATGTGGAAGGAGCTTAAACACATCACCTGGCAGGTTGTTATTAGCCAACAATTTCTGAAAAATTCTTAAGCCAATAAGTATGTCTTGCTGTCGTATGCACTGATTTAACCAACAGACCACCTGCACATCTATGGTGCTGCTGTTTTCAGGGTAGCCCAGGTATGGTGTGGTAAAGAGAACACATCCCTGAACCTAGTTTAATCCCGACCCACCCCCCTACCTTATTATTCACTGTGAGAGCTTATTTTCTTTAACTGCGAGATGAGCTTGAGAGTAACAAGGATGCCGAAGATTTGGGATGATCGTAATGACAGGAGTAATAAAAATTGTAATCATGGTAGCATTGACCATGCTGTGCCTTGGGTTCCTGTGATGTGCCGGGTACTGAGCGTGTTCCATTTAGTTCTCGGAGCTCTGTGGAGCTCTTGTCATTCCCAATTGACAAAGGGGGGAAGGGACAAAGCAGATGAGTCATTTTCTGCAGGTTACACAGCCTAAGGAGTGGAGATTCCCTGCGCCTACAGGTAGTGGAAACCTCAAAGCTATAACCATTCCATCAACAACACCTTCATCTTCTTATCAACGTTGCCTCTTTCCTGAAAGTAGGGGCCTCCACTGATGTTAGCAAACCAGGAAAACCCTTCTGAAAAAAAAAAAAAAAAGCTGTTACCACAGGGCGCTGGGTGGCTCAGTTGGTTAAGGGTCAGGCTTCAGCTCAGGTCATGATCTCACGCTTCGTTGGTTCCAGCCCCTCGTCAGGCTGTGTGCTGACAGCTCGGAGCCTGGAGCCTGCTTGGGATTCTGTGTCTCCCTCTCTCTCTGCCCCTCCCCCACTTGTGCAGTGTTTCTCTGTCTCTCAAAAATGAATAAACATTAAAAAAAAAAAAAAAAACCTGTCACCAAACTAGCAACGCACACAAAGTCAAACACTGGTGTTAGGGCTTTTCTTTAAAGCAAAAGTTGCCACTTCTAGGTGCTTTGAGGTCATCGCTTCGATGACCTTATAAATGCTTTCTCTGGGTGGGGGAGTCGCTAAAAATGTGAATACTTCCTTTGCCACGTCCAGCTTGCGCTCCAGGTGTCTGTGCTATGATTACAGACCGTATCTTTGTCACCCAGACTGGGGCCTTTTTAAGAGGGGGCAGGGGCACCTGGGTGGCTCAGTCTTATTTCAGCTCAGGTCGTGATCTCATCATTCATGGGTTCAAGCCCTGCATCAGTCCTGCACCGATAGTGTGCCACCTGCTTGGGGGTTCTCTCTCTTCCTTTCTCTCCTCTCTCTCTGTCCCTCTAAATAAATAAATAAATGAATGAATGAATGAATGAATGAATGAATGGCAGGTAATTACTGGGACGGTGGGCATAATCATTTTAACTGTGACCCATCCTACTTTCTAAAATTTTAGGGTCTTGGGGCACCTGGGTGGCTCAGTCCATTAGTGTCTGACTTTGGCTCAGGTCACGATCTCTCAGTTCATGGGTTCAAGCCCCATGTCGAGATCTGTGCTGACAGCTCAGGGCCTGCAGCCTGCTTCAGTTTCTGTGTCTCCTTCTGTCTCTGTCCCTCCCTTGCTCATTCTCTCTCTCTCTCTCTCTCTCTCTCTCTCTCTCTCTCTCTCTCTCTCAAAAATAAATAAACATTAAAAGAAATTTTTTTTTAATAAATAAAATAAAATTCTAGGGTCTTTGCTTCTGGGCTTTTTGTCAATCTTTGGTCCTACTCCAGTGAATCCTTCTCAGGTGAGTGGTTGGGGGGAGAAGGGGGAAGTGTGGGGGAGAGCTGGAAGGAAATAACCATCTTTTTCTCTAGAAAAAAATCACACCTCTTTCCTGCTTCATGCTCCCCTTGGTTCTCTGCATCGTGTATCTTTATATTCTACCCCTACGTCCCAATGGAGTACCCCACCCTAGAGTGCCATTATAACCGCAAAGGATAAAATATATTGTCATTCTCTGTTGCTTTTCACCAGAACTGTGAATCCCTGAGACTTGTATCTTTGGGGTCAACTAGCAATATTGTGGATCGAGTTCTTCATGACCCTAGCCTAGGACTAACCCTAGGTAGTGGGTTGTACCTCTGGTCACCCAACTGCTGCCCTTGGCATGAGGCTGTTGGCAGGCCCCAGGAGAGAAGAAGGACTGATTGCTTGCTAATTTCACTTGCGTGTTGGGTCTACATATATTTGCTTCCAACTTGAAGAAAACCTGAGACGGGAAGATTCTGATCTAAAAGAAAGAAGGAACGAAAGAAAGGAAGGGAAGGGAAAGGGAAAGGGAAAGGGAAACAGAAAGGGAAAGGGAAGAAGAAATGTCAAGTAAATGGCTGTTGATGGACCCCTGAAAGAATTGTTCCATTCATAAGAAGGGTGAAGTAGGTGCTTAAAGATGTAAGCCACCTAGATGCACGTATAGTATCCTATATTTGTGAAATTCAATTTAAAAAAAAGGATTTATTAAGAACATAATCCAAGGAGCTCTCAATGTCAAATGTTAGTTGTACAGGGGAGAAAAAATGTTTTCCCCAACCTTCTTGGGGTCCCTGGCCGGGTCTGAAAATGAAAATGACAAAGATAGGTCAATAAGAGAAAAGCCTATAGATTCTCATTTAATAGAAGTTTTGCATGACATGGGAGCCTTCATAAGGAAGTGAAGGCCGGAAGCAACATTGAGACCTGAATATTTTCGTGGTAGGTTTGAGGAAGAGTGGACAGACATGGCAGAATATGACTGGCTGAGAAGTGGCCTGTTTTTTTGTTTTTTGTTTTGTTGTTGCTGTTATTGTTGTTGTTTGATTCTTTGTCTTCAGAGAAAAGGCTGTTCCTTTCCTCTGGGTTTAGGCAAGGCACTTATCACATGAAAGTTTTATGACCTGCTTCTGGGGAGAAGGGCAAGAGAACATGAGGGTAACTTCCCTGTTCCTGCCATTTTATCAGACTCCTTCAGCTTAAACATTTAATATTCCAAGGTGCCACATTTTGGGGAAACTGGTCCTGAACTCCAATTGGTTGCATCAAACACACCTCCACCCAAATTGCCAGAACTTGGCCCAAGTTCTTAGTGTTAGAGTGTCCCCAACTCAGCCATCCCTCACTCCTCCTCCCTTACCTTAGTTAACCAAGGATCAGAGATCCAGAAAGGAAAAAATAGCTTTGTACTAGGAACTTAGTAGTGATTCAATCAATGTCTCTGGGATGGGAAGGTGGATGGATGGATGGATGGATGGATGGATGGATGGATGGATGGGTGGATGGGTGGACAGACAGACGAATGAATGACCCAGGCTACACTATTTCTGTCTTCTTGGTTACAGGCCTTGGGCAAGCTCAGGAGTCTGAGGGGAATCCCACATAACTCCTATAAACCAAGGATTCCTCTGCAAAGTTTCAACCATTTAGGGAGAGCTAGGGTAACAGCAAACCACCTTTGGGGTGAATTACGTCCCAGGGCCTTTTGGAACAGAACCATTTTGTCCCCCCACAAGGGAGGAGTAGGAGGAATGGCAAAATTTAGCTTCAGAAGAAAGCTTCTTGGCCTTGAAGGAGATGACTTTGTTACTACTGTGTAAGCCCAGCAGGAAGGACTCTTTGATGTGTAAATGTGACCTGATAAGGACTTCCTCTAATCCCCCCACCCCTGGCAGGAATTCTCTCCCAGGGAGGCCTCCTGGCCCCTCCCATCCAGAGCCCTGCCCTGGGCTATCTGCCTGCTTGGCACCCCATCAGCTATCCTCTGTAGAATCAGGCCCTGATTGCAATGTGGTCGGGGCTTCTGAAGAGAGACAGAATACATACACATCTTCCAGGAGGTGAGGGAAGGCGGGAGGGAAGACAGAACTTTCCTTTGGCTCCAGGTCTGTCAAGACTTGGGAAGAACCTGATTCTCTCTGTGTGAGTGAGCCTCCTTCAACCTCCCCAAGTTCCCGTAGCTCTGTGGGGACAAGGTCTCCTGACCTTTCATTACCTTTATTACCCAAGGTGTTCTGTTCATTTGCGCAAACCCAGCACTGAGCGAGACCAGGAATAATATGATAATATGTCAAATTCCCTGATTCCATGGCAATGTCATTTGTGTGTGTGTGTGTGTGTGTGTGTGTGTGTGTGTGTGTGTGTGTGTTGTGCATGTGTGAATAAAAAAGGAAAGGAGCACACAAAGGAGCCACTGGCAGGTGGTGAGGAGTGCTGTTTAGGAAATAAAATTGCGCAGTAAGTGGCATGAGGGGTGTTACTTTTATTTTATTTTATTTTATTTTATTTTATTTTATTTATTTTATTTTATTATTTGTTTATTTTGAGAGAGAGAGAGAGGGAGCACAAGTGGGGGAGGGGCAGAGAGAGAGGGGCAGAGAGAGAGAGAGAGAGAGAGAGAGAGAGAGGGAATCCCAAGCGGGGTCTACACCCTCAGTGTAGACAGAGCCCGATGCGGGGCTCGAACCCACGAAACGCGATGGAACCCACGAACCGCAAGATCGTGACCTGAGCCGAAGCCAAGAGTTGGACGCTTAACCAACTGGGCCACCCAGGTGCTCAGGGGAGGGGGACGGCTTTAGATGGGTCTCCAGGGCCTCTCTGAGGAGGTCCCATTTAACCAGGGCTGGGGCTGAAATGGAGCCAGTCCAAGGGAGACCAGAGAAAACCAGCCCCTGAAGGAAGGGAGGGCAGCAGCTGGCAAGACCCATGGCAGGGCAGGGGGTGCTGTGTTTAGTGACTGCAGGAGACTGTGAACCTGACCCTGTGAGTAGATGAGAAACAAGAGGGGGCTGGGAGCCGCAGTTCATGCACAGCTCTGCAGGCCTTGGGAAGGGATGTGGAGCTCTTTACCAGCGTTTGGTCATTTGGACCAAGCCCTGGCATGCTAACCCTGTGGATCACTGTGGTCCAAACTGCAGGGCAACCAGGCTTTTTATCATCCCCAGTTCCCCAGAGCTCAAATTACTATGAAGGCCCAATGTGGCAGTTGTGCTGTTTCAAAGACAGCACGCACCCTTTTGAATCCCTTTGTCCCTCATGGTTACTCTGCATGGCCCCCAATGAGAGATGAGCACATCGTACGAGCGGAGATGCCCAAGGGGGGAAACATGGAAAATCTAGCTACCCTTTGGTAAGAGTGGCCTTCGAGCCTCGTGTGTTCTCTGTTCAGCTGTTAAGATTGTTATTAAACTTTATGGACCATAAACCCCACGGCAACAAGGAGAGTGAACATCCATGCTATTACAAGAGTGTCAAAACAGGAGCCATATTTCATGGCCTGAAAGGTACGCACGGTTGGCCTCTTGCGAGCCCAGAGTGCCTTCTGGCTGAGTTTAACCCTCAGCCTGTCTTCTGCCTCTCAGTGAAACAGTTTGGTACAGAGGCTTTCCAGAAACGATATTCCTCTTCGATGCAGTTCCCTTGTCGCAATGGACACAGAGGGTCCAGTTCCTGGGGTTGTGGAAGACGTTCTCCTCCTCTCCTTCTTGGGGATGACGTTCCTCCACTGTTTTAGAGCCAGGTGTAGACAGGCCCCTTGCTTTGGCCGGGAAAGCATGTCACAAGTGTCAGTTTTAAAAGCCAGGATGCGGTGCCCCACTATTTCCGTGAACAGTATTGACCGTGGAGTCAGTCACATGATGAGATGGACCCTCCATCTTTGGGGTCCCTGAGTGACTGAGATGGCCCGAGCCCCCCGCCAGCCTGTTCCGGGTTGGCAGTCTGAGTAAGAATTGAGCTTTTCTGCTGCGTTCAGCCCCTGAGCTATGGAAACTGTTCCTTACCGCAACAGAACCTCATCCATCCCGACTGGAACAGGGCTTCAGGTTGGTACCGTGTAGTGAGGCCTTTCGGTTTCAGAGCAAAAAGTGATGATTTTCCTTCAAGTAGAGCGCTTTACCCATTACGGCTACCTTTTCTTTTTCTTGATAGCCTGGGTTCAGCCACCCCTGCCTTTTGTGAGGGTGGAAAAAGTGCCGGAAAAGACAATGGTTAAGAGACAGAGGTAGGAGGGATAGGCAGTGCAATGAGACGGGACTCTGGGAAACGCCTCCCCCCAACTGCGGTGTCGTGAGAAGTCGTGCAGCCTGCGTTGTTCTTCACTCATTGTGTGCAGGAGTCCCCGGGATGATGCTTGTTATAAATGCGGACGGTCAGCCCCTACTCCTAGGGATTCCGAGCCAGTAAACAGAAAGGGGAGGGGCACCTGGGCGGCTCAGCCGGTTAAGTGTCTGACTCACGATTTCGGCTCAGGTCAGGAGCTCATGGTTCATGAGATCGATCCCGGAGTTGGGCTCTGCACCGGCAATGCAGAGCCTGCTTGGGACTCTCTCTCTTTCTCTCTCTCTCTCTCTGTCTCTGTCTCTGTCTCTCTCTCTCTGTCTCTGTCTCTGTCTCTCTCTCTCTCTGTCTCTCTCTCTCTCTCTCTCTGGCCCTCCCCCACCTCATGCACGTGCACTCTCTCTCAAAATAAATAAGATAAACGTTAAAAAAAAGGTACGGTGGGGGGGGGGGACCTAGAAGCCCAAATTAGGTTCAGGCTCCCCAGATTGGGCTGTGGACCTTTCCCTATAAAATCCTGCGCAGAGTACTCAAGTCTGCTGGCTTCTCGAGCCAAAACAATGTGGATGTTGAATCCATTTATGGTCTTTATCAGTTGTGTTGCTGGGGACCAGGTTTTCAGCGGCTCTGAGCTCTGTTTCCTCGTCTGTGACGTGCAGATGTACAAGTATGGATTGCTGGAACATAGCCCACGGTCAGCATTAGCTCTTACTTCTCTAAACCGAGCAGAGCGCCCGAATCGTTTTTAATCTTTTTGCCATCAGTCACAGTGGCGATAACGGGGATACTCCCTGAAGACTCCCCGTGTGCCAGGCACCGTAGTGTGCGTCTTACATGCACGTTTTTCCTGAATTCGTGCAATAATGCTCTGAGGAGGTGGCCACTGCCATTATCTGCATTTTGCAGGTGGAAAACCTGCGGCTCAGAGATCTTGTCCGGGGTCACCCAGTTTGCTAACTGGGGGGGGTAAATCGAGGGCTTTTCTCCTGTACCTTTTCCTGAAATCACTGCCTAAAACCCCCTCAGCTGTGTTGCTGGTGATCGGGACACTGTGGTTTCTCTCCCCTCGCTTGGTGCCTTGTTGGAGAAGCCAACAGCGGGAGCCCATCCCCAGCACTTTAATTTAGCATGACAGTCCAGGGAAAAACACCTTGTGGAATTTCACTTCTTGTCATTTTATGCCCCCTTTAATTTTCATTTAAGCTCCCCTCCGTAAGAGGCAGTCCCTTCAGCTCTCATAAAAGTTTATGGTCTTGACTTGTGACGAGGAAATGGTAAAATTGATTCCCTAAAACCAACTTCTAGTCCAGTCATGTAATTGGCCAATAAGGGAGGCTGAGAGAGGAGGATGTACCAGGCTCTCCCTTAAGAGGTCAGACCTATTATCATTGGTTAGAGGCTGTATCTTTAAAACACCATCAACTTGGAAAACACTATCCATTAGCAAGAGATCAGAGCGATGAGAAACCTCAAAAGGTCGACCGGTCCATTCTGAGGGCCCCACAAAGAACTCGGCGTCCCAGAAGGACGATTAGCCTTCGAGCTCTGGAACTGTCTGAATGCACAACAGATCTGAGAGTTGTTTTTTTCCTTTAGCGAATTAACCCGTTGGATTTCAGCCCTAGCTTCTGCTTCCCACACCCAGCATCCCACGTTACCTCCTGCCAGAATGGATTTTTGCTTTTGATCATGTAATTGCAGTAGCCAAGGCAGCCTGAGGAGGTCTGAGACCTTGGACTTGGAGGGAGAAAGCTCGCAATTACTCTCCTGCGGGCACAAGCCCTGAGCACATGGGCAAGCCGTTCCCCTGATTCCTGGCACGCGGCTAGACTGCGTTTCCCAAGCTGTCGGGTCTTAGCTGCGGCCACACGGCTGGGTTCTGGCCGGCGACATGTCGGGAGAGGTGATGTGGGCCCTTCCAGGTCTGCCCCATGAACACCAGCCCCGCACAGAGCTCCTTGCTGTCTCTCCTGCGTGTTTGAAAGGTGAGACAGGTTTACCTTTACATGGTGAAGGTGGTAGGGCCGCGAGGTGAAGAGAGGCCCCTGAGTGACCGCACGGAGCAAAGCCACCCACGGGTCAGGAATATTGCATTTTGGACTTGATGTGAGTAAGATACCTTTTATCACCTCACAGTGGCCCGCGTGACCCTGACTCGCACACGTGCTCATACCGCTGTTTTTGGCAAAGACTTGTGGCCCCATCACAATCACAAATCAAATCGTGGCCAATCAGGGTCACTGATGGCTGCTCAGTGGGAGGAGCGTGAGAGATTGAAACTTGCCAGCCCCAGTTGCAAACGCACTATGAGCCCATCGTTGTGCTGTGGCTACATTGTGTCCCCATGGGGGCCCTCCCTAGCCACCCTGTCCAAAGGAACCAGCCGTGTTTTCTCTTGCGTTTCTTTCCCCGCCCTGCATTTATCACTATTTGGTATCACCCGTTCATCCATCTATCCATCCATTTCATTTACTGCTTATGTACTGTTTTGATTTTCTTCCCCTGGACTGTGAGCCACAGGAAAGCAGAGACCACGTTTGTCTCATCTGCTCTAATGTCTTGAGCACTTAGTGTCTGATATGTAGGAGAAGCTTTACAAATACTCACTAATGAATGAACAAACGAGTGAATGAATGAATGATGGAGTTGCAGCTTGCACCCTTTACTTTTGAGACAGTTTCAGTTTCGTGCAATTTTTTTTTTTTTTCTTTACGTGAGTAACTGAATGAAATGGTTGCTTTATTTAATCAGAACGTATAGGGTACTGACTCAGAGCCAGAAACAGTGGTTAAATGTGCTAGGCATTATGAATATACATGGCCCTGCCTTTGAGCAGCTTTAAGTCTGGCTGCAGTGGAGAGAGACACAGAAGCGGGCGATTCCTGGGTTTTGTGGTGGGTGCTAAGATAATGGCCGATAACAGGAATGTGGAGGATGAGTCCTTCGCCTGGTCTAGAAGTTCAAAGCAGGGGAAGCTGGATGGCCCCTCGCTGGTCTCGAAGCACCTGCATGAAGCAGACAGGGCAGGTCGGTAGAACTTGTATTCTGGGCAGAATGCACAACAGTTGAAACTGCTTCACGTATACGAGGACCTACCGGCAATTTATTTTTATTAGAGCACCAGTTACAGCTCAGGAGTGATAGGCAATGAGGCTAGAGAAATAAATGGGACGTTGGCCCCTTGACGTCTTCGTACCTCGAGGTGGGCAGGGTGGGCTTAAATTGCTCTTCTGATGGACTGGCGGAGGGCAAGAAAGAAACACCAGTGTCCGTGGTGTTGGGACAGGAAGGTGGGACGTTTCACCCGTGATGGCCTCAAATGTGTCCGGGAAGTAGGAAGCCAAATATCATCTGGGAACAGGAAGGAGCATGTTGGGTGGGGGGGGGCAGTCCTGTTTGCGATAGGACTTGCAGGTTGAGCAAGCCGTTGTCAGGTCCTGCCACGTCCCACCTTCGTTAGGTGGCGTCCTAGCCCACGTGGGCTCTCTAACAGAACACGATAGACCCGGTGGCTCGCGAAGAACAGAAATGATCTCTCACACTTCGGAGGCGGAAGTCCTAGATCAGGATGCCAGTCTGGTCGGCTGCGGGCCCTCTTCCAAGGGTCCCGGACTTCTTGCTGTAGCCTCGGAACAGGGGGCTAGGGTAGCTCCGTAAGATCTTTTTCATGAGGGCGCTGATCCCCTTCCCGAGGGCTCCGCCCTTGGGGCGTTAGCATTTCAACGTACGTATCTTCTGGGGACCCAGACATTTGAACCAAAGCAGGTGGCATAAGGCAGTGTCACCGGTATTTTCATAAGCCTTAACTAGGTCTGCCTGTAATACAGAAAAAAACGGAGGGAGACCGAAACGTGTGTTCTTGCTGTTCTCATCTAAAGAGCGTTCAGAGGCTCTCGAGGGCTGTATGATGGGCTCGTGTTTATCCAGGACGCCCTCTTTGTTCCTCCATGCTTAGCTGTCCCTTACAGTCCAAGAGGACTGAGCACCAGCCATCCCAAGCGACAGCAAGGCGGAAGGGGACAGAAGGCTGTGTCCCGTCCCCTTCAAGGAGATGTCCCTGGAGGCCCCGGCACTGCTTCCCTCAACAACTCCGTTGCAGCAAGGGACGCTGAAAACTGGCATCTCACGGCCACAACCGGTTCTGGCTCTATTGACTCCCGGCAGCCGGAGTCGGGGGCAAAGAAGGCGTGCCGCTGATTTGTGGGAGTTCAGCAGCCTGCAGGGCAGAATTGAGAGGTGCTGGTGGGCATCCAGTGTGTTGACAAATTCTGCTAACCAGACCAAGGGGCCGTGTGCCAGAGGCCGACGATGGAGCAGCAAAAGCATGAGCGGCTGGAATTTAGGATTTTCGGTACAGAGAGGATCTGAGTGCTGCCGGGTTCTGACCTGCCGCCCTGAGAGGGGTGGCCCGGAAACAAGGACGGGGATCTGCAGAGCCGAAGTCAGGGAGGCTAAGGGCTGAGATGTCGGGTGGGTCAACCAGATAATGAAATGACATGACAGACAGAAGACTGAAATTTGAGAAAACTTTTCAGCTACATGAATTCACACGTCAGCAACCGAAGGCAGCAGGTGCAGGTTTCCTGATATTTGCTGCAACCGATGTGTCCAATGGCGATCAAGTGGCGGCTTGGACTCGTGTTACGCTAAAATATTGCCGTCCATTGTTCTTTGTATTCCCTTCCTTACCATTTGGCTTGTAGAGATGGCGAGGGTTCCCTTTGCAGGACCATTCTGGCCACTGAGCAAAGCCACTGGTCTCTACCTTGGCTGGTTGAATTCCCTAAGAGCTAAGTGTCGCGTACCTTCCATTTGAAAACCCCTTTGCAGGAGCTTGGGAGATTTTTTTTTGCCATCTCAATAGCTTAACCGTTGCTCTGTAGGGCATTCATCAGTGTAAATGAACTTAATACGGCTTGATTGCTAGTGATGACTTTGTCTCTCCAAAGATGCTCCCAGATAGAGAAGTCCTACTCGCAGGTCCTGGGCAAACTCCGCCGTGCAGATCAATGCACCAGACGTCACCACGATACTGAGCATTTCAGATTAAAAAACAAAGCAAAACAAAATTACACTGTGATGTGGCTGGTTCCTGTTAGCGAAATTACAGATGATGTGTCATGAATTGACTTGGCCACCGTTTAGGGAAGATGCTCGTCTGTGTTTTCCCTTGACCAGAACAGTTGTCAAAACAATTTCTCCATGAGTGCTCATCTCCTCGTCTGCCTTGATTGAACGTTTGCTCACCGGCATAATTTCAAAAGGGAACTTGTTACCGTTCACGAGTGTATATAACTCTCAACTCTCCCGCTTCCGATTTTTAATCTCTGTCACCCCAGCTTTATAACAAGATGAACACTCCAGGAAGAAAAATGGAAGAGGTCTGAATTTTAATTTGCTATTTCTTCACACACACAAAACACCGTAGGCTCAATCAATGCCCAGAAATGAAGGCCAATAGATAATGATAGCAGGGCCTTGTGTTTCCCACCTATTGTTCCAAGACTCTAATGAGGAAAAGGGAATTTGGGAACACTGTCTCCTCCCAGTGTGCAGACACGATGTTATCATTGTGTTTACAGGGCGGTCAGATTCCCAGCACAGCGTGCTCCCGCACGGATCACCGTCCCATCTTGATAAAACAATGCCCTTCGCTGAATCCTAAACATGCTGCACGAGGAAGACCTTATGCTGACGGCAGGGAGGAAGCGACACGCTAACAAACAAGTTTTCAGGCCAGGAAGTTTTAATCAGTTCTTTCTACTACAGGAGGTATGATGGATGGAGGCCCTGCTTCAGAGGGGTTTCCTCTAGATAAGACAATAATACCATGCTCTCAAGAACCTCGTTCGACAGCAGAAAGCTGTGATTAATTCCCCAAAAGTCAAACATGGGAAGACTGGCAAGATGAGATTATTTGCTGAGTATAATTAGCCAGGATTATCACTGAAAAGAATTTGGGGGAAGGGGTGTGGGATTCTACTCCCAAAGGAAAAAACTTTGTAAAGAAGAATTGTGAATAGGGTAACCTTACAACTCACTGTTGAATCAATCTTGGATTTTTGTTTAAAGTGAAAGTGGACACTAATAATAATTAGTCCAGAACAAGTGGCATAAATTAGGATCGTCCCAGACCAGTAGGGATGAATGATCACCCTGTGTATAAATAAGAAGGCAACAATATTCGCAGATTTGAAAAAGAATCATAGTGGTCATAGTCTGGGACAGACTCTAAGATAAATCTCTGATGGAATCTGGGCAAGTTTGTCCAAATTGTAACAACTCAGAGTCAAGAATAGTCTTCCCTTTTCCACTGGATGGAGTTGCCAGTGCTGGAGACTTTCTACTGCAAGTGAAAGAAAGCTTTGCCCAAACAGGCTTAACTAAATGGAAAATATAGATTGTGACAAGGGGATCAGGTAAAGCTTGATTCAGGAGCTAAATGATCAGCACCTAATTTCCATCTTTTCATCCCTTCATTTTTTTTTCTTCAGCATTGGCACCAATCCCACTAACTGTGAGATCATGACTGGAGCCAAAATCAAGAGTCAGACGCTCAACACCCTGAGCCAACCAAGTGTCCCATACTATTTTTTTTTTTAATTTAGAAAACCCATATTATGGAATGAAAATGATAGTCCTAAAATTTATCAGTCAGTATGTGTTGATCCATTAATACTGATAACCTAAGTGGGAACTTACATACATTTCCTATATTCTTTTCAAAGGAGCTCTTTCTCAGTCTGTACCTGCAAAACCTCTCTCTTTTCTGGTTTCTTTGATGTAGACATCCCCCCTGTCCCATCATCATTTTCTGTCAGGGGTGCAATAAGGCTTGATTATTCTTGGTTTCAGGACTCATATTCCTATCTGTGTTATGTATATATTCAGAGGTCTCTGCAAAGGGTAGGCTGGCTGTTAGGAAGGCTTGTCCTTTCCATCCAAGATGGGCTGCAATATCTTGCTACTGTTTGGGGGTATTTCTGACAGTGTTAGTATTATTTGCTTTATTAACGATGACAATAAGAGCTAATGTTGACTGTGGCCTATGAGATCAACCCCATCTTGAAAGAACTACATAGGTTACCTTGCCCTATCCTCAGGCCCGTGTGAATTTTCCTCCCACTCTTCCCATTGTACAGATTAAGAAACTCATGCTTAGAAGAGCCATGTTATCTGTCTAAGCACTAAGTCACAGAACCTGAATTGGCTTCGCTTTTCAATTGCCTGGCCCTACATGACCAGTGAGCACTTTTTGTTGTCTTTCCTGAGCCATGTGATGCAAGAATACAGAGGGATAGTTTGTTCTGATACAAACATTAAGAAGAATAGCTGCTTTTTAAAAAAAAAAAATTAATGTTTATTTAGAGAGAGACAGAGAGAGAGAGACAGAGCACCAGCAGGGGATGGGCAGAGAGAGAGGGAGACCTGGAATCCAAAGCAGGCTCTAGGTCCCGAGCTGTCAGCACAAAGCCCGATGTGGGGCTCGAACCCACAAACTGTAGTATGACCTGAGCTGAAGTCGGACCCCCAGTCGACTGAGCCACCCAGGTGCCTCAAGAAGAGTAGCTTTCTGATTGGGCAACAAAAAGGTCTATGATCTACAGTGTTCACTGTCATGATGGCAGTTTCTTTTTTTTTTTAATCTTTATTTACTTGAGAGACAGAGCATGAACGGGGGAGGGGCAGAGAGAGAGGGAGACACAGAATCGGAAGCAGGCTCCAGGCTCTGAGCCATCAGCCCAGAACCTGACGCGTGGCTCGAAATCACGGACTGCGAGATCGTGACCTGAGCCGAAGTCGGACGCTTAACCAACTGAGCCACCCAGGCGCCCCATGATGGCAATTTCTATGCAGGTTCTTTAAGTCCAGTCATGGCAGCAGCAACCAACAGGCTGTTTAATTTGTCATTTCCACCTCCAATTAGTAGGATACCTGAGATCCTTCACTAAGTAGGTGGGAGAGAAGTATTAACAGTGGTATGAATAGCAACAGAAATAAGAGCCATGATTTTATTTTATTTTATTTTACTTATTTTTTTTTTGAGAGAGAGGGAGAGAGTGCCTGCACACCTGAGTCGGGGAAAGGCAGAGGGAGAGACAGAATCTGAAGCAGACTCCAGGAGCTGGACATGGGGCTCAATCTCAGGACCTCAAGATCATGACCTGTGCCAAAATCAAGAGTCAGATGCCTAACCGACTCAGCCATCCAGGTGCCCCAAGAGCCACAATGACCAGCATACATTGAGCAATTACCATACAGCTAGGCTCTGTGCTATTCCCCTAAATGCATGAGATTATCTAATTCCTTCACCATTTGAAGGTGGCAGGGGCTCCCTTGTTAGCCCACTTTAAAGATGAGCAAACAAAGGCTCAGAGAAGTTAGGCAAACCTTCCAGGAGCAGGCAGAGAGTAAATAGTAGATTCTAGGATTTACTTCCAGCCTATTGGCTCCAGATGTTGTCCTAATATAATTTGTTCCACAGTGTATCCTACGGTCAGCACTAGGAGATCTTCAAGAACAATTACTATCTTTCTACTATCTTCTGACAGCCATTGTTACTCTCAGGCAGCTTTATTTTCTTACATGGGGATCCTGGAGAGAGAGCATGTGCCCGTGTGTTTGTAATCCAGTCTGTACAGTTGATTCTGGGTATGTCTGTGCCCACTCTGGAGCTAAAAAATGATTTAGAAATACAGACCAACAAACACATAGGCTTACTTACTGTTTTTTCATCCTTCTCATGCACGTTTTAGAAAGGAAGAGCTGAGGGGGTACCATGTCAGTCAGGCTAGACTAAGTATGCTCCAGTGACAAACAATCCCACAGTCCTCATGGCCTACAGAAACAAAAGAGCCCATGTGCACTACACATCCAGGTTGATCATAAAGCCTCTCTGTAGCACTTGTTTCATAGAGGCAAGAGGCAAGACGTGCTCCCAAAGACTTTTCCTAGCGGAGACACCTGTCATGGCGGCCCTATTCCGTTGGCCAGAGGCAGCGACCTGATCACTCCTGGGCAGGGATGTGTTCGCTCTCCCTAGAGTAGAGAGTAAATAATCATGCGCAATAATATTACCTCCTGTGGGTGCTAATGTGACATTTCTTCTCTGTGCCTCTTTCCTACCTCGCTGCCCCAGATCCCAAGGTCATAGCCACCAACTGTCCTTTGAACCTGTGGTTCTTACTTGTCCCCAAAGCATGGATGATGTGCTGTCTGCACATCCTCCCACCCCAGCCCTTAGAGTTACTGTTTCCAGGGCCCCTGCCCTTGTTAAATGTCAGCCCGGACTGAAAATTCTCCCATTTTTACTCATAATGCAGAGAACACTCAGGTCAGAGGCTTGACCCGACTTGATTCACATCTTCGAAACCCTCCTTTGTCTTTCAGAGAAAGTAACGTGAGACGGAGATAGAGAAAGTGTGACCTACTTTTTATTATCAGCCCCATTTCATCTGCAAAACACGACTTTTCTCTTCTGATTACGCTGAGCATGAAAATAAAATGTTTTCCAAAAGACCTGGCTTTGGCTGTTGTGAGGAAGGCCAGGGACTTGTTCAAAACTCTGATCAACTCTCTGAGCAAATGATCCCAATTTTTTAAAACCGTAATTGAGTTCCAAACGGCTCTCCTGCCCACGAATAATATGTGGTACTTTTCTACACGTATCAGCAGCGAGGTAGGACAAAACCAGCTCCCAAACTAGCTGTTTGCTTGATATTAAGCCTTGCCAGTCCAATATAGGTCACATTTCCAGCCAGATTTTGTGCTCATCTCTGAATTACACCTTGTAGCAAGGGGGAAAAAAAGAGCTTCTTGACATCTTTTTGAAGAATGGCGCTCTTTAAAAAAACATAAGGGAACTTTTTTTCAAACACTATAATGAGGGTATTCAAGTCTGCAGGCAAAACAGAGCTGTTTGAAAAGACATTAGCCTCGAAACCGCACTGTGCCAGAATAGATACAGCTATGTCAAAACGCCGCATCTGTTTTGCCATTACTTTTCACTGACTAAAACCGTTTGCTAATGAAAGTTCTAGCTGACATAATTTCCGCACCTGCCAGTGGAGACAAGAGGAGTTCACTGGCCAGGAGAGATACAATAAAACTGGGAGAGTGAATGTAATCCTGTAGCACAGAAGCTCCAAAATAATAGTAACCGTAGCTCTTAACATCCTATCGTTGAAAAAGACGTTAGAATTTTCGGAGAGTTTTCACAGTTATTACCTGAGTCGAGTCTCGTAATAACTTTGGCATTTAGACTGAGCAACCCACTCAAAGCCTCATTTTCCTGATGAGGAGACCGGAGCTCAGAGAGGGTATGTGGATGCCGGCTCTCTGTAAGTCGCGGTGGTAGAGAGATGCGGCGGCTTCCTGCCTAAATACCCAGGACTCAACTCTCGGTGGGGGCCCGGGAAGACTTAGGGGACAGCCACCATCTCCAAGACTGTCTTCTGACGACAGCTGCAAATTTGGGGGTGGGAGACCGTTCCCCCCAAACACCCCCAGGCTTGATAGTGTGCCAGAAGGACTCAACTGAACATGCCGAAAGCTGTCGTATCCACAGTTATGATTTATTACAAGGAAAGGACACAACTTAAAAGCAACCAAAAGAGGAGGAGACACACAGGGCAGAGTCCAGGAAGGGGCAAATGCAAAGCTTTCCGTGGTCCTCTCCCCATGACGTCAGGACGCGTTGCTCTGCCAGTATCCATGTGTGACAGTCTGCAGGGGGCTCGGCAGCCATGGGCTCGGATAGCCACGTGTGACTGTCTTAGGGAACAGTCTCCCCTAAGACTCGGTGTTCAGAGCTTTTACCGGGGCTTCACCGTGCAGGCATTATTGGTTGATTGATTGCCCCATAGTTGATGTCAGTTTCCAGGTCATCAGATACCACGTGATATAGCCCCCATCCCACCACATTGTTGGTCTTTCTGGAATGGTTCACCCCACCTCTAAGACTATATGGGTCTGGCTGTCCCCACCCTAAACTGCCTTGTTAAGACTCTCCAACATGACCTAAGGTTCCAGACCAAAAAAACACACTCCTGTCAGGCATATATTCTGCATATATGTAGTGATTTTTTTTCTTTTAAATTTGGAAAGGCTTTTATAGGCAGTGGATTCCACCTTCCCACTTACAGAGGAGGAGCTGAGAATCACAAGGTTAGCTCACACCTTAAAGCTGATCAGGAAAAGTTAGACCAGGAGCTTGGGTGTCCCCACGTAGGGCACCATCACGAAGCAAATGGCTCATCAGTCATACTAGAAGCAAGAACTTAACACTGATATTTTATTTGACTCAAAATATTTAAATCTGGGGGCGCCTGGGTGGCTCAGTCGGTTGGGCGTCCGACTTCGGCTCAGGTCATGATCTCGCGGCTCGTGAATTCGAGCCCCACGTCGGGCTCTGTGCTGACAGCTCGGAGCCTGGAGCCTGCTTCGGATTCTGTGTCTCCTTTTATCTCTGCCCCTCCCCAACTTGTGCTCTGTCTCTCTCTCAAAAATAAATAAATGTAAAAAAAATTTTTTTTTAAATATTTAAATCTGTAGAAAAAAAAATAGTCCACATCCAGGAGTCAAAATCCTCTTTCTTTTCCTCCTCTCTTTCTACCTTGCCCACTCTGGCTACACCCCACCAAAACAGCAGCATCATGTTCATTTCTAGTACAGACTCTTCCAAAAAAAGGGACTGTTTTCTTCTCTGTGACCCCTTGATCTGTCCTGCTAATGTTTTGCATGTGTCTTTCATCATATGTAGCTTATACGTTGGGGCATTGTCTTTTCTTGGGGGTGAGAGACAACGTAGCAACTGTTTCAGAAAATAGCTTTGGAAATGCCCCCCACACGCACACCCTCACAGGCACAAAGTTTCAACTCGCAGTGTGTTAGCAACTCTCATTTAGAAGTCTCTTGAGGGAAGAGTGACGTCTTGGTCTTTTCACGGAATCAAGTAGTTTATTGTGTGGACTTGGAGGAAATCAGTCGCGTGGACTTTATTCTTCCAGAATAATTAGCTTTTATCTGCTTCAGAAATGTTGTGAGGTGGGTGGGACGATTCAGGAGTTTCATAAATGATGACCTGGCCTGATTGTTACAAATTGCTATTCCATCTGGAAGAGTCTGTTCAGAGAATGAGCAAGCTTGATGACCCTGTGCCTTCTGGCAGGATTTTGACCTGAGGTCCAGAATTGACAGGTGTCTTAGAAACTTTCAAATGCGATTGGTTAGATGAATGTTACAATACTCTAGATCAGCAGTGCTTTTTTTTTTTCTTTCTAAGTTTGCTTTTTCAGGGTTTGCTTCTAAAAGTGTGTTTGAAAAGTGGAATTTGTTGTCATCATTTCTATCAAGAAATATTTAGGGGCACCTAGGTGGCTCAGTCAGTTAAGTGCCCGACTTCGGCTGAGGTCATGATCTTGTGGTTCATGGGTTCGAGCCCCACCGTCAGGCTCTGTGCTGACAGCTCGGAGCCTGGAGCCTGCTTGGGATTCTTTGTCTCCCCCTCTCTCTGTGCCCCTCCCCCGCTTGCGTGCATGTGCTCGCTGTCTCTCTCTTTCTCTCAAAAATAAATAAATAAACATTAAAAAAAGAAATATTTATTGACAAATTGAGGTAATGGCATACTGGAGAGAATCCAAGTTTTGTAGTCAAAACATCTCACTTAAAACTTGTCTTTGCCACCTGCTCACCGGTTGTCTTTGTGTAAATTACTAAAAATTTCTGCACCCCAGATTCTTTCTCTGTAAAATCCTAGCATGGTTGTTAGGAGGGTGAGGAAGCAGATGTAGGTAAGATACATGTCACAGTCCTCTGGAGTGTTTAGGAAGTGTTGATTTCTCCCTCCAGTGTTCATCCAATATTTATTAGTTGGTTTCTGTGTGTGTGTGCGTGTGTGTGTGTGCGTGCGCGCGCACGGGAGGGGGGGGGGTGTAACCATTTAAGCCTTTGACAAGCTTACAGTCTGTTCATTCTACAGGGTTTGCTACTTAAGGGTCAGTAAGTTTTGCTGGTATTTTAGGGCTATCTGTTTAAGTGTTCCTATCATACTTTGCGTTCATCTCTTTTAAACCTCTTTGTTGCAACGTGTTTCAAATGTTATGTGAACATGTATCTGAATGTGGCTATCCCTCTCATTAGCAAGGGGCTCTCCATGTTTATTTTTTTAAGTAGTGAGTACATTTCTCATCTATATCTTACAAAAACTGGGTCATCAGCTAAGCCTTGTGTACGTCATGTGACCAAGGCTAATCATTGCTGCCACTGGGTGGCAGCATACCAGGATTAAGAAAACAACCCCTCACCTGCTCAAAATGTGAACATCAAGTTCTAAAATGGCATCAAAGTAAAATAAATACATAATAATAATAAAAAAAAGATAAAATGGCATCAAAGTGGTATCCATGGTTCTCATGCAAAATGTGTAAATGAAGTTTGAGGGAAAACCTCTCAGGCAAATATGTCAATGAAGTCTGGGGTCATAATTACCTTGGGCAGTGTCAAGAAATGCCCTTATGCTACTAAAATCTCCTGCTTTAAGTTTTCCGCGCCTTAACCAGGAACTCACCTGTGTGTGTTGTTTCCTGCTTATTTTCGCTGGGGAGCCACAACTGTTAAACACAGAGGATAACATTACGGGGAGGAGATGCACATCTTTAACATATTCGTGCTTCACAAACTGTAAGGAACTCTGGTTTCTCTACGAGAACCAGGCTTTCACACGTATCCTTTGCCAGAGACTTTAGAAGGGGAGCTTCTACCTTCAAGAGCTTTGGTGATACTTCCTTTCTCTACGAGTATGACGGTACCGCTCACTTTTGGAGAGCGATGCTTTGGCCAACGAGGAAGTGCTGGGCTGCAGGAAGGCATTCTGGCTCAAGCCCTGGTCCCGTCCTCACAGGGTTTGGTCACTTCTCGCTTCCTTCATTTTTCGTTTGAGCATGCTCTTGCCTGCATCAAGAATGAAGTTGAGATATGGAGCTGTTTCAGACCAGGAATGTGGCTGGGCAGACAGAACCTGAACCTCGAAGAGAGCCGGGAAAGGGGTGGAGAAAAAAAGCTAGCGGTGGATTATAAATATATTCTTTTTAATGTTTGTGTATTTATTTTGGGAGACAGAATGGGGGGGGGGGGGTAGAGAGAGAGGGAGACACAGAATCTGAAGCAGGCTCCAGGCTCCAAGCTGTCAGCCCAGAGCCTGATGTGGGGCTTGAACCCACCAAGTGTGGGATCATGACCTGGGCCGAAGTTGGATGCTCAACTGAGTGAGCCACCCAGGCGCCCCTAGCTGTGGATTATAGATCCTACCATCGATTAAAAGGGAGGGAGATCACAGGTGCGGACAGACGGCCGTCCTTAAAGAGCACGTTACAGAATGCTAAGAAAGTCAAGCGTGGCCCATTGTACTTAGTGTAGGTCTCCATAATTCCTTTCGGTTACTTAAGTTGTAAGTTCGGTTTGGGGACCATTTGTCTTTGAGCAGCGCGATCACGTTAGAGGCATTTAGACACCTGGTTTCGCTCGTTTTGCAGAAAGCGAACATTCTCCTTTGCAGATGTTCTGTGGCTGCTGAACAGTTTGTCAGTCTCAGTCCGTTCCTTCCGCGGGACTGATACGCGGTACGCGGCAGGGTGGCCCTGGGCCGTCGTTAACGTGTCAGAACCCTGGAGGGCTGGTTGGTAATAGCTTGTGCCCGGCCTCCCTTGATCCAGCAACTGAAGGGTCACACCTGGCCTGGCAGAGGCCTGGGCTCCAGGGTGATGACTGTAAGAGCTCTGTCAGTTCTGAATGGCCAGGGGTCAAACAGGGCGGCTGCATCAGGAATGCTGGGCTGGGCTGGAGGCTGTTGCGTGACCATACGCCTGCAGCTCCTGCCCGCAGAAAGGGTATGTTCTAGCCTGGATACGAGAAAGCTGGACTAGTACTGACCATAAGGTGTGGGGGAAGGGAAGGATGTTTAACACAGGAAGTTCGAGGTACGAGGGGAGTATTTGGCAGAGCAGCTCAGTGGCTGGAGAAGCATTAGACACAAACACCATGCAAGCCGCCGACTTCCAAAGCCTAGAGAGGTCTGGAGGAAGGAGCTTCAGGTCTAGCCCCTGCTGGGGCCCGGCGTGGGGCTCCGGACGTCCACCAAGCTGCCTGGTGTTGCGTCTTCCTTCTCCACCCCCCTTGCCTTCCGGAAGCTTTTGGGAACACCATTTTAGTATCAGAAGCAACCTCTGGTTCTGGAAGAGTGTGAGTCTAGGCAGTAAGAGAGACAGTGGCAATTTTGATCTTGCCCCCAGCTAGCTTGGAGAGCTTGGGGAAGACATTGCATCATTTCTCCACATCTGACTTTCCTCTTGTATGAAATGAGCTCTGTTTTGAGCAAAGAATGAGTGATCTCTTGCCTGTGAACAGGACTGTCAGTGCTGGGCCAGTTGTTCCTATGACACGGAAATCCCTCGAGTGTGAGCTTATTGGAAAGAACATAGATAGCCCTTCAGCCCTCAGTCCACTTTTTGTCTGGGTGACCTTGGACAAGTCATTTAATTTCTCTGGGCTTTGCTTGCTTGCTTCGTGTGTAAAAAGTCATACTCGCTGTGTTGTTTCAAGGACTATCTGGGATAATACACGCCAAGGCTTAGCAATGTGTTTGATACATAATTGACCACCGGGGAATGTTATTATTTTATTGTTATTATATGTGTCTGTTTACATGTCTGTTTCCAAGTTCAGTGGAGGCAGAGAGGAACATGCAGCTCCCCTGACTCCCTGTAGGCACCCGGGCAATATTTGATACATGGGTCCTGGTTATTTGATCTCTGGAATCATGTGAACACTAGCGCTATGACCCCACGTGAGCTGACATTAGTGTTTGCAGGTGTGTGTTCCCCTTTAAATCCAAATTGGAGAGAAGAAAGGTAATTAAGACATAATCATGAGACTTAATCAAGCAGTTATTTATTGACTGTACTTGGTGCCTGGGTGTATATCTTTTGTCTCTGATTTGAGTTTCATTTCAGTGCCCCAGTGAGGGGAAATTTGTCCCTTTGAATAAGTGTCTTTCTTTGGGAGACAGATTAAGTAGGGATTTCTCTTACTGTGTTTATTTTTATTTCTAACTCTGAAGCTCAGTGAATTATTCTTTTGCCAGATACTTACATATTCTTAGCCATCCCTTTTGCTTAAGCTTGCAGAGATTTGTGCTTAAAACTGAATAAACTGTCTCAGTTGTATGTGTGTGTGTGTTACATGAAGTCCTTCTCGAATCTATAAACAAACAAAAAAAAATTCATAGTCACAGATCCTGGATATTGTGGTCATCTAGACTTCAAAAGCCTTTTGTCCATATGTATTTACATAATGCACTCTGCATGTTTGACTTTCATTAAAACCATGAGTTTAATAATAAAGTGTTTGGACATATGCTTTCCCGACCACTTTTCTTGTTCTGAGTATGTTTTCCCCCTTTGAAGTGAATGCTGTTTGTTTTTTTGGTGGTTCTTTTTTTTTTTTTTTTTTTTTGTACAGATATTTGATGCTTTTGAGGCCTGTTAAAATGATGGTAAATACTTTTCCTAAATAGATGAAATGTAAGAAATTTTGAGAAGGGTTTTCTTTGAGTTACAGGGAAAAAAATAATAGGAAATCCGAAATGGGAGCACATTTGGTTCTCGTTCATCAACAGTTTTATGGACCCGCATTGCTGTGTTTCTGTAATGTTGTGTATAAAACATGGTTTAAGCGATCATGCAGCCTCGGTCTTAGAAAATAAAAAGATATGAACTTGAACCCGAGCTTCCCTGTCAAGAGAATTACAGTGTGTTTCATCCCTAAGCTTCCTTCCAGTTAAATTTACAGTATTTCCCCCTAACAATAACAACAACCCAAAGCATCCCTTTAAGTTGAAATGTTTGTTAAACTTCATATATACGCATGCACATAAATGTACTTCTCTGTATATACAATGTATGGTCACATAACAATTAGGTTCGATTTTGGGGGGATTTCCTCTTTGCTTTCAAATCACTGCACAGAATATCCAAGTAGACATCGTGTCAAAATAATCAAAACGTATTTAACGCTCTCTCAAAAAATCCATTGAAGAATAAGATCGTGGTTTGGGGGTGATTTTCAGACCATAAATTGAAGTGTAAATATTCAAATTATTTTCATAAACTCTTCAGTTCTGCTGGGCTTTTATGTTATCACACAGTGAATTTTTTGTATTTAACTTTCTAGCAGTTCCCTTTTTTAAGAGCCTCAAGTGTCCCATAAAAAGCAAATACTTGAATTTTCAGTTTCTAGGTACTGCATATTTTCCCTTCTGCTTGCCTTATTTTTATAACGGTGATTTATAAAGACATTACTAAAGAAAAGGAAAGAAGGATTTTGAGGAGGAACTGCTATATAACACTGCTTAAAAATCTATTTCCAGTGCTAAGGAAGAGAAAAAAAAAATCCTGGCATCATATCAGCATGTGATCTGGGATCTGAGTGAGATGGCCATACCTTGAGTTGTTATCTTCCAAAAATATTTATGGAGCCTTGTGGAGGAGGAGGGCAGGGTGAGGTTGCCAGACCGACTCTGTTTCCATTTCTGGGGGTGGGGGCCCGGGGGGTGCTGAGAGGGCAGCCAATGCAGCCAGCCCCTGGGGAAGAGCCATTGCAGACAAGATGGCTTTGGAAAGAAAATGCAAGGGTGAGGTTCCAGGGAGTCTGTAAAAGAGGACCAGAATCTGACTTCAGGTTATGCAGGACAGCTGAGGAAGACAGGGATTCAGAACATGCTAGTGCATGAGAAACGTTGCTTGTCCCCCAGGATCTGGTCCATTTTTTCTTAGTAACAGAATTTTTCAAGGGGTACATGGTGGGTCTGCATAAGAATTCCATACCCTGGGGATCCTGCGTGGCTCAGTTGGTTAAGTGTCCAACTTCAGCTCAGGTCATGATCTCATGGTTCGTGAGTTTGAGTCCTGCCTCAGACTCTACGCTGACAGTGCAGAGCCTGCCTGGGTTCTCTCTCTCTCTCTCTCTCTCTCTCTCTCTCTCTCTCTCTCTCTGCCCCTTCCCTCCACCCCTGTCAAAATATATAAATAAACTTAAAAAAAAAGAATTCCATGTCCTAACTCCCCTTTTGGCTGTCTGTGACCATGTGACAAAGTTCTAGTCCATGGGATGGCAGGGAAGTTCTCATGCCTTCCTGCCATCTGGGATGCCACTGGGGCTGACAAGGGCACAGTGTTGTGAATGGAGGGAGCTAGGTGCCCAAAATCATATCATGTCTAGGACAGATCATTCCAGGATTTTTTTTTTTTTTTAATACAGACTTCTCTCAGATGGAAGGCACTACATTTTTGGGTTTTTTGTTAATTGCAGTCAGTCCTATTGAACAAATTTATTAAGGACAAAGAATAGAATGAGGGGCACCTGGGTGGCTCAGTCAGCTAAGTGTCTGACTCTTGATTTCAGCTCAGGTCATGATCTCACGGTTCCTGAGTTTGAACCCCAAGTCAGGATCCATGCTGACAGTGCGGAGCCTGCTTGGGATTCTCTCTCTCCCTCTCTCTCTGCCCCTGCCCTGCTCTCTCTCTCTCTCTGAATAAATAAACTTTAAAAAATAGAATTAATGGGGCGCCTGGGTGGCTCAGTCGGTTGAGCGTCCGACTTCGGCTCAGGTCACGATCTCGCGGTCCGTGAGTTCGAGCCCCGCGTGGGGCTCTGGGCTGATGGCTCAGAGCCTGGAGCCTGCTTCCGATTCTGTGTCTCCCTCTCTCTCTGCCCCTCCCCCGTTCATGCTTTGTCTCTCTCTGTCTCAAAAATAAATAAACGTTAAAAAAAAAAAATTTTTTTTTTAAATAAATAAAAAATAGAATTAAAAAAAATGTGTGAGTAAAGTGAAGGAGAAGGACTAATTGAAAAGCCCCAGGAAGATTCCGTGGTGCCTTCAAAACATCCAGCCCACCCTTGTTTGTTGAGTGCTCACTGTTCATATGTGGGTCACTGTTCTAGACACCGAGAGGACAAAGGCAAGGTGAACAGCAGTTACGTACAGCCACGGCTTTGCGGTGAATGATTTCTGGGTTGATATCCAGGCTCCATCTGTAACTAGGACCCTTACGGATCCGTGCATGTCACCGGCCACCTCAAGTTTCCTCATCCGTGAAATGGACATATAGTAATAACTACTTCCTGTGGTTGATGTGGACATCACATGAGACAGTGCACATGAAAGTTTCTCATAGTGACCAGCATGTGGTAGATGAGAACTTAGTGGATTTTCGTTTAAAAACAAAACGACGGATTATTGCATTAAGGAGCTTACAATCTCACAAGGGAGACAGAGCTATAAGCACACGCGTGGTCCTCCGGCTCAGGAACCATGGGGAACTGGTAGGGCCAGGGAATACTGTGTGATGTGTGACCTGGGAGCCCAGTCAGGTGCTCTGGGAATAGGTAAGAGAAGCCCCCAGCCTGGACTAGAGGGAGCGGGAGTGCTCAGGGCGGTTCCCCTGTACTCTGGGACTGGAAGGGGGAGTGGGTGCCTGCCATGATGAGGGCGTGAGAGGGGCAGGAGGATGATGGAAAATCCATGGTGCCAGAAATGGAATATCCAGGTGTGCATGCTCAGAAGAGTTTGTTGGGCTGGGGCAGTCAGGTCAATGAGTATCACTGGGCATCTGCTTTGGGGACAAAGGTGAGGATACGAACCTAATTAGGATGTGATCCTTGACCTTGAGAAGCCTATCGTCTAACAGAGGAGACAGATATGAAAATAATTAAGTGCAATATAGCACAGGGTGGGCAGTCACAGGATCCTCTACAGGCTTGGCTGGAATATTTCATTTTGTGTTTCATTCTGTCCATCTGGGCAAGACACTGAAAGGTTCACAGAGGGAAAGACACTTGGGTAGAAGTTTCAAGGCAGTTCCAACTCGGCAATACCGTTTTGAGTTGCTGATGTGCGAGAGGCTTTCGCCCAGCCCTTCAAACAGAGAGGCAGCCCTTTTCCCGAACTGCTCACGTGGTGCTGTGTCGAACTCCCGGGGAACTAAGATGTCTGGATGGTGACCACCAAGCAGAGCGGTTTTTCTTCCACTGACCGGGCAGTGACCCAAGGCAGCCCCTGAGACAGTCCCAGGTGCCCCGCGGCCGGTTTCCACTCCGGCTTGTGTCTTCATATGGACACAGCCCATGTCTGGATAAGAACATGCTGTGTAAGGCAGTTCTTTTTCACTTCGCCCCTCAAAATGTGCAAACCGACGACCACAGATAGATCCCAGATGCCGTTTTCCTGCTCTCGCAAACCTTGAAATGGGCCCTGCCAGCAGGCACACCTGCCAAGGAAAATGCTCTCCTCGAAACGTTCCTGGCACCATCTTCAAGAGGTGCCGACCAAGCACTGGAATCGCTGACCTCCCGGAAAGAGAAGCCTGGAGCCGCGGCCTCCGGGGTGAATTCCCCCGATGGGAGGGCCCTGTGGAATTAGAACAGACTTAATCCACATCACAGAGAAGCTGGCCCAGCACCCGTGGCCGGGGAAGCGGCGGTTTGTAGGAGGGGCCTTCCCAGAAGGCGGATGACTCAGGTTGGCCCCCCAGGCACCTCCCGAAGACCAAACAGACAAGGTGAAGAGCAAGGAGGCACCGGGCAGCATCCGGTCCAGCCCTGTGTCCAGAGGACAGGTGTGAGTTTTATAATGTCAGCCAGAAGGAGAACACGGTGAGGGTTGAACTGTGTCCCCTTCCCTCTGGTTGAACCGTCAGTGTCCAAACAGTGGACCCCTTAACTGCCCCAACCTGGAAGGTCTGTGGGAACAAGACGCTTCAAACTCCCCGATAAGACTTTCTACAAAATACATAGGTGGGTTGGGAGAGCAGGGCTTGGGAATCACAGGGACCAGTGACTCCCCCTGGAGTATTTTCTCCATGGGACATTCTCTCAACACTTTTTTTAAAAGGTGACTTGGATGGTTTTTAAAAGTTTGTTTTTTTTTTTTTTTCAAGGTGTCATGATGGTTATAAGGACCAAGGTGGTTGGATGGCTTGGGTTAAGATAGGTTACAGGAAGTCACATGACCCGCTATGAATCATCACTGGCCACACCCTGAGGCCCATGGCAAACGTGGGCAGAGGGTGACATCTGTTTTTATGTGCCCAGCTCCCCCACCAGCTGCTGTGCAGGCCTCACCATGCAAGGTCATTTGTGGAGGAGCTTAAGTGTCCAAACCAGAAGTCTGAAAACTTATCTGGTTGGTGGTGGGGCCACAGCAGATTTTTTGAATAGGACAATAACATGCCTACATCTATAGCAGATGTCAAGGAAGAAGAAGCTGGAAGCTCAGAAAAAAGTTAGGAAGTTATGATTACATTTTAGTCTCTGGGAACCAGGAGAATGGTAGTCCATGGACAGAAATTCGGAAGGCAAGATCAGTAGCTGGAAGGTGGGGAGGTGATGAGTTTAATGGTTGACTTTTGATATTTGTGGCATGTGTTCTCACCTTTGAGTTCAGTCCTAATTCCTTGGACTGTGTTCCAGGTGGCTACATGTCGTGGTCCATCCCTAGCAGGTCTTTCCGGGTCTATCCTGGATGGTTCGGAACCTCCTGAAGGTCCCCAGACCGAAGTTTCACGTGGTCCCCCCAGGATGGGTAAGGCTCTTACTATCCAGATCCCACTCCTCTGTAGGCTTACCTCCCCGGTGAGTAAATGAGGCATGAGTAGCAGATACTGGCAATTAGTCAGAGTGGCCCACTAATTTTTTAACAATTAAAAGATTGGAATTAAAACTCAGCCCACAGCACAGATCAAATTTTACCATCTTACCCATTTTTAAGCACACAGCTCAGTAGTATTAAATTCATTTGCATTGAGCAGTCAGCACGACCATCAGCCCCGTAACTCGCCCCAGGAACTGAAATTCTAGACCTGCTAAATAACTGCCCTTTCTCCCCACTCTCCAGCCCCTGGAAAGCACCATTTTACTTTCTATCTTTATCTCAGTCCCTCATATAAGTAGAATCATATAATGTTTGTCTTCTCGTGACTGGTTTATGTCACTTAACATAATGTCCTCAAGGTTCGTCCGTGTTGTAACATGGGTCACAATTCCCTCCCTCTTTAAAGCTGCAGTAGAGTCCGTTGCTTCTCCTTCCCTTCGTCGTTAGATACGTGGGTTGCTTCCATGTTTTAGCTATTTTGAATAATGCTGCAGTGGACATGGGTGCCCCAGTCTTGAATTTTAACTTGCTTTCTAAGTAAAACTTCCACACCTGCAGAACTTCTCACATTCCTCCCTGGGCACAGTCCATGGGCTGCATGGGTTTTGGAATATGTCTTGATTGTGCTTTTCCCTCTTGGTTTCGAAACCACCTCACGCTAGGCAGGGAGAGGCTTCCGACAACAGGTCACCCTTATGGTTTCCAGCCAATGTGTCCAGTAGATCGACCCTAAGTTAAGAACAAGTGAGTGCCGCTGTTTGAGGTATGCCTAGAGTATGGTTTTAATCCATCCCTGTCAGGCTCATATAAAATTCCAGGCTTCTGTAACTCTTCCACTTGGAGTATCACCGGGTATCACATGTTAACTGGAAGCCAAGAGAGGCAAGGGGTTTGGTTCATGGTTAAATCTTATAAAGATGCTTTTAAAGCATATTAATCCATTAGTAATCCAGATGGATTTTGGACTATGGTCACATATTGTTTAGGACCTGGTCCTGGAATATCAGGTAGAAATACAGTTTTAAGCCCCAGGAACTTGGAAGTGGCCCGTCAATAACCCCCTTCTCATCCGATCTCCGTTCCTAGATTAAAAAAAAAAAAAAAAAAAAAAAAAAAGGTACATCAAGTTTCCATGAAGGGGGCACACCTATGAGTGTTTCGGGGGGGGGGGTCATAAGGAGGAGATTTTAATTCTAATAGCATTTCATATTTACCAAAATATTACCGGAATAGTATGAGCAACTTTTTACCCAGATTCACAAATATATCTGGCATGGTTTTGTTCTGTTTGTTTTTATTTGAGAGAGAGAGAGAGAAAGAGAACGCTAGCAGGGGAGAGGGGCAGAGAGAGAGAGAGAGAGAGAGAGAGAGAGAGAGACTCATAAGTAGGCTCAATCCCATGACTCTGGGATCAGGACCTAAGCCAAAATAAATCAAGAATCGGCCACTCACCCAACTGAGCCACCTGGGTGGCCCCACCTGTGTTTTTCATGATACTGATTAGATACACATATAAGGATTACACATTAACAAAATGATCTTTTCTCTTTGAATGTACGTTTTCTATGGAGCTGCTACACATATATTTACTGAGCTTTTTAACATTGCCAGGCTCTGTGTTAGGCACTGTCTTATAGGATTTAATTGTCCTTTCATGATTTAACCCTTAAAGCTGTCTCGTGAGGATTGTTACCCTCATTTTCCTACAAGAGGATAGGTGACTTTCTCAAGGCTGGGCAGCTGGCAGCCGAGCCCAGATTCCCAGTCACACCCTGTGGCTTCCAATCCTGAGTCCCTGAAATGTCATCATCTGACATTGTATGTCAGGACCTTCCTGGATGGCAGGAAAGACAGAGGGTTTCTGTTTTGAGAGGAGAGTGAAAAAATACTCAGGCCGGATTTCCACTTGCCTGGAAGTGAGCTAGGGCGTGGTGGGGAAAGACAGGAAGCAGATCAGCGTTTGCTAAACTCTGCCTCTTCAGACCGGTGTACGGACAGCCCTTCAGGGCTTGACCTCCGTGTCAGAATCAGGGGTATCACTGACGATGTTTACGAGGTTGGTGACATTACCAAACATGAAGAATCAGGCGAGGCATAAGCACAGAAGAGCTTGAGGACCGCTGTGTGTGGCGGGAATTCCCTTTTAATAGCAAGGGCTCTGCCTCCTTGTGTTTCTGTCCCCAGAAGCTGTCTTGGTGGGTCTGACTCACTTGTTTCCCAGCTCTTGGAGCTCTCATGTCCCCTGCATATTCAGGATCATCATCAACAAGATTCCCTTAAATACAGAAAATATTAAAAGTCATTTCTGGGGGTGCCTGGGTGGCTTAGTCGGTTAAGCGTCCGGCTTCTGCTCAGGTCATGATCTCAGGGTTCGTGAGTTTGAGCCCTGCACTGGGCTCTCTGCTGTCAGCACAGAGCCTGCTTTCGATCCTCTCTCTCTCTCTCTCTCTCTCTCTCTCTCTCTGCCCCCTCCCCACTTGCGTGCGCTCTCTCTCAAAAAAAATAAACAATAAAAAAAACGTCATTTTTGGATATTTTAGTACATTCATTCATTCCGCAGGTATTTATTGAGCACCTACCATGTACTAGTGGTGGGGATATAGGAATGAAGGCAGATGAAGGCTCTTTGTTCCAACGCACTCATAACAGTCAACAGTGAATGAGCGAACAAGATACAAGTTGGAGAGAAGTGGCATATGGCCAAGTTTACCGGGTACAGTGATCGAGAGGGACTGGGGATGAGAGTATGCTAATTTGGTTTCGAGTCTAGAAAGCCCTTAATCAATCTGAGGCCTGATTTGCTAGAGGCGGCAAAGGTATGCTGTGAAAGCAAGAGGCACAGGCAGGGGAACAGCGGATGTTCAATGCCAGTTTGGCACGGCTGAAAAACCACGCTAGGTGATGAAGTGTAACGACATGGGTTTGGACCGAGATCCGATGAGGTTGGAGAGGTGGGCCTTGAAGGCCGTGTAAGGATTTGGGAATCTCTAAGTGCTTCAGGCAGCCACTGGAGATTTTAGGCAAGACAAAGAGCCCATCGGGTCAGTGCCCATCAAGGGGACTCTAAGTCATGTTCAGGCGGCTCATTACCAATGGCACTTGGAACAAAGACAATTGTGTCTTACAGTCAGCATATGTTCTCCCAGCATCTTTTGTCTGTTCGACTCCAAATAGGCTGCTAAGCTTTAAAGATGAATGAGAGGCAGTACCTAACCTCCAAAGGCTCCTGCCTGGAAGAGGGTGTTCGCCATCGTCGGTGATGCGTCGTTCTTAGGCAGTGATGCCCGATACTGCGGTTGCTGGGATTTCTTGATTCATTTCTTTCCTTTTACCAGTGGCGAATGCTTACCCTTTGAGGGTGCGCTTAATTTTTTTGGAAATAGCCAAGAGTTGCTTTACATCTACTCTAGTGAATGAAGTAGGGGATTGGATTTTTAGAAAACAAGTAAATAAATAAACAAGGTTGAGTTTTGGTGTGTGTTTTCAAAACTCGGCCCGGGACGCCATTACATCTCATTGTCTGATCCTCAAATATCAAATTAGCGAAAAGAAGTTCCTTGAAATACAAAAGTGTTTGGATTCAGGAGTACCCAAATGTTCTGGGAAAATTCCCTGATTTGGGAGCAGCCCTGCCCTTCTAATGGCAATCCTCCAGATTTCATCCATCCTGGCAGCCCACCCCACTTCTGTGTTCCTTTAGGTGACATGAGTCTGATGATCTTTTTGGCATTGAGATTACAGAGGCTAATTTTGATATTTGTACATGCATTTGCTGAAGCTCCCTGAACCTGGTTGGTAAGACCCAAGGTTATCCTGTTCAGCTGCATAGGATATTCATGGTTAGACTACGGAATCTGCATAAGTGGAAATTGTAAATCTGTTTATATTTTAAAAATCACGGTTCTGAAGCTTTTAAAAATACACACTACTTTCCATCCCATTATACAAAAACGCATTTGAGGTGGTCGTCATTTTATTTGGGCCATGGTCTTCCGAGACTTGGGACAATAATATATGTTTTCTCTCTTATGCAAATGCATGCAGATTTTTAAAGCATGCATGCATGTATTACACACTTTATAAATTCAAGTAATAGAAATGTTGGTGTATATAAATAGATAGAATAAGGAGTATACATTTTATATAAAATAACCTCTTTGGTATTTGTTTACCCTGATTTTTTGATTTATGAGTCGTCATTGCTCACTACAGAAGAAGAAAAATAAATATGCAAAACACTGGTAGACTTTTAATGGGGTTACTTCCCATCTTAGCTCAGTGTTTCTCCGCCAAAGCTGACCTTGAAATTGCTTTTTAAATACAAGTCAAAATATGCAAATTCCAGAGCATCAGGATGAGTATGATGTGAGGAGTTCTTTCAAATTCACGTTTTTACATCATTCCCATCTTATATCCTGTGCTTTTTCTGCTTCCTAATCCATTAGTATCTGAGTGGTGGGTATATATATGGGTTTTCTCAAACGCACCAATCCGACTGAGGTTAAAGTACCTGAAATGAGCCCAAGTATGGTTTTCTTTCTTTCCTTTCCTACTTCTTCTTTTTTTTTTTAATTTAACCTTCTTCCCTTTTTAATGAACATGAAGCATTTCCTGCCTAGCGGATTTCATTTCTTTCCTTTTTAGTCTCCACAGTCTGTTGCGGGGAGCTGACCCCCGTCTGACGTATGACTCATCTGTGTTGTTCAGTCGTGTATTTTCGCCACTCCTGGTGCCTGTGCGTCCATTTCATTGCATCCCAAGGAACTTTTCCTCTGTCCTGTGCTCATATTTCATCAGGGTTTTCTGGAGCCTGCATAGCATGGATATGTATATATCACCTCCCCCCTCCTTATGGCCAGAAAAACTCACCACCGTGAATTTCACTGAAGTTTATGATTGGTCCCCGACTGCCTCCACTGTCACGTTTGGCACAGAATCCTCTTCCGGATGCATTCTTGCAGTTAGATAAACAAGCAGATATACTGAACCGGTGCATGAACGAATAGGAAATATCCCAGTTCCAAAGGATAAATCTATCATGTGGTGGAGGGGGTAGTCAGGCAAAACATTTGGTTCTGCGGTCGCTTGGAGGGTTGGGCCCGTGCTATAATTCATGCCACTAGCAGTAAAAGGACATTAGGGATGTCGCGTGTGTTGATTATTTCTTCATTTTGTTTATCCAAGTTTCCCCGCCTTGGAATCTCTGTGGCCATTGCCAAAGAAAGCCTTGGAGACAGAGCGCTAGCCCTGCTCCCTTGTAAGTGCATCATTACCTTGCTCCAAAGTCTTTTTATTTTCCCCTTTCTTCTCTTCTCTTCTTTCTTTCTTTCTTTCTTTCTTTCTTTCTTTCTTTCTTTCTCCCTTTCTTCTCTTTCTTTCTCCCTTTCTTCTTTCTTTTTCTTTCTTCTTTCTTTCTTTCTTTCTTTCTTTCTTTCTTTCTTTCTTTCTTTCTTTCTTTCTTTCTTTCTTCTTCCTCTTCTTTTGTCAATAGAGGATGGAAACATTATTGGATTCAGGAGTTCATAGTAGTCCTGTATGCAGCTAGGGATGAGGGGGATAGATTTATGAAATGGACCATTTCAAATGGCATTATCTTCCCACCGTGAGGTACACCTTTCATAAATCATGGGAGAGTGCTCGGGAAATAGAGCGTCTGTCATTCCTCCTCTACATTGTGTCTGCCTCCCCCATAATCATAGAAAAGAAGAGTCTCAGGTTTCCTTGGGCTGGAAAAGGCAATTAATCCCGATAAAGAGAAGAAGAAGAAGTGTGATAAATAAAGGAGTACTTCTTAAAAGTCAAGGATTGCGCTTTCACTACGATTTTTTTGTTTTTGTTTGTGTTTTTCAATCATGGTGATTTTTTTCCCCCTGCTTATTTGGGCCTTAATGTAATTATGGCATTAATTAAGCTCTTTGGTTTTATTTTTCACAGAAAACATTGCGCCGTATTCTGTAGGATAATGTAGACTGATGTGGCTCCGCTGGGAAAGCAAGTAGATGGGAATAGTGGCTGAGATTTTCTTTGCCTACCTCTGCCTTTCCCCATCTCGAGGCTGGTGGGTGATTATTCTTTCTTTCTTTCTTTTTAAGTTTCTTTTAATATTTATTCATTTCTGTGAGAGGCAGAGACAGAGTGTGAGTGGGGGAGAGGCAGGGAGCGAGGGAGACACAGAATCTGAAACAGGTTCTAGGCTCTGAGCTGTCAGCGCAGAGCCCGGTGCGGGGCTCGAACCCACCAACTCTGAGACCGTGACCTGAGCTGAAGTCAGATGCTTAACGGACCGAGCCACCCCGGTGCCCCTGGTGATTATTCTTTAGTATGCCTGAAGCCAAGTTATGGATCGTTGTGTTTCTGACATGGAGGGCCCTTCTTGTCTGGTCGTCTGGATGCAGTCCGTGTGGAGGAGCAAAGTGGATTCTTCTTCGAGTGCCCTTGGGAGAACCTACCCAGTGATAGTCCATTCCCCGTAAAGAATCAGGCTTCTTAACCTCTAGCTGTTTCCCACACTGCCAGCGGATCTCACAGAATTACCCTTGAGTGGTAAAAGCCATTGCTCTGATGGACACTCAGGAGTCCCCAGCATGCTCTGTCCCGTGCCTCAGGTTCCCGTGGCGCCTTGGAGAACAGTCTGGGAAGAAGTTGTGAAAATGTCTGACAGCAGTTTGCAAAGCTTTGAAGATACGTCCACCTCCTCACACGATAGTCCGCCCCCCCCCCCCCCGCCCCCAAATAGATAACATAAGAAAAATTGACCTCTGTAACGTTGGGCTGGGGGAGGAAAGAACAATAACCAGCTACAATGTATCATTTCAGAAAATTGAGATTAAAAAAAAAGACATTGTAAAGGTGGCTTCATCTCAAAAAGTTTGAGATGCGTTTTTTTCCCCACACATGTGACCTGCCAAGAGAAATTGAATTGCATGGACACGTAAGAGGATAAGAGGACCTTGAACTGGACTAACTGAACTTGATGGTCATCACAAGACACGAGGGGAAAACATCTCATTGTTGAGATATTTTGAGACCTCATTGTTCAGGCAAACGTGAGCTAGAAGTTGGGAAATCTATTCATGTTCTTCTTTTCTGGTTGCCCGGAAGGAATTAATGCCAAATCCCATGGCTGAGGTCCCAGGCAAAAACTAGCTCTGCAGAAGGAGCTGTTCGTCTTTGCTTGTGCCTTTTTCTGCCTGCCCACCCGCTCCTTTCACCCAAGGATATAAGGTGTTTATCTGCATGTATATGAGAGAACAGTCTTGGGTTTGTATCAGACAGACCTCGGCTTGAAGCCTGCCCTCATTTTTCCTTACCTTTCCTGCTTCTCTTTCCTATTTTATAAAATGAAGGCCATGATGGCAACCATTCAAAATTCCTATCAAGCTTTAGCTAGATAATGAGTCAAAATGGTAGCACAGAGTAGGTGCTTAAAACACATAATAGGGCTTTCTTCTGTATGACATGGATTTAGTTTTGTACTTTGGGGACAATTCTCTCTTTTTTCTCTTTAATCTTCAAAACTATCCTGTGACATAAGCATCACTGTGCCTCTTTTCCAGATCAGGAGACTAAAGTATAGGGATAGTAAGTCATTCATCTCATAAATATCAAACCCATGACCCAAACCCTGGATTCATTGACATCAAAGACTGTATTCTTACCCACTACATATTATCTCCTGTGGTCCTACTCCTGGGACTACAAGTCCCATACCCCAGGTCAGATGACCTGTCCAGGACTGGAAACTCCAAGAAAGAGAAACAACGAAGACCCAGGCATATGAACTTCAAGAGCTACTGAGTTACCAGAAAATCTAAGCTAGAAGCTTATAGGGCTTCCTCAGAGCTTTCCCTCTTGCTGTTTCTAATACATCATGGTTGGAGCAACTCTGGAAAAGAAACAGAAAGGAGGCAAATGGCTCCACTCTGCATTGCCTTGTCAGTACCTTGGACACAGGTGGAAAAATCTAGAATGAGTGTGGGATAACCGAAAGTAGCTGGGTGTGAACTGGTGATCCAAAGCAGCCTCGCCAAGACTCTCAAGGTCTTTGCAGCTCCTTCTGGATTCCAGTGGTCTGTTCAATGGCTCTGTGCTGTACCAAGAGACGGTCGCTCCTGAAAGTGTGGGCACGCCATCCCCGAGATGAAGCATCCATCACAGGGAACCCAAAATCCACATTAGTAAGCCCTGCATTACTGATATCCATCCACAGTCATTTCCATTGCTTGATTTTCTGTAGTCAAACAGTCTGTTTCTGGGTCCTTGGCCAGATACTTAAGAAGCTCGTCAAGAGAAGGAGGTTTGAAGAAAAAACAAAAACCAAGGATATATTGATTTCTGAGAATTCTTCCTGAGTTTCTCTTGGCTGTGGTATTGTCAGCCCATGATGAGATTGTTGTTGAGTTTGGATTGATTTTTGTCTTTCAAGACTCAGCACAAAACAACCCTTCCCCGGGGTAATCTTTTCTGCTCCCTCTTCGCAGATAGAGTTGACCTTCAGAATTGAGATTGTCTTCTACTTCATCAGCTTCTACCGTTTTCAAGAACTATCACATTGAATAGAAACAGTTTCTTGTCTGGGACATCTATAAGACTTAAGACTGTAAGACTATATAAGACTCTTTGAAGAGAGGAACCATCTTATCTTCAAGGTGCCCAGGAACCGATTCTTGTATCAGTGAGTGGAATCAGAGTATGAACAGGTGAAGAGAGCCAAGAGCACAATAATATTAAACCTAGAACGTCTTCTCCTACTAACACTGTTGGTCGAGATACATTATTGTACGTAGTTGATCTCACTTGCTGTAGTCCAGTCACGTCATAGTCTGAGTTGAGTAAACATCCCCGTAAGTACTCTGGATTCAGTGACTTCTTCCCAGTTCGGAACTAGTGGCAAGTGACCAATCCAATTTCTTGTTCAAGTGCATGGGGACTGGAAATCACACCACCTGGGGCAGATCATCTTGAGACATTCTTAGATTATACTGCTGCGTTTGAACCTGGCTCTTGACCGCCATGGATAAGTGAGCACGGCCTCGCCAGGGAAAATGGAGACACTTTGACATGCCCATGTAGCTGTTTCCATGATGAATCAACTGGATGCAGAACATGAGAGGGAGATACTAATTGAGAAAGCTTTGCCTGAATGGCTAGAACAAGTGAACACCAGTAAGAATGGCCGCAATCCCTCTTTCCTTTTCCCTGGGATATCGAGGCATCCTCGGGTTAGTCCTCATTTTTAAAGGGTGACATTGAGAGTTGGACATGTTTTGGAGTAAAGAGGCCATTCAGATTTAGAATTGGAATCTGTCATTTGGTTGCCTTTTCTTAAATATCCCAGTCTTCAGAATGAGGCTATTTGTCTCACGCTTATGAAATTTGCTCTTTGCTTAATTTTAATGCATCTGAAATTTTCATGCCCAGATCAGATTCAAGTTTAAAAGGCTATACGCTAACCAAAAATTTGTTTGTTTGTTTGTTTGTTTGTTTTACCACTTTTTTTTTTTTAATCTCTTCTGGTGACATTGTTACCTTTTTTATTTTTTAATCTCTTCTGGTGACAGCCTGGACTTCTCGTCTTAATTTTTCCCCTTTCTTGTTCGTTTCGTTGTGCTCCCTGCTTGATCTGACAACTGGTTTTATTTTTAAAGTTGGCATCTTCATTTGTTTGACCCTCCTCGTGCGCCCCACCCCACCTGTTGTCTTAACATGTTTTTGACTTGTTTCATTGATTATTTTCCAAAATACTGAAAATTCTTTTTCCTTAGGCCTCATTATATATAGATGCTACGTTTTTGGTAGAAAGAATCTGGCTTTAATTGACGTGGGCTGAGCATCTGGTGGGGAGGGGACTCTTATCTCACGGACCGTCCACATGGAGGCCAATCCCGGCTCTCACCTTAACTTCCCTTGTAACCTCGAGCATGCCCTTTCACCTGTCCATCTCTTAATTGTCCTCTGTCCCTTTGGGCCGATCAGCACCCGTCCCACCTTCCTCAGAGGCTTATTGGGCAGCTCGTAAGAGCAAGTAAACTGTACACACTTTTACATTCATCTGAGCTCTGGAAACACGGGGTCATCTCATCAATTCCTTAAATGAGGTGATTATTCAAGAAATCCTTCAAACTAATTTTATTTCCTCTCCTCTCCCCCCCATCCAAGAACACTAAGACAAATCGGCTGACTTTCTCTCTCTGTGTTTGAAGAGTCAGGGAGGTCCTAGATCCACAGAATGTGGCCAGACCAGCCCTTGCACAGACTTACACAATGAAGAGGTTTCAGCACTCAGCCCGGAGGAGGTAGCTTCTCTCTCCCTCCATCCCAGGGCACTGAAGAAATGGAACAATTATATGTCTCCACTCTGCAGACACTGCGGGCCTGGAAAACGAGTGGGTGCGTTTATCAGATAGTTGATCAAGTCAGGTGCACCACGTGGATGAAGGGGTCCACGGAGCGTGGCCGTGGCCCCTGGGGAAACTAGCCCAAAGCCAGGTTCTGACATGAGAACCACACCATCAGGGGCCTGGGGTCTTACCCGATGCCCTCCTCCAAGTTGGTAGGATAGTTTTCCCTCCTGGAACATTCAAGTGAAATAAAGCTTTAGGAATCGGTACCAGAGACATTAAATATGGATTACAAAGTGGGAACTTCTCCCCCTCGGTCCCCATCTTTGCTTCCATAAAGGAGTAGGTTAAAAAAGAAAAGTTCTTTAAAAAAAATGTCTTACTGCTCAGTAAATCCCTGTGGGGGGATAAAAAAAAAAAAAAAAACGGTGGTGGGGGCGGGGGGGGGGGAAGGAATGCACATTAGTCTTCCATTAAAAATAGATCAAAAAAGTACCCAAAAGAAAAAACCCCACAACAATGAAATAAATTAGGATAATACAACTGGAAGCCAGCAAATGAGTTTGCTAAACGTTATATTTTCTCAAGCCACTTAGATTTCTAACTTCCTGTTTCTGCCTGAAGCAATAAAGGCAGGAACACTGTCATTAGCTTCAAAAACCATTTTTTTAGCCCCTAGCTGCATTTATTATTTTTTCTACCCCTCCTCCCCCCAACAGCTGTATCTCTGCATTTATTACAGCCCAGGTGCACCTTGCTCTCTATGTTAAAGGAGATAGGAGGGAGGGAACGTCCCCTTCCCTTGTTGGCAGGAGCCCAGTGCCGACCCCGTGAACGTGGGGCTGGGCGGGGGGCTTCCCGGGGCGGCTTCCAGCAAGGCTGGACTGGGTTTCCACTGCACCCTGCCATCTGATCACCCGTGATCCCCGTAAGCCATGGGATAGTCCCTTGCAGTCTTCAATAAAGTAATTACTCTGTCCCCTCATTTAGCCCCTTAGAAAGAGCCAAAAAGAATGTGGCACCTAGACGCTATTTATAACCATTTTCACCTTGTGCCTCTAGGGCCAAAATTGGAAACCTAATTTTAGATCCATAAAAGCCCAAATAGATGTATAAGAAGCCCCAAAATAAAATATTCCAGGGCGGCTCCGAACAGGTTCAGGTTGATTTATTTCACGGTGGCTATTTAATTATGTCGTGGAAAAAACAGCGGCAATTAGATCATCATTTCTTGGGTGTTGGGTCCAAGGACATTCCAGAGGAAGTCAAAGGCAGAGGGAAGAAAGAGCAGAAGTGTGCCACGGGCCTGCAAGCCTGCAAGCCGTTTGGCGGACGAGGAGAGGCTTTCAGGTCAGACAGAGGGGCCCTGCCGTCGCCCGTGCAGCTGGGTCATCTTGCACATCGTGCTCCTTGTCCCTGGGCCTCTGTCCGCCCAAAGGGGGGCGGAATCCTGCCCACCTCCCTGCTTTGCTGTGGTGTTTAGAAATGCAGCGTTCTGCGCGGGACCTGGCAGGCCGTGGCCTCGTCCACACACGGCTACCCCGGTAGCTGTTGTTTATTCATTGTTACTGCTCCGGAGACCTGTCACCGCCCACACCCTCCAAACGCTGTCTGTCCCCCTTTTAGAAGTTAGCTGAACGACTTCGTGACGTTGGATAGAGCGCTCACGCTCACAGATCTCAGAGCCTGTGTCTTTTCTGGGTGGCCAGGCTGAAAGATGCACCATTTTCCAAGGGGGCCAGATGTCAGACTCCAATGGCATTTCGCTTTTGAAGACCTCCCAGATCCTGAAAGGTCCCAGTCCCCCAACAGCCCTGCTCCCTGTTTTTAGATGCCCATGGCGGCTCTGCCTGATTCCCACTCCGAGAGAGGTGCCAGGAGCCTAGATGTAGCCCTGTGGTAGGCAGACGTTTGGCCCTGTGATCTTCCCCCTGTGGTGTTACTCTCCTGGTTATGCTGCATGACAAAAGGGCCTTTGCGGGTGTAATTAAGGTAACGCATCCGCATCTGGTGACTTTAAAATGGGGAGATTCCTGTGGATTCTCAGGGTGGGTCCCATGGAATCACAGGTGCCCCTCAGAGCAGAAGAGGAAGCAGACGAGGGAGGGAATCAGAGAGACGTGGCCAAAGGAGAGGCAGAGCGATGGCAGAGGACGAGGGTTCCGTGTTCTGTTCCTGACTTTGAAGATAGAGGGGACTGAGGGGACTGTGTGCTGAGAAAGATGGGCGGCTTCTAGACACTGAGAGCTAGCTCTGGCCGGCAGCCAGAAGGAGATGGGGAGCTCAGTCCCACAGCTGCGTGGGAAAGGGTGACCTCAGGTCTCCAGCCACGTGGGACTGAATTCTGCCAATCCCTTGAGTGATGCTGGGAGCAGATTCTTTGCCAGAGCCTCTAGACGGGAGCCAGAGAGTCTGACACCTGGGCCAGGTGACCCTGTGGCCTTGTGAGCCCCACCGTGTCTGGACTTCGGACCCGCGGCGACTGTGAGGTAGATAAACAACACCCCCCTTGTTTAAGCCGGCAGCCTGGCCCCTTGCGGTGACCACGAACAAAACTCCTGCATTCCCTGGGGCCTTTCGTGGGGGGCAGGTCTCGCCCAGCTCGCAGTCCCTTGAGCTCCTTGCCAAGTACCTCTGCCCCTTTCGCCCATTTTCCCTCCCTAGAGAATCAGCTCGCCTCATTCAGTAGAATTGCTTTTGTTGGATTATGAGTGCGTCCAGAGGCATACTCAGCCTAATTATTGCTTTTGACTAACCCCAACACATAACGTTGTATGTCATGCTGTACTACTTTTAATTTCACAGATGAACACGTTTCTGTTCTTTAATCCCCTCTCCGAGTCTCGTGTTAACTCCATCTGGACGAAGCACTGAGGTGTGTGTATGGCTTCCTCCAGGCTGAATGCCACAGCTGCCCTGGGGTCACCCTGCGGGGCCAGGGCAACAAGGAAGAGGTTTTCCTCTTGAGTGACGAAAGCCTTATTATGTGGAGTTCGTCGTGCTGGCCTGAGAGGTCTCGCTCCGAGATTCCGCATGCCACGCCACGTCTGCGTAGCCGTCTGTCTCGGGGACTTGCCGTCTTAATAGCAACAACACTGCTTCCTTAGTGTCTAACATGTGCCCGTCAGGGGGTGTGCTGGGGGCTTTTCATGCATTATTTAACTTCACGATAGCACTCCCATTTGGCAGGTGAGAGGGCCAAGGCTTGTAGGCTTTCCAGGGCGATGTCGCTCTAAGCTTAGTCCAGCAGTTCAACCCAGGCGATGACAGCAGAGTCTATGTCCTTAACTATGGAATACTGCGTATGTTTGGGGGTTGTGGTTTTGGTTAAAAAGAAGAGAATGACCCCAATCATTTCATCTTGATACATTATAGATTGTCTCATCCATCCTTTTCCAATACTCCCTCCCTGTCTTTGAGGGATTGTGTAGTCTCCAGCCCAGATGCACTACATAGTGTGTGTGTGTGTGTGTGTGTGTGTGTGTGTGTGTGCGCGCGCACGCATGATGGGTGGGGCGGGGGGAGTTAGTCATTGGTTATTTCCTTGAGGAAAAGGGAAGAGAAAAGTGCACCACGTTGCAGTGTTCCGGCCAGAGCACAGTGGCATTGCCATTGTTCCAAGAGGAAGGGGCTTGTTTGTTTTATCAGCCCCTGATGAAATAGGATATTGGGTTGGAAAGCTAAGTTATAGCAGGTGCACTTGAATTTGAGAAGGAGAGACAAAGCAGAACCCCGGCTCTTCAAGGTCAGTTTTATTTTCCTGTTCAGGCATAGCACACACACATACCCGTGCACAGGCAGGTTTTTGGCATTGGGATTTGTGGATTTCTAAACTCATGAATGATAAGACTTAAAATGATTGTCGCTAATATGGGGTAAAAAGTTGAGCTGAGATCCTTTCTCCTCGGGTTGCATTTTCTGCAAGCATTTGGGTAACAGTTCCTCTTAGATATTTGCAGTTGAGGAAATTGGGAGTTTTCAAAAGAAATCGAAAATCTGAAATCATCATGCCCGGGACTTTGGGGTACAAGAAGGCTGACACCTTTGGGGAAAGCCGGACCTTCAAGGTTACGGTTCTGGGTGTGTCCTCTGATTCTAACGCGACATTTGCCAGGAGTGTGGTAGCTAAAGTTTGAAGATCTGCCCTGGAGAGAGTTCTTTCAACCCTATTCAAACTCCCCCCTGATTTTATCCCCAGTTGCCTTCCTCTCAGGCAACAGGTGGGTAGGGAGGCTGGGAGCAATCACAGGAGGGCAATGAGAAGAGACCAGATGAAACTGGAGTTTTGTTTTATTTATTTATTTATTTTTTCAGTTGTGAGTGATGCTATACCCACCCCCAGAACAAGGGGAGTTTATCATTTCCTGGAACCGGGAAGCCAAGCGTTAGATCTGGCACGGTCTGACCCGGGTGATCAAATGGCACTGTCGTAATTCTGTTTGTCTCCATCTTTCAGCTGAGCTTCCCTCTGGGTAAACTTCATTTTCAGCCAGGGCCAGTCCAGGAGGGCAGACATGGCCACCATGAGCCCAGACATCCTTCAGGTTCCAAGAACCAGTGGGGAAAGTGTGTGCCTGGCTCCTTCCCTACAGCGCCAGCAGGATTCTCGCGGCTGTCTCTCATTGGCCCTTAGTGGGCCACATGTCAGTCCCTGAACCAATCACCTTGCCCCTGTCCACAGCGGGCCTGAATGTCATGTCGGAGCTGAGGGATGAGATTGCTGGACCCAAGCCATAGAGATGGTGGGGAATGGTGTAAAGTTAGGAATGTCATTGCTGGAAAAGTGGGATGAATGTTACAAAGATAGAAACAATAGACCTCGATTGCAGCAGCTTTACTGCTACAGCGGTCCCCGTTGCTAGAGACCGTGCGAGTCTTACTTGACGTTGGTCTTGCTCTAGACTCATCCCCAGGGGAATTGGAGACCAAAGGACTTGAGAAGCCATTGCTTCTTATCCTTGGGAGCCAGGTGATGGGAGCACCAAGCATGGACCCATGGAAGGGAAGAGAATCATACCAGTAGTCATGATGGGGTCCATCCAGGATTGCAGATGGCAGGGAAGGTTCGAACAGGACAAGGGGAGGTCCCTAGCCTAAGTGTGCCAAGTATAAGTAGCAGCATCCTTGTTATGGAAGGAGGTGGTGCCAGCAGAGAGATGGTTTTTGCTCTCGACCTTTTTCAAAGTACAGCCAAAGCGATCTTCTTGAAACTCAAATCTGGGTACACCATTCCTATTCCTCCCACCTCCACTTAGGATAAAGACAGACCCCATAAACGTAATCCACAATCCTCCCACCTACCCACCCAGTAATCTAGCCCTCATCTACCTCTTATTTCTCTTGGCTCTCTCCTTAATTCTCTTCCCTCTTACCACAATGACTTTCTCCCAGTTTCTGCAAATTTTCTTGCTGCCTCCTGTCACGGGGCCTTTATGCATGCTGGTCTCTCTGCTTCTTTGCCCTCGTATTTCAACTTCATGGTCGCTCCCTCCAGGAAGCCATCCTCGACTGCAGTAAACCCTCCTAGAAGTTCTCAGAGATCCGCACAATTCCTCTTGACAGCCATGCTGTGATTTTACACTTATCTGTGCCTCATCTATCAATTCCTGTTTTTCCCACTAGACTGTGAGCTCCATAGGCCACGTGTCTGTTTTGATTCACCAGTGTCTCCCTAGTGCCCAAACAGAGGGCTCGGCAGCCGATAAATATGTATGGAATGAATGCGTGAAAAAGCAAGTGAGTAAGGCCGTGCTTCCCAGGTACTTACTCAGGCTTCCAGAATCATTCTGCCATTGCGGAGGGAAGCAGGCACTGCAGGAAAAGCTGAACCTGGATCATGGATCCGTGGGCCAGCTAGGGCCCACAGGTGTTCATGACAGATCGCTCGTTTCCATGATTTTGCTTTGTTTCCTTGGAAATGTTTTCTTCTGGTAGTCAGTGGTGGTGGTGGTGAAGCTGTATGTTAACTGAGCCACTGTTCACTTCGACCACACCTGACTGGTATCGGCGCTCAGACCTCCTAAGTTAGGGCCCTTGGTAAATCCAGCCCTCATTCTGAACAGACAGGCCAGATATAATGTGAGTATTGTCCTTTGGACCTAGACTGAGCTGAAGTCCATCCCTGGTCTACATAGGATAGTCAAGGCGTGAAACAGATCACTACTTCAGGCACCATTACAATGGGGGAGGGGTGCATATTTAACCTACTTGAGGGAACGCGCTCTTTTTAAGGGCTTTGCACACTAACTGTATGCAAACGGGTGCTGCTAATTGCAAACACGAGATTCAAACTTAGTCAAATTAGAAACCTGTTCATCAACGGTCCCTTTAGGCCCTCTGCTTTACTCTGTGAGTTGAAACTGCCATTTGGTGGTACATCCCACCATGTTTCTAACCCCCAGTTTCACTGGCTTCTGGCATTGCCTCAGGAGACTCCCGGAGGGCAGAAACTTTGTCCCCCTTCACTTTTGCCTAATGCTCAGCACAGCCTGGCAGGTGCCTCACTTCAAAACAAAAATACATATTGAGGTCCTCCTCTGTGCCAGGCATGGGAATGGGCTGGGACAGTAGAGACCGCATGCATGCGTGGAGAAACCCTTCTCTGGAATGCCTTGCTCTCATCACCTGGTTCCAAATCTGAGCCAGCCCTTCCGTCCCAGCTCAAATTCCACCTTCCCTGAGGGGCCCAGCTGGATGGGATCAAGCCCCCTTCTACTCTTCGATGACATTGTGTCTATGGCATTTATCTGACGCGTTTCACTTACCATCCTGTCTTGTATTTGTTTTCATTCATTAATTCACCAGTCACTTACTCATTGCTACTGAATAAAGCTTCTGTGCAAGACACCATGGGAGACAAAAAGATGGACGAGATATGGTCTTTGCTTTCATATATTTCTCCTCGTCAGCAGCAACATATGTCAAGGCAAGGACTCTATCTTTTTCTAGTCATCTTTTCTTTTTTTATCACCCATAAAAAGGCATGGCAGAGTAGGCATTATTGCACATTTTTCGGTGGGTGGATGGATGGATGGATGATGAATGGACAGTTACATGGATGGATGGATGGATGGATGCATGTACAGATGAATGGTTGGATAGATGGATAAATGGTGCATAGTTGGATGAATGGTGGAATTTTTATATTTTATTGAAAATCTGCAATGATATCCTAGTGGCTTACTGGAAATAACGTAGCTGCCCAAATGTCCAATCACCCTTTTGTACTTGTGAGCATCAGCGACATGCCGAGCCCATGCCAGAACCAGAGATCGACATACAAATGAGAACAATTAAGATAGACACCCTGTCATCAACGATTTCTTGGTACAAGACCACAGGCACACAAGCAAATGTCTGTTAACATGGGAGGTGAGGGTGGTGGGGAGGGCGACAATGCAAATGGCACAAAGTACCACTGGAGCAGATACTTATTCGGTTTGCTCCTTCTTGATCCGGAAACTCTGCAGAGAGGACATGACTGTCGGAGGCTCCGTAGGATTTTCCCGGTGGAAGAGGGTGGGGCTTTACCTCTGGGTCAGGAGGAGAGACTGTAGGTGTCAGAGACCCCGGCTGGTTCTGACAAGCCAGAAGGTGGTCTCAAATAATGTTCAGCACATCGGCACGAGTGGGCCACGAAGTGTCCCTCACAATCTAAAACAGATGTTTTCTCCACACACAGTGTCCATGAAGTTGGTCAGGGTTGTGCTGTGACACTTGGGGCAGACTCAAGACAAATGGGGGGGGGTGGTGTTTACAAGGTCTAGAGTCTCAGATTCTATTTTTGCTGGAACACGGGAGTCCAGATCTTGGTCAGGACAGTCAAAAGTTCTCCTCAAATAGGGACACTGTGCTGAAATTCTAATAGCTGGACATTTCTACCACTATATTTTTCAAATATGCTTTTTATTAAAGCTGTTGTCACTTCTTTTTTTAATGGGCTTTCCTTTTTAGAGCATTTTTAGGTTCACAACATATTTGAGAGCAAAGTGTGAGAAGTGCCCATATCCCCTTACCCCCACACATGCACAGCAACCCCCCCATCAGGATCCCCTACCAGAATGGCTCTTTGGTTGCCCTTGAAGAATCTACCCTGACACATCACTGTCACCCAGAGTCTGTACTTTATATCAGGGTTTACTGTCGGCGTTGTTCATTCTGGGGGTTTGGACAGACGGATCATGACATGGGTCCACGATTGTGGTCTCATACAGAGTAGTTTCACTGCCCTAAAAATCCTCTGTTTTCCCCTTTTTCCCCCCTTTTTGAACCTGCATCAGAAATTCTTTTTGAGTTTTCAAGTTTTGAAAGTGTGCCACAAACATGAAATTCCAAGCTCTGCCTCTCATCCAAGCATCGTCCCAGATCCCTGGGGAGAAAGAGGACAGTCAGACTGGGTCTAGGCAGGTGGACTTGAAACATGTCAGGGGGCACATCTCAAACACACAGCTTGGAGCCACTCAAAATTCTGAAAAATTGGATGTTTCCTAAAGAAGGTTTGCCATCATTTCTGAGTGATTATGGTCCTTCCAAGTACGTGGGTGTCTTCGACAAGAACAAACCTGCCGGCAGCTTGAGGATTCTATTCAGTCTTAAAGATCTCAGCATCATAACGTTTGTTATCATGTGCTTTACTTAATAGACTCATCTGATGTGACGTTTTATATCATGCTTTGTCTCTAAGTGATTTACTGCTGGGAAGATAATAAACACTCCAGGTTTATACTCAGAAAGTCAAATACACCACGAATGTTGCATCCTAAGGTATTTGCACTTAAAGAGGAAATATTTACTGAGATGGGGGCACGTGACTTTTCTAACAAACCACATCACCATCCCTTTCTGCAAGGAAATAAATAATTGAGGTACCGACATGCATGATGGCCAGATGAATTATCTGAGAAAAACTTAGCATCTAATGATGTTCTTTTGAGATCACAAGGAAGAATTATATTCACTTGAGCTGAGGTGTTTTTTTTCTTTTTTCTTTCTTTCTTTCTTTCTTTCTTTCTTTCTTTCTTTCTTTCTTTCTTTCTTTCTTTCTTTCTTCTCTTTAGTTGTAAAAACAGTCACAAATGTGAGTGCTTCGGGCTTGAACTTGTCAACAGTCAGTGGCCTACCGCGGAGATAGAGATGTCACCTGTCTTTGGGTCTGAGACACCAGAGCAGGTGTTTCTGTGGGAACTAGGGGCTTCAACCACTTTAATCTTGGATCTTCTTGCTGGTGAAATGCCCGTGATTCATAACTCAGTCACGTTGCTGAGGGCTGTCTCTTCAGATAGATTCTATCTGTAAGAACTTAAGTCAAGGGATTTTCAAACAGTCGCTTGATTTATGTACGTGAACCTCTCACTCAGGAAAAGAACCTTTATTTGGCAAAGCACCGTGTGAACAGAGGCCTGAAAGAAATAATTAGGACTCTCTTCTTCCTTTTTTTTTTTTTTTTTTTTTTTTAAATTTTTTTTTTCAACGTTTTTTATTTATTTTTGGGACAGAGAGAGACAGAGCATGAATGGGGGAGGGGCAGAGAGAGAGGGAGACACAGAATCGGAAACAGGCTCCAGGCTCCGAGCCATCAGCCCAGAGCCTGATGCGGGGCTCGAACTCACGGACCGCGAGATCGTGACCTGGCTGAAGTCGGACGCTTAACCGACTGCGCCACCCAGGCGCCCCTCTCTTCTTCCTTTTTAATCTGAAGATTTCCCTGCACGGGTGTGGACGGCCCACTCGTACATTTGCGAATTTGCCGAGAAGGGTGCGTGCGGCACAGCTGATCCGACTTCTTCCCTTTCTTTTGTTTGTGCAACAGCTCAATTCACGGTCACCACATCAGCACATTTTGCTGCAAATCTCAGTGCCCTCTCGCTTTTGTTTTACTTAATGCATTTCTGCGTTTACCCAAGGCCACAGGAGCTGTTTTCTTGCGAGTAGCGTACCTGTCTCAAATAACTAAAATTGCCTGGGCCACGGAATCGGAGCCTTCATATTCCCCCATATGTTATTGGGTCCTATTGTTCCTGAACTTACTCATCATTCACACAGTGAAGGAAATTCCATTTGGTCCTTTTAAGACTGCCAGACTAGCTGACTTAAACACTCAGCCCCGGCTACTTCTGGATATTTCAGTTCTTTATTGAAATGGTCCTTCTAATGTCATCTTTAATTTAATCAAATAGTGTCATCAAAATAACATTTACTCTATTACTGCAAATTCACTGCATTATTAACTAGTGTAACTAGACAAAAAAAGATGGTACAAACCCCCATGGAAATATATACTTACTGTAAAAATGGATACAGTTCATAGATGTTCTATATTTAATTTGCAGTTTCAAAGCACTCTCTATGGAGAGGTTTTATGGTTCTGAAATAATTTAAAAACACACTTTACTACAATCCATAGCAGGTAGTTTTTGCCAATTTGGGAAGTTATGGTACCTCGTACTTTCCAAAGTAACCTGCACTGTATTTTTTACAGCAAGGTACCTGTCCCATTACAAACGGGAGTCGGTCCTCCTGCCATAGATGGTTCAACCAAGGACTTGCTAGTTTTCCCTCAAACAACCGACATATAACAGCATAAATAATTTGGCAGGTGTCATTGGAATCCAAGTAGCTTGATGAAAAAAATTATTCAGGGCCACTTTGGATACTTTGATCAGAGAACAGGCCATGCTTAGGGCAGGGGATAAAGGCTGAGAGGGTTGTGCAATTTAAAAATTCTTGCTTTGGGGCTCCTGGGTGGCTCAGTCAGTTAAGCAGCCAACTCTTGGTTTTGGCTCAGGTCATGATCTCATGGTCTATGGGTTTGAGCCCCACATTGGGCTCTGCACTCCCAGTGTGGAGCCTGCTTCGGATCCTCTGTTTCCCTCTCTGCCCCTCTCCCGCTTGAGCTGTCTCTCTCTCTCAAAAATAAATAAAACATTAAATTTTTTTAAATTCTTCTTTTGATTCAAAAGAAAATATGGACTGGGAGATAAGAGTTCTGAGTTCAAGATGTTGAACATGTTATTTGCTAGGCCTTAATTTTCTCATCAATGAGAAGAGAGAGTTCTACGATAGTGAGACACTTACTATCAGAATAATCCATTATTTTAAAAATGCTATCTACTCACTTTCTCTTGAGATCAATCATACCATCTTCCAATTAGAATTCTTTTTATCAGAACTTGCCACTAGCTATTTCTTTGTACAGTGTAAAAGTAAAATATCAGTGGCACACCTCTATTTCACAATTGCATTCCTCTCCCTACCAAGAAATTCTGTTCTTGGAAGGATATTGGATAGACCTACCAATAAGGGTATTACATAAAGTCATTCATTTTTAAAAGGCATATATTTTTCACCTGTTGCTGTACCAGCCCACCAGTCAGGTGCTATGATGGGCTCCAAGAATGCAAAGACAAATAAGTTCAAGGTCTCTGTTTTATGGAATTTGAAGTCTAGTAGGGAACACAAACATTTGAAGAGAATGATAAAGTCATTCAGATATTATAATAAAAGTCTTCACAGGGTTGCACGTTCCTCTCTTTATCCATCTGTCCATCCATCTATCCTTTCACCCATCCATCCATCCATCCATCAACCCATCCATCCATCAACCCATCCATCCATCCCTACTTCTATCTGTCCATCTGTCCATGCTTCCATGCATCCATCTCAACTTCCATCCATCCATACACCCATTTATCTGCCTAACCACCTCTAGGATGTCAGAACCATCCATGCTGAATCTCAGTGGAATAAGAAGGCTTTGTTGAAGATCAAGAACTTGTCAAAGTCTATAGAATGTAGTGGAGTTCCAGATACTGATGAGACCTTATAGAAATATGACATCAAAAGGCCTGGAAACCTTGCTAGGCAAGAAGCACAGATCGACGAATCCAAGAGAAGTGGGGTACAGTCGTGCTCAATCAGTGGTTCTCAACCCTACTGGAATCATCTGGGAAACTGTAAAAGAAAAATCCTAATGTCTGAGTTCTTCCTCTAGGGAGCCTGGTTAGGTTATAGCATGGCAACAGGATTTTTAAAAGTTCCCTAAGTGATTCTAATTTGCAACTAAGATTAGGAATAAAGGGCAAGTGTGAGGAGATATCTTCCTGGATGATTGAAGGAAGTATCAGTGGTGTCCATGCCTTTGGCTAGCGGGTACATGACACATGGGTGGGCCAGACTAGTTTAACAGGCCACTGGTAGGTCACATGTCATAGAAGTGAGGAGTAGGGCGGTTTGTTGTTGATGATACAACAGAGATGAGACTCAGGCAGCAGGACTAATCCCAGACACCCATGATTTGGTGTAGATAATTGCTAATACCTGACTTATAATGTTTGACCCCCAAACGGGCCGTAATTAGGGTCACAGCTCAAAGACACCCTTACTTCTGATTTGGAACGACAAAAAATGATAGGACCAGGGTTTCCTATCTTCTTATGTAGTGCTTGCCTTGTGGTACATTCAACAACAAATCAGCATTTGTTGCTGACTGCCTGGCTGAAATTATTCATTCTTTAGCCACGTAGGCCTCTTCTCCAACAATCTCACTACTTAACATGAAAGGAGACTCTTACCCAATGGAAATCATTCACTTGCTTTAGGTCGAAGCCATTGAGAATCACAATGATGTCTCATTCTGTCACATTCTTACCAGGGAAGGACATACATCCATGACTTAGCGGATATTTATTGAGTCAGGCACTGTCAGGCATGGAACAGATCCAGTGGTAAGAAAGAGAAAAATGGTCTCTGCCTTCTGGGATCTTACAATCTGGAGGGGACAGAGAGCTAAATAAAGCAACTCAATACAGCGCAGTAATCATAATAATTCCTATGTCATCAGCCACTGGGTTGAATGAATGTATGACAGAGGTATACAGCAGTTCATCTGTAAGGAGGCATATCTAGCTTTGGAAGTTCTTTTTAATTGAGTTGTTTTGTTTATTTATTTTGGGTTAAGTTGGTATAATCTTTCACTGAATCTCTGTCTTGGTTGTCATATCTATTACACACATACAAGCAGACACACACACACACACACACACACACAAACACACACACTGATGTGTTGAAGACTTTATGTTAAAGGTACCGAACTTCAGAACCTATGGGTTTGCATAGGTCCCCAAATCCTGTTAACCTCTTGGAAACAGAAGAATCTAAAGCATATTCTCCACAAAGCATCTTTGGGGGGAAAGAAATTACTCACTTGTAATTGGATGTCTCACAAAGTAATCAGCCCCATAGATGGGTGCTTGCTGACCTACAGACCCATGAGACTTGGGTGTTCTCAGCTGAAAGTACAAGTTCCCTTGAAAAAGAGAGTCAAGCCAAAATGGTTTGTTCCAGATCATACTGTCTTTAAAATCCAGGCAGTCTTTCATACAAGGTGGATGATATCTGAAAATAGGTTTACATAGGTTAGTGAGAAAAATGGGGAAATTACCATTTTTTTGGTTTTTTTTTGGTAATGACGATTCTATGCTTAGACTGATGATCATATAATTAGAAGTGGCTAAGTTGGTGTGTTCCCTGTAAAACTCATTGGCGTATGGAAATTTTGTTTTTGACCATCAAGGAGGGTGCAATCTGTGGCGTGGCACATGGAAAACACTCAGTAGCTATGTAGTGAGAAGATGGATGGATGCATGCATAGATGGGTGAATGGTGATGAGTGGATAGATGGATAGGATGGATGGATGGATGGATGGATGGATGGATGGATGCATAGATGGATAGTTGCATGGGTGGATAAAGGGAGAAATGAAAGGTCCTGTTCCCCTTAAGAAAATCTTTACCAAGGAGCCCCGATCCCCAAACTTGCACATGCAAGAGAAACCTCAGTATGAGCTTGCTAAAATAACATTTGGGGGTGTCATTCCCAGAGATTCTGACTCAGTAGTTCTGGAGAGAAACTTGGGAATCTGTGTTTTTTAAACAAGTACCCCAAGTTATTATAGTATGCATAGTCTTGCCCTCCTGGATCCTCATTCATCTCTATTTCTAGAATATCTTCTATTTTATTGATTTTGCAGAGATTATTGTGTCGTTCCATTTTGCCTGAATTCAGGAGTTGCTGCTTCCAAATCAGCATCATAGGCAGTTTGGAAGAGATTTGGGGGAGAGTTGGGTGGCCAGGTCTCTGCTTCCAGTGACAGCTGTCATCTGTCCTATCAGGACCTCCTTTCGGGATGATCCCGGAGAAACCTAGATTCTGGTGGGCCAGGCTATAGGGAAGCTTTGGAAAGGGATGATATCGGGGTGAACAAGGGAGAGAGGTTTGTCTTCTGAAATGGAGTGTTCCCCAGAGGTAAGAGAACAAGCCTTTGACCAGGATCCAGGATGTTCATCCATTAGGCGACTCTCCACATGGTATGATTTGGAGGTGGCCTCTCTATACTCCTTGATGGCTGAATTTCATGCCACAGGACAGAAGTTTTGGGTCATTGGGGCATCATTTTTTTTTTTCTGGAAGTAATCTAAATATGAAGAAGAGAGGAGAAGGCCCTAGGATGCTGGACAAGGGCTGCTAGGTAGCTGAGGAGTTTCACACATTCGTGATTTCCTTGTAGGCCAAGTTTACTCTCGGGGATGACAGTCATTTTCCAAGAAAGTGAGATTGCTTCACATTGTGTTTAAAGGCTTAAATAATGTATTCTGTCAGACAATTCTCTGAAATGGTTTTCCAAGTGAATGCATCAGAAAGTGCCTAGAAAGAATGCCAGCCACGGGGAGAGGAGGACATTGAGAAAATGTGAGCTGCTTGAGTCCGAATCCAACTGGCGGTGTACCATACAAATGGTAAGGTGTGCACATATTAGAGACAGTTCAAAGAATTTATACACCCACGTAACTTATTTACACACCCGTGCAAACACCACCCAGATCAGACTAGAGAACGTTTCCAGTATCCCAGAAGGCTCCCCTTTCCAACCAGTAGATCCCATAACCATCAAGAGCTAACCACTGTTGTGATATCTTGAGTTTTATATAAAGAGAATCATACAGCATGGACTCATTAGTGTCTGGCTGATTTTACTCCTCATTGTGTTACGTGATTCATCCCCAATATTTCATTTTTCTTTGCCGCTGTGTCGTATGCCATCTGTCCAACGTTATATTATTGTGATAAATGTCAAATGTATATAAGAGAAGAAAGAATTGTACAGTGAACTGTGCACTACTCAATGCAGTACCTAGATTTGGCGGTCAGTGGGTCAGTGTTTCCCTGCGCTTGGATCTTACCCATTTGTCAATCCCTCTGTCCATCCATCCCTCTGTCCATCTGTCCCTCAACCCATTCATCAGTCCATCTTACTTCTTGGTACGTTGCAAAATAAGTTGCAGACATCAGTCACTTCACTCCTAAACACTTACGCAGATGTATCGTCGTTGCGTTATGGAACTAGAGCTTGGGATTTGCTTCTGGTTTTGTTGAGGGTGTGCTTCTTTGTTGTTGTTAATAATTGGAGTGATGTAATTATAAAATTATTAAGAGCCAACATTTACTGAATGCGGATTTTGTATCAGACGTTGCACTAACACATGCATTCTTATATTGTTACTTACATTTTAAGATAACAGACACTGGGCCTTGAAGATATTATTGATTGGCCTCAATTTACAGAGAAAGCAGATCACCCCTGGATTGGGGCTGACTCCAAAGCCAGCTGGCCTGCCTGCAACTCACAGTCATTTGAGTTAAAAAGCTTGGATTCAGTGCCCACCTCTGCCACTTACTGGCTGTGTGACTTTGGGCAAGTGAACTAACCTGTCTGAGAGTCACATTTATCCAACATTAAAAAGGGGATGGTAAAAACAATGCCACAGAGTTATTACTGATGACTCAATGACACAGTTAAACGCCTAGGAAAATTCCCACCCCTTGAATGGTTCGCACTCTCACAGTTTCCAGTAGAAGATTCCGAAACTGTTAAAGTCTACAGAGCAAACTGTGTTACTCAAGCCAGTTTGGTTGGTGCTGCTGTTTGTTTTGTCCTCACTGAATTGTGATTTGATTCCATTTAAGCAGCACTCTGCAAACACAAACTCTGCTCTTCTCTGTCTCTTCACTCAACGATGTTATAATATCTAGAGGCTTATTGATTATTTGTTTGATTCTATTGTGGGCACAGGAGCAGTTCTTAGATTAAGACTATTAGATTTTCCCAAACGGTATTGCCGTGGTTTATACAATTGGACGAAACGGGTGATCTAATTTGGACTCAATTTGCTCCAAAGTACAGCAGGAGGAAGGAGGTGCTGTGATTTGGTTCGGAGCCTGAAAACAAGTGGAAAAAGTTATCTCCAGGTGATATCTCTGTGCCTCATCAATTCTGGATATACTGCGTGAGCAGGTCTGAGAATCCAAAGCATTTTTTGCTTGGTTTCTTTTCTTTTCTATGAGCTAAAGAACCTAGCTTTACCTATCCAACTGAGATATTAAACCCACTGATATAATTTATTTTTCCACGTGAAATATCTCAGAAAAAAAAAATAGGACCAGGTTGAGTTTTCTTGAGGCACTGGGTTAAGAGAAGATAATAGATATGCCAAAAACAAATTGCTTCCTGATAGCTGCTTTGGATGGAACCAAATGGAAAATGTTTCTTTTATTTCACTGTGCATCCCCCACCCCAGCATCCAAACATATTTTGGTCATACCAAGAAAAGGTTCAGTTCTGCGTTTTACCTTAACATTACAACACAGTTCCAGGATATTATTGACTCTTCATGAATATCATTTTTAATGATGGTTATAAATTCCATTTATTGGCTATTAGTGTAGTTTATTGAACCATTCCCCTAATATTGAAAATGTAGATAGCATCCAGATTTTACTTATTATAAATAAGGCTAAAAAGTAACATGTGAGTGTTTCAAACTAATAAATACAATATACAATTTTCGACTATTTCCTAAGATTAGATTTCCAGAAGTGCAATTACTAACTCAAAGAGTGTATACTTTTTTAATAGGCTTAAATATATTGCACAGTTATTTTAATGACATGTCAATATCATTGAAAGTGATGGTTTGGGTTCAGAGCCCAGGTACCACATGGTCTTCTTTGGGGAAATTAGTGAACTGCTCTGTGCCTCAGTTTCCCCCTCTACGAATTAAGAAAAATAATAATACCTATTTCATAGAGATGTTGAGGATTGGATTTTAGTTCATATATATATATATATATATATATATATATATATATATATATAAAGCATGTAGAATGCATCTGGCACGTAGTAAGGTCTTAGTAAATATGATCAGTTATTTTTATCAGTAACTACATTACTGCCTTAATGGAGGATCTATGGAATACACAAAACTCATCCAGAGGCTCCCCTTGATCGACTGTTTCAATATCTCCCGCTTTAGAACTTTCCCCATATTTACTCCCCAGCCCGTGAGATATCCCATGTGTGTTTCATCCTGTGTTCCCAAGCTTGGCTGCCTCTCTTAGCCCATCAATACTGAATGGTATCTGGACATAAAGAAGCAAACTCATGGTCTAAAATATGTTCCAAGTGGATGAATATACCCCTGAACATTTAAGAAGTGATGACTCTTGGCCACCTACACTTTCACAGTCATTTGACCACAGGGAGGGGCAAGACGGAATCAAACAGATTTGACGCGTGAGGTTTGGGTGTGTGTTAGGTCCCCACATCTGTACACCCCACGTTCGGATGAGGAGTCACTGTGACCATCAAGAGCTGCCTCAGGCTGGGTAGTGGTACAGAGCTCTGAATCTTTGGGTCTATAAAAGTGAGGGCAAGGGGGACATGTTGGGAGTGGCTTCACGTAAAAGGTCCCTCTTGCTGTATCCGGGGACATAACGGCAACAGTAGGGCCAGGAGGAGGAGATAACAGCTTCCCCCCAGTCTTGTGTTCTTCTCGTGTAGCACTTACCCCAATAAATTAAAAATGTGTGTGTGTGTGTGTGTGTGTGTGCGCGCGCGCGCATGTGTGCTTGTGTATGTGTTTAGTCTCCCTTTCTTCTGAGTTTTCTAAGAGCAAGGAACGGGACTTGCTCATTTCCTCATTTCTAACTCCCAGCATAGTGCATGGTCTGTAGGACATGGTCACGTGAGTGTGTGAGGGAATGAATGAATGAATGTATGAATAGGCTATTTCCAGACTATCCAGAAACTATACCCCATGGTCCTACCCATACAGGCCTTATATAAGGACTGAGACCGTCAGCCCTGGACAGCGCTCTTTGCCTTGGGCGTGCAGTGTGGCAGGACAGAAAGTGCCACTGCCGGCTGCCAAAGAAGCCAGGTTCTGGTGGTGGCCAGGCAGTTCCCAGCCAAGTTCTCACCAATGTCGCAAAACGAGGCAGCAGTCTTCATTATGGAGGCAGTTGTGTCTCCTTGTTAACCCTCACCAGCAGAGGGACGGTACGATGGCTGTGACTGGTTTCACATGTAAGCTTTGACCTCAGAGCAGTTGGGTGGCCTTTTCTCAAGGACCCTGTTGATGGGGAAAATAAACACTAGCCCCAGCTGCCAAGAAAGCTGATAACAGGAGAGCAGAATGTGTCTTGTCTTTCTTTCTTTCGTCTTTTTCTTCTTTTCTCTTTTCTTCTTCTTCTTTTTTTTTTTAAACCATGCTCATTGGTTTTAGAAATCATTAGCATGGTAAAGATTAAAGCTATTGGAGATAGCACAGATTGTTTCATTTTATTATGTTCAATTGGATTGGATCCGAGCCATTTGCAAAGTGCAGTATTACCATAAGAAGGGACTTAGAATGTTTGTCACATAATACCCCTTCCTGGAGAAGGCAGTTTCTTAAAATTAAAAAAAATAAAAAAAGATTTGAAATAGAATGGCTTGCAAAAGTGCAAGGAAATAGAACTCTCTGTCCAGATGGGCTGCCTGGGACCTGGTGAGTGGCCCAGTTACCGTAGCCTTAGACACTCCAGGGGACAAAGTCAAGAAAGTAAAACTCAGGGCTCCTGTCCTGCTCTTTCAATCGGAACCATTCTACTTTTGTTTATCGTCCATTGTATGACACCTGAGATGCTATTCATGACAAAAGGGTTTCCTGCTGCTTTAATAACAGCAACAAAATAGTATGTTGAAGACATTATACTAGGTGAGAGAAGCCACTCAGAAAGGGCCGTATGATTCCATCTCTGTGAATTGTCCAGAGGAGGCAAATCTATGGAGACAGAAAGTGGATTAGTGGTTGCCTAGGGCTAAGGGCAGGGAGGGATTGAGGGATAACCGTTAAGGGAATAGGATCCCTTTGGGGATAATGAAAATGTGCTAAAATTGACGTTGTATGACTCCGTGAATATACTGAAAACGATTTTACATTTAAATGGGTGAATTGTATGGTATGCAAACTATGTCTCAATAAAGCTGTTAAAAATAGTATGAACGGGGTGATGTAATTCAACCAGTCTGATGCTCACGTCTCCCAGATGTCCCCATTGACGTTTGGACTGGGACAGAAACCCAGATGTGGCCTGAGTAGCCCTTAGTGGAACTGACCAGCCCCCTCCAACCCAAGCGTCCTACTCCTGTTACTGCTCCTTTAAAGCCATGAGCTTTTTTGGTAGCCACATCGCCATGTTGACTCTATTATTTAATCTGATTCTTCCCTGCACTGTAATACTTGTATGTGGTTCTCTGTCTTCCTCCACCCATCAATATGGTATAAACCTCCTGAGGACAGAATGTCCAGTTCACCGTGAGTGATAATTTTTAAATGTTTATTTATTTATTTTGAGAAAACGAGCGAGCATGCACAAGTGGGGGAGAGGCAGAGAGGGAGGGAAAGGGAGAATCCAAAGCACGCCCCACGCTGTCAGTGCAAAGCCCCATATGGGGCTCGGTCTCACAGACAGTGAGATCATGACCTGAGTCAAAATCAAGAGTCAGATGCCTAACCTACTGAGCCACACAGACAACCCACTGTGGGTGATTTTTTAATAATATCAGTTATGACTTCATGCCCAGCATGGTACTTGTTGTCAAAAACATACAATGAATGAGACGTGATTCTTGCTGTAACTAGCTCACAACTTATTTGGGGAACGCTCATACTATCTACTGAAACCAGGGAAGATTTCAGCCAAGAGCTCATGATTAAGTGTTGAATGATACCTTGCACATCACCAAGTATGAAAGCAGAAGAGTAAGACATTTTAGGTAGAAGGAACAGCATGGGGAAGGTCACTGAGCTAAGAAAAAACACAGTATGATACCAGAATCATGAGAAATTTGCTGAGAATTAACTTGAGCCCACAGTTTAGAAAGATCGTATATCTTGGACAGCCTGGCTGTCCCAATCGGTAGAGCACGTGACCCTTGATCTTAGGGTTGTGAGTTTGAGCTCCACATTGGGTGTAGAGATTACTTAAAAATAAAACCTTAAAAAAAAAAAAAAGATCATCTATGATATGCCGTATCCAGAACTTTCATGGGGCAGTGCTTACATGTTAGCCATAATTCTTGGTGGCGGTTAAAACTCGTTTATGACAAAAGAGAGTATGTTCGTTGACATACTAGAAAGTCTTGGCATTAGTTGTGGCTTTAGGCAGGGCAGGATCTGTGGCTCAAATATATAACCAGATTATTAGTCTCTTTCTATCCTCTGGCTATGGTGGCCTCTTTGTGACTCAGTTCTGCATTCTTGTAGCTGGTGGGAGAAATGGCTGCCTGAGGGACCAGAACCTTGTTCTCATGCAATATTAGTAATGGAAGAAAGGGACCTCGCTCTCAGAATATATGCATCCCAGGGAAGATTCTAGTCCAGTTTAGATCATGTGCTTTGTCTCTGAACCCATCACTGCGGTCAAGAGACAGGTCATTTAATTAGCTGACCGAGGTGATGTGTGGAAAGGGAGTAGAACACTCTGACCCACAGAATCAAACAGAGTAAAGTATGCTTCCTAGAAGAATAGAAGGAAAAGGAAGGACCGATGTGCCGAATAGGAAGAACTGTACTTGGTTTAGCCCCTGTATCCCCTAGGATGTTTTTCTATTTTCAAGTTCAGGCATTAAGCTACATGTTTGGTGTCTTGTTCTTGTGATGTTGCGTTTCAAACCTTAGCTGAGGATTTTACACACACCATGCATGTTCAACTCCCATCAGGTCGCTTATTAACAAAAGAGAATGAATGCCTTTTTCCTCTTTTAACAACCCCGGTTTCCTCATCAGTGAAATCAGGGTAATAAGTGGGGACATGGTGAAGGTCCATCAGGAAAGCCAAGCACGCACTCAAAGAGCATTACGGTTCTTCCCGGGCCAGGCCGAGTTTATCCACCTGCTGTTGACGTAGGAGCTTCTCCCTCTACCTGTCCCTTCGGCAGACTGATCAGACGGAAGGTCGCCCCTTGCACCCAGCAGCCCCAGACCTCTCAGGAGAGGGCAGGTTGCTGCCCGCGTGCCAGTGAGGAGCCAGCTTGGGGCAGGTGGTAGAACCACATCGTTTCCGGATGAAACAGGGCTCCCTGGACATCAGCTGCCATGCTTGAAGGGGCGTGCAGACAAAGAGCCAAATTTAAATTCATGTAATGTTGCTGTTTGTAACATTGAATACTTAAGACATCTGCTCAAAGTCTCGCATTATAAATGAATGGAAAGGATCCAGGAGTGCTTTATTAGATGGGAGCCGTTAAGTGAGCGCCACATATTTCAAAGCAGGATCTTAATCAGACATTATTTATATCTGTAATATTTTACAAATTAAAAGCAGTAGAAATAGTCACCGGAAGGATGTCAGCAGGCAGGGGTGAAAAAAAAAAAAAAAAGAACCTGAAGCCTAGAAGAGAGAGGCTGATCATCTCTGGGGGTGGGGGTGGGGGAGGGTGAAAAAGTAGCAAATTTACCGTCATTGGCAGGTGTCTAAATGTTCCATTTAAATTAAATGGCACATGTCACAAGGCAGCATGGGCATTGCGCATCCCGCCCTGCGCTTCTCTTTCGGCCAGAGAGCCTATTTTTCTTCCCCTCTCAGCTCAGCCACCGTCTCCTCCCTGACACTGGGTCACCCAGGGCTCCTACTTTATTATTTCCTTTTACTTTAGTTCATTATGCTCTGTGATTCAGTGGAAACATAAAGAATGGTTCTTAATTTTAATTAATGGCAAAGTTAGAACAGGCCCATTTAATAAATCTGTTCTCTGAACTTCACAAGTCTCTTCCCCGGCAAGGGCCTCCTGTCATTTTATTAGTGCCAGAACCTCCCAACCGAACGGCTGAGTAATTGACAAAAACTGCAGGTAAGGCAGGAGACACGTAATTGATTCGTACGATGCCTTCCGCAGAACGCACTGAAGAGTTAATTATTTTTCCTGCAGTTGGGACTCAGCTGTTGTTTCCACTGGGATTAAACAGCTGTCAGCATTGTTAATGACCTCAAATTCATGCATTAAAATCCTCATTCCCTTGCCGTATAAAGTGGGGTTGCAGAAATCTCTGCCACATCCCCCTTTATGAAGGAGTGAAAATTCAAGGAAAGATAACGGCCCTTATTACAAAACCACAGACCGGAGCTTGTGTTGATGAAATCTCGTAATGAGTAATTAAGCCGCTTTGCAAAAGTCGGGCCGTCATGTTGGCATTTGGGTACTTAGGTTCCTTGGTGGAAACAGCTGGATAGAGTGGGAAGGTGATAAAGGAAGAAAAATAGAATTTTTCTCGAATGATCTCCCCCCCCTTTTTTTTTAAACAACGCAAAACAGTTACTAAATAATTAACTGAAAATGAACTTTTGTGTCTTTTAAAAGTGTCTGCTGATTTCTTCAAACATCTGTAACAATATGTCTGATGAATCGAAAGGCTCGTGTCGCCTTTTTGGGGGGGGTATTTTTCTTTCTGTCTCAATCTCCCACATTGTATGAGAACAAACTTTAGGGTTTTGTTTCTGTTTGCTTTGTCTTGCTTTGCTTAGTTTTGTTTCCTGAAGCATTGTCTTAGCACATGAAAGTTCAAACCTTGAGTTTGACTGGGCAATCTGTCCCCGAGGAAAAAGTAAATGAAGGTATGTCTGCGAGTCTTGCAACACGAATTCCTATGCAAGGACAGAGTCAGGGGTGAGAAGGCAGGAACAGCACCAGGGTTCAGAGCTGAGGGCCCCCACTTCCACTGGTAGACAGAATTGGGTATTTTTCTGTCTCCAACTGGGGAAAAATATACATGTGTAGACTTTCATGTTTCTCTTCGGCGTATCTGTTTCATGAAACAAGATCAACCCTAGGATTATTTCAGGATAACTGTTCTTTTTCCCTGGCAAGGCAAAACTCACCCAAATGGCGATTTCGAACGTTTAAAATTATGTTAAAAAAATCTTTCCCCTTTCCCAAAACATCTGGCCGTCCAAAAGTGAGCTCTCTCCCCCTTCGGCACCTGAAGGCAGGGCGTGATGTCACAAACCGAACAGTGACTAGCAGGGCCCCTCAACTTCCTTACTACCAGGATGCCAAGAGAAGGGCAAGAGGGAAGACAAAATCATCAGAGGGCCCATTCTTTTGGATTCCTGTTAGAGCAAAACCATCGCAAAGGAACTCCTAGAAACGCAGAAGCAAAGCAGTTAAATACCTAACTACCTCCCCGCCCAGATAATAAAATGGGAGCATTTTATGTGTCACATCCATACCCATCTTAATTGAACGGCACGCGGGTTCTCTCCAACCCCTGCCTTGTACTGCACGAGCTTTCCGGAGTCTTAGCAAAGGAGGAATCGCTCAGACTCAGGTGTTCAGTGAACGAGGCTTCCTTCTCCCCAACTGGCTCCCAGTGCGAGCTGATAAATCCATCTCGGTTCTGATTATCAACCAAACAAGCCATAGGTCATTTATTTTTTTTAAGCAGTATCATGTCATGATGCACCAGGAATCATCTCAGTTTGGTTTTTGATTAAGCCAAAGCCTGATACTCCTGACTCAGAGACAGCATCGCCCGATGGAAATCGCTCGGCCTATACGGCCAAGGCCATTTGCAGTTACAGCGTGGCCAAAGCCCGAGGCCCACGCTCGCTCTCTGGTGTCGGGTCCCCCAGCTCACCGCCTTTTGGAGTGGGACGTTGAGGGCGTAACCTCCCAAGGCCTGCAACCCAGGCCGGGAAGCAGAGACAATTTATTACCCTGGCTTCCCGTCCGCGAGAGGCCTGGGGAGGCCTTGAAATTCGCAGCTGCAAGTCAAATTCCACCAGCGCAGTCACGAAATTTAACGAGGCCTCTCCGGACTCAAAGAGAGATGGACGTTTCCAGGCTCGCTGGCTCCTCTCCGCAACCCCCCCACCCCCACCCCCATGAGACCTTCCTGCAAAGGCCTCCAACACTGGCATGGCTGGGTCTCAGGCACTTGACCTCCTCCTGACTTTTTAGCTGCCAGCTTGGGAACCTTTGAGAACCCTTCTCTCTGGAGATGTCGCTTCCTTTCACTGGCGCCTTTGGCCAGTTGCCCGCTCTGGGGTTCTGTAACCTCAAGGGATGTTATCTCCCTCAAATACAAATTTGAAGATTTTGTCTTCCTTTCTTCCTGGTGCATCCTTGGAGGTCCTGCACAGTGACTGACACAGAGAAGTCACTGATCACTGTGTGGTTTTTTTGGATGAATGAATGAATGACTAAGGGCTTTTTTCCTTGCAAAGCTCCTCGCACGCTTTAATCTAGTCATTGTCTTGTGAAGCACACCTACTTCTTTCTGATCTGCATTTTTAGGTAGTTTTGAAATGAGAACCAATGAAGCTGCTTTTGTTCTGGTACGTCCTGTCCTCACGCACTCCCAGCACCCAGAGCCGTGCGGTCAGAGTCTCAGATCCGGAGCACGTGATGTGCGTGGGCCTGTGATTAATAGAGCCTCGTGGCACGCAAGCCGCGCAGCCTGGGAGGCTAACCGAGCAAGTCATTTCTAAAGAAGGGACCCACAGGGCGGAGAATGGGCTGTGCCACGCAGTGGAAAGAGACGGAACATGCATACTTGGCCACTGGAGGGCCATTTTGGTCCCAAGGAGCAAGTGAGGTCAAGGATCCACGTCGGGAATCCTCAGCTTGTGAGCGTCAGGGCCTCGGCCCCTCCAGGCGTTAACATCCGCACCAGTCAGAGGGCTCCTGGATTAGCGTGACACGGACATAAACGAACACAAAGAGAACATGCCTGCGGTGTCCTGGGGGAGAGGTAGGGGGTGCTCGACAGCTAGTTCTTTTCTCTTCCTGTAACCTGGTCTTTACCACAACTTCCATCTTAAAGGGTCTTTCCATGAGGCCAGCCTTGTGCCGACGTGCAGGGTCTCTTCAATGCTGGCTCAGAGGTAATGACAGAGGGCAGAGGGTAGGTAGTCCCAGAGCACATGCACTCCCCCCCCCCTTCTACCCTGCGCCCTGTTCTTTATCTGAGGCCCACCGACATAGAAGTGCCTGGCTGGGGTTCCACACTTCTCTTCTTTTTGCTGGTTTTGTTTTCTCGAATGTAGCACACAAGCCCTTCGGGGCACTTTCCCCTGGTCTGGGAGAGTCCGGTGTTCACGGGGGCTCACATACGTGTCAACCCAGCAGCTCTTTTGCTGCCTTTGGGCAATTATGTAAGAGCTGTTGATCCTTCTCTTGCCCCCATAAGTGAAGCGAGTGGTATTTCAGGTACCCTGTACATCTTTGAATCAAGAGGTTGTTTTGAATTGCTCCTTTTGGTGAGATGCAGGCAAGTGGCCCAGGACTCAAGAGCTCTGGAAGGAGGAGGGAGGAGCTTGGCGTTTGTCAGAAACGTGCAGCCCTGGAATGCAGATGGCCTCCCTTGGGGACCTGGGCTCCTTGTAGGATCCTCAGAGGGCCTGGAATCCTCCAGATCATATTCATGTGCCTAATCAGTTCCGACCACAAAAGCTCTTGGGGTGGCCCTGTGTCTGCCCTGGCCCCCTAGATACATCAAATACCAGGAGCCTTAAGGACCTTAGCTAAATGAGCCCGCCCCCCACGTCCCCCATTTTATTTTTCCATCCTTGAACCCCACTCAGACCTCCTTTCTGCATTTGGGGCAATTTCTTCATCCCTGTTTCTCGGAGGGGCTTAATATACACATTTTACATGAACATAGGTGGTAAGAGTGAGGGGACAGAAGGATCTTGATGAAGGCAGAGCCCAAGGGAGAGCTCAGAGGGAGGGTAAGCCCAGCAGAGGGCGAGGGCGGATGCGTGGGCTGCCATGACCTGCCCGACCACCTTGGGGGCTCGGTTGCAGGCACACGCTCCCATCTTACCCTCGCAGCTCCCCTCTGGGAAGCAGCAAGCACACTACCAGTGTCAGCGAGGAAACGTGAGGCGCGTTTGTGTTCCTATATATATTTTTTAATTGAGGTGAAATTCACATACCGTTCAAACGAACCATTTGCAAGCAAACAATCCATGGCAGTTAGTACATCCACCATTTTAGGCAGCTGCCACTGCCTATCTATAGGGAGTTCCAAAATAACTCCTCACCCTGCAATAACCTGTGTACCCATTCTTGCTTCCTCTCGGCCCCTGGCAGCCTCCAGTCTGCTCTCTGTCTCTGTGGATTTGCCTTTTCTGGACATTTCATATCAATGGAAGTCTACAACAGGTGACTTTTCAGATCTGTCTTCTTCTACCTAGCATAGCGTCTTGACGGTTCATCCACGGTGTGGCATGCATCGAAACTCCATTCCTTTTTGTGGCTGAATACTATTCCATTGTATGTTGGTACCACATTTTGACCATCCATTGATCCCCTGACGGACATCCGTGTTGTTTCCACCTTTTGGCTGTTGTGAATGATGCTGCTGTAAACACGCACGTGCAAGTGTTTGTTCCAATCCTGTGTTCAGTCGTTCGGAGGACAGACTTAGGAGTGGCATCTACCCAGTGCTGGATCCTTTGGCCATCCCATCCTTCACTTTTCGATGAATTATCACACTGTTTTCCACAGCAGCCGAACCGTTTGCACATTCCCACCAGCAATATTCAAAGGGTTTAGTTTGTCCACGGCCTCTCCGATGCTGGTTTTTCAGACGTCTCCGAGACAAGGAACGGTGCCCATTTCTCAGGACATGTGCAGGCATGCGTGGAATAGGAGATGTTGAAGAACCTGGGAGGTCCCTGGTGGCCCACAACTTCTGTCTCTCTTTCTTTCTTCCCTCTGGAGGCAGCACTCAGTGTCTTCCCAGGTCGGCTGTATTGGTGATGTTTGCCTTCATCCAAAAGATGCGATTGATAACTGGAGGTAGAGTCGGGGGTTAGTCAACGTGTGGGCGCCCCGTCCCCGACTCCCACCCCCAATCCGTGCCAAACTATAATTGTTCTTCGCCTTTCCAAGCATCTGGGTGATCAATTTTCATTTTGAAGTAGGTCATCTGAGCTCCATTTTGCAAATGGAGAAACTGAGGCAGAGTTTGCCAAACGTGGCTCATTTCCCTTGGCATTGCCATTTTTTGAATTTTACGTAAACGCTTTCGCTGCTAAGTTTGTGCCAACCGCATCCCTGGAATTGTTTTGAGTTCTCTTGGCTCTCACCAAGTCTACACAATGCCACTTGAATTGGCAACGTCAGAGTCGAACCTCAATTTTCGCAATTAATCGCGCCGCAGTTAATTAAATTGATTGCCTGGCAGTCCAGCCTCATTTAAAATACTAATAGTTTATTTATTTATTTAGCTGTTTACAAAGCATTCTTAGCTGCCACCGTCTTGCAGGATTCCGTTTGGGTGTCCTGACGATGGGAATGATAATAACGTCCGTGTCTGATTATTCTGTAGTTAGAGTTCTAGGAACTGGATGTGGCATTTCAAACGAGGGTTACAATTTTGACTTTGAAAGTGGGACCAGATTTCCTTACTCACCTCAGTTCTCCCAAGGAGACAGAAGTCCCAGTTTAGCTACTAAACTTGCCGCCTTTTAAGTGAGTATTTTGCAGAAGAGCATTTATTCTCAATATCTGAGAAAGAGGAGGAGGAGTGTACCAGGTTAAAGAGTGCAGTTGTGTGATTCCGTAGGATTGAACTCCCTGGACGATATGTAGGGGTGTCACTTTCCATTTTATTTGCTTTCAGAAACGTGAAAATAGAGTCCTATCAGGTCCTGGCAGGGGCCCTGCCTTTTGGTTCTTGATGTGTGTATAGATCTGTGCTAAGAGGCTCTTTGCTCCTACGTCATGAGGTATTTTTGTATGTAATGCAACAGTACTTTCCAGGTTCCTTGAAGCCTCATGAAGCTCCTTCTGCAGATTCGTGTGTGTTGGTATGAAGCCTGTGTCCTAAGAGGGAGGGTCCTGTGCCTGTAGACTTTCCTGAAATCTGCATGTGGTCTACACGACATCGCTGGGGGCCTCGGCCATCTGACATGGCTTCACCCACACCTCCCAGCACCTCTTTCTTGTTCCCTCATTAGGATTTCTCTGTGCTTGCATAATGCCTCAGCCATTTCATGATCTCTGTGTGAATATTCAAAAATGCCCAAAGACGGGGAAAAAAAAATGCCAACAGAGGCTTTCCAAGCGGTGTAGAGGGAGCGGGGACAAAGCAGGTTGCTGTCTTGCATCCACATGCAGGATGATTTCACACGGAGCCACATCATTTAAGCCCAAATAGTCCTGAGAGGCACGTACAACCGGGTCCAGATGAACAGCAGAGCAAAAAAGTGAAGTCATTCCCCCTGGACTACAGAGGATGCTTGGCTTTCAAGTCCTCGCTCTGTCTTTTATGCCAGGTACCACCAAAAAAGTCAAGTGGCTCCTTCAGACATGCCTTGAATTTGAGTGCTGCCACCCTGTGCTATGTTGGAGAAACCCTCCAAGGACCCCAAGGGCCCCAGTCTTTGACTGACGGGGTCTTAAGATTCAGTCTGTCCGTCTCAAGAGCGCTGGACCCACGTTGGGTGAAACATCCCCTCTGCAGAAACATGCCCACATAAGCCACACCAGGCTTGGGGCCAAGTGCTGTGGGCGTTGAACTCCTTCTCCTCCATGCCTCTGAGGGGGAAACGAAAACGAAAACAGAAACAAAACAGGACACAGCGGCCTCTCCTGTGCACCCACCTTAGAAATAGGAGCGTGCATTTGCATTCCTTCCAACTCGTGTATTTGCAAAATACAGACAGGCAAGTTTGATTCACGCTGGCTTTGAAAGCATGATTTTGAGCAATTATCTGGGGGAAAAAAAAACACCTCCTGCTCACTAAATAGGTCTGTCAAATAGAGTCATAGTACAGCATGCCATTGCTAGAATACACATGTGTACTGGTAAACTGGACGAACCAATTAAGTAGCAAAATGTCGACTGCATTCAGGCCCTTCCTGGTCTGCAGACAGACTTGTGCGAGTTCATTTTCATAGCGGTGTGTGTGTATCTTTAGACCTTAACTGACAGATTCCCACAGCGAATCAGGTAGGGAGTTATCAATTACATGGTTAGCTAGGCGCTGCCCGTGTGCGCACTGTGACTTCCTGACAGAAGCAGGCAGAAAAGGGGGGAAGGACTAATATTTCTGGTGCACAAGGACTGTTAATATTTTCAGCTGGGCTCCTCGAATATGCACGTTTATTCAGTCAGGAGAAAGATGGGCACTTCGGCGTCGCAAAGCCTAAAGAAGTTTGCATTGATAAATACTGATGACCATAATAGTCTCTCGTAAAATATATTTTATTTATCAAACGAATACCCTTCTGAGCTTCTCTTTATCCTTCCTCTGATGGCTATATTAATTTCATCCAATTTTGATTTCTTCACGGTGATGTCGTGAAGAGTACTTGAAATAATAAAATCACCCTGAGCAGATTGCTTATAAAACCATTTGCAACTGCAGAAGCAGTAATTGGGGCTATCGTTCCCTTTGGCTGCAGGATAATATATTCCTTTGTTTTCCTTTGTGAAATATTTACCGTGAGTTCCCCTTTAGCCCGAGTCTGATCTGTAAGTGGACTGTGTTTTGCTTCTGTGGGCTGATGCCGAGAATGGGATTCTCAAGTCTGTCTCCCACCGAGACACCAGACTTGACCGTTTGGGATTTCTTTGCAGGATCACGGAGTCAGGAAGAGCTAAAAGATGCACCATGGATGCCCAAAGTGTTTACACGTAAATAAATAGGAAAGCCGTGGCTGCAGGAGGGAAGCATTTGGGAGATGACCTGGTGGGAGAGCAGGGTCTAGAACCAGGGTCTCTTCATTCCTGGTCTTAGGTTCTTTTCATGACCCCACCTCCCCTCCCCTCCTCTCTCCTTCCCTCCCCTCCTCTCTCCTTCTCTTCCCCTTATCCCTTCCCCTTCCTTCCCCTCCCGTCCCCTTCCCTCCCCCCTCTTTCCCCTCCCCTCTCCTCCCCTTCCCTCCCCTTCCCTTCCCTTCCCTTCCCTTCCCTTCCCTTCCCTTCCCTTCCCTTCCCTTCCCCTCCCCTCCCCTCCCCTTCTTTCCCTTCCCCTCCCATCCCCTCCCTTGCTTTCCCTTCCCTTCCCTTCCCTTCCCTTCCCTTCCCTTCCCTTCCCTTCCCTTCCCTTCCCTTCCCTTCCCCTCCCCTCCCCTCCCCTTCTTTCCCTTCCCCTCCCATCCCCTCCCTTGCTTTCCCTTGCCTTCCCTTCCCTTCCCTTCCTTTTTCAGTATTGCTTAGCTATTCTAATATCTGTGTTGCCAAAGATTGTAACATTTGCACTTGATTTGCTGGTTCCTCCCACGTGAGGGGTCACTGACGGGCCAGCTTTAGTATTGTCCCTGCTGTGGATGGGCTGAGGGCAGAGCTTGTATTGTGGGTTGTAGAATTGAAGACTCAGAGGTGACAAGACCCGGGAAGGGAGGAAACCACCTGGAGCAGAGTTATCACAGGACGTGATACCTTTCAGCCAACCTGATCCAAGCAGCTTACTCATTTGGCTGCAGGGTGCTCCTCAGAAACACTTCACAAACCATGTTATCAAAATGTTAGAATTGGGTTTGTTTCCTAATTAAGGATCCAGTGTCAAAATGTACTAATTATGGCCGTTACCATTCAGAGAGGCTGCAAGTGAAAACCTATGATAATTTTGTTACTATAGGAAAATCTCCGTGTGATAACGTGAGCAACGTACTGCTTTCTTCGCCCAGAACAGATCCTTAACACGAAAACAATTAGAACGAAAACTAATATGCCTGATCGTGGCATCTCGAGTTCAGCATTACATAATCGTGTTAGGATGGCTCTCCTCCTGGGAAGAGTAACACATTGCGTGTCTCTCATTGAAGGGCCTTCTTTTCTTCTAGGAGACACCACAATGCTGTGAATCAGGGAGGAAGGAGGGGAGGGGTAGGTCGTGCAGCAGCATGTTCGCTGGCCCATTCCCCTTGCCTCCTGGCCAACACCACTGGATTGTATTTCCCACATCCCCTTGCTGTTAGATTTGGCCGCATGACTGAGTTCTAACAGAAGGGATGAGCCCCAGGATGGAACTAGCCTGGATCCCTCAATGACCTCATGGAGCTCGCCTCCCTCTGGCAAGAGTTTACAGGAGTGAAAGATGAAAACTTCTTTTGTGTTACGCCTCCGGACTTTGAAGTTTGTCTGTTCAAGCAGGTAGAGTTAGCTGATACAGAAAAGTGGGACTGGTGAAGCATTCCATCTTTTTTTCAGAGTTGTCCTTTGTTCTTGCTATGAGTCTGGTCTTCAGCAGAGGCCGGTACAGAGCAGAGCCTGGAGGTCTAAGGAGCTTTAGCAGATAAATTGGAAGTCCCCACACAAAAGCAGCACTCTCTAGGTCAGGAGTCAGCAAACCTTTCCTGTAAAGAGCCAGATAGTCATTATTTAAAAATAACCATAGACAGTATATGACAAAATGGGCATGACTGTGTGCCAATAAAACTTTATTTATAAGGACAGGTGGTAGGGTGCCTGGGTGGCTCAGTGAGTTAAGCCGACTCTTAATTTTGGCTCAGGTCATGATCTCACAGTCGTGAGATTGAGCGTCACATCAGGCTCCGTGCTGGGAGTGCAGCCTGCCTAAGATTCTCTCTCTCCGTCTCCCTCTGCCCCTGCCCCACTCGCTCCTGCTCTCTCTCTCTCTCTCTCTCTCAAAAATAAAAACAAAAATAGAAACAAGTGGCAAGCAGGCTAGAATTGGCCTCTTTGCCCACATCTACCCTGTGTGATGACCCACATTGGAGGAATCCTGGCATCGACTTTTTTCAGAGTGGTATTGATACACTTCTACTCAAATAAGTCAACTGGTTTATATAACAACATACAAGCTGACCCTCGGGATCCTTCTGCCAAAGTTATCTTGCCAGTTCTCATGTTTTCATAACAGCCCTTGGGTGCAAGTGGTCTGACTGTCCTTGTCTGTTTTCATGATGACCATGTTGGTGTCTGTCGATCGATACCTGGCATTTTGGGTAATGAGTGTGTGCAGGGATGTAACAGAAAGGGAAAAAAGCAAGGAAGAAGGAAAAACAAGGATCCCATGGGGGGGCGGGGGAGAATTGATTTATTTTATTTATTTATTTTTTCTTATAATTGGCTCACACGTTTCCAGTTTTGAAGCTTGGTTTTATTTGCCATGTCAAGAGAATACAGACTGATATTTGGGCAAAAAGAAAGAAGCCCGGACACCAATGCGGTTCCAAGGATCTCCGAGTCCCCTGCCCCCTCCACCATCTCTCTCTCAGCAGCCAAGCTCCGGCCACCCATCATCAGGGTTTTGAGACTTTGTGTTCGAGAACTGCTCAATCGCAGATGACTTCAGCCCCAGCAGCAGTGGCCTCCATGACACGTGTGACATGATTCTTTCCAGGACTTAACTCTGGAGAGATCTCCATTTCCTGTTGATTGTGGGGGCCTTCTACACACAAACCGTCTGTTCTGTGACTTTGTCACAGCGCATTATGTCAGGAAAGAGGAAACAGTTCAGGCTGTGAATCTGTGTCACTGGCACACAGGGTGTGGTGCCGTGTTGTCTCGCATTGTAGCTTGTCAACACCGCAGGGCTAACAGCAGTGGCGTCAGGGTCTCCGTGCCCCTGATCACTTCCCATCTCGACACTGGTGGAGCAGGTGTGTCTGAATTATCTGGATCCTTCCAGCAGGAGTATCGAAGTTGCAGCTGACGCCTGAGTTCCAACCGGCTGCCTTCTCACACTCACTCAGCCAGGATCCATCTGAAACAAAGACCTTGACTCGCCAAGGAATGCGGATGCTGTGTCAAAAGGTCATGGCGAACAGCCAAAAATGCACCATGCTGACCTCCAGTTCTCCTTGAGGAGTGGATTTGAGGGCATCCCGGGGTCAAAAGGATATCCAGCGCAAGCTTGTCTAAGCTGGCATGGGAACATGGCGGAAATGTCAAGATTAACTGGGGCTTAAGGGAGACATTTACCAAAACAGGAGCACTCACACCCCTGGCTTCGTCAGCATTTCCCCAGGCGAGATGAGTCAAACATTTATATTTTTACATATGCAACGCGCTTGCAATTTTCAACCCGGGATGATAGAAAAACTTATTGAAAATAGTTAATCAGTTTTACAAAGACGCCATAGGTGGGGGTGCGTGCAGACCCGTACGGTTTTGAAAGTCACCTGGAGGAGGCCAGTCTGACTCATAGCTTTATGAAGGCACATTCCTAATGTTCTCTGTGCGTTCCATGGAAAACAATTGGTCTGGACGTGAACTGGTTTCTGTTTTTAGACTCCGGGCCCACAATACCCTAAATAGGTTGGGGCTGTGCTGATTTGACCATTCTTTGCATTTTAGCGAGTTTTCTTGTTCTTTTTGCGCATGCGTGATCTGCAGAAATTAAGGATGAATTAGAACAGGGATGAGAAACCCACAGTATACTTGACATCGTTCCCCAGTTCTGGCTCCACGGCAGCCATCATTAGCTCACGGATACGCTCTTTTCCACCCAAATGTGGATGTAATTCCCACACCCTACCTAATTCAGTGCTCCAGGAAGTTTTCAATTGAGCAGGTGTGGTGTACACACTGAAGCTCATTTGCCATCCTGGATGACCCTCAAGGAGAGTCTAAATTACCGCTCTTTTGATGTTGCTCCTTTTGAGAATTACGGATCAATTGCCCAGGGATTTATCGGACACCTTTTCCAATAACCTGCATTATGTTAAGCATCAGAATTTCAAGGTGAACGAGAGACTCCCTCTGACCTCAGGGACTCAGGAAAACACAGTATTTCAAGGTCATGCCACAAGCTTCTACAAAAAGGATGGTCCAGGGGTGTGGTGAAGGGATATTTATCCACCAGCAAGTGGAGAGGGAGAAGGCTTCCCGGGGAGGCGATCTTGGGGCTTCCTCAAAGGACACACCCACCGTGGTTCTTCAAGGACGGCTTTCAAAGAGAACCAGCTTCCCAAGAGGATACAATTGCGGGCCCAGTAGTTCTCCTGTCTCTTTGCCTAAAGCACACAGAAGGTCTTCGTGATTCGAGATCTCCTTGCATCGCGCCCGGAAAGATGAATACATTTATAAGTAGGCTGTGCTTATTAATGCAGTTCTGGGTTTGTTGTTCTGGACACCATGATCGTAGTTTTCTTTTTTTCTTTTCTTCTTTCTTCCTTTTTTTAAACTTGGGACAGTGCTATTTTTCTACCTTATAGCAGGAGTAGGTTGGAATGCGTTTGAAAATTAAAAATATTTTCCCGGCAAAGGCGAGATTTTTCAAGTTTGTTCACACTGAACCCTTGCAACTTATTTTATCCCTGTTTCAAGCCAATCTTGAAGGGAGGAAAACAAATGGATTGTGAAACCGGAAGGTATCTCATTTTTTAATCCATTGTTTTAGTGAGAGTTTAGAGCTTTCCCATAAAACATGTAGGTTGAGAAAAATGGGAAAAGAGCTCTTCAAGGACTTCTCCTTGTGCTCTCTCATGTTTCAAGATACTTCTCGTATGACGGCGCATATGTCTTTATTTCTGTACGGAGCCCTCCACGTTCAAAAGCCAAGTAAAGTGAATTCATTTTGTGCTAACGAGAGAGCTGCTGTGTAGTGGTCTAAATGCCCCATGTCCTTTCTTCCTTGGGCTGCTGAACTCTGCAACTCTCTAAAAATGTACTCTCCAAAAATTTCCAGCAGGACTTTCCCCCACGTTTAAATAAAGAGCCCAGCGTGATAGGTTCTGCTACTTAGAGCATGGCCCATAGGAAGCCAGGGGCCTCATCTGTCCTTTTTGTATCAGTGGCAGTCCTGGCAGGAAAGAAATGATACACCCACATAGGGTAATTTGAGGAGAGTTTAATAAAGCGATTATTTATACAGGTGGGGTCAGTGTGAAAAGCAACCATAAGAGATAGGGAGCTTCCCAGGGATAGTGGTGAGGGTGGCCATGACCATCCTACACCCAAAGGAGCAAGGACGGGAGCCACATGAGGGTATCTGGGTGAAGAGGACCACCTGGCAGGAGCTGTAACCTTCAGCTGAGGAATTGAGCCTAAATCTTTGGTGACACCTTTCTCACCAGGAAAGATCCCAGGGTAAGAAACATTCTCCACCATTATTCAAGCCCATCTAGACACCAGATGGTGAGAGGAACTCATTGAAGTAGGTCATATTGGTCAGCTTTTCCAGCCATGAGGACAAAAGGGTGGAAAGTAAATCTGGACAGGGAAATGGAAGATTCCAGCATGAGCGTCATGTTAGCCAAGAGACAGAGAAAGACTATATAGTCTGTGTCCTACCCCAATCTGTCGTTTCTCAGCTCTGTCCTGTGTCTGTCACCAGGGCCAGCATGTTGGTATGTGGGTACCATTTTGTCACTGCCCCGTGGGCAGTTAGGCAAAGCATATGTGGGTGGTTCTTTTTAGCTTCATGCGATGGGTTTTATTTTTTATCAGGAACCAGCCAGGGGGTTACCTACATTGTCTATAAAAGCAAGAAGAAAGTGATCAGTGCTGAGGTCAGTGACTCACAACATAAGTCATTTAACCTGTAGAGCTTTGAGACTTTTTTTTTTTTTTGGTGCCTTAATTAACAAAATTTAGTCTGATCAGTTTAATAGTATGAAGTAAATATTTTAACTTACACACGTCTCATGAACTCTGCTCTCTTTGCTTGGACTCCTGAGATAGAATGGCCTGCAGTCGAGTCACAGCACCCTACACAATCTGAGCAGCACCACGAATGAGTTCATCCAGCCCATCAGTCCACACCTGCCCTTAGGCTGAGGGTCCCTGTCCACAGCGTCAACAGTTCCCACACCAGTCAAGTTTAGTGGGGCCAGCAGTGTATTGCCGTGGTGTTCAGCTCGCAAGGATTTGAAGAGACAAGCACAGAAAAAGACCCGCCAGTTGGCAATAAATACTGAAACGGAAAATTATCGTTGTCGATTCAGGGATTGGACGTCCATTCGGGACCTGCTGCAGGGAAGAGGTGGTGGGAGAGAAGAACCCAAGAGAAAACAGGAAGCTGTTCAGTAGAGAGGATAATGGGACGGGTGTGCACAGAGGAAGGTGAGATGCTGAAGAAGAAAGGGAGCCAGAGGAAGCAAAGTAGGACATAGGGTGTGTGTGTGTGTGTGTGTGTGTGTGTGTGTGTGTGTGTTTCACAGAGAGATTGAGATCCCGAGACCCTAATCTATCTCTCAGACCAAGGACCTCCATTCTGCCCCCCGGATTTCTAACCCTTGGCTCTGTTTTCCATGAGGCCTACCTGGGAAGGGTCCTGTCCTCAGCATAAGGCACTGCAACTAATCTGGCCGACCTAGTTGTGGGGGAGGGGACTGTCCAGCTTCAGTGGATTTTCAGAATCCTGAGCTACCAAAGGTCAACAGCTGTGTTATTGCAAATGCTGTGGACTGCGTTTTGTCAACGCCAAAATGCACATCACAACGACAACAGCCCTTTGTTAACACTGGGGAGCTCCCCAGAGCCCCAGGGAAATTCCATCACCACCCAAGTTGTGGGATGCCTTAGTGAACAGTCCAGGGTGCAGAAAAAAAAAATAATAAAATAAATGAAAGAAAGAAAAAAAAGAAAGAAGGCAGGAAGGAAGGGGGGAAAGGAAGGAAGGAAGGAAGGGTAACATCTGGTTTCAGACCTGCCAGGACCCCTCCACTCTTAACTGAGCCTCTGTCACAGTCTTTCTGGTCCTTTGTCTCCATATTCGTTTGGCATTTTTTAAAAGGAGACACAACAGGTGATGAACACAGTACAAATGATTTTCCCTTAAGAGAGGGAAGTGTCATACTGAGAAAAAGGAGCAAATCTCAAGGGGAACTTGTCTCGAGACCAGAAACCTGGGAAGGACAGCTTATTTGGATCCTAGTTATTTCATTAGATTTATGAAGTGCCTTTGAAAAGAACAGGGTACTCTGGGGACACGTCAGAACATGGCAGCCCTCGTCTTCCCAAAGAAAAGCTAAGATGGAAAAGTGAAGGAGAAGACTGTACCGAGTCCGTGATGGCAGATTCCGCCCGTGAAATCAAAGTCAAAGAAGAAATTTTGGAGAAATTCTCACCGCTGTGCTCTGAGAGTCACCCTGAGCCATTTCTTGGAAGGTTTTCCCACCATCTTTCCTCCGGGGTGAGAGGCGACAAGACGCGGAGGTAAGAGCATGGGTGATGGAGCCCAGTTAGCAGCAGTGGGGCATTGGCAGACTTTTTCACCACTCGGAACCTCAGTGTCCTCTTCTGTGAGATATAAGCCACGGAAGAACAGCTCCAGGGATTGGTGTGTAGATTCCACGAGAAGGTGAAAAGTTAGCCTCCTGAAGAGTCTTAACACGTTGCCTCGCCTATCCCGAAGACCTTAGCTACCACCACTGTTTTCGTCTTCACTTCCATCACCATGAACTTCGGGCCCCTGTCCGTGTCCAGCTCCCAAAGAGCCCTGAGAGCAGAAGGTTCCTTTGTTCTCATAATACCTGCAACAAAATAACCCTCAAGATGTAGTCGTTAGTGGATGCCGCGAAGAAAATGAAAATCAGGTGACCGGAAAACGAATCTTTACGGATCTGCTTCCACTGCCTGGGCTCTCCGTGGGCATATATGCTTTCATTCATTTGTGAAACTAACATGCCTACAACGTGCTAGTTATTGAAGATTCAACAGTGAATAAGAAATATTTATAGTTAAAGAAGCCTGCTGGGGATTCTGGTACTCCAATTCCAAGGATACCAGTGTACTTCTTGTGTATGCCTTTGTCTCCCTCTTCTGCACAACCAGCTGCCTCCACTGCCACGATGGTGTTCTTTGAGGTGAGAGTAGCCTACCATGGCGATGCGAGGTGCTTCCATTTTTAGCTTTCTCAAAGCAAGGATGAATCTTTCCTTTTCATCTTGTGGGCTCCCTTATCCTCTGTTTTTGCCATCTGCCCCCAGTCCCCCCAAGATTTCTGCCAGTCTCCTCTGAAGGCAAGCAGAGAGTCATGACCATCCCTCACTGGCTCTCGGGGTGGTCGCTGTCTATGGTCGAAGCCTTGGTTTGACCACCATATGCCTTCCTGGGTCTTGCTGTTCACTCTTTCCAAATGCTCATCATCTCCCTTTCTTAACCCCTTGGCTATACTTCAGCTACCCCAATGGAAGTACTGCCTTTCTCTGGGAAGGTGTTGCTCTTAAATGATAGCATTTGGAAACCCAGCCAATGCAGGGTGCTGGAAGAAGGAGACACTCACCTAAAGATCAACCCGAATAATCTGTGAAACAAAGGAGCCCAAGTGCCTTCTCCGGCTGCTTTACCATTTGAACCCTGGATTCCAAACCCAAAGGCCCCGTGTTCCAATAACTTTTACTCACCATGGCTTTCAACCGATTGGAACAAGATGGTCTCAAACCCATAGAATCCAACACACTTGAACTTCCATCTCTGTCCACGTGGATCTGAGAAGAGGCCCAGCTGGGCTCAGTTGAGCTCATTTCGCATCACGTGCGCCCATTCGTGTGCATGTGGTTGTATGTATCTGTGTGGGGTGTGTTTTTCCTCTGTCAGAATGAAAGGTTTTATTCACGCCAGCTCCCTATCCATTCCCATTATTCCATCCTAATGACCGTTACCGGCGTTGGCCCACGGTAGCCTCAAAGCTACCCAACGAGGCTCACAGAGCGGAAAGATCACCTCGTAAAAATCAGCAGGAAGGTGGCAAGGTGAAGCAGACCTGCCAGGGCCCCCCTTGCCATGAGGGAAGTGTCCTCTGAATGCTCCTTGAGGTATAAAAATAGCCCCAGGAGTCCCTGAATGCTAAGTTGGCTTTCTCCCCAAACCTTATAAGTAGGCAATCAGGATTTAACGACCCACAAATTTCCAATTTTTTAGTTTATGAAAAAAATATATACATATATATTTTTTTAACCTCAGTTAGAGGCTCATCTTTAAAAAAAAAAAAAATTCAATGATTTCCTCCCTCTCTTTCCGATGAGGAAAACCGGACTATTTATGCTGCATTTTAGGCTTTTTTTCATATATAATTTTTCATATAAATGCACATTTTCCCCTTCTTTCGGGGCGGAAATTTAACTTTTGTGGAAATGTGATGTGTGTTTAAATTACCAATTTCATAGGCAATATGTCTGATAATTGCGGCGAGATACTGAGTTAACTTGAAGCAATGAGTTTACGTGACAAAGGGAAAATCAGTTTGTTTGCGGGTAAGCAGCGGATAAGGCTCCCAAACTTTACTATTTGGGGGTTAGTGGTGTGGGGGGGGGAGCGGGGAGGGGGGGAGGTTGGGGAAGGGAGGCCCTGAAATTGCTTTTTATAATTAAAAAGGGAACCTCAGATGTTTTTATATCTTGAATATTTACAATAAAACCTTTAAGTGCTTGTCAAGAGGGTAATGTGTCATTAACTGGGGACTCTGCCTCGCCTCTCCTCTCGGACATGACAGTGCAGTAGGATAAGAGAAGAGTAATTATAGTTCAACAGGACTGCCAGGTGTGATAAATGACTAATCAGCGCGCAGGAGCCTCTGTCCTCAAAAGAGGACTATTACAGTGTTATCAGCTGCAGGCCCGGGTGTGCGGGGCCCCAAACAGGGACGGGGACAGGACCTTGCGCCGCGCGCCTTGGCAGGCCTCTCATGAGCCTGTGGCTGTCGCTTCGTTTTGTCACTGGCGTCTTTGTGAAGCTGCCACCGGGGGGGGAGGGGGGTCGGGGGGGGAGGGAAACACACAGGGGCTCAAGCAATCTGCCTCGTGCTAATATTTATATAACACGCTCACCAGCTTCCGTCGCCCGAGTCTGGGGGGGTGGGGGTGGGGGGGTGCTTTCCCAGGAGCGGGGTTGGCGGGGAGGGGGGGGAGTGGGGGGGGTGATGGCCTAAGACCCTGCCAGAAGGTGGTCTCTCCTGTCCGTTTCATGTGTGTCGGGTGTGAGTGTTGTTTCTAGTGTATCCGACTGCTTCCCGTGCGGGAACAATGCCGAACTGTTCCCTGGGCTGGCGGACAGCTCAGTGCTGTCCCTGAGAACCCCAGATGCTCCCACAGTGGCGGGGGGCACGCCTGACCCTTGTCCTAAATGTTCTTCCACTCTGCCCGGGATCTGAACACCTTTGGGTTTGATTCATTTATGAATCCTCCTTATGATCAGGAAACGTTTCCTATCGACCTGGAGGGAAATTAATCAAAACCCCTCTCAGACGAACTACGTTACTTGATTCTTTGCTCATAAACCCTTTGTTTGTTTTCTCCTCCCAGCGTGCTGAAGGATGACATGGGAGTAGCGAGGCCTTTTAAGAAATAATTGTAAAAAATGTACCTCAGGAAATAGCCATTTGAGTATAGGAGGTACCTGATATGGAAAAGGACATCATGTGTTTAAAAAAAAAAAAAAGAAAAGAAAGGAGCTAGTCCGACACTTTTGATACAAAGGTTATTTTTATAATACTTGCATTTTTATCGGTTGACATATTTTAACAGGGAGCCCTGACTGAAGTCACAAAAATTATGACTCTGGCACCCGAGCTCCTTATCTGACAAATGCAAGGCGAACGGTCTTGTTCTTATCAATGAGATCAGATTTCAAAAATGAACACAAGACCGAGACGTTGCTTTGTGCACAGATAACCTTGCAGGCGCGAACTCCCAAACCAGAATAAAAGAATCCGCTATGAAATAATGGGCCAGGAAGCCCCATCGCGTCACACTGTAATAGACAGTGGGGGGGGGGGTGGAATCAAAAGGGGGAAAAACTCATTTCATCTCAGTTAATGGCAGGGAAACAAGGCAGAGAAGGACTTTCCGCGTAGCAGAGCTGGTGTGACAAACACCAGGGCTTCGCCGTGTCATGCGCCATTTGACTTTGCACTCCGGCTTTTTTCAGGAGCTGTGAAGCCATTATTATAATGTGAAAAAGGTGGAAAGAAATACTCCCTTCTGGACACTGGAAGGGCAAATGAGGTGCAAGCCTTTCTTCTTCTTCTTTTTCTCTTCTTTTCTTCTTCTTTTTTTTTAAGCTCTCAGTGTCTTCTTTGCGTTTATGCACAATGTGCTCAGACAGGGTAAGAGTCCCCCTAGTAAAAAGGCTGGAGAGTTGCCAAGGAGTTCACTGTGCCCTGAGATAAACAGGGTGTTTTGGCTCTGCTCACCTCCTTTTGTGACTTCGCTGGCTGGAAAGTAGCACACGTATGTTCTGACCTCAGCTCCTCTCTGCGCGCGTTATTTTCCAATAAGAGATTTCAAAGCCCAAGTCCCATCCTTGCTCTAAGTTCTTGGCAGGAAAGAGGGACAGAGGTATCCAGACGCACGGTGGCCAGCCTGGGCTCTGTCTGTAAGCCGCCACCGAGAAGGGTACGTGTGGGCTGCTTTCCTTGGGGCAGGGCACAGAATGGGGAGATGAAAAGAGAGCCTTCCTTTTTCAGTCCTCGGCCGTGGGCAAGCCAAGTTCTTCTGTCAATTACAGAACCCAAGTTGGGACTCAGAGGCTGATTGAAATGAGCGGTTTTCTAATCGAACAATAAACACGGCCACTACCCTCTCAGAAGAAGAGGGCGAGAGGGAGAGAAAGAAAGCAGAGAAAAAAAGATAAAAGCTCCAAACTGGCTTGTTCGTACGTGGTTATCCGGGACAGCAAGATGACCTAGACAGCCAGCCTTTGATTCTCAGGACCGCTAAAGTGTAAAGAACAGCAGTGACATTCTGGTCTGCAATAAATCACTATAAAAATGTTTATGAACCCTGCAATTTGCTGTCTTTTAAATGCAAATGGAAAGGGGCACCATTGCAACTGTAAAGGAGACCTGGGGTGGCCTGCAGGAATTATAAAATGCCGCCCTAGGTTTTGGAGATTGTGTGATCTCAAATGGGACCATTTTCGAATGATTTTGCATTTCTACCTCTGTGACCATTGGGTTAATTTATTAACGAGATGGCCGTGAATCAGGGGGAGGTGGAGGTTTGCATCGCCCTTAAACAGTGGCTTTGAATGAATGACATTTTCATTTCACTGAAGGAAGAGGGAAACTAGTGATTCAGAATCCAGATCCTGAAAGTTGTTAGGACAAAATGCATTTGGAACGTGGACCCTTCAGTGAAAGTTGGCTCAGGCATAGGGTTTTTTTGTTTGTTTGTTTGTTTGTTTGTTTATGAAACTCATCATTTTTACATAAAATCTCTCTTTGGAAATTTGAAGACTTATGGCTAGATGAAGTAACCCCGAGAAGGGCAGAATTTAGCCATCCTACACAGCACAAGAGACCCTCCCCGCCAGCTTCCCAGCTGAGTGCTCCCTGAAAGGAACATCTTGCCATTTGGTTTGGTCACCCTGAGGGTATTTTTTCCACCTTCATAGAGACTGGTAGGCGAAGACTGGAGTAGGAAGAACGACAAGAGTTTTATCCCAAGGCTGGGGTCACCTCTTCCCAGTCAGGTTACCTTGGCTACATTGTTCTTTATGCTTGACCACCCCCCCCAACTTCCCCAGGGGTAAAACGGTTGGCTCTGGGTTCGCAGTAAACTGGTGGAGGAGACGAAGAGACGGTGATCAGTTTACAACCAGATGTGGGCTAGAATTGAGGTGCCATTCATTCGTGGAGGTCCTCGGGTTGTGTCACAACCCCTGAAACGTGAATCTGGCGAATAGGGACAGGTACAGTGAAAGAAAGCAAACAGCGCATGGAAACAGGTTGCCGCGCAATTCTCCCGACTGTTCCCTTCCCGCTTCCCACCTGCCTCGTATGGAGCACGCCCAAAGCAGGCACTGTTTATAGAGCCGTTGCTTGCAAAACATTTCCCCCGTCTCCAACATATGTGCAGGAAGTGCCGCAGAGCTGTGTCCTCGCTTATGCTCCCGCAAAAAGCATTTGCTTGTTTTCAAACACAAGTGTCTCACGCGGATCGGAGGGCGAGGAGCGGATCTGTTCGCCTTGGCGGCCCCTCGCTCAAATGTGCATCTCTGGCAAGTCCTGTCTGCTGATCGCACCGCCACTGAGCGGGCTGGCTGTCAGATTCCGAAGTCATTATACCATCTGTTTTTCCTATCTTCTGCTCTCCCGTGTAGACATATGTTCGAGGGGGTTGTGTGTACGAGGGGGAGTGCTTTTTTCTAGGGGAAGAGGAGGAGGAGGAGGAGGAGGGGGGGGGGGACACCTGTCCCTGCCTACTTCTCCAAGAACCCCAGACCAAACTGAAACAGAATTTTAAAGGTGTCCAAAGTGAGGGCTCCCGGTAAGGAATTCGACCAGGTGGGGTCATCTCCTGGAAAACATCCCCATAACAGCTTTGGAGACAATGTACCTTTTGTGTTTGTAGTAACCGAGGAGATGCATGGCTTGGATTTGTTTTCCTTCTTAGCCTGGTCACATTCCACAGAGTTTTTTTGTTTTTCGGTTTTGGTGGTGGTGGTTGTTGTTATTGTTTGTTTTTAACGTTTGCTATTACGTCTGTATATCCATATGCACCTCGACCTCCCCATTCCAGACTTTTATTCTTTTTGTAACTTCCATACTCCTTCGTCTTTCTGGCTTTCACCTGAAGAATAGCGTGTGTAGACCACGGAGCCTATAAAATTGACTCTCGCCTTCCTGATCACACCAAGAAGCCTAGGGTATGGCAGATTTGTACTCATATTTATTTCTTCCTTTCCCTCCCGCCCCCTCCCCTCCCCTTCTCTGCCCTTCCCATTCCACCTATACCTCTTTCTTTTTATTATTCCCCTAGAAGGAAATATTCACGCTGGCTGGAGGGAGGATAGCAATGGTAAGGCCAACGAGCCATGGGATGGAGGCCGGAAGAGATTTTCTATGCACATTTCACGCTGCCTTCCTGGGAATTTCTGGATGTTTTGCAGCCTAATGCTCAGCCTCCAAAATTCTTTAAGAAAAATTACACAATGTGAGTAAAATGGGGTCGTTTGTCTCTTGTGCTTGTGCCCCACGACGTGCTAGAATTCACGTCAGTCCGAGATGCTGGCCCCCCTCTGCCTTCTATGTTAGTCTGCAAGCTTCTTGCGTGAAGGATCGTGGGTTTTTATGTTTTGTCCTTGGGCCCAGAGCAGAGCCCACTGCCTGCACAGAAAGTTCCCCACATGTGTGTGTGGAAGGAACTTGCAGAAGCCCACGGTTTCAAAGACTTTCCAAGGAGGGACTCAGCAAGGAACATAGAAACGGAGGTGGTCAAGCACAGTGGTTAATTCTGGAGTCCTTTTGAGTTCAGATCTTGGCTTTACAGCATACATTGTGGGTGCCAGAACGTAGTTAAGCCTCAGTTTCTTAGCATGTACAATGGCTGTAATAGTAACGCCTCCTCCTTCCTCCAGAACTCGTGAGTTGGGTGAAGTGATTTAATGTGATAGGAAATTGTCCAGCGCCATGCTCAGCATAAACAAAGGGCTCTTTAACTGTGATCAATAGAGAACATCCACCTTGAAATGTGGAAACGGGTCTTGCTTCAACTGAAGTACCTTTTGAAAGCACCAATCTGATCCTGACCTTAGGGCATGTCTCTGAAATTCTCTCATGTTAGCATCTCTGAAATCTGAGCACATCTCGAAGTCCCCGTTAGGCAGGCAGCGGCGATATGAGATTTGTCGCCGCCTTTGCATACGTAAACATGCACAGTGCCGGCGGTGGAACGACTTGAAGGGCGGGTGTCAGTGGCTTTGAAGCAAAATCGCAGACATAAAGCTGGATGGAGTATCTGCTTTCAAGGAACTGAAGGGCCATCGGGGTGGAGGGGCAGGTGGGTCTGGCTACATTCCAGAAGTGGGAAGCACAAGCACGTTTTCCTACTTTACGGAACTGAACGGCCCTCTCGAGAGCCCAGCACCGATGGCTTTTCCTCTTTTGCAGGGTTCTTCTAAGAAAGGTTGTGTCACTCGTGCTTTCAGTGGCACAGAAGGTGACAGTTCGTAGAGGAATACAGGCACCCAGTGATTCAGAGTTTAAACATTATTCAGCGAGAGCGGTACCGTTACTTAATGTGAGGAAATTATAGGAATGCCTTACCATGTGTTCCTCACTTATGTTGTTATTGTAGACAGAAGAGTTCATCTATGACACAAATGGACATCTGATGATGTCTGTAAGTTCTTGCACTAAGTCTAAAATTTAAAAAGTCTAAGTGACAGGAAAGCCTTGTGCTGTATCTTTTTTAACGTTTATTTTTGAGAGAGAGAAGGTGAGTGGGAGGGGGGCAGAGAGAGAGGGAGACAGAACCTGAAGCAGGCTCCAGGCTCCGAGCTGTCAGCACGGAGCCTGAGGCGGGGCTTGAACCCACAAACTGTGAGATCATGACCTGAGCCAAAGTCGGACGCTTGACCGACTGAGCCAGCCAGGCTACCCCAGCATTGTACCATATTTTAATTGGCAGCATTTTTTTTCCCTTCGTGGAAAATAAATAATGCCATCTATAATCTCAGATCCAGTTAAAAGCAGTATCAAATCCCCCAACGGGAATGTTTAAAGAGTTTCTTCGTGCTTTTGGGGTAAGGGCCAGAATTCTTCCTCTGACTGGGCAGGCTCTCCAGGGCATGGCCCTTGCTCACCTCTCCAGACCCTTTTGCACCAGCCCGCACCCCTGCACCCCGGTACTGAGTTTCTAAGCCGCGTCCACACTGGCACACCATCCAAATCTCACCTCACGAGGTTCCGCCTCTGCCTGGAATATTCTTTTTCCTTCTCCCTCTATAGACCCCACCTGGGGTAGACAGGATAATGGCCCCAAAGTTGCCGATGTCCAAATCCCCACAACCTGTGAATATATGAGGTCATGGGGCAAGTGGGGCATTCAAGTTTCAAAATGGAATTAAAGCAGCCGGTCAGCGGAGCGTAAAATTGGGAGATTGCGCTGGATTATCCAGATCGGTCCAGGATAGTCCCAGAGCTTCCTTAAATAGGGAAAAGGGAGGCAGCAGAGTCAGAACCAGATAGCAGAGCACAGAAGACGTGGCCTGATGTTGCCATCTTTGAAGATGGAGGAAGGGGGTGTGGACCAAGGGATGCAGGCAGCCCCCGGAAGCTGGAAAACACAGGAAATGAATCCCCCCTGGAGCTTCCAAAAGGGAACAGAGCCCTGCTGACACCCAGGATTTTCGCCCAGTGAGACCCATTTTAGACTCACGACCTCCAGCACTATAGGAAAATAAATGTCTGTCTTTTTTTTTTTTTTTAACATTTATTTATTTTTGAGAGAGCGAGAGAGAGCGAGCACGCATGGGGTGGCGGGGGAGGGGCAGGGAGAGAAGGAGACACAGAATCCGAGGCAGGCTCCAGGCTCCGAGCTGTCAGCACACAGCCCAACGAGGGGTTCGAACTCATGAACCGTGAAATCACGATCTGAGCCAAAGTCAGATGCCTAACCGACTGAGCCACCCAGGTGCCCCTATGTGTGTCTTTTAAGCCACTAAGTTGGGGGCAATTTGTTCCAGCAGCCACAGGCAGCTGACGGACCCTCTGAAGGCCCCTTCCTCGGGGAGATCGTGTCCAGCCTCCCCCAGGGCCTCTCAGGGGACCTCACGTCTCTCCTCCCCTGCACCCACACGGTTTGTCGTTACGCCCTTATTTGTGTGATTATTTCCTTAATGCCTGTCTCCGCCATCGGACTGTCCGCACCGCAAGGGCAGCCATAGTTTCTGCTTCACTGTGATATCCCCGCAGCCCAGGGCCCACCACCGCCCCGGAGCCTAAGAGGAGCTCAGCATTTATAAAAGGAATGAATACACGAATGCTTGCGTGCGTGCTGGAGTCCATGAACACGTTCACTGATGATTCCACCGGAGAAAGGAGGACAGGCCGCCACCAGCTGTAAGGAAGCACAGACCCCGCATCCGGGGCCAGCGACACAAGGGCACTTTCATTCGCTGCTGAACACGCTTCTGACTATGGAGCGAGGATACCGTCGCGGACCCAGTCTGTTGAGACACCGGCCGGCCCCTTTGCCTCCTCTCCCAAGACAAAAGCCTTTCCCCAACCCACCCCATGCCCCCCACAAATCGAACACACCGTCAGCTGCCCCCCTTTCTCCCCATCCGCCCCCCCCCCCCTCAGTCTCCACGGGAGAGTCAAGCTGAATATTTCTTTAAGGGTTGCTGTGGAGTTTCTTCTGGTGGAGTGAAGGATTTGTAGCAAAACCCAGCATGTAACTTGAGTGTTCTGTGAAGCCAGATATCGGTGCCAAGCTAAATTTGTGTGTGCAGCTTCTGTTTAAGGCAATTATATAGTGTGTAATACCCAGTAGAGAAATTAAGTCGAAGTACATTTTGCCCATGGAGATTATCCTCTCAGTTGGATTTATTTTAAACAAGTTTTGCCCCTTATACATTAAGGTGCGTGCCATAAATCACTTATGTAATAAACTGCACTGTATTATGTGGGGGGGAAAAAATGAGCCCCTGGTAGGGGGAGAGACTTCAGATGGAGCCAGACCTGAGGCAGGAAGGGAGGGAGGGGAGGGGTGGAGGGACGGGGTGTTCTGCAGAGTCCGCAGGGGCGCAGCTCAGGACGCTGCTGTCGGGAGGCGCTTATGTAATAACTGCCGGGGTGTCGGTTTAGGAGAAGTCACACCGCCCGTCTTTCTGGAGCAGGCTCCTGGCCTATCTTAATTAGCAGCCGTCCTCAGCGAGTCTGGAGGGAGCAAGAATGATGTCGGCTTTTATTAAGGATGAGAAAATGGGGAGAGGTGGCGACGATAAGGGACCTGGGGTCACCACCCACCAGACTCTATGGATAATCTAGGAACTGGTACAAGACATCCAGTGAAATTTGAATCTCGGATGAACAATGGGTGAGTTTTCGGATAAGGAGATCCCGTGGACTCCTTGGGGCGTGCTCTGCTAACAGATTATTCATCGTTGATCTGAAACCCGGATATCGCCGGGCACCTTGGGTTTTGATTTGCTATCTCGAACAACTTTTATCATAGCAGAACTCAGACTGATGCCGTCGCTGTAACAGATCAGTTACTCTGAGCTCCCACCCTCCGTGGGACCCTCTGTTAAGGCCCTTCCTGTGATCTAGTTGATTCTTCACAAGCAAACTAGAAGGGTGGCCCTGTGTTTATTCCCATTTCACAGAGGAGCAAACTGAGGTTTGCAAAGGTTCGACCACACGCCGAGTATCTCTCCATCGACCAGGGCGAGATCGAGACTTCACACTGGGGCCCGTTGGGCTCCAAAACGTGTTCCCACAATCACGAAGTTATACAGCCTCTTCTAGACGCTGATTTGAGAAATAGCTTCACGATGAAACGCGCCAAGGGAGACTGCCTGTTGTCCTTAATGCAGAAGCACGTTAGAGCTCACCAATCTGTGCCGGTTAGGAAAGAAAAATGATATCGCTCGGAAAATCATTTAAAAACTTCCTGGCGCACACAGCTGGCTCACCACGGAGAGCATGCCATGGGGCCTCGAAGCGCACATCAGCAGCGAGACTGTTCAGGCTCTGCTCTCTCCTGCCGAAGAACCTCCTTCCAGAACCCTCCTCTGCCGACAGCCACTCCAGTTTACACGTTCGGCATCCTCTAACTTTGAGAGCCCAGTAAAACCGAGCGCTTAGCGAGAATCGGACGTGGATAAGCTGCTTGTAATTTATGATTTAATGCAGCATGGTGTCGAAGAAGGTGATTGCACCGAAAACCAATCACCCTCCATTGTCACAAGGAACGGGAGAAACAGGGACGTGGTCTGACTTTTGCTGACAGTCCACTCTGTACCGGGAAGCTTCCATCCACGGTTTCGTTTCATCTTCCCATTATCCGTGTGGGGCCTCTCTCAAGTATTTCCCTGTGGCTGAGAAACAAAGCCCCCCCCCCACCCCAATTCACTGCCTTAGGACCGCTGTTCTATTAGCCATCGCGAGTCTCTGGCTCGCTCAGGACTTTGGATAAGTCTTGGCCAGCGGAATCTCCGGTTCCGTGTGCTGCTCCCGGGGGTCACTTAGTGGCGTTCAGGGGACGAGAGGGCCGGTCTCGGGGGTCTAAGATGGTTTTCCTCCCACGTCCAGTGCCTTGTCAGGATGGCAGGGAAGGATGTGTTCGGCTGGGCTCTAGCAAGGTAGGCTCAGTGTGGTTGGAGTTCTCGAAGGCAGCCGTCCCCCCAAACACAGCCGAAGTTGCATGGCTGCTCTGCCCTAGCCTCGGAGGTCACAGGGCATCGGTTCTGCTGTATGCCTTTGTGGGAAGCTGTCACCTCTGTGCTTCATGGGGGAACCAGCCCAAACCCACCAGAGTCCAGGGCGGGGGGACAGACTCTGCCTCTTGATAAAAAGAGTAGTGACGAATCTGTAGCCAGATTCTAGAACTGTGATGGGGCCTCTGCCCTTTGTTTTGTGGGGGGGAAAAAAGTTCTCCTGTAATCTCCCCATTGTTGGGTGCCCCTTACCCTCTAAGTCTCTTTCAGACGTTCCTATTTAAAATTTTTTTTTAATGTTTATTTATTTTTGAGACAGAGAGAGACAGAGCATGAACAGGGGAGGGGCAGAGAGAGAGGGAGACACAGAATCTGAAACGGGCTCCAGGCTCCGAGCTGTCAGCACAGAGCCCGACGCGGGGCTCGAACTCAAGGACCGTGAGATCATGACCTGAGGCGAAGTCGGATGCTTAACCGACTGAGCCACCCAGGTACTTCCAGATGTTCCTCTTTTCAAGTCAGCTGATCAGCAACCATAATTCCATCTGTGATCTTAATCTCCCTTCGCCTTGCGATCTAACACATCTATAGGTGCTGGGGATTCGGATGTAGACATCTTGGGGGGGGGCATCCTTCTGCCCCCCGTAGACGTTCTTCTGACTCCTCACAGAGCCCATCTATGCTGAGTGTGCCCCATCCTCCACATGCCCTGGCTTCCCAGGCCCCTCTGAGTGTTTGCACATCACCAGCATCGTCTTTATCGTCTATCTCCCCACATCACACGGTCCCTAGAGACACGGTCCCTGATTTTGTTTTGCTCACCTGCCGTCGTGCGTACGCAGGATTACATCCAGCACATAGACGACGCTCCGCGCGTAATCGTTGAATGAGTAGACGTGCCCGGGGGCAATACCAAACAGTGACGGGTACCCTGGATGCTGCCTCCTCCAAGGAGAATTCCCGGGATAACAGAGAGTCTATTCATGTCTGTCAGGCAGGCTTGGATCTTTCTAATTTTCCACTGGCCCAGGAGTGTCGGAGCAGAGCCAAAAAGTACACGGGGGCAGGAAAGGCTGCGGTCAGAGGCAGACCCTATTAGCCTTGGCCCCATCTGCCAGGGTCTGCTGGTTTTCATTACAGTCCTAGTACAGCAGAAGATACCGTGTGACTGCGGGCACGCTTCAGCAAGCCCATCCCTCCGGATCCTCCGCACCGTGCGTCCCTCTCAACTCTTAAATATCCTTTTGAAGCCCATATGTTCAGTCCACCCCAACTTCTGTTTATACTGGTGCAGAGCGAGGGGCTGCTCAGATTCTGGGAGTTGCACGGGAAGGTATTAAATGTGTTTTGAAAATACTTGAAAGTCCAGCTGTGTATGTTTTAGTTTTATATTTAGCCTTAAATTAGAGACTCCGTATACCTCAAGTAATAAAAAGGCACAGCAGGGACTTGCGTTTCCCTTATGTTTGCTGGGGCTGTGCACCTAGGTGAGACTTTATTATTTGTAATCTTTTTTTTTTTTTTTTTTTCTTGGTCGGTTGTTTAATTCCGCAGCTTAATTCCGGCCTTTATGCTTTTTGAGGTCCCCTCTTGCGTTTCAGAAAGTAGTTACTGGTGTTTTGCCTTCCACTCGAATTTAAGAAAAGCGCAGGGAGCAGGGAGGGGACGAAGGAAGTACAAGTCTGTACCAGACCCTGAGCTGGGTGCCCTGGAGTGGTGAACCTGCAACGCACCCTTTTGAAGAAGGGAGAGTGGGTCCCAGCAAGACCGAGATGCTCCCTGACTTCTGCCGTGGTTCACTTTTTGCTTTGAGTGCCGTCTTGCTCTCTGCCTGTGGCCCTGACCTCGGGCTTCCTGATACCCCCTACTCCCACCTGCAGTGGGGGGGTCCCCAAGAGCCTGTCCCAGGCTGAAGTCCAAGGCTGCTTGCTGAGCCTTGGAGGAGAAGGAACTCGTGATTCCCCAGTGTCACTAAGTGCCCAAGCAGAAGGGAAAAGTCGCAGGAGCAATGTCGCCCGTAGCCAAGGATGAGGGTCCAGCCTATGAGTTTCCTTCGCCTGCCTTAACAAGCTGCTACGGAGTATCTGGCTTCAAACAACTCACATTTACTGTCTCACAGTTTCGGAGGCTGGAAATGCCAAATCAAGGTGCTGCTGGCCGGGCCGTGTTCTCTCTGAAAAACCTGGGGGAGAATTCCTCGTAGATTCGGGCATTTCTCAGCAATCCTTGGCTTTTGTGGCTTGTAGATATAATCACTCCAAATGTTTGCGAGGCACTGTGTTAGCTTTCTATTGCTGCTGTAACAAATTAGCACAAGCCTAGTACCTCAAACAACCCAGATTTATCATCCTTCAGTTCTACCTGGCAAAGCTCCAACAACACAAGTCTCGAGGCTGAGATCAAGGTGTGGTCAAGGCTGTGTTCCCGCTGGAGACCCTAGGGGAGAAGCTCTTCTCTTGCCTTTTCCACCTCCCAGAGATCTCCCACGAGACTCTGGGCCCCTTTCTTCCATCTTCAAGGTCAGGAATGTGGGGCTGAACTCTTTTCACAATGACATCTTTCTGGCTCTCTCTTCAGATTTCCTCTTCCAGTTTTTTTTTTTTTATTTTTATCTTTTTTTTGAGAGAGAGGGAAACAGAGTGTGAGTGGTGGAGGGGCAGAGAGAGAGGGAGACACAGAATGTGAAGCAGGCTCCAGGCTCTGAGCTGTCAGCACAGAGCCTGACACGGGGCTTGAACCCACGAATCGTGAGATCATGACCTGGGCCAAAATCAGGTGCTTCACCGACTGAGCTGCCCAGGCGCCCCCCTCTTCCACTTTTAAGGACCTTTGTGATTACATTGGGCCTGCTGGATAATCCAGGATAATCTTCCCATTTTAAAATCAGCTGATCAGCACCATAATTCCATCTGCAATCTTAATTCCCCTTTACCTTGTAACCTAACATATCCACAGGTTCTTGGAAGTAAGGTGTAGATATCTTTTGGGGGGGGGCATTATTCTGCCTTCCACAGTCATCCTGTCACCTGTCCAGGCACTGTGCAAAGCAGAGACGATACCACAGTAAATGATACCAACAAGGCCCTTGTGCCCGCAAAGCTTATGTTCTAGTGGGGTGAAGGGCGTTGAAAAGGTCAGCAAGCAAATAGTGTAATTACAGGAAACACAAGCGGTGTGTGTGAAATAAAAAAAGAAGGGTGCCATGATGGAGAATAATGATGGGAAGTCCTTACATAAATAGAATAATCAGGGAGAGCCTCCTGACGAACCCTAAAGCATGAAAAAGGGCCTATCATGTGACGCACTGGGAAAAGATGTTCTAGGAAGAAGGAACAGCAAACACAGTGGCCCTGAGGCCTTGAGAAAAATCATTCCGACTTCCTTCTATAAAATATATCAGAGAAGGTGAATGAGGGTGACTGTTAGTAGCTGTTGCAGTGATGCAGGAGAAAGACGACAAAGGCCTTGAGCGGCAGGTGGAATCCTAGCACCGGAGGATAGCCATACCCTAATCCCCAGAATGTGCAGATGTTACTTGATACGGCAAAAGGGCATTTTTATTTTTTTATTTTTTTTAAGTGACTTAATGTGTGATTTTATTTCATATTACAAAAATATTAACCAAGCAGCCAGTAGTCAGATGGCAAGCACTCTATAACAAATTCTGTTGAGGTTATGAGCATAGGTTTTCAGAGTGTTACTGAATCTAAGAATCGACTGCAGAGTTTGTTAAAAATGCGTATTTTCAAGCTAACCACCAGATTCTAATTTAGTAGGACTGAGATGGAGTCTAGGAATCCACAAATTGTTGGCCAACTTAGTGACCCTGGTAGGAGACAAAGAGATTACTATGGAGTTAGGCATACCCTTATTTCTTATTTGACCTGGAAAAATGGTTGATGGGTATGATAGAATGAACCTTATTTGACAATCAACGGAGAGGCAGGAACGGGCCAAGGTGTTTTAGCCTAGCTTAAGAGGCTCAGATTAGAAAAGGCCTCCAGTATCACACCAAAAAACCTATGGATTTGAATCTTGAAACCAAATAAGGTTTCAGAGTAGGGGAATAATAATCTGAGTGATTTTTAAAGGAACGTTGATTTGCTGGGATGAGTTGTAAAGATGGAAGGCCGGTGAGGTTTAGAATGAGGTGATAAACGTAAGCATCAAGGAGGAGGTACAGACAATAGAAAAACAAAGTCGGAAGTCATATTGGTAAAAATGTTGAACTTCCATTTACATACGTAAGGATAGGAAGCTCATATTAAATGCATTAAAAATACTCATTAAAAACATAACAGTAACAGCAACAATAGCAATAACAATAATAAAAATAGTAAGAATGAAATCTTTAACAGGTCTTTCAGACGTTTACTTGCATCGTTCTTGAAACTCCACAGGAGCTCAACAGCAGTTTGTGTTGCCTTCTTTCAATGGGGTTTTGAGAGCAGAATTTTCTTTACTTTCATGACGAAAAGCAAAAGGGCATTTTTAGATGTGATGCAGTGAAGGATCTTGAGATGAGGAGACGGTCTGCGAGGGCCTCACTAAAATCACAAACGTCCTCATAATAGACACAGAGGAAGGTTTGACCACAGAATTAGCAAATGTGATGACAGAAGCTGGCTTGAGTGATTGAGGGAGGAATCATGGGCCCAATAAGACCATAGTCTCTGTCACCTGGAAAAGGTGAGGGGACTGATTCTGTGGGGCCCACGCCTTGACTTTAGCCCAGGAAAGCTGGTATCAGCCTCCTGGCCTCCTTGCCTCCAGAACTCTAAGAGTTCTCGTGTTGTTTTAAGCTGCCACGTCTGTGGCCATTTGTCAGGGCAGCCCTAGGAACCTCGCATGTCTCACCAAGGATGTGCTTTTGGACACAGAGGAGGAGTCCTTGACATGGGCAGAACTTGGTCCCCCTGGGGCGTGGGGAGAGCAGGGGGTCACAGGACGTGGGATGAGCCTACGGTCCCTACTTTGGTGACTGACCGGAGAATGGTGGTGTTAACTGAGAGAAAGACAAGCAGAGGGAGGAGAGAGAGTTCAGTTTGGGCCGTGCCGAGGCCGAGTGCACAGATGAGGCCCAGGAGACCCTGGCTGTGCGGGTCTGGAGACCCAGCTTCAGGCCGAGGGCCTGGAACCTATTAGGCACTCACTGAATGAATGAATGAATGAGTGGATGAATGAGCAAATACTTGATGTGAATGTGGGAATCCTCTGTGAATGGTGGTAGCTGACACCATCAGATTGGACAAGATACTCCGAGGCTTGGTATTTCGGTTAACCTTTCTGCTTAAAAATATGTCCCTGAAACCTTGTCTTATTTAAAGGCAATTTTATTTCGGCCTGACTCTCCTTCCAGGCCCCCGGTGAGTTTTCCCCTCCGGGAGACACCATCTTTCAACCTCCCATCCCCCAATCGATGGGATGCCACTTTTAAATACTGGCAGTTTCGGGGGCACCTGGGCGGCTCAGTCGGTTAAGGGTCTGACTTCAGCTCAGGTCATGATCTCCGGGTTCGTGAGTTCAAGCCCCGCGTTGGGCTCTGTGCTGCCAGCTCAGAGCCTGGAGCCTGCTTTGCACTCTGTGTGTGTGTGTGTGTGTGTGTGTGTGTGTGTGTGTGTGTGTCTCTCTGCCCCTCCCCTGCCCCTCTCTCTCTCTCAAAAATAAATAGACGTTAAATACTAGTAGTTTCTGGGCCAGACGATGGTTAAGAGAAATCAGTGCGATCAACATGTATGAACCTGAGGAACTAGGCAAGCCCTTGGAAATTATTATATGCTTAAACCTAACTGCAGAGTTAACCTAAAGGGAGATGATCTTGGGGGGAAGTGTTATCAGATGAGGAAACAGACGTAGTCAACTTACTCGCCCAGGATCCCATAGCTGCTCGGTGACAAAACCAGGATGTGAATTGACAGCTCCTTCCAGGATACAGAAGCTCTTTGATATTTATCATCTTACTAATAATAGAGAAAATAAATCATAATAACAACTACCCTTTATTAGTCACTTGGTACCCCAGGCTCTTTCCCAAGCACTCTGCGTGCAGTTGGTGCCTCCTAACATCCCGAGGAGCTAGTTACTTTTGGTGGATCGGCTATGTGTTTCTACACGACGAATCACCACAAACTGAGGAGGTTAAAACGCATATACATTGTCTAATATCCCCACGGGCCCAGCCTAGCTATGTCTTCCGTTCAGGGTCTCAGGAGGCTGAAATCAAAGTGTCAGCCAGGGCTGGCGTCTTCAGAGAAGTTGTGGTTGTTGACAGAGGCTGTGGTCTCCATTTTCATGTGTGGGGGTGGGGCTGCTCTCAGCTCCTGGAGGCTGTTCTCGGGTTCTGGCCGTGTGGCCTTTTTTCCATAGATGCTTCCACAACATTTGCTCCTTCAACACCACGAGAGATTCCGAATTTTTCTCTTCCGGGAGGGCGCTCTTTCCTTTTAAGGGTTCACCTGATTAGGTCAGGCCCACCCAGGATCATCACTGTCTTGATTGACTCAAAGTCAGCTGCTTTGGGACCTTAACAACATGTGCGACTTCTCTTCCTTGTCGGATAGGGTAATCCAGTCGTGGGAGCAAGCCTTCCTATCATATTCCTAGATTCCGTCCACACTCCAGAAAACTGTAAGCGTGTGTATCTTAGGAGGTGGGAATCTTGGAGGCCATCTTGGAATCCTGCCAACCACAGTCTGTGAAATCCCCATTTCACAGATGTTGCAACTGAGACTTAGATGTATTATGCAGCTCGCCCCAGGCCATGGGAAGACAGAGCTGGGATTCAGGCCTGGGCCCATCAAGTCAGGAGCCCATGCCTCCAGCACCAGGCTGGACTGTCGTCACACTCGTCCCCCGGCCTCCACCTGAAGGTGCTGACCTTGCCGCTTGCTGCCTCCAGAGAGGTGCAGGTGGCTGTACCTGTCCTCGGCATTGTCCTCCAGCCTCTCAAGCTTCCGCCTGCGTCCGGAGAGCAGAAAGGACGGAACAAGTGCCAGGGCCTTTAAGTGAAGCCATATTGATTACAAACAAGCCTCATATCACTTACGGAACCATGGGAGCTGGCCGAAAGGGTAGGTTGTATCTGTGGCTACCTTGCTCTCCCAGACGTGCGAGGTGATCACCTCGCCTGCTAAGAAGGCCGACTCACTGGTGGACTCTTTGGAGCTGTTTAAGGAAAGCAGGAGCGTGATCGGAATGCCAGTGGGCTTGAATTTTGTAAGCCTGGACGTGTATCCTGCTCTTTGCAGATGAATGGGGGCTTCTGGAGTCCAGAAGCCCGAGGCTCCATAGTCCTGTGGGTGCGTTGGTCTCGAAGTGGGTTTAAGAACGGTGCCGGGAGCTGGCAAGAGTGTGATGAGCTGTAACGAAACAGGGCACCTGCCCTCCAGGGGCTTTCACTCTAGACCTCAGTCAGAGCAGTCAGATATCCGGGCGAGGAAATGTCGTAAGACATCTGGGGCCCAGCTGTGAGGGAGAGATGCACATCAGACAGCACCTCATGGAGTTGGGAGCTCGTCTGGGAAGCTTGTTGGAGAAAAAGAGGCATAAGCCGATCGAGGTCTGGCCTTCCTCCGGTTACGAGAGGAATTCGATCATTTGTGAACCTGTGACCTTGGGCAAGGCCCTGAGCCTCTGTGAACCTCAGTGTACTCTTCAGAAGTAAATGGATGGAAGAAATACCGGGTCTTGAGCATGCTGAGTCCTAAGCAAGCTGCTGTCCCCAAGAAGGCTCCCCCAGCTGTCCCTTCTTGTTTTTGCCCTTAACACTCTTATGTTTCTTCTCTACCTTACTCATGCCTACGTTAAAAAAAAGAAAGGAAGGAAGAAAGAAAGAAAGAAAGAAAGAAAGGGACCGTCGCATCAGGGAGCACCTTGTGCTGAGAGAGGGATGCCCGGGCATTGAGGTGCAGGGTTCTTAACTCATTGAGGCTTCTGGAAGGGTATAGTCTTCACCCAGAGACCCATGGGACTGCGTTGGTTAATGAGGGGAAGCAGGGCCTGGCCCCCAGCAGGGTTCTGGGGACAGAGCAGATCTGTGAGTGACAGCAGGGGGTGCTCTGGCCTGGGGACCCCCCAGAGAACAAAGGAGGCTAAGGAGGCCACCTTGTTGGGGGCGGGGCGAAGAAGCAGACCAGTCACTGCTATGAGAACGTATGGGAAGGTGATGAGTGTCACGGAGAGAAAACGAAGTGAGGCAGGAGGAGCGGGCATTGCATTTGTTCACAGGGTGGTCGGGACAGTCTCCCACGGGGGAGGTTCTGGGGACCCGTGGCAGCAGGTGGGCGGGGACCCAGCAGGTGCTTGGGGGGAGCCTTCACAGCAGAGGGGACATGGTTGCCCAGGTCCTTCCGAGGGGACAGGCCTATGGGGTTGGGGAGATGGTGGCAGGGCACTGAGGGAAACACAGAAGGGTGGCAGGATCAGCTTGTGAGCATGGTTACTTCTAACATGTATGATCTCGTCTCTCAATAGTAAATATGTCTTCCTACATCCTCGAGCATAGGATGACGCATCTTTATATAAAATATAGATGGTTGTGGGGCACCGGGTGGCTCAGTCGGTTTAGTGTCCAACTTCGACTCAGGTCACGATCTCGTTGCTCGTGAGTTCAAGCCACACGTCGAGCTCTGTGCTGACAGCCCAGAGCCTGGAGCCTGCTTCCGATTCTGTGTCTCCCTCTCCCTCTCAAAAATAAATAGACATTAAAAAGAAGAAAAAAGAAAGTGCCCGTGGTGGCTAGTGGCCACAAGCTGAGAGATCACTGTGATTGGTCAGTGAATAAAGGATCGAAGGCAAGGGATGTGGGAAACGAGGCAGAAGAAACAGAACATATACAAAGGGCTAGATGTTCCAAGAAGCAGGAAATAGGCCTGCACTTCCCTTCCCCTGTGGCCAGCTGACACCTGGAACAGGGCAAGCAGGCACTTGGGCGCACGGTTCTCTTTTCCTGCAAGTCACGTCCCCTCCCGACATGGCCCACGGCAGACTGTGACACTCCTTGTAAGCCTGGCTGAAGGCAAGCATGAAGAAAGTCCCCTCCGTCCAGCAGTCATTTGGCGGCTCACCTTGCTAACTGCCCATCTCCACGCTGACGCTCTTCTCCTGGCCCTGCCTTCAGGTGCAGTGCATCTAGCAACCTTTGCACCCGCTCTGAGCTCCAGCCCCAGAACGCTCCCTCTCTGCATCCTCCTGAAGGAGCAAGATGTGCACGCCTGTCCTTGTGGGGATCACCTCCACCTTCAGGCTCTGCTGGGGCCTGGGGAGGGGAGCTCTGATCTCCCCAGCCCCTGACACCCACCCTCACCCCCATCCCGTCCCTCCTCTCTTCTGATGCCTCTTTTATCTACCCTGGAGTTGTGTGTTTTTTCTCGCCTCTTTCTCTATAAGCATTTCTTGAGCCAACTTCACGTTCCTCTGTGGAGTCACTCAGAGCCCAGGCATCTGTGCCCCAAGCATCATCTACCGGTCCCCACTGAAGACCAGGGACACTGCTCGTTCTTTTGGATTCCACCTGGATGCACCAGCCTCCGCCCACTTGCCAAGGGTTAAATCTTGCGGCGACTGGGTCCCGTCTCCCTGAGCTTGGTTTGTATCACGGGCTGCATTAATCCACCCAAGTTTACTTGGAGTCCCAGTCTGAACTCAGATGGGAGCTCCCGGAAGCAAAGCAATTGAAGGTTCATTTGTTACTTTTATTATCTCATTTCTTCATCTTTTTTTTTTTTTTTTTAAATCCAAATTGCCTCCTCTATGGGAGAGGCTGGGGTCCTCTTTATTCTCCTCTTGGTTCTGTCTCTGCCTCCTCCCAGGTGTTTGCAGTCACGTATTTTTCATTCGGTGTCTGGGTCCGATGCCATGAGCCCCAAACACCTCTTCTCCCGAGAGGAGAAGAGGACGCTCCATAATCTGTAAGGATTTTTCCTCTCTTCCCTTTGTCAGCTGGCATGCGAGATGCTTCTCGGGCTGTAATTTAGAGACTGTCAATTTCCGAGAGCGGCTGGGGAGCAGAGACATGGGCTGCATTTCCTCGCTTCAGCTGCAGTCGGGTCTGAGCTGGCATACGGCGAGGTCTCTTTCTGGGAAGGGACGGTCCTATTTAAGGAAGGCCCTGGCTTTTGTCAAGTTCAAAAGGTTTTCAACGTCTTCCCGAGGTGGTGGTCGTGGGAGGGGTTGTTATGACACATCGGTCTGGGGAACGCCGTGCCCGGGTCGTGATTTATACCAACAGATACTTTCCTGGGGAGGGTTCCGCTCCACAGTTGGGCACTGACACGTTATTAATGCTTTCCTGTTTTCTATTGTCCCTGAATGGAAAAACACTTTGGAGCCCTTAAATTTTCTCAAGATGTCTGTGTTTTCCTGGATCATCCCTCAATTTTCCATGGTACGGAAAATGTAAATGTTGCTACATTTGGTTCGGGGAATCTGGCAGTTGCTGCAAATCCTTTTAAGATTTGCAGCCCCACAGATGCTTTCACCTGGAGAATCCCCGACTTGGCAAAAACAACCTTCTTCCCAGCCACTGCTTTTGGAGCAACTCCTGGATTCCCGCGACTTTGCATACATTATTGATCATGCCGTACAGCATTCCTTCAAAGGAGATGTCCCTGTCCTAATTCCAGAGCTGGGAAAAATAAAGCTCAGAAATGAAGTCACCTTCCCATGAGGATACAGCTAGGGAGTGGGTTCCAATCCAGTTTCTCGGACTCCAAGGCTCCCGACAGCACTTCTGCATTCCTTTCTGTTTCCTACTTTTGTTCAACGTACATTTGTCCAATTCTCTCTTACAAGCTCTTATTTGGCACCAAGTGTTTCCAACGAGCACTTATTTATTGAGTAACTGTGGTTGCACCTAGGAGGAAGCTGCGATGCCCTACACTAGCCAGCAGAAGGATAGATGTACCAAATTCACCTTTGAGCGATCAAAGACAGAGAGGGAGAGATCTGATGACCCAAGTGAGACTCGCAAGGAGCTTCTTCTGACAGCTACTGTCATCCGGGACCTTTGTCCCCCAAATGTTGGTGTGTAAGAGGTCATTGGCTGCTTGTGTCCACTTGTCTATGGTTTGCTGTTGGATTGTTACAGTATGGAGAGCTTCCTCTGTGTTTCTATTGTATTCTGAGTATAGACGTGGGCCCTGGAGTTAAAACAGGGAATGAGGCCCCTGGGTGGGTCAGTCGGTTGAGCGTCTGACTCTCGCTCAGGTCATGATCCCAGGGTTGTGGGATCGAGTCCCGCGTCAGGCTCTGTGCTGAGAGTGGACCCTGCTTGAGATTCTCTCTTTCTCTTCTCCTCCCCTTTGCTTACTCTCTCTCTCTCTCTAAAATAAAAATTAAAAACAAAATAGAGGATGAATCACATAAGGTGCCTGACTTCATGGGCCTTACAGCTAAGGGAAAGAAGCAAAACTCTGCAGTCAGATAAACTTTGGCTGCAAAATTCCAACTTTATCATTTTTCCAGCTCTGTGATCTTCAGCGACTTATCTGCTTTTCCACAAACTTCTGCCTCCTTTCAAGCGGCCTTACAGATTTGAGAGTTAACTAGAGCGTCTGCCGCATAAAATAGGTCCTCAGTAAACATTAAAGTCTTTATTTCTTTTTCCTTTCAACGAGCAGTTGCTTTTCCAAGAGGAACACCACAGCAGATGGTTTGGGAAGATGCCTCCGGGAAAAAGCCTGGCTCAGCTCAGGGGCTGCTGGTCGGGTTCGGCTCTGTCATCTACATCAAGAGCTGGAAACACAGCACACACCTAGATTTTTCTTTCTTCCAAGCTGTCTTCTTAATCTTCTGATTAAGCCAACAGTTACCTCCAGCAGGCCCTGAATGGTTGAGAGAGAAAGGTTCCGCTGGCAGAGACGGAGGGTTTCTAGAACACCTCCTACTGCAGGGGGGTGTCATGAAATATCATTAGAGATTCTCTCCTCCGTTTTGCTTCACGCTGATGCTCAGCCTCCCCACCGCAGGGACGAATGGAGGTGCTATGAGGGTTGGAGGGGGCTCACTCCCCCACCGAATCCTCTTCTCATCTCAAGGTCACTCTCTGTCCCGTGAGGAAGAGCTCCCCCTTTCTGAACGTTCCCTCTTCCCAAGTCCCCAGGCCTCCCTTCGCCCAAGGTGGTCTGACTTCCTGCTTCTTAAAGAAGAGTCAGGTCATATGACCTGGACTTGAGTGAAGTCTCCTGCCCCCATCTTTGTATCTTTCTCATCCTCTCATTATTTCATCTGTTCCAAAATTGCCGCCTCCTCCTCTGAACCTGATTTAGTTCATTCTCTTTCCTGATGTTTGAGCTTCCCGTCATCTGCCCTGCCCACCCCTATCCCAAGGAGTCTCTGGTCAACCCATGTGCCTTGTGGAGCAGTGGGCCTATCACCTTCCTTTCGAGATTTGGAGTGACCAAAGCAGCTACCCTCAGTACTTTGAAAATGGATATGGCAGGTTGTATATTTCTTCTAAAGTGGCACTTTGTCTCAGAAGCATGGAGTTTGGGTCCCCTGTTGGGTATTTCTCCCAAAGCTTACTTCGAAAAAATACCATAGACATGGGCATCCACCATAGGCTGGGTAGGTCATTTGCTTCTATGTTATGTAGCTATGTTAGTTTTTCATCCATACATCCCCCGCCTTAGTCCACAAAAACTGGAGGTGACTAGAGCTGGAATCAGCAAACTGCTTCTGTAAAGGGCTAGATAGTAAATGTTTCGGGCCTGGCAGGCCATATGGTATTTGTTGAAACTACTCAGCCTTGAAGTACAAAAACAGCTATATACAATACATAAATTAGTGAGCAAGGCTCTGTCCCAATAAAACTTTATTTATGGACACTGAAATTTGATTTTCATGCGTCAAGAAATTATGTTCTTCTTTTAATGTTTTAGTAAAGACATTCTGTAAAAGCCTTTGAGTCTTTTGTGATTCCAAGTTTTAATTTGGCTATTTCAACCCCCTTATTTGAAGAACAAATTATAGGTAGGCTATACATAAACAGGCTGGTGAGCTGGATTTGGCCTGTGGGACATAATGTGGTGAAGCGTGGCCAGGGAGATTAATAAGCAAAGAAGCAGTAAAATACATGTAAAAATAAAAACCAGGCAAAAATACAGGCAAAAGCATATTTGCAGGCCACAGTATCCAAAAAGGCTATGTATTTGAACTGAAGAGTTAGCTCTGAGTTTCCTGGTGGTCAAAGGAAAAATGGAAACAAAATCTTTTACACAGTTTACTGGCCATTAGGGCAAAAAGAAATCAATTCTCCATGGGCGGTAGAGGTACCATGGCCTTCTGAATTAAACCCGGGAGAGAAATTTGATTTCATTGTCCATTATTTTATTTTGCCCTCACCAAGTCTAGTCTCAGAGTATTTTGCTCTACTATGTAAAATCAACAATCACCCATCTTCTGGTCATTGTAATGGTATAAATTATATCTGACGGTTGTTAATTAAATACCTAGTCATGCTCTGGAGCTAAAGCCAAATAGTGCTCCGTAAACATTATGATTTGTCAGTAATCAATGTGATTTGTATAATTTGTGAGTGATCAGATACTTTATCCAAAAGCAGATTATTGACTTCCATGCCTATCTTGGGAGAAATTGCCACTTGGTCTGTGTCTACACAGACCTGAGAGAAGAAGAGATTTGACAATGGTCTGATTAATTGAATCAGTGGTTTGGGGGAGTGGGCTGTCTGTATTGATCCAATTAAATAGATAATTGTCAGAATTGAGGTCATGTCTATAAAACACCACCATTTCAAAGCCAAAGAGATTGTTTCAAATATATAATGCACACCCAATCAATGGCGGCTGCCTCCTCCACACGCAATCAACCAGAAAGTGATTGATTCTATAGAGCTATAAACTGGGGTCTTTCCCATTTTTAGCAAACATTTATGTGCTAAATAGTGCTTTGAATTTTTTGTTCCCCGTAGACCCAAGGGCAGTGATTCATTATGCGGATAAGGGGATGGGAATATTCAAGTCAAACGTTGGAGTGACATAAGACTCCAAATAGTCCCTTTGAGGGCGGAAGAGAAAACCAAAGAGGTAAGCAAGCTGGTATTCTCCATACCTGTGAGGTCAGGAAACATTACCTGAGTATATTGGATAAGCAGGGGAGACTCTGGGCTCTCTTAGGGTGTTCCTTTATGGCAGCCACACTGAAGGGCAGACTTTAACTCCTGGTTAGTGGTCAAGTAGAAAAGGAAAAGGAAGAAAGCAGAGAGCTTGACTTTAATTTCTATATCAGATTTGAGACTCAGTCTCACCACTAACTAGCTGGTGATTTTAGACAAGGTAGGCAACCACTCTGATCCTCAGTGTTCTGTCACCTACCTAATGAGGGTAAGCATACTTAATTCATTGCATAGCTGTGTCTATACCAAGTACACGGTCAAGGTTGGTTAGCCTGCTACTTCTCTACTGACGCCCGCCGAGGAGAGGAACTGGTTGCTAGCATTTTTCATCTGAAACGTGGCAAGAGGCCTGCCCTTCTTGTCTCACAAGCACTACAGCAGTCAGTATTCGCCCGGACAACTGATGAACACCCATCACCTGCCAGCTGTGTCGCAAGGAGCAATAACTTAATTTTTGGCACCTCAGTTTCTTCATCTGTAAAGTGGGATGATAATACCCACTATAGGGTGGTGGGGAGGATTAAAGGCATCAATAATCCCAGTGCAGCATGAAAAGACAGGCCAGGCACAAAGAAACTGATCAATAAATGCTAGTTATTTATTTTAAGTTTATTTCATTATTTTGAGAGAGAGGTAGCATGTACGAGTGGGGGGAACGGCAGAGAGAGAGGGAGAGAGAGAATCCCGAGCGGGCTCCGCACTGTCAGCGCAGAGCCCGACGTGGGGCTTGAACCCACACACCGTGAGATCGAGGCGACCACACTGAGGCGAAGTCAAGAGCTGGACACCCAACCAGCCGAGCCACCCAGGCACCCCTATCAATGCTAATCACCTTTGTATTAGTAAATCAGCGTTCCTGTTCGCTGGGTAGAAAGGGAGAGATGGGACACTCCAGGCAAACGAGGTAATGAGATCAATAGACAAGAAAGGAAAAGTGCTGTAATGCAAAGCTGTCTGCAGATATGAGGGGGGGAGGGGTGGTCAATGCCTAAGTTGGTGCATCTTCCCACGCACAGAGTAGATTCTTCTTCGGGCCTGCCATTTTGGCGTCTCTGAAAACAGCTGGCCGTCTTTAGGTTTGGCGTGTTGACTTCCAGCACAAAAGTAGAAAAAGCAGGTAGCCGGCTGTTGACAGATTGTTCTTTTTAAGTGAAGGAATATGTTAATGGGCTTAGCCTGACAAGGAGCTATCAGATGGTGGGTAACTAAATAGATCACCCCAAGTTGTTTAGCAAGGGTAGAAGACTGAGGGGATACAGAAGCTTTAGAAATTTGTTCTCAGGGAGGGCAGAAGATGTGGTATTTGTTTTGTTGTTGCTGTCGTTTGGTTCAAAGCTGTGTCTCTACTGGTGGTCTGGTGGTTGGCACATAAGAGGCTTTTATTATATACTTGATGAGTAAATAAATGAATGAGTGAGTGAGTGAATGGAGGGAGGAAGGGAAAGGGGGAAGGAGGGAGGGAGGGAGGGAGGGAGGAAGGGAGAGAGAGAGGGAAGAAGGAAGGAGGGGAGAGAGAGAGGGAAGAAGGAAGGGAGGGAGGGAGGGAAGAAGGAAGGGAAGGGAAGAAGGAGGGAAGGAAGGGAGGGAGGGAAGAAGGAAGGAAAGGAGGGAGGGAGGGAAGAAGGAAGGAAGGGAGGGAAGGAGGGGAAAAAGAAGGAAAGGAGGGAAGAAGGAAGGGAGGGAGGGAAGAAGGAAGGAAGGGAGGGAAGAAGGAAGGGAGGGAGGGAAGAAAGAAGGAAGGGTGGGAGGGAGAGAGGGAAGGAAGGAAGGGAGGGAAGAAGGAAGAAAGGAAGGGGGGAATGAAGGGAGGGAGGAAGGAAGGGAGGGAGGGCTGAACACGATGTCCATAGTGAAGACAACGCAAAGGCATCCCACGGATCTGTTTGTAGTAGACTGGGCTTTCGGGCCCTTTGCCTCCCTTTGATGGGCACGCTCGTGGAGGATTTGAGTGCCGCACGGGGTCGTGGATACTGGCTGCAAAGACGAGGGCCGCCAGGTCCCTGCTCTGGGAGAAACTCGCACTTTGTTCAGGGTTCTTCCCTTTTTTGAGCCACAGACAACCTCGGGCACCTAGTGGAACCTATAGACGGCTTCTCAGCCTAATGTTTTGTATTTTTTTACTTTTTTTCCCCCCAGAATAACGTTTTTAAATGCATGATGTAAACTACAGAGAATCACAAAGGAAACCAATTATATTGAAATACAGCCTTCCAAATATTAAAACTTGCAGTCTAGTAATAAATGTTCCTCCTAATTAACCCATTCAATAACTCATCTAGTGGTGGGTCCATTAACTTCTGATTATCAAAGTAGTGGTTGAAAATGGTATTTTGAGATACCAGCTACCACCCTCATGTCATATGAAAAATATCCATGATTTCTGCTTTGATAAACGCACAGACGCCTCAAATATCATCGCAGCTTGTCACCGCCATGAAGGAAATGGTCAATTTCAGCTAGGGGTTAATGAAACGAAAAGGTCCCATCTTGTCCAGCCCGGCACACCCTGTCTCTCTGGAACGGTACCCGCGACACCCGGATTAAGGACCCTCTTCTAGTTTGTGCTTGTTTCCTGGTAACAAAGTGGTTGGAAGGGCCTGCAGGGGGTGCCAGTACAGGGAGTCGGGGGGTTATGTGGAGCGGGAATCACCTCGGGTCCACACCAGCACCTGCGTCACCGGCTGAGCACAAACGCGCGTGTCTAGAGCTCACTGCAGGCACCTAGTAGGTGCTCCCTCTGTCGTAGCCTTTGTTGTTGACCAGCTTTGATAGTATGAGCCGGAGGTGGGGAGGCAAAGGCAGAGACAGCTGCAGGGAGCAGGTATCCCCAGGGCAGGGGAAACCTCGAGTGCAAAGGAGCACGGAGCGCCCTGCTTTGGCCAGAGAATGAAGTGGGGGAGGACGGGGAGCGGGGGAGAGTGACAAGCCTGAGGGATGGAGCTTCTGGCTGGCATCGGCATCCAGTGGACTTAGCTGGCAAGCGCCTGGGACACTCTGCTGTCTCTAAGGGGGGCCGACTGGCCGGGGGGAGGAGGGCGGCGAGAGAACCTTCCGGCAATCTGCCCCACAGCAGCCCCAGTCGGTATCAGGCCTATTGGCTCATCTGTAATTTCTTGGACCTGCCCCGTAGCTAGTAAATAAAGCTGTCTACTTTAAATTTCGTCCCGGTGTCCTTTTACAGCCTCTCTTCCTCGGAGCCGAGTCCCATTATATTCCGAAAGCATATGTTCCCGACGATTGTTCCTTCTCTTTCCAATAATATCTTTGCAGGACAAAGAGGGATGGGGAAGGGAACACACTCTCAGGATGTCAGCCCCGCTTTAATTACAAGTGTTCGTGGCTGTGGCATTCATGTAATTGGGGGGCTGATTTATGCCAAATAATAAGCACTGATGCAAGGGGCTGGAGCCCAAAGGCGGGGGGTACAAGCAGAGACAGCAGCCCCCCCCCCCAAGCCTGGAACAGAGGCGGCACATGTCAGTGGCTTTTCTCAGAAACACACAGGGGCCAGCTGGGAATAACACCGTGGGCCTGGGTCTGGACACAAGAGTCCCTGCTTTGCCCTTTGCTCCCCCTGCGACCTTTCAGCAAGGCATTTATTTGCCTCCTCTGAGCATTAATTTCCTCATCTGAAAAAAAGTGCATCTGATCATGGTACCTGTGGCTTACGGTGGGGAGGGGGGCGGGGGGGGGTTGGAGGAGTAACTAGGATAATCGAAAGAAGGAGTTGAGCACCGCGCCTGGTAGAGACCAAGTGCTCAGTGCCCGTTGAATTATGGAAAAAATAATAATAATAACACCTGCAACAACCACGATCGTCGTAGCAACAACAATCATGTTCAACTACGCGTTCAGTTTAAGGAGAGGGAATGTGACCCGGGGGCTTTTTCATGAGATATATGGCACACACTTGACCTAATGGAAAGCTTGAAAGCAATTGGATGGGAACACAGCCGTCCATCTTCTTGAAGCCTCCCGAGCAGCGTAATACAAGAATTACTATTCTCTCTTTGCATTTATGCATCGCATTTCTCTGTTGGATTCAGAATGCTTTATAGGGCCCCAATCCGCTTCCAGCATTCTCTTCGCTATAAACTCTGGGAGAGATGAGGCACGTTCATGGTTTCCTCGAGTAGTTTACTCAGTGGTGCCTTGGGGTCCCAGAGGCCAAAGGAGTGGACCGCTCCTCCCGGAGTGCTTGGGGCGTATCCGGCGTGATTGCTGGCCGTGAGACTGGACGCTCATTGTGGGGCCCCCTGTAAGGCCTGAGAAGGCTGGTGACCCTCTGGCATCGGCAAAACGGCATGCCTTAAGCAGGAATGGCAGTAAAAAGAGAGGAGTTACTGATCCACGCTACAACACGGATGTACCTTGAAGACCTTATCTCTTGTACCTTGTATCTCTTATGCTGAGATAAGCCAGGCGCAAAAGACCACATGTCCCATCATGCCGCGTGTGTGAAATGTCCAGGGTGGGCCAGTCCACGAACAGAAGGAAGGTCAGCGGCTGCAGGGGCATGGGGCAAGGGTGATACGGAGCAGCTGCCTCAGGGATGTGGGGCTTCATTTGGGGGTGATGAAAATGTTCCGGAATGAGGTAGGGGTGATGGTTGCACAACCTTATGAATACGCTAAAAGCTCCTGAACTGTGCACTTTAAAAGGATGAGTTTTATGGTATGTAAATTGTGTCTCAGTTTTTACCGTTATAAAGGCACGCATTGGGGAGACCGTGTGTGCCGGGCCACCTAATCATGAGAAATGCCCCCAAACCGGAGGCTCCGAAAGGGCCCCTCCAGACAGGCTGCAGGTCCTAGGAGGGAACTGAATGAGTATGGATGTGTGTATGAGCTTGTAAACCTATGCACTTGACAGCTAACTGGTGGCTTGAGGCCTCCCAGCCACGGGGAAGACCCCGTGCAAACAGAGACACGCAGCACATAGGTGCCCGTCAGACACAAAGCCACCACGGGGCGGTGGGCGGGGGGAGGCTCAGACCCAAGAAGCCTCCATCCAAGAACTTGCCAATGCAGTGCCTGCATTTTCAATGAGCCCCCATTTCTTTAGCCCTGTGTTTTCCTGAGGGAGATGCCCCTGGCATCTTTCAAGACGAATGGTGTCACCTTTTGAACAAACATAGGCACGATGGGAAGCTGAGGAGGGCCAGCAGGAAGGCTGTGGCCCTGAGTGGTTAATGAACTGAGCCTTGTATAGACTTGTAAGACCATTGGTAGCAGGTGAATAGAGCCGAGCCCATAGGGGAGGAGCTGGTCTCCGCTTCCTTCCCCTTTCCCAAGGGCAGTGAGGAGCCACAGAAGTTCTTTTGAGCAGAGGAAAGGTAGGATTGCATTTCTTCCCCCAGAGATGGCGTCACTGACCTTGGAGACAGGGAGGTTGGTTCAGAAGTCTTTCAGTCGTCTGTATAGGCCTGAACTAAGCAGCTTCCTGTAGTGGGTTGAGTAGTGGCCCCCAAAAGACAGGTCTACTCAAAACTCTGGTTGGGACCTTGTTTAGAAAAAGGGTCTTTTTAGATGTAATTAACCTAAAGATCTCACAGTGAGATCATCACGCGTTAACTGGGTGGGCCCCAAATCCAATGGTGAGTGTTTCATTGTAGAGACCTGAAGGGGAGGAGACACAGACAAGGCCACCTTGAAAACAGAGGAAGAGACTGGACTGATATGTTTACAAGCCAAGGAGTTCTTCTCTTTCTTTTTAATTTTATTTTTTATTTTTTAAAATTTACATCCAAATTAGTTAGCATATAGTGAAACAATGATTTCAGGAGTAGATTCCTTAGTGCCCCTTCCCCATTTAGCCCATCCCCCCTCCCACCACCCCTCCAGTAACCCTCAGTTTGTTCTCCATACTTATGAGTCTCTTCTGTTTTGTCCCCCTCCCTGTTTTTATATTATTTTTGCTTCCCTTCTCTTATGTTCATCTGTTTCGTCTCTTAAAGTCCTCGTATGAGTGAAGTCATATGATTTTTGTCTTTCTCTGACTGATTTCACTTAGCATAATACCCTCTAGTTCCATCCACATAGTTGCAAATGGCAAGATTTCATTCTTTTTGATTGCCGAGTAATACTCCATTGTATGTATGTGTGTGTGTGTGTATATATATATATATATATATATGCCACATTTTCTTTATCTACGCATCCATCGAGGGACATTTGGGCTCTTTCCATACTTTGGCTATTGTTGATAGTGCTGCTATAAACATGGGGGTGCATGTGTCCCTTCGAAACAGCGCACCTCTATCCCTTGGATAAATACCTAGTAGTGCAACTGCTGGGTCGTAGGGTAGTTCTATTTTTAGTGTTTTGAGGCACCTCCATACTGTTTTCCAGAGTGGCTGCACCAGCTTGCATTGCCACCAAAAATGCAAAAGAGACCTCTTTCTCCGCATCTTTGCCAACATCTGTCGTTGCCTGAGTTGTAAATGTTAGCCATTCTGACAGGTGTCAGGTGGTATCTCATTGCAGTTTTGATTTGTATTTCCCTGATGATGAGTGAGTGATGTTGAGCATTTTTTCATGTGTCGGTTGGCCATCTGGATGTCTTCCTTGGAGAAGTGTCTATTCATGTCTTTTGCCCATTTCTTCACTGGATTATTTGTTTTTTGGGTGTTGAGTTTGATAAGTTCTTTATAGATTTTGGATACTAACCCTTTATCTGATATGTCATTTGCAAATATCTTCTCCCATTCTGTCGGTTGCCTTTTAGTTTTGCTGATTGTTTCCTTCTTTGTGCAGAAGTTTTTTATTTGGATGAGGTCCCAGTAGTTCATTTTTGCTTTTGTTTCCCATGCTTCCAGAGATGTGTTGAGTAAGAAGTTGCTGTGGGCAAGATCAAAGAGGTTTTTGCCTGCTTTCTCCTCAAAGATTTTGATGGCTTCCTGTCTTACATTTAGGCCTTTCATCCATTTTGAGTTTATTTTTGTGTCTGGTGTAAGAAAGTGGTCCAGGTTCATTCTTCTGCATGTCTCTGTCCAGTTTTCCCAGCACCACTTGCTGAAGAGACTGTCTTTTTTCCATTGGATATTCTTTCCTGCTTTGTCACAGATTTGTTGGCCACATATTTGTGGGTCCATTTCTGGGTTTTCTATTCTGTTCCATTGATCTGAGTGTCTGTTCTTGTGCCAGTACCATCCTGTCTTGATGATTACAGCTTTGTAGTATAGCTTGAAGTCTGGGATTGTGGTGCCTCCTGCTTTGGTTTTCTTTTTCAAGATTGCTTTGGCGATTCGGGGTCTTTTCTGGTTCCATACAAATTTTAGGATTATTTGTTCTAGCTCTGTGAAGAATGTTGGTGTTATTCTGACAGGGGCTGCATTGAATATGTAAACTGCTTTGGGTAGTATTGACATTTTAACAATATTTGTTCTTCCTATCCAGGAGCATGGACTCTTTTTCCATATTTTTGTGTCTTCTTCAATTTCTTTCATAAGCTTTCTATAGTTTTCAGTGTATAGATTTTTCAGCTCTTTGGTTAGATTTATTCCTAGGTATTTTATGGTTTTTTGTGCAACTGCAAATGGGATCAATTTCTTGATTTCTCTTTCTGTTGCTTCATTGTTGGTGTATAGGAATAGGTGTATAGGAATGCATTGACTTTATATCCTGCAACTTTGCTGCATTCATGAATCAGTTCTAGCAGTTTTTTGGTGGAATCTTTTGGTTTTCCATGTAGAGTATCATGTCATCTGTGAAGAGTGAAAGTTTGACCTCCTCCTGGCCGATTTGGACGCCTTTTATTTCTTTGTGTTGTCTGATTGCAGAGGCTAAGACTTCCAATACTATGTTGAATAACAGTGGCGAGAGTGGACATCCCTGTATTGTTCCAACCCTTAGGAGGAAAGCTCTCAGTTTTTCCCCATTGAGGATGATATTAGCGTTGGGTCATTCATATATGGCTTTTATTATCTTGAGGTATGATCCTTCTATCCCTACTTTCTTGAGGGTTTTTATCAAGAAAGGATGCTGTATTTTGTCAAATGCTTTCTCTGCATCTATTGAGAGGATCATATGGTTCTTGTCTTTTCCTTTATTGATGTGATGAATCACGTTAATTGTTTTGTGGGTATTGAACCAGCCCTGCATCCCAGGTATAAATCCCACTTGGTCGTGGTGAATAATTTTTTTTGACGTATTGTTGTATCCGTTTGGCTAATATCTTGTTGAGGATTTTTGCATCCATGTTCATCAGGGAAATTGGCCTATAGTTCTCTTTTCTCGTGGGGTCTCAGTCTGGTTTTGGAATCAAGGTAACGCTGGCTTCATAGAAAGAGTTTGGAAGTTTTCCTTCCATTTCTATTTTTTGGAACAGTTTCAAGAGAATAGGTGTTAACTCTTCCTTAAATGTTTGGTAGAATTCCCCTGGAAAGCCATCTGGCCCTGGACTCTTATTTTTTGGCAGATTTTTTATTACTAATTCGATTTCCTTACTGGTTATGGGTCCATTCAAATTTTCTATTTCTTCCTGTTTCAGTTTTGGTAGTGTATATGTTTCTAGGAATTTGTCCATTTCTTCTAGATTACCCATTTTATTGGCATATAATTGCTTATAATATTCTCTTATTATTGTTTTTATTTCTGTTGTGTTGGTGGTGATCTCTCCTCTTTCATTCTTGACTTTATTTATTTACCAGCCAAGGAGTTCTAATTGCCAGAAGCCAAAAGAAAGGCATGGAAAAGGTTTTCCCTCGGAGCCTCCTGAAGGAACCAACCTTTCCAACACCTTGATTTTAAGCTCATGGCCTCCAGACTCAGAGAACAAATTTCTATTGTTTTAAGCTACCATATGCCCTTGGAAATAAGACATCTCCTAATGGGATTCTCCACATCCATTATGGTGAGCCTCAAACCCTCATCCACCTTGTTGCCCTTTTCAAAACACCAACCTGATCAAGTTAACCCTCCATACCTCTTTATATTTTCTCATTCCCTTTAAGATAATAATCAAATCTTTCTTTTCAGCCTGTTTCCTTTTCTTTGTGTCAGTTGACTGCTGTTCATCCGCTCTTACCTACCACAGGGCCTTTGCACATCCCCGACCTGGGACACTCTTTCCCCTGCACCATCCTACTGGTCCTTCACATCTCAACCGGAATCTTATATCTTCCGAGATGCCCTCCCAAACTCACCTGACCAGGGCAGCTTCTGTTGCTGTGGGCTCCCCTATAACCATGTTCCTTTCCCTTCTTTCATTCATTCCAGTTTGCAGTCATATACTTGTTCAAGTGATCCCTGATCAATGTCCATCTTCTGCTCCCGACAGCAGTCTCCATCTAGAAGGAATGCTGCTTGCTTTCATGCACCGTCCTACCTTCAGGGGAGAGTACAACCTGGGCACATAGTAGGCTCTCAATTAATGCTTGATGACCACGGAGTGAATAAAGATGGGTTACAATAATAAAGTTGGTGGTGGTATTTAGTATAGCTTCTATGAAAAGTGACAAATCCCAGCTTTCTCGATAGCATCATGATTGTGTCTTTCTTTGCATTAAGTGAGTGGCAAGGAGCAAGGCCATTTTTTATAATCTATCCTATCCACCTCTCTCCTTCTCATTTTATGCCAAGTCTGTTGATGCTAAGAAGAACCTTCTAGTGAGTAGAAACAGATAACTTCGGTCTGTTTATCATTTTGAAAAGCCCAATTCCCCATACTGGAGACCATTCAGTTGCATGCAGCAGCTGTCATTCATAGGGACCTGTGTTCTGAATTAATGGGATCTGCACATCTCTTCCCTTTGAATCATGTGGACCTGATCACTGCTTCAAGCCAGGCTTTCAAAAGGAATACCACCACAAAGATGTTTATGTTCTCGCTGCTTCGCCACACGTAAGCCGGGACTCGCTCCCTGAGGCGGAAGAAGCAGTGTTTCTCCCAACCGGGTTGTGGTTGTCTGGTATCTTCTAAAGACCCCCAAACATAGGATGGATACCACTGCATTTCTTAGAGGTAGGGCAAGGTAGCAAAGGTGGGAAGTTCACTTGGCTGTCCTGCATGTCCTTGATGCTTGGCATAGTGCCTGGCAAATGGAAAGTGCCCACTGGGTGTCCTCGGCTGATATTATGACTGTTCCATTAAGCATATCCAAACCACGGCTACATCCAGTGCAGGAATTATACCTGTGTTTTCACAGAAAACACCAGACGCAGAGTGGAATGCTTACCCATGGTGTTTGTTTAGCCCACCAATGAACCACTGCTGATCCTCTATCGAAGAGCTGTTGGAAAAGCCCAGATTGTACCATGTTTTCTTCCTTCCCCAGCCTCTCTTCCTCTCTCCCCCCCACTCCCTCCCTCCCTCCCTTCCTTCCTTCCTTCCTTCCTTCCTTCCTCCATCCCGCCCTCCCTCTTCACCTCCCCAATTTTTTTTCTGATATTTTTGTACTGAATTAACAGGATTTTTTTTTAAATGTGCTTCATTACGTGTTTCCTCTGGCCTTACACATATGCCCCCAGTGGAAAAAGCAAACTGAATAAATTCATATTCTCAACCTTTTTCCTCGAGATTAGGTTCGGAATTTAATTTTTTTCTTATGCTATCTGGATAATTACATTTGCTTTCTTGCATAGATGCAGGCAAATGGTTTTCCAATCTTAAAAACCAACGTACGTACCGCGGAAACTTGTGAGTAATCATGTCGCGGTTTCCTATACTGCTGGGGAAAATGCCCCATGTAAGTTTATAGCCTCCAGCAGGGACATGAGGGAGGTGGACAGACCTAGCACATTCGCTGATGTGTTTGAACCTCAGAACATGAAGAACATTCACCATGCCCTTGAAAAATAAGCACAATCACAGTTCTATTTGAGGAAGACCTTCCGAAGGATTGATTATCCTGGAAACATATTTTAAATGATTCAGCTGGACAGACAGGGCAGCCAAGGTATCTCAGGATGGCAGCAAGATAAACAGGATCGGTCAAAGAAGAATGGAGCCCACACACGGAGGCCCAGGCTGGGACTCTGGGCACAGATGTGCAAGAGGAGGACCGCACCCTGCCCCGTCACAGCTGGCCCTGCTCCGTTCCACATCTGTGACTTTTCCTGCGAGAACTGGACGCTTCCCCCATCCTGAGCTGCGAGATGGAAAAAAAGATGCATGTTAGCCACTGAGAAAAAGGCATCCAGTCCAAATGCCCTCTTAATTTTCTGAATCCACACAGTCAACCCAGAATGGCTAGTCGCACCGTTGTCAAAACAGCCGTGAACCCTTAAAGGGTTCCGATGTGTGCTAAGTTTATTTAGCTATAACTCATCTGAATTTGGACTGTTTTTGAATCTTGGGGAAGAGAAGGATGTTGAAAGTGGAGCAGGATACTACTTACGCTTAGGTTAAAGCAAAGTCTAGAGAAACCGGGTTCCTTTGTTGGCGGGTGTTTTCCCACAAGGTAGGGCAACATCATTTAATATAAAGTTGACATTTCTCACGTTAGTGAGAAATCGCTTGTCCTTTAAACTTTAGGCATTGATGGACCTAATTATGCTTTTCAACAAGATTTTGTGCATTTAATATTTCTGTTTAGAGCTTCCAAGAATCTCAATTATTAATCCCACTGTGGATTTACTGGTCTTTTGACTCTCTCTTTAGTAGAAAGATTGTAGATTCATCAAACATTGTTTGCCATCCTGAAATTTCAATAGTGTTTTAAACCAAACAGGAAGTCCAAAGCGAAGTATAAATGCACAAAGTCATTTTCGTGGTATAGTATGACCAAGAGCCTGTATGTTAAATTTTTTTGATGTTTATTTATTTTTGATGGAGAGAGACACAGAGCATGAACGGGGGAGGGGCAGAGAGAGAGGGAGATACAGAATCTGAAACAGACTCCAGGCTTTGAGCTGTCAGCACAGAGGCCGACACGGGGCTCCAACCCACCAACTGCAAGATCATGACCTGAGCTGAAGCCGGACGCCTAACCGACTGAGCTACCCAGGAGCCCCAAGAGCCTGTATGTCTTATAAGTTCTTTGCAATCCTGATGGTGGGTAAGCAAAGGCTATGAAGCAGGAAAAGCACTACTGGTCTGCCCCACAATCCACCTAGACAATTGTTGGTGATGTTATATGACAAAAAATAGCATCTGCCCCAAAGATGCTATTTATAAAAGTAAACTGTTACAAATGGAGCTTAGTGTTAACCAAAACTTTATGAATAAGTAATGAAGTTTAATTTTCTGTTATTACAGCCATTGTTTAAAAGCACACGTCTGCCAGGCCACTGGAATGATTTCGTGTGGCTTAGGAAAACTTTTATGATTCTCCTTTTGATTTTTGTAATAATCACTTTATTACTTCTCCATCAAGGCTTCTCTCCGCCAGCACACATGTGGACCTTCTGAAAAGCAGGCTGACAATTGTAGCGTTTGCATTTCTTCACCCCACCCCCAGGACAACCCAACACTTCAGATCCTTCTCATGTGGCTTTTCCCCCAGAGCGTTCACCAGCCTGCCCTTTGATGTTCATGGGCAATCCCATTAGCTGTGATGGCTTAAGGTCCCCACACAAACTCTGCCACAGAGGCTCTCACTGTGGGCAGAACGTGATCCCGCTTCGCAGGACTTGCCAGCTCGCCAAGGAGGCCTGTCTCTACCCATCCGCTTTCTGGTTGGCCTCCTCTGGAGACCGCACGGCCTGTCTTGCTACAACAGGTGGATGGCTTGGAAGGATCATGTACCGGGGTCCTTACACTCGGGGCCAGATGCCTGCACAGTACTGTTTGCTGTGTGGACATCTGTGCCCTTATTAAACACTATGCCAGCTAGATTTAAGTGCAGACTGATATTCTGAAGAATCCGGTGGGAAAGCGTGTGATAAACACTAGGAATTCTTTAAACTGTGAAGGGCCAATAGACTTTGTTCTCTCTTCGGGGGGCGTCTAGGCTTGCAGGAGCTTCTCAGCTGCTTCGCCGTATCTCTGGAAGGCCCGCATGGGAGGGGGGAGGTTTTGCGTGGGTGAATGGCTCCACGGGGGACACGTGTGGTCTGTATGGCTACTTTGTGCCGTGTGACTATCCCCATCCCGATTCTGCCGTCCTTTTCCAGCCTGTCACAGCCTCGAGGCACCTTCTTTTGCTTTGGACCTTCTTGAGTTTGTCCACAAAATTAAAGGCTTTCAACGTATCCAAGTGGGCTGAAGAAAGGGATTCTTTGAATTTCCTTGGGATCCGTATCGCAGTGATCCTCCTCGTTTGAGATGAATCAACTGTTAAAGTCCAGAGAGAAACAGAAGCTACAAACACCCTCTGGATTTGAGTGCTAGACTCGCTTTACCTGGACATAAATGAGACCGACCTCTTGTTTTTGTTTTTTTAACTGTGATAAAACCTACATAACAAAATTTACCACCTTTGCCACTTTTTTTTTTCTTTAAAAAATGTATTTATTTAAATTGGAGTTAGTTAACACGCAGTGTAGTATTGGTTTCGGGAGTAGAACGCAGTGATTCATCACTTACATACGACACCCAGTGCTCATCCCAGCAAGTGCCCTCCTCACTGCCCATCACCCATGTAGCCAGTCCCCCCACCTCCCTCCCGCAACCCTCAGTTTGTTCTTTGTCTTTAAGAGTCTCTTATGGTTTGCCATTTTAACCACTTTTAAGTGTCTGTTGAACGGGCATAAAGTCCACTCACGTTGTTGTGCGACCATCACCCCCATCTGTCTCCGGGACAGATCGTTTCGTCTTCCCCACCTGAAACTCTCTGTCCGTCGTAAACACGAAGCCTTCACTTCTCTCTCTCCGCAGCCCCCGCCAACTGCCATTCTCCTGTCACTGTGAATTTGACTATTCTAGGTACCGCCTGTAAGTGGAATCCTATCATATTTGACCTTTTGTGACTGGCTTATTTCACTTAGCGTAACGTCCTCCAGGTTCACCCAGGTTCAGAGTTGTACCTTTTATCTTCATTTTATTTTTATTTTTCTTACCGTTTATTCATTTTTGAGAGACAGGGGCATAGCGCAAGCGGGGGGAGGGGCAGAGAGAGGGGGGGAGGGGCAGAGAGAGAGGGAGACACGGGATCCAAAGCAGGCTCCAGGCTCTGAGCTGTCAGCACAGAGCCCGACGCGGGGCTCGAACTAACACACCGTGATATCATGACATGAGCCCAAGTCGGACACTTAACCGATTGAGCCACTCAGGCACCCCGATTTTTACCTTTTAAACCTTGAGATGGAGGGTTGTCTGTTCGACTGTCAGGCACGTGTAGCTGGCCCGGTTCACAGGGACACAGGAACTCGGTGGCATCGACAGGCCCAGCCAAGGGGCTATTCAGGGGACCTCTGATTCCGTCCTGGAGAAGGCAGACAAGGTAGGGAGAGCCAGCTGCCACCTCAAAACTGTGGCCAAGCCCCCGTGGTCGGCATGGGCTAGTGGTAATGGGGTACGGGCCTGAATGGAATGCCTTTTATTATGCGCCCTTGACGTTTTTTGATATTAATCTTTTCTTCTCTCCCATCTATAACACTTCCCACACACCACACTAAAGGGATATTTTAAGCATTAATTCTCCTAAAAAGCCTCATGCCCAATGTAAAAATATTTCACTGTCTCAGAAAAAGGCACTCTGTATAAATGAAAAGCACCATTATTAGTAATGACAATAATTTTTCTGACATCCATTTGGGCATTCTATATGTTTTGATAGGATTACATAAATAATGAAATTGTATGCAAACTATCAGAATGCAAAAGACATTTTCTCCGAGGCGTGCACCTCCACCCTCATTTTTCTTCAGCAGCCCCATGTTCTTTGGGCTCTGTTCAGACATGCTGCTATCTTTAATATTCTGTCCCCCGACTTCACCGAATGATCGTCAGACTGACTTTTCCCCAGTGCCCTGGGCTTCATTCCCAGATAATTTTTTCTGGTGTGGGATGAGTATCCTTTCCGGGATTTTCCCAAAGGCGTTTATCTTTTCAATATCAACCATATTGAATGATTTTGTGTCATTTCCTTTAAAAAAAAAAGACATTTAATTATTTAAAAACAAAAATGCTTCTCTATGAGAGCATACCTGCGGTACTCAAAGCACTCACTTCCTGGCATGCCATAAATTACATGAAGGAATTATTCATTGTATTACTAAACACATACCTTCCATTTTCCTGGGCAGTCTATTAGGCTAAGCATGGTCTTTTAAATTATTATTTTAAAGATAAAAGATAATGGAACTATAGCATTAAATATACTTTGTAAATAGGCCACTAGTGGACACATTGAAAGATCGAAAAGACAAGAATGTAATTGGAAGGAGAATCACCTATAACTCATCATTGGTTCATTGTATTGCTGATTATTTTAACTAGCCAACATTTTCTGCATTAAACATTTACTCTTAATATCCAAGAAAATAAAACAAATAAATTAATTTTAAAAAACCTGTAATTCTCCCATGCCAACACCAATATTTCCATTTTTGCATATGCAACTTGAATTTCCCTAAGTAATACTAACTAGGGGCATAGTACATCTTCAAAACCAAAAGCAGTTTACCTTTCTAGAATCATTGGCCCTGGCTCTATGGCTAAAATCCCAGTTTCTTCTTAGCCCTTCCTTTGGTTTCCAGTAGTGGGGAGACCCAGGAGAATTCCAGACTATTCAGAATCTGTCACCAGAGTCAAAAGGCTGACCTAGTGGAAGGTGACCAAGAGAGGTGAGACGAGGAGAGGGACTGGGGACAGGTCACTTGGTTTGTGATTCATCCATAAATGGAGGATATGTACCAGGCTATTCCTTAAATACCTTATGTTTGGGAGTGAAGGAGGGTCGGGGGACAAGAGGTCACGGCTTCTGAAGGAAGTCTCCCCGGATTGTGCCAGGAGCCTGAAGGTCAAGCATACATTCCCACCAGTGTCCCTTAGCTTTTTGTTTGGGGAGATACGTGGGTACGAATCTGTCTCCTCCTGCTGACCTTTGGAGCATGTCCCGCAGTCATGAAGGGCTGCTTCTCACCATGGAGACTGTTCCTTGCTTTTTTGTTTCCTGTCTTCCCACTTTCCGGTTCCCTTTTGCCAGCTCCCGGCTATCCTTCGCTCCAGAAGATTCCTTGGATTTAGAAATTGTGTGTTTTCTCGGCTCAGGTGTCTCCCCCCTCCGGTGGAAATACCTCATTCCCTACAGCTGTCCCCCCACCTTGACGAACACATCACAGCGCTCACCCTTTACCCAGACTCCCACCAGGCGGTGCCCCTCAGATGGCACCTCTTTTGCTGAAAACCCCCAAATCATCACTCCTCCTGCATTAATGAGACAATGCCCTTCGTGTTCAACTTTGCAATTTAAGTCCGAGTCTTGTCCCACAGAATTATTGCCAATTGATCTCCGTATAAATGTCTGGGTTTTCTGCATTATTAATGATGTGCTAGGCTTTTGACAAGCCTTGCTCTGGTGCACCTCGCTCCGAGCAGTGACTACGGAAGTACCACAGGCAGGGCCTCCCTCTGTCTGAATTATTGGAGACTTTGGTTTAATGGGGAAAGAAGGACAAGTGATACTCCTTGATCTATCCCTCTAGGAGCAGCTTACCCCCTCATTACATTGGCAGTGCCTCCTTAGGGCTCTATTTGGGGGGAGTCCTGGGACTTGTATCTACATTTGATGGAAAGAGTGCTGGGATTGATTAGCAATGGCTGCCTTGGGCAGAGGAGTAGAAAGACTAGGCCTGAGTGCTGCAAACCACCTGCCCTGGGCTATGCACTTATCCTGTCCCAGAAGAGGGGACCTTGAAGATGTTGGTGTCAGACACCAGACACAAGAAGAGAGGTTCAGGTCCAATGGAGGGCCCAAGGAATTGTTCCACATGGGCAGTGAGTGGTTTTGAAATCACTTTTCCTCAATTTGTTATCTTAGCTCCGTTCAGCCACACAAAAGGAACATGAGCATGGAGACTGGTGCATCATAGCTCCTGTGTTAGCGGTATTTTCTGTTACTGCTTTTCTGGCACCCTGTTGCGAATGCGGGGCTCCCCTTTGAGACTCAGGGCAGGGCCTAGGGCTTTCCATCAGTGATTTTCAGTTTATCACAACACTCAAGGAGCAGAGAGGGGCACAGGGCTGGCTGGAAAGTCAGGACGATCCGAAAAGCAACACCCATCTCTGCTTTGGCATGTCTAGCTCTTTCTGTGGTCCTACTCTCCGCTCCAGGGGGACATCCCTTTCCCTTCCTTGCCTGGCAAGTGCCAGGGCCTGGGTGACGCCAGACTGTTGTTCTGTTGTTGTTGTTTCAGTATAGTTGACATATGTCACTTACAGGTGTATGGCACAGTGTTTTCAATAATTCTGTACGTTATAATTTGCAAGTCTAGCGTGGAGAGGGAGGATGAACCTCTTCAGGGCCAAGTGATTGGAGGGGGAGAGGTCCTCGCTGCAAGCGCTGTGTGCCGGGTCCTGGACCAGGAGTTCTTTACGGAAAGCCTGACGAGCCTGGGGAATGGGTGTCGGTGTACGAGACGGGGTCCCAGCAGCCGTCACCTGCCCAACTGCTCATCAGTGGCAGAGACCAAGTTCAAATATGTGTGTTGACAAGTTCCCCGCCGTGGAAACCTTGCCTTGCTGCCTCCCAGCAGCTGAGGCAGGATGGATACCTTGCCAAAGCTTCCCCATCTCCTGCTGCCTGACTTTCTAGTGAAAGCTTATTAAAAAGGCCCCACCATCCCAGTACAGTTAAAAAAAAAAAAGTGCTTAGAGAGGTTGCATTCTGGTCAGGTTTGCATTTCTGGTCACGATGAGTTGCTTTAGCCCTTCAAGGTCATCTAGGACCTTTTGTATCCCCAAGGTCATTTCATCCTCAAGGTCTTTCTGCCAGAGATCAGGATTCTGCCTGGCTTCTGTCTGCCCTCTGGGCGGCTGACTGTGCCAACAGAAATGCCAGCTGCAGCGAAAAGGACAGGCTCTCCGTTCGAGAAAAGCAGGGGGACTCGCATTTCTTTTCTAGTGTGGTTTCTCCCCTCCATAACGAGAAAAAGCTAATTAACGTGTGATGGTAACGGGGCTTCAGTCTCTGCCAGTTCCCCTGTGCAGGCCCTCGTTAGCATTCCCTCGGCTTCCCTCCTCAACAATAAATTCAGATTCGTGGTTGCAAGAGAGCTGAATCCACTTCAGAAGGATCGGTCCCCCCAGTGAGCCTCCGGGCAGGGTGATGTGCCACCTGCTCTTTATTTTATTTTATTTTATTTGTCACTTAGCACCCTGTTGGCCCTTTGTAAATATTTGTCTTTACTCGTCTATGGGTCTGTTCCCATAAACATGCCATTGATTGTCTCCTGAAGATAACATACATAAAAAGACATTTCAAAGTGCAGATACACCTTAAAATGAAAAAGGAGAGAGATGCTCATGATTTAATATTAGGTGGAAAAAATGAAGGAAGGAGAATCTTAAGATTTTAATTACAGAAAAAAATGACTAAGACATGTGTTAGCCTACACATACGAAAAAAAAAAAAAAGATGGGAAATTTACAGAGGTGTTACTGGTCTCAAGGTGGCCTAATTATGGTTTTTTAAAAATATTTTCTATTATCAGAGTTTTCTGAAATGTTGATAACACTGAGGCCAAAAAAGTAAGTGTTTTAAAAAGATGTCTGCCTGGGTGGCTCAGTTGGTTGAGCGTCTGACTTCGGCTCAGGTCATGATCTCACAGTTTGCAAGTTCAAGCCCCACGTCGGGCTCTGTGCTGATGCTCAGAGCCTGGAGCCTGCTTCGGATTCTGTGCCCCCCTGTCTCTCTGCCCCTCCCCTGCTTGAGTTCTGTCTCTCTCTGTCTCTCAAAAATACACATTAAAAAAAGATTTAGAGGGGCTCCTGGGTGGCTTAGTCGGTTGAGCGTCCGACTTCAGCTCAGGTCATGATGTCACAGTTCGTGGGTTCGAGCTCCGCATCAGGTTCTGTGCTGACAGCTCAGAGCCTGGAACATGCTTCGGATTCTGTGTCTCCTTCTCCTTCTGCCCCTCCCCTGCTCGCTCTGTTTCTCAAAAATAAATAAATGTAAAAAAAGAATTATATATAAAAAAAAAAAAAGATTTAGAAGAAAAGACATCCACCCTGTGGAGAGGAGAATTTACCAATGTGCATCTCATGTCCACGTCCTGCTTTTGAACTTCTTCTAGTACGATTGTTTTTCAAACCTGATGCTTGCTGCAAAAGGGATTTTTAATGGCTTATATTAGTAGGATTGGTGTTTCACCTGTCTGCTGGGAGTCTTGATTTTAACATGGAGAAACTGAACTGGACACACTGCATTAAAAACATCAACCACATAAAACTTAAAATGAAAATTCTGGCAGCTTGATTTCCTTCTGCAGGTGACACTCGCGTTAACCATTTTGGACTCCGGTTACTGTGAGGTGCTTTTGCTCCTGGGTTGCAGATTTCAAATCTGGCTTTGCAGGCACCGCTCTGTCTTTGTGGCCAAGCCATGAACCTCCCTGGACCCTCAAGTTTCCTCATCTCCTGCCCGCAGAAGCCAGTTCGCCTCACAGGGAAGGGAGATTCAGTGAGGACCAGCTGAGAGGAGGCTTAAAAGAAGCCTACTGGCCCCACAGGAAGCCACAGGGTAGCCAAGCCCAGGAACCAGAGGGGTGACTTCCTCCTGGGTGTGGCCACGTAGGACTAGAAGAGATACACTTGCCCACATTAGAGGCAGGTCGGAGAGGGGTGGGCCTCGGGCACGATCCCCCTGCTCAAGGCTGTGCCCACGATCAAGGTGTCCACTTTCCTTGTTGCCAGATGCTGGAACTGGCATTGGTTTGGACATCCTCACGTAGGCCCCTCGACTAAACATGTCACAAAGTGCCACTGTCCCATGCGCCGTCTTCCTGAGAAGAGTGCCTGCAATTGGGGAGATACTTGATAAGAACCAGGGGAGCCAGGGGTCCTAGTTCCAGCTATTCTCCCCCCTTCTCTGGCCCTTTGTCGCTGCTGTTCTCTCTGCCTGAAATGCCCTGTCCCCTGTTCGTCGTCTGACTCACCTCTGCCAGTCTTTCCAAACTTAGCTCAGGAGCCGCTGCCTCCAGGAAGCCACCCTGGATACACTCATAGGCCATGCTCCACACCATCCCGGGTTGTATCGGGGATTTCTTTCTGATTATAGGAAGTGGCTTAGCTGGGGGTTGCCCAGCTGGTTTGCCTGGGGAAGGGGCCACCCTGCATCAATGGATGGAGCATGGGCTTTTGGGTCTGAGGGACAGTGGTGTGGATCTGAACACCTGTGGTTACTAGCAGATTATCAGCTAAGTACATTTCACTTTTCTGGCCCTCGATTATTTTATCTGGAATAGAACCAGAGCAAGAATGCAGTGATATCACGACACCTGTAATACATCCCATAGATTACGATATAACGTCACCTATCCAAAAGTGTCTAACACAATATGAATATTGGCCCCATGGTCTTGCCCCAACTTAAATGAAAACCAACACAAAGGTGGAAACCTTCCTCTCACTCAGGCGTGATGTCTCTTCATTCTTGGCTTTCTCCTTTTTCAGGATCTGTCACCTCCCCATCACCTCTCCCTCTCCGTCCATCACCTCCCATCAGACCTCTCCCACTGCCCCAGGTGAACGCTTGCTCCCTGAGGGAAGGATTCTGTGGTCCCCTAAGAGAATCCTGTCCTGTCAGACCCAAGCCTCCTTAGGGACCCAATGGCAGAGCAGGAATGAGCTCATGAAGTCCACAGACATTGCTGGCTGGTTAGAGGGGCTGGGACCGTCCAGGTCGGCCAGGCTGAAGGAGAACACTGTCCCTGACAAGCGCAGGATCAGAATTTCAAGTGTCTGGGGTCAGAAACAGGCCACCAAGAGCACCCCCGACTCAGACAGACCCCCGTCACCACAGATGGCAGGCCACTGGGGACCAGACTGCAGATCTGAACCCAGGGCTTGAGTTTCCGCTTTTGTGTTTCCCTTCCAAGTGGCTTTGCTCTAGATTCCAGACAAAATTTAGGCAAATATTCTGGAAGCAATACAAGAGCGTACTCCCAGGTTCGGCTTCCCTCTACTTTCTCATACCTGTTTATGGAGCCTAGAGGAGCCCGGTGATGTTTCCCATTCTCTTAAGGACCCCTGTGGTTTCTTTTATGGAAATGAGTGGAATATTCACCTTGGTTCCTTCTGCAAAATGGTTGTGAAATACGTGCTTCTGCCTTCCTGGCCCTTGTGCTCCAGAATGTGTGGGAAGGAATTAATTCATTGCCTGCCTCCTGTGTGCCAGGTTCCTCCACCTGCATCCTCTTGGCTAACTTGTTTGCACACGTACCCAGGTGTATTCATAGCTAGGGGCTCGGACTCGTTCAGTGACTGACCCAACGTCACCTAGTGGCTGGAAGGCTGGAACTTATGTGTGTTGTCTGCAAAGCCCATCCTCTTCTATACGGACCCCACAGTCAGCCCTTCACCACTGTCTTTTAGTTCACTCCCTGTCCGACCTGCTGGTTTGGAACACAGAAGCTCATTGGCGCTATTGTTCGTCAGATCTAGAGCTGTCCCGCTTGCCCAATCAATGCATATCATTTTGCCAACAGTCTGCTGCTGGAGAGATTGATTCTCTGGTTATTTATCTTCCTCTGCCCAGTGTAAATTGGTCAGCCTGATCTTACTCGCATGATAAAAATCATAATGTCTCAAATTACTTACTCAATAAAATGTGGGTTTGTCTATTATTAGTGATCATTAGGGTTATAATGCAGCATGGAAATTTGGAGCAAATTAACTACATATGCAAGCTGTTGGGCTCATGTGCAGTTAATCAGATGCACACGGTTCCAGTGGGCAGAAGGGCTTGCAAGAATCGTTTCAGGAAGAATTTGTGGGAGGGGAACTGAATACCCAAATTTTCCATCGCCTGCTCCCCCTTAATCTGGATTTCTCAAATGCCTGCTTATCTGATAACAGTGCTGAAACCCGCAAATACAAAAAGAAAAAAAAAAGATCTCAAAAAACAGAATTATAGCTCCAATTGAAATACCTTTTAATACCTCCATTCACGTGCCCCTGGCTTTTCTAATAATGAATCCAAATTCCACGGTGAGCCAACACCCAAGAAGCCCCTCCTGGTCTCCTCTGTCTTGCCTATCTGTCAAGTTCACTTTTTGGAGCCTTTCTGCTCAATGATGTAACGGGACAACCTGTGTTGTTATCAATGCAGTTCCCATCATACCTGGGCACTGCCATTTCCTCTGTGGCAGATGCTTCCTGGACTCGTGGGCAGGTGACAGGAGCTGACTTCGGCGACTTGTATCTCAGCGTAAGAGAGGTGTAGCCTTGAATGGCAGCGTAAGTTAAAACACAAAGGAAAAAAAGTTCTCTGTGTAACTTGTTTCCTGAGATGGTGCCAGGAAACTTGACAATGAACTTTGTGAATTAAAGCTACCGGATGAATAGAGGTGGTGGCAGGGTAGCGGAAATCAGAAAAATCTTGAATGGTTTTTGGTTTATGCAAAGTCTTCCGCCAAGGTGTGTGACTTATTCTGTTTGGATTCAGAGGACACAACTAAGACCAAGGGTGAGGGTTAGAGTCAGGACCGAACCCAGATCAAAACAGATTTAGGGAGAAAAGGAGACTGCGTTAGATTAGCAACTGACAAATCCTGGCGTAGAGCTGACTTCAGACATCGCTGGATCCAGGTGATTAAATAATATCATCGGAAAACTTTCTCTCCCCATGTCTCAACTTTTGTTTCTTCTGTCTTAACTTTATTCTAAGAGAGGCTTTCTTCCTGTAGTGGGTATACTTCCTACTGAGATGTACTGAGAAAATTCTGGAAACACATAACCCTCTGGCCACGAATACCAGTAGTTTCACCAAAATGACAGGCTACCTCTCATTCCCTCGGCTTGAAACTGGTCTGGTCATGTGTCCCCCCCCCCCCCACCCCAACCATTGTGGCCAGGGGCTATAAAACTCCCACTGACGAGGTCCTAGTTATGCTTCATTGCTGGAGCAGAAAATGGCGCCAGCCCCCCTAACCCCTGGCCTGAGAGCTGCAGGGAAGGGCAGCTACTAAAGAGAGATGAGAGTATTGTAAAGGAAAAGAAGGGGGATGGTGAGTAGGAATCTCCAAAGATCAAATATCCGCTGGTGTTCAGAGAGGTATATTTGGGCTCACAGACAGTCATCCAATAGACCCTTCTTAAGGAAGGTGAAAACCTATCATGTCCCGTTCTGGCCTTCCGGCTGGTGCTCTCTCAGCAAGAAACCCACAGAGCGGATGGGTGTTGAGGAAGGGGACAGGAGTCAGGGTGGAAGACCACTGAGGAGCTCGGTTTCTGGAGTCTAGCGGGTTTGGCCTCAAGTCTCAGTCCTGCCCTTTACAAACTCTGTGACCCTGGTAAATTTGCTCAGCCTCATCAAACTTCAGTTTTGCCCTGAGTAAAGTGGGGCTAACCCAGTATGTAGGGTTGGTGTAATGATCAGTGAGAAAATGTGCAAAGGTTTGCATGCATACAAACATCATAACTGCTCAGTGAAGGGTAGGTGTTAAAGTTAGCACCAATGAGCTCTGGAAGATGCTAAGCTCTGTTGCAAAGGTTACTTGCTCTTATCTGTGATTTTTGTCTCAAATTCTAACGTTTGGCAGGATTAGTGTTTATGCATAATCACACATTAGAATGAAGTGCCTAGGGGTGTGTATCTGGGTGGCTCGGTTGGTTGAGCGTCCGACTCTTGATTTTTGGCTCAGCTCATGATCCCAGGGTCATGGGATCGAGGTCCGTGTCAGGCTCCACGCTGAGTGTGGAACCTGGTTAAGATTCCCTTTCTCATGGGGCGTCTGGGTGGCTCAGTCTGCTAAGCATCTGACTTTGGCTCAGGTCATGATCTCAAGGTTGGTGAGTTCCAGCCCCGCATCGAGGTCTGTGCTGACAGCTCAGAACCTGGAGCATGCTTCAGATTCTGTGATACCCTCTCTCTCTGCCCCTCCCCCCCAAAAAAACAAATAAACACTAAAAAAATTTTTTTTAAAGATTCCCTCTCTCCCTCTCCCTCTGCCCCCCACCCCCCTCTAAAATGTAAAAAATTAAGAAAAAAGAATGAAGTGATTAAGTGATGTACATTTCAGAAGGAGCTCTCTGAGGGTACAGAATCAAGTATGCAGCCTCTAAAACTCATTGGAAGCTCACTGGACACTTGAGCAAATGGTGGATAGGTGGGAGCTCTATTTCGATTGGCAGGCACCAGCCCAGTTGTACGGCTTGTAGTCTGGAGTGCGATTGGGCTGACTCCGGAGAGATGTCCTTTGTGATCTGTCAGGAAATGGGCCACATTGCCAGCTGACCTCTCTAGACGGAGAGTCTGTGTTTATCGGTTTCCCTCACTTGCATGGGAAAACTCTCCATCGCAAGTCTCAGTGTCCCAGTAGGACATGGAGGCAGAATGTCAGGCCACAATAAGTTGGTGCACAGGATCTATCAATTAAAAGGACGGGTTAGAGGCAAAGGCTCCTGGGTTTCGTACTTTGGTTTAATCACTTACCGGCTTCACCATAGGAACAAGCAATGGACTTGACCCCAAAACTGGAAGCAAGCAAGGGTCAGAAATAGCTGTGTAAGAAAAAGTCTTTGTAGTCTGAATAATTTTCTTATATGACCATGAACAGCAATGTAATAAAGCTTATGGTGGTTTTGATCATGAATTTGGCCAGGCCAGAAATAGACCTCATGAAGATTGATCAATTGGTGGGGTGACTCATTGATCGTGTGAGTAACTCTTGGCTACTGAGACTTATGAAAGCCAGAGGGATAGAAACATAGTTAATCCACAAACACCTTCATCCTCTCTGGGACCTTCTCTTGGAATGACCATGCACATTAGTTTCTTATGACTGCTATAACAAATTGCCACAGAAGTAGTCGCTTAAAATAACTCAGGTTTATGTTCTTATAACTCTGGAAGTCAGGAGTCTTAAAATCCAGGTATCGTCAGGACATGGTTCCTTCCGGAGGGTCGAGGGAAGAATCCGTTCCTTGCCTTTCTAGTTTTGAGAGGACACGGGCGTTCCTTACCTTGTGGCCCCTTTTTGCCTCTTCAGAGTACATCTCTCCAACCTGTGATTCTGGGACCGTGCCTCCTCTTTCTTCTGTCTACCTGTGTCATCACACGGCCTTCTCTGACTCTGGCCCTGCTTCTTCCCTCTTATAAGGACGCTTGGGATGACAGTAGGTCCACCCAGACCATCCAGGATCATCTCCTCGTCTCAAGATCCTTCACTTAATCACATCTGCAAAGGCTTTTCTTCCCTGAGATGGAACGTATTCATTCACAGGTTTCCAGGAATATGGGAGGGACATCTTTGGGAGGCATTATCCTGTCTACCAAACTATCCAGTATATGTAGAAATAATGCATAATTCTTTTGTCAGCATGAATCTCCATCACAAAGAGCATGTGATGGTGTGGAAGTTGTCCAGCAATGCGATGCGTGGCCCTGCCCCCACTTCTAACTCTCACCTAAAACCATCTGACCTGCATTTCAGCTTCTTCAACCATAAAGTGGAAGTGTTTGTAGATGGTACCTAGAATGCTGCGTTAAACCGAATATTCTAGTGTTTTGTTGTCGAAATGGCTCTGTATTCGTTTCCTAGGGCTATGATAACAAAGTGTCCCGAATTAAGTGGCTTAAAACAAGAGAAATGTATTCTTTCATAGTTCTGAAGGCTAGAAGTTCAAAGTGAAGGATCAGGAGGGCTGTGGTCCCTCTGCAGGCTCTAGGGGAGAGTCCTCCCTTGCCTCTTCCTATGTTCTGCTGGTTGCCAGCAGTCGTTGCCGTCCCTTCACTTGTAGACGTCTCCGTGATCTCTGCTTCTGTCAATACTTGGCATTCTCCCTTGCGTCTCTGTTTCTGTGTCCCTTCTCTTCTTCTAAGGACACCAGTCCTATTGGGTTGAGGTTCCACCCTCATCTTAAGTAATTACACAGCGACAAAAATGCTGTTTCCAAATAAGTTCATGTTCTGAGGTTTTGAGAAGGACTTGATTGGCGGCGTGGGGGGGGTGGGGGGGAGGGACACTATGCAACTCAGTACAACCCAGACTCCCACAGATAAGAATTAAGAGAATGTAAGGAAATGAGAGCCAGAACTTGCCGACTTTCTCCTCACCTTGCCCTGGTTACCTTTTGGATTGTTGGTCTGTGTCTTTGGACGTGGATGCAGTGGCCTCATGGAGCAACTACGCTCCGGGCCCGTGGTGACGTTTGGTCGCAGTCTGACGGCTGGGTCACGCTGCCTGTGTGTGAGGCCGGAACACCTTGTGACCTGGTCATGAGCAGATGTGCAGTTCTGCATACCTGAAGGGAAAGCAATCTGATAGCTTATTGATTCGGATTCACAGACTCTGTATTTGGAGCTAGAATACATCTGAACAGTCACCTAGTTCCGCATGTGCTATCTACACAGCGGTGTCCGATAGAAGAAGGCCCCGGAGAGAGTATCTCTGTAGGGAGTGCTCCTGAAAACGTCAGTCCTGCGGTCCAGGTGGCTACAGACCGGCCTCTCTCCGCTCCCTAAGGTGCCGGGAGGGAGCTCATGTCTTCAAGGGCATCGGACAAAGACACAGAGCAAAACTGCCTCCCGTGGCAGATATGGCACATCATTTCTTATTTCACAGAGCACGGAGAAGCTTCCTTGGAAAAGCTTGGTCTTCGGCTTTCTGGTTTTGAACCGGAGGGCAGGCCAGGAGGGAGCTGCCCTGTCCAGGGCTCGGAGGTCGCGTTTTCAGCTGAGGAAAGTGGTCTTGAACCTCTCCATCCTTGCAAAGCCAGATGGAGGCCCTCGGCCCCAGCCCCGTCAGCCCCACACACCTGCCGTGCACCTGGACCGCCGCTCTACCTGTTTACAAATTACCCCCATTTTCTGCTTGGCTCAGCAGCAACTGTTCACCCTCCCCCGTGATGTAATTAGGCCTTCAGAGTTCATGTGTGCCTATTACGGGCTCTCCTGTGTTTTGTCTTGATGCTTCATTTCTGTAGCTGTAATCATATATATATATTAAAATTTGGTATCAATTGTTTGGCTAAATTATGCACAGTGGGCCATCCTAACCTGCCATTAACATAACGTATGCTAAACAATGTGTTGGGTTTTTCCCTTCTTCTTCTTCTTCTTCTTCTTCTTCTTCTTTTTTTTTCCTGATAATTATACTCCAAAGCATCAATTGCTTATTCAAGTAAATTAAACTTTGAGGGGTTTTTTTGTTGTTGTTTTTTTTTCCCCCTCATTTCGTCAAACTTTCAGATTGTCTTGGCTGCCACGGTTGCAGGCCCGGTGCTACTCTGGCTGCCCGCGGAGGTGGCCTTGGTGTTCTCTTTCTGAGAAACCCAGGGTCCACGAAGCGGTCACCGGCATCGTAGCTGTCCCGATGTTCTGGGCTGAGCCGCAGTTGGGCACGTGGTTGCCAACTTTCCCCGAACCAGGGGCCCCCTGGCCTGGGTGCAGAGATGGGCGTTAAAAACATCGGTGGCCGCTGGAGTCCTAATTCACCCGCTCCCTGGACGAATGGGCCCCGAGCCCCTATTCCACGGTCGGTGCTGTTCTAGCCGTAGGAGATCCAACAGTGACCCGGACGAGCACAAATTCTGTCCTCTGACGGTTTGTCCTCTAATGCAGGGGTCAGCAGACGGTTTCAGTAAAGGGCTAAATAATAAATATTTGGGGCTTTGTGGACCACACAGTCTCAGTGTGCACTCCACCCTTGTAGCATGAAAGCACCCGTGAGCCATAAATAAATGAATGGGCATGGCTGTGTGCCAATAAAACTTTATTTATAAGAATAGGCAGCAGGTCAGATTTTGTCAGCCCTTAGTCTCGTGGGTCGAGGCGGAGGATATATACAAAAAGTTTTTTTTTTTTTTTTTTAAGCGAAAGGATAATTTTAGGCTGTGGCAAGTGATCTGGAGGAAATAAGCCTAGTGATATAAGCAGCACTAGGCAACTTTTTCACCCCAGGGTCTACACAGAGGATGTATTCAGCACCACTGAGTGAAGTGGTTGAGGAGGCTCTGGCTGGTGCCTAGAAGATCCGGCACTCGGAGGCGAATCCATAGCATGTCACATCTGTAACCCTTGTGCAGCACAGCCAGGATGCTCCGGAAGGAGGGACCGTGGAGACCAAGCTTAGATGGCATACTCGTAGGGCTTTCTCCGGGACTACATTTGAGTTGAAATGTGAGTGGGTGGGCAGTGGTCGGCCACAGGGGAGAGTGTAGAGCCAGAGCACTGCTCCATTAAGGGCCAACTATGGGTGCAAAGACTCTACGACAAGAGAATGCGTGTCGTGTTTGGAACTGAAGGGAGGCCAGGGTGACTGGAAAGAACAGAGAGCATATTCGAATTCTGCAATGAAATGAGACTAAACAGGTCATTGGAGCTTAGACCCTGAATCCTAGGTCAATGTTCTGGTTGTTGTGGCTGTGGAACAAAGCATGCCCCAACTGAGTGGCCTACAGCAAGAAAACAAAACAAAACAAAACACGTTTATTTCTCTCAAGCGCTTGGGGCTCAGCAGAACTAGGGTGGTCTTGGCTGTGCTGTTTTGCTGGTCTCGCTGGTCTCCTTGGAGAGGCTTCCTCCCCTGTCTGTGGACTGGCCGCTGTGCTCAAGCATCAGCTGGGGCTTCTGTCCTACGCTAGACACGGATGGGGTAGGTAAGTTAGGGTGGCGTCTCACCCTCCTGGGACTGGCAGGGCTGGACCAGGTGTGAATTTCTCACGGCAATGTCAGAAGCACAAGGAAGCAGCTCTAAACACATAACGCCTCTTGAAGTCCAGACCCAGAGCTAGCATATCCATCCTTTCTACCACATTCCATTGCCCCAAACAAATCACATGGCTGTGCTCAGAGAGGAGGGCACTGCAGAGCAACATAGCAAAAGGCCTGGCTCCTGGGCAGATGAGGAATGGGGATCCCCAGGGGGACTGTTTGTTTGTGCGTGAAGTAGATAAGAAGCCATTGAAGCGTTTTAAGAACAGGAGTGATGTGATCTGATTTACCATGAGAAAAGTCTTAATCTGGCAGAACATGAGGAGAAGAGATCGGGGTGAGGGTTGGCGGGGTGCTGAGAGAGGTTGTGCGGAGACTAGGCTGGGCTGAACCTGTTCAAGGCCCAGAGCCCCTCTCTCTTGTGTACGCGTTTAGGATACACAAGATACATTGTTAAACTCCTCATGCTGGGCTTTACCAGGTGAGCTGACAGTTATCACCTGCATTCATCAATATAAGTTCCATAAAAAGCAAAGCAGTTGAGGAGAAATGAGAAATTACAGCCCAGATTAGCAGCCTTGAATGGTCCTCACGAACACAGGACACTCGCCCGGATCCCACATCACAGCCTGTCACCCATTATCACTAATAGCAGGATTATTCCCAAGGAAGTTTGTAGCTGTTATACTTATTACCATCACAACAATAAAATAAAGAGCTGTGAATGCCACCCATGCTCATTGACTTGTTTCATGCCGATCTGTTAATCAATAGGCGGCTCGAAGTTTGAACCTGTCGGGAGGAAATCCTATCTTCAGAAGCAATGTTGGTTTCCTATGGGAAAGGATGATTTTGTTGGGAAATGGACTCACCAGAACTTTCTGGCTTGTGTGTGGAAGACTGTAATGAAACCTAGGGGCATAGTGTCTCAAATACAATACAAATTTGTGTTTCATTAACGTAAAATCCCAAGCAGGTGTTCTGGTCAGCAAGCTACTCTCTGCCAAGTAGTGATTCAGGGCCCCAGGCTCCTTCCATCCTGTGGCTTCGCTGTGATCAACAAAGACCTTTGGAAGGTTGTCTCCTGATTCAATTCATGGGGAGCAAGGTCATGAAATACCGTGCTTGCCAGCGTGCTTGGCTCCAACTCGGTCACATGACCCCGCCTCCCGCAAGGGAGGCTGGGGATTGTAGTTCACTGTGTGTCTGGGAAGGCGAGAAGGAAGCAGGGTTACTGAACAGCTGGCCAGTCTCCACCGGAAATTCCTTTAATGCCATTCTCTCCTTTGAGCAATTGAATAATTTGCACTGTTTCACTTCTCAACAAGCAGATGCTCACAGTAAGAGTGACTCTTTATGGAGTGCTCTTCATGAGCTGGGTGCTCCACGTATATTCCCTCAATCAAACCTCCAAGCAGCTGTAGAAAAGGTACTGTGTTGTTCCCATTTGACAGATAAGGGCATAGAGATTTAGAGAGATTCCTTTTATCAACTGTTGAAAGGGGGAAGGCATCAGTACCGTGTCAAGAAGCCACATCTGCCAGGATAGGCTACGAGGTGACAGACAACCTGACTGTAGTCAAGTCAACCTCAGACAAGTCCTGAGTCCCAAGACTCAGGACTTAACCCTAAAGCTTTCTATCTCGCTCCTGGTCTGTGTCCAGTGTGAGTCGTTCTTTTTACTCCAGGACTTATTAGGTTGATGGAAAAGGTACTTTTTGGAATGTCGATGATTTCCGTGGTAGAGGAAAGAGAGAACATGACAAAGCATATCCTGGTCCTGAAACTGCCTGTGTGAAAGAAACCTTTATCACATTTTGTTGGTCAAGGGAGTTAGATGGCCACACCTCATTTCAAGTTGTCGGGAGATGAACTCCTATCATGCGCCTGGAAAGAGAAAGCTGGCATTCTGGAACACCTTCTCATGGCAACCAGTGTATCCCTGTAATCCAGGGAGAGCGCTTAGCATGGAGCTGGGAACAGGAAGTGCCTCGGTGTCACCATTTTTATTCTATTGCCTAAGGACTGGATGGTGAGAAGAGAATTCCTAATGTATCTGGAATTATCGGAAATCTACAGTTGATCAGCCTGATTCAGGGAGACCTGGGATCATGTTTGATATTTTCTGGGGGGAGGGAGGTAGTAGAATTTGGTGGGGACACAGCTGTATACCAGAGTCACTAGGTGCCCTCAGTGGCGGACTTCGAGAAAAGGAGGAAACTTCTCCACCATGCTGTCTGTGAGCTTTTACGAAGAAGCGAGTGGATCGCTTTCTCTATTTTATCTACAGCAACTAGATTGGGGGGTCAGAGTGTGTTTTATTATTGCACACACACATGATTACAAAGTCTTTGGTTTTTTTCCCTACGTAAATTTATGTTGAGATTTAATTTCCACCAATTAGAACCCAAATGAAGCCATTCTAATGCGATTCATACATCACAGAAACGTGGCCCTACTCCTCAGTGCACACACAAGGAAACAATATCGAAGTGAATTTTAAGTACCTAAAGTTGTGTTGGCCTGTGAATGAATATCCAATTCAATTTGTAGGAAACTTTAGATTAATTAGGTTTATAATTTGCACAGTAAGGTAATGTAAATGTGTTGCTACTGCTTGACTTTTTTGCTTAATCCTCTGAGTGGATATTTAATCTTTTTAATATTAGAATTAAAGCAGCTTGGAAGATATGAATATTAATCTAATTATATTCCGATCACTTTAATTTCTTTAATGTTTTAAATAACAAAACAACTTTACAAATTGGTTTAGGTTGGGGAACCCTTTTAGAGGATTTTGCATCTCATCAGTAAGTGCCATTTAGAAGATGCAGGCTTGGGGGAGGCCACCTTAAGTTTAGAGTTATGCAAATGGAACCCATTAATCCTGGAGCCTCCGCTATCTGACTGGCAAGGTGTGCTTCAGGAATTTCTAGCTCCCACTTAGGAAGGAAGGGTTTCCCCGGCATGAAAAACCCAAGGAAGCAAACAGCTTTATGGCACTTCAGCCCTACCAAGTGAGAGCTTTTGAAGAAGCGGTGATAAGTTAGCGCTAAGAGGATTTTTCTCCTTTTTTCAGCTCTTATTATCTTAAGGAGGGGAAAGAAATCAGAGCGGTGCCTGCAAATTTTATTACCTCATTATAATTGATACCTGTTCTCTGAGCCAATAAAAGAAGCCATATTCAGCACTAGCTGTATCAAATCTTTAATGTTTTTGGCTGTCAGTGTTAGCTGTGGTTAGGCTGACATAATTATGAGCTGCCTGGACCAATACAGAGCTCTTTACCCACAAAAGCATGTTGCAAGCGGGGAGGGCGGAGGAATCTTTCAGCGACAATGAAAGGATTCATCAAGTGTCTATATGATAGCTACTTAAATCCCTATTGTTTTAGTTAGTGCAAAACGTATCCCCTGGCTATCCCAGTTCCTCATCTTTCCTACTTGGCATTTCAGGAATTTCAGGCTTTTGTACAGAGTGTTCAGTTGCTTCCTCACGAAGGGGGAAAAATCCTTTTGGTATGATCTCCATTTCAAGATGACAATAAAGCGGAGGGGTTCCAAAGGGCAGTCCCTGGAATTCAGACGTGATAAACAGAATATATTATTTTCTGGAACTAATTACAGATTTTAAAAGCGTGATGGAAAATTAAGCAAAGAATTTATGTCATAAAATGCAGTAGTCAGTCCTAGAATTAGAAACAATTTGGACAAATAGCAAGTGAAGTTTTCCATGTTTTGAACAGTTCCTGTGTAAGGTGTTGCCACTTACCCCTAGGCTAGTGAAATGCCCTGAAAACAGCTTTTCCAGGGAGTGTATAGATATTCATGAGAAACGTCAAATGGCCTAAATGCCCAACATTAGCCAGTGAATGTAGAGCCAGATAATCAGTGTGAGACACATCCCGTAGAAGGAAAGCAATCCCTTCTCAGATGTGCACCGTTTAATTGAACAAAACAAACAATGACAAGGGGCACCATGGTCCTGACTAGTTTTTCCTTGTGGTTATTTTGGTTTATACTATCCCTATAGCCAGCCTTTCTGGTTAACACCGTACATTAGCTGAGTTAATGTTGCGATAAGTTAAAAATGAATGCAGTTTTTTTCTTACTTTCCCCATCGGGAGGTGAAGTTGAATTCAGTTGAATTCCTTTGCCCTTGGATCTAGGCTGCACAGCAGCAGCTTGCTTGACAGAATAGGGCAGAAATGACGCTCTGGAACTTCCATGGCTGTGACATAAAAAGGCTTATAGCTTCCACCCAGGAATCTTGGAACGTTTGCTCTTGGAGCTCTGAGCCACTGTGTAAGAAACCTGATTGACCTGAGGCTGCCATGTTGAAGGAAGCCCAAACCAACCTGTGGAGATTGAGACGCTTGGCCAGCCACCATCCCATGGAAATCATTTCAATTAAGGCCCCAGATGGGGTGGGGGGGAAGGGTTGGGGGTGGGCAGGGATGGGTCACTTGCCATCCCCCACCCCAAGGCTCTGTCCAAACTGCAGATTCAAGGGCAAAATAAATAATTGCTATTGCATTTGACACTATGTTTTGGGTTGTTTCTTATAGAAGAATAGATAATCAGAGCAAACACGCCAGGGCAAGTAATTGTGAAAGGTGAATTTAATTTTTCAATGGGGCCTATGGAATCAGTTTCTTTGTCTTGTGGTGAATACAGAGTGTCTGTAGCAACCCAAAGATCTCTCCTTTCCTAAAACTCAAAGTGAGGCGAACTCCTTAGGCTTGTAGATGTTGAGGGCTAAACTTTGCTCCTTATACTCTTCACATTCTCTTTATAGATTTCCCTTTGGAAGCAGGGATTAAAAGAGAGAAGTCTCCCAAATGTAAATTTCTCATAAATATTTGAGCTCCATTTTGGTAATTCTTCTGTTCTCTGATCTGTTGCCTAATCTTCTAGTTAGTCAGTATTTTCCATGAAATAGAAGCCTTTAATTGTAGAATTACTAATTTTAATAGCTTAGCTTAGCACAGCTCAATTTGTAAAAAGCCCACTATCCCCATTAAATTCCTGTCGTGTAAAACCACCTATCAGTGCTTACCCATCATTTTACTAAAGTTTGCTCTTCTACAGTCTTTCACTGAATAATGAGGCTCTTACTAGATGAAGAAAAGCAGGATTTCTGTCACCCCAGAAACTTTCAAACTTGGGGAGTGGGCAGTAGGATCCCTGAAGAATAGGACTGACAAATGTCTGTAGGGCAGGTGGGAGCCACCTTGGACCTGTGCACAGAATGGTATCATCACTTCTATCTGACCTCTGTCCCATGACTTAAGGGTAGGCACATTTCATTTGGGGCTGACAGTTACGTGGGGCAAAGGTATAAGCTTATTCCGTTGACCTCAGTCCATTGTGTCTCAACCAAGGCACCACGGACATTTGAGGCTAGATAACTCTTTGTGGCGAGAGCTGTCCTCTGTGCTGTAGAATATTGAGCAATGTCCTTGGCCTTTATCCACTAGATGCCAGTAGCATTCCCTCCCCAAATTGTGACAACCCCCCAGTGTCTCCAGACATTGCCAGATTCCTCCCCCTTGACTTTCTTGGCTGTGGTAACTCTTCCCTACCCCCACCTGGTTGACTCAGCAAATCTCTCTTGCTAAGTTTATGTGACCTTGAATATATGAGGAAATTGAACTTGATTTTCCTTAAAGGAAAAATGTCTACTTCCTCCCAAATGCTATAGGAACAGGTCAAAGCTAACAACTACCTTTCTGGTGGGCTAGGCACGTCCAGCCTAGAAAAAGTGGTGCTAGCCTTCAGAAGAGCACAGTAGCGTGCTTATAGGGAGTGGATGTCGATTATCTATCACTGTTGAGAATATCATTGTCATCATCATTGTTCAACATTACAAACATGAAGGAGAAATATGAAGGATTCTAGAAAATGCCAGAAGTGATTTTTGCAGCCATGGGGCTGAATTGAAGAGCTTAACCCACTAATCTGTTACGACTGCTCAGGGAGTGCTCTGGCAGGTTCTCTAACGCACCGAGAGTACTTTAGTGGGTCGTGTAAAGCGGCATTATAGTTCCGTCTTTAATGGTGGAGGCAAGAATTGCCTGGATCTCTTTCCGAGTACATCACCCGTCTTCCAGTGGCAAACTTAGGTTTATGCCAGCCGGCTCACCCCAGCATGGGGGCATGAATTGGAGTGGAAATCAGTGGACTGACATTTGGATGCAATTGTCCCGAATTATCACAGAGAAAAGAGGAACCACTATAATTCACCGGCCACAGCATTTTTACCAACCACCTTTGCTCAGCATTGGTGTGTTATGTTCAATTCCTAGGCCCCCTCTTGTCAGAATTTTTCTGTAAACACCATTATTACTGCCGTTGTGTTTTCTGCGGCTGAGCTGAACTGAATTTGGAGATCTGATCCACATTAACTCCCTCATCTCCTTCAGGCAGTTGGTGACTCTTTGGGGGGTGCCAGTGCAAGTCCTATGGTCCTTGAAAGACAAGTTGGCTTTCCCCCAAGTTTCTGCTCAAAGGGAGCCGGAGGGACCAGCCTGCTGAGGCATTACAGGCTAACCCATGGTTTACAATCCCAGAGAGCTCTAAGTGAGGCGGGAGACACAGGGTCAAGAACTTGCAGTCAAGGTCAGGAAGACCTGGAATCCCCCTCTGCCCTGTCCCAGCTCTGCAGTTTCCCCAAGTTCTACAAAGCCTTGTTCCCTCACCTGTTTTATCATCTGAATTCTTTCCGTGTCCTGAATGTGGCATGGATATCCCTCCATGTTATTAGAAATGCAGATACATCATCTTTATAAATGGCCGGATCATTCAAATTGCTTTTTGCATCTGCCTCTTCCCTGGCTCTTACTCATTTTCATGATGCTATTCGAATGGTGATCGCAAGTCTCACTCGGCAAAAAAAGTGATTTTTGAAAGCATCTCTCTTCCTCACGCTCATCTGTGAGCTTAGCCGGGGTGGGAAATATACCTTATTAATTTGTTTATTCCTTCTTTCTCGCTTGGTGTTGCTCCAGGAGAGAGTAAGTACATGGATATATAGAGAGCCAGGCAGACATGTAGACGCTGCCTCCCTTGCAAGGCCTGTGAGGCTGGGCAACTCACTGCCCACCTCTAGGCCTCTGTTTTTGTCATAAAATGAGAGGGGAAAAATAATTCCTAGTTTCCGGAGTTGCTGTGAGGATAGAACAAGTTGCCAGTAGTATCCTGTTTGGCTCAGTAAATGTGGACTTTTCTGAATTGTGTGATTATTGGTATGTTTCCTATTCATTGAAAATGAGTGATGAGTGGGGGGAGGGAGGAAGGAAGGAGGGAGGGAAGAAGGGAGGAGGAAGGAAGGGAAGGGAGGGAGGGAGGAAGGAAGGAGGGAGGGAAGAAGGGAGGAGGAAATAAGGGAAGGGAGAGAGGGAGGAAGTTTATGAGGCTTGATGAGTAGAATTGAAAAGAAATTCCCATGTCTTCATGGTGAATGAAATAACATGACCTTTACAAATTTGGCCTGATCCCTGGAAGAAAAATTGTCCATAGGCATACGATTTATGTAATCAACCTTATTTTGCCTGAGCTTAAACTTCCATCGCTCGGTTTACCCAGAGTATCTGTGGACATACCAGGAGACATCGGGATTGAGGGCCAGATGTAAAGATCCCGAAGGATGACCGCAGCCCTTGCCTTTGCCACACCATTCCGATGAAGGTTCACAAAGAGGGCTACCAAATTTTGCATATAAAAATACACAGCACTGAGGGAAATTCGAATTTCAGGTGCTCAATAGATCATTTTTTAGTATTAAGTATGTCCCAAATATTGCATGAGACACGCTTCTCCAAAAAGTTTACTTTATTATATACTAAAAGAAAAAAAAAGTGTTCCCCTTTTTAGGATATATCCCATATTAATGTTTGGGACATGCTCATGCTGAAAATGATGTCATTCAAATTTCACTGGGGATCCTGTAGTTTCCGTGGCTACTTCTAGCAATCTTATTTACAGAACAACTAAAGACAGGTGGATTCTCCGTGCACCTTGGATTTGTCAAAATCTGGAAACACTGAAAACCGAAGGTGGCCCATAGCACCTTAAAATCTGACTTGAAAGTAAGCAGTAACTATTGAACAGATTTACTAGGTCTCTTGTCAATAATACTCAGATTTCTGGAGATTGTTATCAGCGTTTTGCTTCGTAGGAAATAACTTCTTTTGAAAAGGACATTTTAAATTAATGTGAAATTGCATTTTAAGTTAATTCTCAGGGAGTCATAAACAGGTGGGAGAATTATGTAACAATAATTGTGTTGGCAAGAAATTGATTTCATCCTAAAATTACATGAATACACTATTACAGTTTGTTGTCATCCTGAAATGCATCGTTTAACCATAAAATGCAGCGTAAAAGACACCCTCGTGTTGCGGTCCTTAATCTAGTGTGTAATTGCTTAAGGAAGAACATTAGCTATCGCGTCAACTACCTGTTCTCAGATACCTTAACCACCAGCTCACCAAGATGGGTTTGAGCCTGACATCTGCAATCTGGGACGTAGATGCACAACGGTATTTGGGGATTCTGCTGTTCCATTGCAGTCTGCTCGTCCAGCAAAGATACGGAGACCTTGACAAATGAGTGAGCTTGAAACAATTTAAAAAATTGTTATGTTAATAATTCTGCCACATTTACTGAAGACCTTACCTTTTTGCTACTTTAAAATACTTTGGGTGGGTTCACACACACACAAATAGCTTTATTAGCCACCTTTGGAAGTTATCATGTTCAGTTACTTTTCTCCCCCACCCCCCACCCGCCCCCCACCAGAAATGTTGCTTTGGGTACACTGAGAGTTCACTCATTTAAGTTTGTCCTTGGCATTTTTTTTTTGGACAGTTTTCATTTTTCTTTTCTTTTTATTTTTATATACAAAGCTGATAAATACCTGAAACCAAACAGGCTCAAACTGATCATATTTCTGGATACAAACCAGATGTGTATTTAATCCATCATTGCTCCTGTGTCAGCTACCCGCCCCCACCCCCCTTCACCTATACTTGGGGGAAAAAACAAAACAAAACGAGCCTGATTTCTCTGCTAGTTCATTTCCTTGAACTTGGGGAGATTCTAGCCGCAGTCATTTCCAAAAATAGTTTTGGAAGACGCAGAAAACTGCAGCTCTTCTCTGCCAGCTGCACTGCGAGCACAGTCTGGGGTGAATTGCACAGCACCCTTCCCCCTCTCTGCCCAGAGACTTTCAGCCACTGCTTGTGGATTGGTGAGAAAGTCAAGTGCTGATCAGGGTCAGTCAGGATGCCTGCGCTTCTGCGTCCCCCCTGCAAGCGGATGGAGGGCTCAAGCTATGGCTGGTGCAGCCTGTGTTTTTTTCAGTCTGTGCTTTAGTAGACACTCATTCCATCCGACCAGTCCTGGCTGGTAATAAACACCAAGATTACTCCTTTCTTTCAAGGGCTTGGCAAACCAAAAAGAATGCAGTGAAAAAAAAAAAAAATCTCTTACCTCTTCAAAAGTAACTGGGCACTTGAGGAGTATTTCCTAGTCTCGCTTTGAAACCTGAATTGCAGACCAGGTTACCATCTCGTCGTTTGTTTAATGTAACCGATGAAGGCACTCTTATGTTCTTTCTGTTCATTGAGATTCTTGGTCTCTCTGTAGGTAGCTTCAGGGAGCGAGGTGTGTGCTGTGATTGGAGGGGTGGTGGCTAATTATCACAACTAACATTGGCTGATCAAAGCTTATTGTGGGCCCAGGAACATTCTGAGAACTTCCATCCATTCAAAAGCACCCTGAAATAAGTCTTGTTTACCGATGAGCACAGCACAGAGAGGGTAAGGACTGTGCTGATGGTCGCACAGGCAGCCAATGGCACGGCACTCAGACTGGTATTCAGACTTACAAACTCTTGTTAAAGGTCATTTATTCTTTTTTTTTTTTTTTTTTTTTTTTTTTTTGAGAGAGAGATAGAGAGTGGGGGACAGACAGAGAGAGGAGAAGGAGAGAGAGAATCCCAAGTAGGCTCTGTGCTCACAGCACAGAGCCCAGTGTGGGGCTCAAACTCACGAACTGTGAGATCATGACCTGAGCTGAAACCAAGAGTTGGACGCTTAACTGACTGACACATCCCAGCGCCCCAGACTCACAAACTCTTATGCCAACCGGATAACCTCTCTAGAAATGTGCCTTGTCGATGCAAGGCAAGTATTTCACTTGCCACGGTGTTCAGAATCTCTCTTTATTCCCTTAGGTAAAGGCAGAAATGATACCTAGGTTTTACTTTGTGTGCCAACCTTGACTGCCAGAAATGCTAAGGACTCTGGAGTTCTGTCTGGCTTCCGGAGGATTGAGTCCAATGAACGGTGCCCGCACCGAGCATGGGAGGGGTATGGGTACCAGCAGTTGCCATCCCCGGTTAAAGCATTTGAGTCTCTGGGGAAAAGAAAATGCAAATTTTACTTGTGGTGACAAACGTTCAGTGACTGGTGGCTGTGGACACTTCGACCAGAGTTTATTTAGAAAGCAAGACTTGAGGGGGCGGTGCCTGGGTGGCTCACTGGTGAGGCGTCTGCCTCTTGATTTTGGCTCAGGTCATGATCTCTGTGTTCGTGAGTTCGAGCTCCAGGTCAGGCTCTGGGTGCTGACCGTGTGGAGCCCACTTAGGATTCTCTCCCTCCCTCTCTCCCTCTCTCCCTCTCTCCCTCTCTCCCTCTTTCCCTCTCTCCCTCTGCCCCTCCCCTGCTCATGCACTCTCTCTCAAAATAAATAAATAAACATTAAAAAAAAAAAAAGAAATCAAGATCTGGAGAGGTTGGGGCAGAGGACAAGTACGTTTGGGGCTGTGTGGGTACGAATCCATGATGGCATTGGTTCCTGGGGGTGAGGAGGAAAGAAGCAGAAGTTGTAGCTGCTCTGAAACGAAACTGTTCCCGTCCTAATGTGTCTCGGGGCTCCTTCCCTTAGGATGGTCGTCAGGGTTTTGAGCCTGTTGGCAGCAGAATCCCTCGTAGCTGATCCGCATGTCTGGCGGGCGCGGTGCTGGACTCTGGATGGATTCCCCACCCCCCATCAATTTCAGGGCCGTGTTTGGTGTTATTCCCGCTGCATCCGTGGGACTCATGGCAACAGAGGGTGGCTGTCCTGGCGGGGCTGGAATTCAGATTCCCGCACCCACCTCTGGGGCCTGCCTCCTTTTCACGGCACCTCCCTGCCTTAGACTCCGTTTCTCCTAGGGAAAGGGGTCTGGGTCCCTGATGCCCTTCCAGCCAGGGCTTGAGCCGGAAGGTGCCAAGGGGAAACAACCGTCTGCAGCACGTGATCTCAGGGCACAAAGTGCCCGGCTGCCCTAACCGGAAGGTGGGGGAGAGCAGGGAGAGAGAAAGCTAGAAAGGAACCTAAGCGTGTCTTACGGTTTGAAACCATAATGGAGCATACCGTTTTCTTGGTTCTCCATTTATGAATAAAATGCCCAATACCTTCTGGCGTGTGCTTTGAACTGCTTTTAATTATCTTCAGTTGGATGAAGAAAAGGTAATCGGGACCTCATAATAGTCGTGGAGGGACTATTGGAATTTTATTTCCGTGGGGAAGGCAGAGACTGTTTGCCAGGGAACCAAGGCCTTTCAAAGTTGAGGACACTTCCCAGTGCCACACGGTATAAATCACAGCACAAACTATGCGATTATCCCCTGCAGAGGAATCGAGTGTGGCTTTATGGGATTCTTCACCAAGCACTTAGGAATAATCTGATATAAAACAGCAGGGGTGGAGAGTAATGACAACTTCAAATTAGTTTAATGAATGTTTACATTTAAAAAAAAGGCTTTTCTGCAAACCTGAAAATACGAAGTGACAGCTTCCTTTCCTATTTCCCCTGCCTGAGGCACCTCCGGGTTTTTTGTTTTGTTTTGTTTTGTTTTCAGCCCGAGGGAAAAGGTGACCTGACTTAACTCCTTCGGTCCCGCACACCCAGCCTCCTCCATTGTTTGGCTTGGGTTCGAACAGCCCCTTGAACGGCTCTCAATAGTATTTCCATTGTAAACATCAGATCGGGCGTTGGGGGAACATCTGTTTTAAGTCAACTTAGACTCAGTCCAGGAAAAAATAAATTTCTGGCTCTCCACCTGCTCAAAAGGTCAATTACCCACCCAAATCAGCCAGAGATGGTTGATGGGCTACAGATGCAGGGGGATATTTTTAGCTGGATTTTGGCAGGTAAGCTGCTTGTTGAATGCATAAAGAAGGGGTGAGTGGGGGAGGTCGATCAACCATTATATGGTCGTAAGCGAGGTGGAGCGCCAAAGCCCCAAGCAAATCTGTAAGGTACTTCTGGGCGATTTCCCTACTTCTGATGAAGAAGGATTCATTTTGGCAAAGAGGGCAGGGCAGGAAACACTCACATAGCTTGCATTATGTGAGCGGACCTCAAGGTATTTTGGACAAGAAACCACATTTGCTTTTCAGATATAGTTACCCAGCCCAAGCTGCCTCTGCTCGTTTTTAATAGTGTTTTCCAAGAACGTTCTCGTGTTTGGTTCTGAAATCTGGATGTTTCCCAGTGTGCGTACGTTGGCCCCCTCGCTTCACATCAGGCTGCATTCTGTCCATAGGTTGCCAACCTGGCCAGGGAATATTAGGGAGAGTTATGTAAACAACTCTGCCTTGGCTACGGGAGGAATTATAACTGTGAAACAAAAGCAAGAAACAGAACCAGACAAAAAGCCTGAAGGGTCCGTGCCCTCTCAGGAACTACAAAACCAAATGGTGAATTCCAAGAATTGATTTAGAAACGAGCTTAGGTCTACTTTGGCCTTTAAGCCGTCGCTAGGAAAATCGAACCTTGCCCACAAGAACAAGATTTTCCTTCCCTCCTTGACTGGCATACCAGCACCTCAAAAAACCTCTGTGAAAATTCCACGGGCTCCTACAAGCCAGAAGAAAACTGAGTAAAAATAGCTCTCCGATAGAGCAAGCTTCCATTTCTGTGGGATCTCAGGAGTTGCAAAGCCTAAATAGCCAGGTGACAGTGAGTCGTTGCTTCTCAGCCTGAAATCCGTTTTTTCACAGGGCTTTCAAAGAAAGCGAGACTAGCACAGAAGCAAGCAAATTGCAGTGCTCGGTTAGCCAGAACGTTGGCTGGGTGAGAACCTGGATTCTCCTGGACGTTTCCGTAGCCAGGTCTTTGGAGGACAGGTCGCCATGTATTTGTGTATTCTCGAAGTTGCAGACGTGCACAGAATTTTCTAGTGCTCAACAAAGCATTGCCACAGCACATCTGGGTGATTGCGTAAATGGTCTTCAGGAGCCCTCCAGGGTTGTGTGCCCACCCCCACCCCGCTCCTACATGTGGCCGTAGTTCCCTTCTCAGAAAGGCCTCTGCCAACCCATCTTCTGTAGCTCCCTTGATTGTCTTCAGCCATTGGACCCTGTTCCTCCATCAGTTATCACAGGTAGGAACTATTTTACTTACTCATTATTTCTGAACCGGGCCAAGAAGGAATCTTCCCTGGTTCCTTTTTTTTTTAATTTTTGAAAATGTTTTATTTATTTTTGAGAGAGAGAAAAACAGTATGAACAGGGGAGGTGGGGGGCAGAGAGAGAGAGAGAAAAAAATCTAGAATCCGAAGCAGGCTCCAGGCTCTGAGCTGTCAGCACAGAGCCCGACGCGGGGCTCAGATTCACAGACCATGAGATCATGACCTGAGCTGAGGTCAGACATTTAACCAACGGAGCCACCAAATCAGCCCTATTTTAACATCATTATCAAGTGTGGAGTCAGGCACATAGTTGTGTCCAACATAAGATTTGTAGAATGAATGAATGAATGAATGAATGAATGCTAGGAAACCTCGTTGCATTTATTTCCCCCTTATTCCTGAAGACTAACCTCTTTGCACCTGCCCCTGGCTGCAGAACTGGAACAGTAGAGACCGATCAGCAGGCTGCTGTGCCCACCTATTTCATTAGGGGAATTCCTTGGGATCCGTGCCACGGGGAACTGCCACCCTCCGGGGACCACCTGCCCCCAGCAGAAGGACCTTGTTCATTGCAAAAGTGCCCCTGGAGACGGTCCAGCTCAAACTACCTTACAAATACGTCTTATCGGCATTTTCCACCTTAACTTCCCCAAGTCTTTGCTGCCTCGGTTTCATTTCTGACTGCAGTTGTGGCTGAAAAGGTCACAGGCGGATGGGGCTGGCTCATGGGCAAAGACGACAGGACCACGTCCACCCCAAACCCTCTGCCCGCCATGGTTGCGTGTTCCTACTGTGCAAGGCAGTGGTAGGAGGGTGGCTCAGGCTCCGGGGCAGTGAGTCTCCACCATCTGCACAGATGCCCCCCAGAAGGAGCCTGAATGAAAATGACCCTTGAGCCTGCTTTTGTGCCATTTATGTTCCCAGGCATGGCTTTTCCCCTTCCTCTAGGCAACATCACTGTAACACAGTGGAAAAGTACATAGTCATTGTGGATCACCTCTTCCTTTTAAAAAGTCAAAAGCCTCCCTATTGTAAAAGGGACATCCCTCAAAAAAAGACTGATCTTTGTTCAATTTATTGATTCATCCTTTTGACGAATATTCATGAAGCATCAGTTTGGTGCCATGCCCTGTGCTAGGAACTTGGTATACAGAAGTGAATAAGACAAGATGTGTCCCCTGCACTCAAGGGGCTTACAGTTTAAGAGGGGGACAGACAGTTAGGGAGGCACCGTATACACTGGCCGTGTGTTTCCAGTTTATTCGCTGTGTGACCTTGAACAAGTCACATAACCTCTCTGTGCCTCAGTGTCCTTATCGGTAAAGTAGGATGTGAGTTCCACTCTCACAAGACTGTTGTCAACATGAAATGAGTTGTAAGATACAAAGCATTTAGAAAAGTTCTGTGCCAGCTGTAGCTATTTATCACAAGAAGTGTTTTAAAGGAAGGGATGTGACAGAGTAATGTGGGCATTAGTTTATTTCTAGGTCATTTAGTTAGCAAATGCTAAGAGTCCTAATTCCAACTTCAGAATCCATTCTTAATCTTTCCGCTTCTGCTGTTTCTTTAAAATACGGACATGGGTAAATTACAAAGTGCCCTTCACTGTCTCCCTCTCCCTGGGTCCTTCCCCCACCCCCATTCAGGTACATTCTGTCCGAAGACATTGATGTTTCTATCAAGCAAGCAGCCAGTCCAGGAGAGACCAGACATTTGACTAGGCTGTCATCATCACATGGCAGAAATGGGAGAAGCAAAAAAAAAAAAAAAAAAAAAAAAGATGCGTGTGTGTGCGCATGTGTGTAATGAAGAAAGAGCACATTAAAATCAAATGACGGAAGACTACCCTATCTTTCTGACTATTAAATAGTCCCTCTTGAGTCAAATCAAGCAAATAGATATGCTGCCTCTTTAACCTTTATTCCTTCTTGGCTTTCCCCATCATGCTTTGTCCTGCCTGCCCACGAGCGCTGGGAGGTCTTATCTTTGGGGACACTGGGAGTCTACCTAAAGGACACAACATCAGTAGGCAGGTAGCGCCTTCTTTACTGCGTTTCTCTGTTAAATATCATTCCCCCCACCACTGCCCCATTTCTCTGGGCCGCCATGAAGCAGAACTCCTCAAATGAATGGTCTCTATTTTCTGCCCCCATTTCTTTTCCTGCTCTCTTGAACTCCTCCCCTCAGGCTTTCATTTCCTTCCCTCTTTCCCACCTGGTCTCACACAGGTCACCCCAACCCACACTGTTCAACCTGACCATCACTTGGGGGCCTCACCTCACTCAGACCATCCACAGCATTTGGCTCCCTTCCAGAACACTCTCTCCATTTGTTTCTTGGGACATCACTTTGCTGCGTCACTTTGCGTGGTTCGTCCTCTTCCAGCTGACCTCTGTACATTGGGGTGCCCATTTCTCTACCTCTGTCTGCTTTCTTCCTCTCCCTTTGTCACTCCCCAGGTGATCTTTTCCAGCCTTGAGGCTGGAAATGCCACCCACATGCCGGTCGATTCCAAATGGGTTTTCCCATCTCAGACCTCTCCTGAACGCCACATGTGTATATCCATCCATCTGCTTAACCCCTTCAGTCACTTGCCCAATAAGTTCCTCAAATCTGGAAACCAAACTCGGCCTCTCGCCCCTGCCCCCACCCGAACTCTCTCCAGTCTCCATCTTTCCCATCTCAGAGAATGACCACCAGCTGGATCCCCCAGTGGCTCAGGCCAACAGCCTTGGACGTATCCCTCCTAGTTTTCCTTTTCTCTGTTCCCCGTCCATTGTTAGCAACTTCGGTTGACTGTACTTTCAAACTGTATCCAGCCTCTGAGCATTGATGACCACCTTCGCTGGTACCCAGGTCCAGGTTATGGTCTGGTGTGTAGGCTGGATTATTGAAGCAGCCACCGTCTAGATGCAGTGCCTCTGCAGACAGCCAGCTAGAGTCCGTCCTCCCTCCGACGGCCAGGGTAGAGCTTTTAAAACTGGTTCTGAAACTTTGGTGGAAGTCAGAATTCACTAAGGCACCCCGTGAAAAACAAAGATGCAGTCTCCCATCCTCTGTCAATAAGTCTGTGCCTCTTGAGTTCATTGTGGGTGATACACACCCAAATCTGAGAAGCGTTATTTTCAGACAGAAGCCAGATGACAGCTTTCTAAAGTCAGGGGGAAAAGCCAAAAATCCCTTCACAGCATCCTCCCTGGCTTGAGAGCCTGCTGCCCCCTTCCCTCATCTGCTGTCACTTATCCCCATCACATCCTCTGCCTCAGCCACTGTGACCTCCGTGCTGTGGTCCTCTGCTCACCTACCTCCCTGAACACCACCATCTAAAATAATGCCTCCCTCACCGTCGTGTTTTCTATCCCCCCACCTGTCTTTTTCTTTGTAGACACGGCATATTTTTGTTTATTCCAGGTTGATGAGGTCAACTCATTCGCAGCTATGCTCCCCGTGCCTATGACAGTGCCTGGGGAACACACAGAAGTGCTTAGTGAAACCTGTACTTTGTTGATTTGAACGCGTGTGCTGTTGACTTAGGGCCGCAGGTCACCTGCAAATGAGAAGTCCTCCCTTCTCCTCCCTTCTGCTGCTTCCCAAGGAAGCCAGCCTCTTCAGATGGCCTCTCCTGGGAGCGTCTGCAGGCCAGACACAGGACTTTAAGGGAGCCAATAAATAATTAGCCTTGAGATAGGAACCCACACAAAAGCAGAATCCACAGATTCTCTAATTGATCTTCCTGCCTTTGCATTGGCCACGGACAGACTTTAGCATTATCAGCTGCCCATTCAAGTGCCCGGGGACGGGGAGGGTGGCGGCGGAAGATTCCTTAACCCGGTGCAGACTCACTGTTAGTGTTAATGGAATCTGATAAGGGTGACTGAGGAAAGAGCATTGGGTGAGCGTCCCTGTCATCCTTATGAAAATAGTAGCAACGGTAACCGTTGACATTTATAAACTGCCGAGGAATGATGGGGCTGTGCCAAGCTTCTCATAGCGCAGCACCCTTGAGACCTGTAACCGTCTTGGGGGTGAGGACGATGATGCCTCCCCATGAAGCACACGGGGACACTGAGGCCAAAGTTACGTGGCGACTTGCTGGAGTCCTTCAGGAATAAGTAGCCAAGTCAGGACCTGAACCCAACCTGGTGATCCTGAGAACGGCTCCCCACCGTCTTACGCCTTCCCTTCTCCTGCACGTGGAAGCCGTCGTTCCCGGCCTCACATGGTCTTCAGAAAGCATTTCATGCCTTAAAAAAGCCCAAGAGAGAGGAGCCAGGGGGATGATGTTGAAGAAAGGGTTCCCTGGGGCAGATGCCCACCCAGAACCACTTCCCACCGGTACATTCAATAGACCACTCGCCTTTGGAAGACCCGCACCCATCTTGGCGCGTGTCCACAGCCCATTGTTTATATCCTGCACAACTTTGCTGGGTGAGTTTCAGAGTCATTGGGTCCGTGGTGCTCAGAGCTAGAGAGAGATGGTGACCTAGTCCCTCACCCTGCGTGATGTGCCACTCCGGGACAGTTAGGCTCGCTGGGCTGAACTTGGCAAAGGGAGGCGTACCGAGGCATCCCCGTGACCCGGAGCGGGGAAAATAAGGAAAGCTTCAGCACGCAGCACCTGCCTGATGGCGAATATGATGAATGCCGTTTGGGCCTGCCAGTTCTCCACACTCAGGGAAGGCGGTGCACGCTTCGCATTAATCACCACCAAGCAAACACGGGCTTCCAGCAAAAGAGCCAAATGATTGGGAACAAATTCAAAACAGCTTTATTTCATTGACAGACAGGACCTTTTTGTTAAACCGTGGTTTAAAAACCTTTTACATCTCTGTCTCGTTCACACGTTACTGTAGTCATTCATATTTATGTTAACCTAGAACTCAGGGCTGGCGTATTTATCACAACCTATTGGCAGGAGAAGGGTCGCGTCAGGAAAAAAAAAAAAAAAGAATCTTTATTTGAAAAAACTTCTAACGCTATTAAACAGTGCTAATGGGAATGACCCTGTTATCAACCATTATGGAAGCAAATGGGCTTCTGAACTGGAAGAAAATAAAGTAAGACTTCTAAATGTCGGTGTGCAAATGGAAAACAGCAGCGAGTTAAACGAGACAGTGTGTGGTCAGCAGAGGTAGCCCATGTCTGTGCTGTTAGGGAAAGCTCAGGACCTGGGAAGAAGGAACAACCTTCTGCGCTTAACCTGGCCCTTGATAAGCAACATTCATTAGTTAGCTGTACATCAACCAACTTTGGCTCTTCCCCAGACTGATTCATTGAAAAGCCTCTCATTTCAGGCTTACCCCCTACCCACCCCTAGATGACCAAAAAGTTACCCAAACCTTTAGGTCACCTTATTCAGGGCATACCAGTTCTAGAATTTGTATTCAGGCATCTAGGATTAGCACAAACACATCTGTGAAAAAAGAATCTGGTTCCTATCCCAACATAAATACAGAAAGTTCCTGATGTCCTCTGACTGTGTCTGCGAAAGAATGGTCTTTCGGAGACAGCGCAAACGGACTCCAAAGAGAAACGTTAAGCTCTGTCCCGCATGCTGAGGCCGTCAGGGCCAGCCACGGCGCCTAGCGTTCGGAAAAGTCAGAAATGTGGAATTCAGCCCCGGCTCCCAGGAAGCTGCATGTTTTTAGGAATGTGTATCTAGTTGTTTGCTGTTGTTGTTTTTATTGTCAGAGACCAATAGCCAGCAAGGGCCGTAATTTACGGTAACTTGTGGAAGGAAGCCACAAAGTCCTCTCCACTCCTCAGGGCATAAAGAGATGTGTCCTTCTTCCCCCAACTTTTCAGAGCCATGTGACCCGAGGGGGTTCACCAGCTGCCCAAACCTGCTTTCCTTTTGTTTTCTCTCTCATTTGCACCCTGCAATTTTTACTGCTTTGTCCCTCCTTGTCTGTTGGAAGTGAGCTGTTTCAGGTCCTTGAAGTCCTAAGAAAGGCCTGCAAGCCTCCCGCCCTGCCACGGGCTCGGGCTCGCGTTCAGTAATTCTGATGATTTTCCTAAACCACTCGCGGGTCCTTCTTGGCCTCCAGCCCTGCATTCCCCTTCACTTCATAAATGTTGCTCTTTAACTTGGTCCCTTGATTACTTCAAGTAATTGATCTGTTGGCCTAAAAGTGAGTGGTTCCATTTCAGGGGTAGGAGTTAAACCAGATTCTGCCCAGGGACAAGTGCGTTGGTGGGAGGACCGCCTCTCTGGAGACAGTGGTCAGTGGTATTGCAGCCCAATCCACGTCTGGTCCTTCAGATGGTCTCATTGGGTGGTAAGGGGGCCAAGCCTCCCTGGGGTATGTTCGCTTGTTCATTCATTCACTCATTCATTTCTTTTTCTTAACATAAAATTATTTATCATCTGCATTTCCAAGTCTGTTGGAGGTCCTGGGTCACATTTTCTGCAAAGCCGCCCTGCCTTCTGCAGAAACAAGGCCTCCATACAGAGAACATTCTCTCGGTGTGCACCTTGCTCAATTCCAGTAGAGACTTCGGAGTGTGTGCTGGGAATATAGTAGGAGTCCTTTCTGGGCAGAGAAAAGCTCTGCCATTCATCCGAATCTCATTAATCTGCCATAATTTCGATGTGCTTTCCTGAAGTTGAAGCTTTTTGTACTTGTAAAAGTGCTTTACAAATATTAGGTATTGTTATCATTGAAGCTCTAATTATTGACGGCAAAAATTAGCAAAGCTTCTGTTCATCATCATCGTCACTGTTATCATCACGGGATTGATAACAGCCTCTCCTTTTCTCTTACATCTCACAGAAATTCCTAGGAGTCTGTATGTCTATTTATCTTACAACATAATCCCAGTATTTAGTACATGCTGAGTCTTTGATTTCTTGTTTTCGAATGTGTGTCTTTAGAAGTGGAATATATGTAGCTGTTTTCTGGCATGCATTGGGACTGAAATGATGAGAAATGTAGAACACACTTCCAGCTAAGGTTCAGTCAGTACACATCTAGGAAGAGTGGTAGTCAGTGTCTCTCAAAATACAGTTCCTGAGTCACTTAGGAGATTGCTACCAACTTAGTTAGCATTTCCAGATATACAGCCTGGTGTGTCAAGCATCCCAGGTGATTCTTCTGAACCCTAAAGGTTGAGAACCTTTGGACAGTACAGTTACTTATTCCATATCTATTTTTTTGTTCATTATAAAACTAATGCCTATGTATATAAGACATTAACAAATGATAGGGAGGTGGAAAAATCTCTTTGCTCCCAGCACCTAACCTAAAACGTTTAGGACTTTGAAGTATTTCCTTTTAGTCTTTTTTTTCCTCCATCCATACGCTTTTATTTAAAACACAGTTTAGGCATCATTTTTGTTACCATTATTGTTTATATGTGTTCGTTAATTACATCTTACCAACTCTCTGTGATATGTGTTATTATACCCATTTTGCAGGTAAGGAAATTAAGGCCAGAAGAGGCTTACATACATAGTATACATGCACTTTGACAGCCTGCTTCTTTCCCTTATGACTACAGCAAAAGTTATATTAAGTTATTTTTCATAATCGTATTTTTCTTATTGCTTTGGGCTGTAAATGGCAGACTTTCATTTAGTTGACTTCAGCTCTAATGTTGAATTAAGTGTGGACTTCCCAATTTTCAACATCACAAATAAGGCATTTGTTGAAGTAGGTTTTATTTTCTTTCTCTACATAGACTTATTTTTTTAGTGTTTCTTAAAAATTGAATCTTTGCTCAAGAAATTTGAGCCGCTGGGGTGACTCGATTTCTTAAAATCTAGTGGGCCTTCTTGGAAACTCAGAAACGCAGCCTTTCGTTTTACTTCAGAGAGGGCTTTGTCTCACACTTTTCCTACATCAGCATTCCATGAAGCTCTTCTGAATCTGCGCAAGGCTCGAGATCACATCTTTTTCAGAGAATCAAAATGGTGCCCCTGGTTCGTTGGTTGCCCAGCCCATGCTCCAGGCCAGCCCCCCACCCCCAACCCCTCCGTGTCTGGAGCTGTGTCAGCTGACTTCCCCGTGTGCTCCAGCCTCTGGACCCAAGGCTGCTCCCGCCTCTTCATGGCTCTCAGTTACAGTGATTGACTCATTGCACCTGTGACAAGTGAGGTGCCACGGAAAGAGTACAGACTTTAGGGTGCGACCTTTTGGATTCAGTGCTTAGCTTTACCGCCTGTTTGCTGTAAAACTGTGCTCAACTTCTCTCCAACTTCTTGCCTCAATTTCCCGTTCTGCCCGACGGGCACCGGAATACCTATCACACAGGGTTGTTATGAAGATGAAATTATTTCACGTAGGTAACTAACAGCAACAATGGCAATGGCTAAAACGTATCAGAAGCTTATTATGTGCCAAGGTTGGCGTTCATCACCTTCCCTGTACCACCCGGTGTCATCCTTTTCGCTATCCTAAGAGATAGGTGGTGTTGTTATTCCCACTCTGTGGATGAGGTTTTAAAGAGGTGAACTGTTAGGTTGAACTGTATGAAACTGCCGTTTTTGTAGGTACAGATGGTCAGCTATTATCAATTTCATACGGCCCAACCTAATAATGTGGCCAGGTCTCAGAAAGAAAAGGTGGTAGAACCAGGATTTGAACCCACTGCTATCCAACGCCTAAGCCCATGCTTCTGGAGATTAAACTAACTGAACTCTGAAATACTTAGGCAGCATGTAGAGCTCAGAGACTCAAAACCTGTCTGTTTCTTTTGTCTTCTTGTGACCCACCCTTGCCCACCATTAAAAGTGTACCCAAGTTGAACCTCAAACCGGGTCCCTGCATTTTGACAGACATCAGAATTCTGAATTTCAACGTGGAGCAGGGTATCCAGAGCAAACACAATGGGGAAAATTGCCGTGGCCGATCGTCACAACGTGTGGATTGAAAAAAACACACGCATGCATGCGGACCTGATTTGAATGGTATTTCTGAGTGGCAGCTAAGTAGGAGCCGAAAATGGCCTTTTAAAATACAGAACATAAGGATGCAATTCACAGAGATGGTCTAAACTGTAAACATGCAGCTGTGGGGTTTGCGAGGCTCAGTGCTTACATACCGACAGCATACAAATTGTCAAGTACTTAAAGTTCCATTGTTGTGGAAAAGGCCTCACCCAGTGTCCTCGAATGGCCCCATTTCTTTTTTTTAAGCACAGGATTCATATCTCTTAGAGCATATATTGAAATATCAAACACAGAGAGCATATTAGTTATAATAAATGACGACTTTCCCAAATTCTTTTGTTCTATTATTAGTCGTTATAGGGTTCTTTAAAAAAAATTCGAAGATTATAGTTTGCACTCCCCCGAACTCCTGCAAGGAAGCCCTGTGCAAGGAATGTTCACAAATGTTCTGGATCCTTCTCCTGACTAACCTCTCTCACGAGTTCTTGTGGACATTTATAGGGTTGTCTTCCAGCACCTGTTTCCCCTCTCTCCCCCTCCCCCCCTCCCCAAAACTATTCCCACCTGCTCTCCAGTGGTGCCATTTTTATCTGGCCTCATGCGTCTGAATTCTGCCCGTTGGAACCTTCCCACAAACGGCCAAGAACCGCCCCTGCCACGCCCAGGGTTTTTGAACCCAGAAGTTCCAGTGTCTTTCCATTGGCAGAAGCCATGGGATTAAACCTGGCAACTGTCAGCATCTGGGTTTCGTGCCACGTGGAGAGAGGACACAGCAGACATTCAGACAGCTGAGTCCCTGGCTCCCATATTCCTCTAGGTCTGGCTGCTTTCCTGACCTTTCCACGGTTCCATTACTCAACTCTTACTTGCATTCCACGGATGGATGAATTTCCCTTCGTTTGGGTTGGGCTTTTGTCACTTGCAAACCAACTGTCACGGGAAGGTCTGCTCCTGGCCCTGCATGGCTTTGGAATCACTTTCTGATTCTCATGGTTCGGGAAGGAAAATGTGAACATGTGGTGTGTGCTGGTGAGATGATGCGGGGTGGCAGGAGTTGGGAGGAGAGTCCCATGGATGCAAACGAATGCTTCTTCCCCTGGACTTCCTCTGCACACTGTCCAGAGCTCTGTTTTTAACCCTGACTGTGCAGCATTTTGTGCATTTATTGATCATCTCGCTATCAGAGACCTTGAGCAAGTCGGAAGGTAGGAAGTAAGTCCAAATCAAGAAGTAAATCCCCAGCCTTCAGCACGGTCCCTGGTGTGAGTAAAAACTTTATAAGCATTATTTGGATTCAGCTGAACTGGTTGAAAGTATTTACAAAGGACCTGATGGATGGAGGGAGTTGAACAGTTTATAGCCCAGCTGGACCCAATTGTGGTGATTCTTGGCCCACCTCTTAGAATCAAACTATCCTGGACTCTTTCATCTAAAATGGAAGCCTTACTTTCTATCACAATCATGCCTTCTAAATCTCTGTACGTAAGCTGTGAAGAGCTTGAGTAAATCACTGAACCTCTCTTAGCCTTCATTTCTTCAAATGCTGCAAATGAGAACTACCCCTACGGGTTATCATCAGTACGCAATTATATGTTCTATAGAAAGTGCTTAATCCCAATGCCAGCACATCGTAGGTGCTCAATAAATATTCTTCAATTATTTTTCTCTTCTAACCAGAGATCAAAGAGGGTTGGCCCAAGAGGTTTTTTTTTCCCCTAAAATTTGACAGACAAACTAGCGGAGAAGCTCATATATATTACCTTTGACTTGCATTGGTCATGGTAGGCTAACCGTTGTGGCAGACAACTTTAAAGTCTGTGCCTTAACATAATACAGGATTATTTCTTGCTCATACGACATCCCATATGGATGTATCCACTTGTGAGGCTCTCTTCCAAGTAGAAATTTAGGGACATAGTCTCCCTCCATCTTCTATCCCTACCATCTTTATTTTGACCTTCATGGTCTCAGCAAAAGTAGGAGAAAATGGAGGAATGAAGTGCTCAGTTCTCACTAATGTTCTGTACACTAATGATGTACGTAAGTACGTCAGCCCAGAAGTAACTCATGTTACTTTCTCATCACCGTACTATGACCAGAAGTAGTTGCTTGGCCCAATTTAGACTCACAGGTATACTTTGATGGGGAAGCAACGTCCCAGAAATGCCTCTACTTTACGAAAAAGGAGCCTCAGTGGTCTACCAGCCACCTCTGCAGTATGAGCCAACTGTGACTCTTTTTTTTCTTTTTAAAGTAAAATTGGGTTCTTTTCTTGCTCCATGTGAATATTGGTGGTCACACAGCCATGGATCTTGCTGACACATTACTTTTCTTTCCCCCCCATGAGATACTCTTTGTGCTAAGCTTTTTGTGATTTTGAGCCCATCAGTAGACAAGGGCTATCGGATCACTGTGCTAGAGAGCACGTATCACTTAGACTCCAGATCATGAGGCCCTCCTTCCAGCGGCATAACCCAGCCTACTTTCCTCTGTCAGTCTACGTAATTATTTCATGCCAGTCCAATTGCTGCCTCATTTTTCCTTGGGCTATCCAAGAAAATATGACAAAAGTTATCACCTATGTGTCCCTCCATTCATCCATCCATCGATTCACTCTCCTTCCATCCATCCACCCATTTGTCCATCCATTCACCCGCCTGTCTATCCATCTATTCACCCATCCATTCACTATCCATCCATTCTAGGTGTCTCAACCCTGTGACTCTTCGATTCAGGCTCTTTCCTTGCAGGTTCTTTGCCCTTTCCTCTGCTGCATTCTTGAACCATGCGGTTCCCATCATTACTACTTCCTCTTGTCACCTGCTGTTCCAGTTTTTGCCTGTGGTCACGTGAAATTTTCCTTAAACACTCAGCCTTGACCTCTTGCTCACTTACTCTTTCACTGTCCTTCACTCGTCTGGCTTCCTTATTTTATTGCATTTTATATATTTAATGATTGCAACGTGATTACAACATATTTCTTTATGTCTAACACAGTCTTTGCAACAGGAAACTAGATCATGATTTTGCAGACACAACAAATTCTGCAAGCATATGTCCTTGGGATAAGGACGTGGGGGGTAGACACAAATATGATTACCACATATGCCTCTCTGGGCATAGCTTTGCCCCATTGCACAAATACAGAAAATTTGGCCAGCTGAAAATAAGCTACAAGAGATTCTCAGGCCCTTGCCTTAATAACTTTGGGATGTTGATTAAGGTTCCTCATTATTTCTTTTTTTATTTTTCATGTATTTGTTGGGTAGTTGTTCCTCTGTATATCAGGCACTATTCTAGGCCCTGGGGATGCAGCAGGGCACAAAACAGAAAACTCGTTGTCTTCATTGGTTCCATTGGTTGCAACTAATAGAAAACTTTCCAGCTAACTTAAGAAAAAAAAAGTTGGGGAGGAGGAGAGAGTATGATGATATATCAAGATGCAGGAGAATCCCATGGAATACTGTCATCAACTCTTCCAATATAGTTACATGGTAATAAAAAAGATTGTTCCAGCTCCAGATACACACACACGAACACACACACAAACACACACATACCATCACAGGATTTTTTTTATTTCTCACTCATAGATTTGAACACACCTGTCATAGAATTTTTGAGATATGATTCCTAGGGGTCATGTTTCCATCCCAGTGGAGTGCTAGTTGGGACTAGGCTACTTCTGCCAACTCTGAGTTGGTTATTGTCATTGAGTCACCTGCTCTGACAGTCATCTTCATGACAGTGTGATATAGTGAGACAGACCCTGCCCTTTGGCATCAGACCTTGCCAACTCTGCCATCTGCTATTGGAGGAGCCCTGGATAAGAATCCCAATCTCTCAGAGCTTTAGTTTTCTCATTGGTCAAATCTCTTCTCACAACATCACTTTGGAATGGGACATGTATCAATGGATTGAGATTCTTGGCCATTACCAACGTGAGGAACAGCCAGGAGCCCTAGCTGCGGGAACTCAGACCATACCAAAGGTAGGCTGTGTAAGCACTTTCCATAAGCAGTGGGGGCTTCTTTAGGCTACTCTCCCTCGGTGTCTGGCTGGCTCCGGTCTATGGCAGAAACCTTGTGTGCTTGGGTGACAAAGCAGATTGCTTCCTCCCGCTTCTGTGGCTTACGACCCCTTTCTCTACCCTAGTTTCACTCTGATTGGCAAGTTCACTCAAAGTGAAACCTTAGCAAAAAACCTCAAGGTTTGGCTTAACTGCAAAGGCGTGGTTCATATCAGATTCGTACCCCAGAACCAGAAGACCACTCGTGAGAAATTCCGTAAGCATAGGAGTGTGGTTTATGTCAAAATCAGTCTGTTGGAATGAAGCTATTCAATGCCAGGTGGAAATATAGCATCATCAACTAGAATCTCCAGGCCTTGGAACCTCTAACTCAGCACCAGCTAGTGGGTTACACACTGGGGAGGTTGTGACCAATCTGGTTCCCTGACAATCATCTGAAATAATCCTAAGCACAATCATAAGCAATATTAAAGTATGTCATCTCAAGAAAAGGGAGGCAGGAATAGAAAAAGCCAAGACTTAAAAAGAGTCAGATGGACTTTAGTCTCAGACTCAGTTGTGCTTCTTACTATCTGGACTTCAGTTGAGTTCCAGAACCTCCATCTCCTTATATGTAAAATGCAGGAAATACCAACAGCATGGATTTGTTAAGAAGATTAAATTAAGTGAGGACTATAAGGTTGCCCTGCACAGGGCTGGGAGAAGTTCAGAAATGGCTTCTTATCTGGCCATTTTATAGATCTTTGAGTTGTTCAAAGTAGCCCAAAGGAGCTGTGACCTGTCCCGTCTTTACTGGTTATGAGAGTATGGCCCATACATCTGTTTTCACGAACCACAGAAAGTGAAAAGGCCCCTGTCTTTTGCTTCTGCCCCTTAAATACAGGCACAGGCTATTTCAGATTTATAGGTTGGTCTGTTCGTTTTCTCCGGTGCATATGACAAGTCCAGAAATGTTCATTTGATGCGAATGGCTGAGGAGGGAGCCATGGGGACCAGGGCAGGGGACTGATAATGCCTTGAGCTTTTTCTCTGTGCTTTCAGCTTTATATCCTGTCCTTCGACTGAGGTTTATAGAGGTCAGTGAATCACCCAGCGTGGCACACATAGTCAGTGGCACGTGTGCCTAATAAGAAGTTCAAGAGGGGCTCATTTTGGGAGACCAGGGATACAAGAAGATGGCTCTTAAAAGTCTGAACTGATTTCAGAGAGTGATATGAGTGGCTGTGTAAATTCTTACCAAAGAGAACACTAGAATTCATCGCTTATTGCTTTCAGCCATTTCCATGTTTGGTGAGAGTTTAAACAAGATAATTAACGAAGAACCTGGCACATATGAACGGTCAGCCGTCGGGAGTTCTGTGTGAGTCATTACGGCTAGTCTCAAACATTGTGGTTCCCCTACTTGAGGGCACAGGTGCACTCCCTTGCTTCCCTTGACAATAGGACCTGGCCCGTGATTTGCTTTGGCCAATGAAATGGAGGTAAAATTGACAAGTGTCCCATCCAGGAGGAAATTTTAAGAGCCAGTGCCTTCACCCTGACTCCTTCCCATTGCTCCAGCAATCAAGGGAGCAAGACTCCAGTGGATCTTCTGTCCTCCTTGGTCCCTGAGTGACCGCAGTCAACAGAGCTTTCCTGCTGATCCTCGTGGAATGTGTGAGTGAGCGAGGGGCCAACCTCTGCTATGTTACATCACTAAGATCTTGGAATCATTTGTTATTGCTGCAGAACCTAGCCTATCTTGCCCAATACAAACCTCCCCTGTCTCATAAAACTTGACGCCAGTATTGTTGTATGCATTTGCTTATACAGTTTATGACTTCAGACTCCTTCCAAAAGTATTACAGGCTCTGAAGCATGATAAGACAATTAGGTTCAAGGCAAAACAAAGACAATTGCATGGCACAGAGGGAATATACTGCTACTGTAAACCAATCACTAACACCCGGTCCTGAATTTGCTCAAAGTTTTCACAAAGGCACCAAGGGAGCTGTGTAGAGTTCTTGTCTAACTCCTTGGCAACTTTTATGTATTTGTATAGGAAGGTCTTTTGCCAGATGGTTAAAAAGTTCATGCTCCTATTTTGTTTTAATGCAAACTGACATTTCTTCATCTTCACGCGGTAGGTTTCTTTTATGAGGTCGTACTTTGCATTTTCATAGAAAGAGTTTCTGACTCCCCATCAGGAGCCCACCCTGTAGTTTCTGTGGGGCCTGGATTGGTTAACCACTTGCTTCAGTTTTAAGGCACCACAGGCAGAACCAACCATCGTGAACTTCTTGATTTACACTGTGGTGGAGAGTGTCTGAGAAGCCAGAGAGAAACAGGAAGGCACTGTTTTGGGAGCCCCAAGGAAAGCTGAGCCACAGCTCTGGGGTGCCCTTGGCCTTCAGAAAATCAGCTTGAAGGGAGCTGTGCTTATGGTTTTCTTGTTCCTGGGGAAGAGCCTGAGACGGACGCTGACCCCATTGTTAGCAGCTTTATGCACAGATATATGAATCTAAATATAATGATATGTAAAGATGAATAAATAATAGCAAAAATAGGTAATATAATCATTGATACCCAAAATAAATAATATACCTAAAACAAAAATTTCCAAAAATAAATAGTGCTGCCGGGTTATAGTAAGCAATTTTTAAACATTAACCCTTAATCCTCACAATAACTCCATGGGTTAGGGTTTGCTGCATTTTATACAAAGAAGAAAGGAGTGTATTTTAAGTGATATAAAAATCAAGCACACTTTCATTTGTTCATTCAGCTACGCATTTGCTTATATACGGATATGTACATATGTCCAGGTGTACATGTTTAAGAATAAAAACAACGAAATGCATGCTCTCTCTCTCTCTCTCTCATTCCCTGGGCTCTTGGGAGCTGTGTTGGTCCCCACATTCTACATGTCTCTCACATTTTCCCATCGACCAGCACCAACACACCACTGTCTGGGTCATTACAGTGACCACAGTGGCCAAGCAAGTGATGTGAGGTTGAGCTGAGTCTTAGCGCTTGGTATACAAATGGTGCTTTTCACTAGTGGGGGACGTTCCCATTGGGCAGTCTACACTGCTGATCTTTGGAAAAGAGCTTGGTTCCCAGCTCACTGGGCAGATGTGGGCACAGACTCAGGTTGTGTGTTTTTCTCCTTTGCTGCCTCACCACACAGAACTCTAACTCAATGAAATGGAAATTCCATTGGAAATGTAGCTTTCTCTCCTGAAACTCGATTCTACTCAAGGATGGTTGGTAAAAAGAGAGTTTTGAAATTTTGATTACAAAGTTATATTGTCTTTATGGTAACTGTTTATACTTAGAAATGTATTATATTCTGCATTTTATTACTGAATCATCACAGTTCCCCCACAGTCAGAGGGATTCAGAAGTATCAGCAGAGAGATTGCCAGTAAGAAGACAAAGTAATTATTCTGGATTGTGGCGATTCTCAGCATTCCTTAAAATGATCCCATAGCTACTTCATTTTTCTTTGTGAATGTGAAAATTCCCAGCACATGGTAGATGCTTAGTAAATGTTAGTGTCCTTCCCTGAGAAGGTAAGGCAACTTTCTTCAAATTTTTTTTGCAAAACTCCAAAGATAGATTCCAAAAATGCAAGTTTTATGTTTTTTTTTTAAATTCTAAATTATCATTATTATTTTAATTTGATCAGGATACAGTGGTCAACTTTGTACAAGGATATTCAGGCTTGGGGATGTCAAGTAGTGTCTTCTGCTGGTTTGTGATACTTTCTGAGGATTTGGAGCTGAGATGTATTTAAATTCACTTTTTGAAAGAAAATTACCTTATCGCCACTTGTGGCAGAATCAGGACACTTTGTCAGTACTCTGTGAATTCTAAACTGATGAGTTCATCTCTCCTCTGGGTATAGAGCCCTGACTTTCGGGTGTGGATAAGGAGCCTCTGTGTCCTGTCAGAGTACAAGTCATGTAGTTGCTATAGACTCTTCAGAGCACTGGGAAATCCCATGTCTGAAAGGAAGATGGCAAGAGATACAGCCCAGGGAAGGTGGATCCCTAAGACAGCTCTGGCCTCTGACCTCCTGATGGCCCCTGAGACCCTCTGCTAGGCACAGGATGGGGTAGGAAGGGTTGGGTGGGTGTCTTCACTTTGGAGAGCATAGGGCAGGCATCCTGGTAAGGAGTGAATCCGTGAGCTCTACAGAATAGCCCAGGAAGATTCCAGGATTCCAAGCCCTTTGGTTGAGTCTTCAAGAGTGACACAGGCTGGTGCTTCTTTCTTCCAACTAGAAGCATATTAAGCACAGACATCTGCAGTGTTCTCAGAAGAAGCTTGGCTCTTCCTACGTTCAGAGGAGATAGGCGGAAAGGAGCAAAATGGGCAGAGAAGAAGGCCACTCACATATCAAAGAGAGCTTATCTCAGCAAACATCACTGTGTTTGACAGTTAAATTGGATGGTTTGTAGGCAGCTCTCGATTTTCAGAGCCAGTTGGTCCAAGCCTGGAATAACTGGGTTAGAATTACTTATCTTGTCCCTGTGCTAGAAGAACAAACTTAGAAGTTGGCCAAGAGACAGGAAACCAGAATAGGACTCCTTGCTGGGCAAGAAGTTCTGGATAATGGGGTTTGACTTCACATTAGGCAAGGAAAAGAATGGCCTACAGCCGGCTCTTGGCCCAAGGCAAGGCCCTATGGCCCTTGAGACTGTGGTCCTGCTGCAAGGGGAGACTTCAGTTATTTCTACCAGCACTCTCTCTGGAACTTGGCAGCTTTTCTGCTTTCTTATTTGCAAGGGTGTCACTCCACGATCACCTCACATAATGTGCAGCCCTTTGTAGTATGCATGTGCATGGGGACCGGGAGATGCTGAACAGCCAGGGCTTGCAAAGGACAGGAAGTGGTAGAACATTCTGGACCCAACGAGACCTAGAGACCCTCAGCAAGAGGTGATCTTGGATCTGTAGTCAAATGCTCCACCACAATGTGGCCCAGCTCCCGGTGGCTCCTCTCCATTCTAGATTTTTCCACTTGCTCATCATTCTTCTGTTTGCTCTTAAATTTGACTTATGCATCCTGCTTTTGGCCTCTTTGATCCCTGTCTATAGTATGACCTCATCTGGTGCTATTGACTCCATCAGATCCCTAAAAGAGAAATGTCTGTTGGGGTCGGCTTGTCTTCCCAGGCCAGGCCGTTGGTCCCTAGCTAGGCTGTGGACTCTCTGGGGACAATCCACGTGGTGGCCTCCAAGCAACCTAGACTTGCAATCCTAAACATAGCCTGTGGATGACACATTGGAAGGTTGAGAGGAAGCAGGACATCGCAGTACATTGGAGACTTTCTCCAGCACAGCAATGCAAAAACTGTACAGTGGCAGGAATTCTGCAGCTGGGTTGCCTCCATGAGGCTCAGTTTTATGTCCGGGTTAGATAAAAGACAAGTTTTGCAAAGCACTGTGGGTCTGGCTCTGGGGCAGTGGGCCGCATTTATGAAAGGCCTCATCTTCCATTGGTGAACGATGCAGAGGCCAACCTCACGGTTGTAAGCAAGTATTCTCTGAGCCGCTGCATGTATGTAGAGTCAGAGAAATGACAACCTAAAGAAGCATAATGCTTTCTTTGGGGGTTTCTTTTTGAAAGTAAAAGGGGTTTTCTAACTCGGTCCTGTGGAGACCACTTTAGTTTCCATTTTTCTCAGATGATACCATCTAGAGAGGGGCTCCTTTCATTGTGGCTACATCATTTGTCAGCCATGTGGTCCATGTTTAGAACCACATAATACTTATTAATTACCACAATTAGTACTTCTTGTGGGCTGCCAGGACTACCTCAGATCTACTCCAAATATTCAAAAGGGATTCGTAGCCTTCCTACCAGCAATGACAGTATAAGCCCAGGATGCAACCTGACCCCCATCCTTTAACGCTGAATGCGCGTGGGGCGCCTGGGTGGCTCAGTCGGTTAAGCGTCCAACTCTTGATATTGGCTCAGGTTGTGATCTCACAGTCATGAGATCCAGCCCGGAGTTGGGCTCCACGCTGAGTGTGGAGCCTGCTCGGAATCCTCTCTCCTTCTCTTTCCGCCCCTCCTCAGCTCACTCGCACACGTGCACAGGTACGCGCACTCTCTCTCTCTCTCTCTCTCTCTCTCTCAAAATAAATGTATAAATTTTAGAAAATGTCTGAATGAACATATTGATCACTTCTTTCCCAAAGTATGCTTCCTATTAGAACATTACTTATTTTTTTTGTCCTGATGTTTAATGTAATAAGAGAGTATATGATTAACTCCATGTACGTTGAATATAGCCGTTATCAGGAATGGAAGCAATTCCATTTTGCCAGAGTTAGAGTGCTTTCGTGTCCTTTCTTTTATGTAATTCATAGCATTCTCCTATTACCAATACCCCACACCAAGAATTGTAAATGCAGTTTTTCATCAGGAAGACAGAGGGTGGTGGGTACATAGGGTAGCTCTTTCATTTTCTAGCTGTGTGACAGATCTCTTCACTTTTTTGGAATCTATCCACTTCTGTATAATACCGAGATGTTAGTTATCCATCTTATAAGATTCCTTGTACTGATTAGAAATCATATTTATACTTTTTGGCAAATGGTTGATGACAAACGATCATTATCGCTAATCTTCAAGGTACCAATATTTATAAAATACGAACAGCAATTAATTCTTTGAATTGGGGCACTTTTTAAATATTTCCCAGTCTCTCAAATTTCCAGGGTGGGTAAACAGTTGACCACTTTGGTTGCTCAGACCTTGCAAAACTTCGTGCCCTTTGCTCGTTTTTCCCTGGGAAGGGGGTTTTCACATCACACCTGGGGAGTGATTTTGTCTTCACTGCCCCTATTGTCATGGTGGCTGTGGGGGCGGCTCATTGGGGGCTTGGGTGCCTGAGAAAAGGAGTAAAAAACCCAACTGTGAAAACCCAAGAGAAACCGAAAGACCAGAACACTGGAAAAAAAAGAGAGAGAGAGAGAGAGCTTCAGGACTGAAGCGGTTAAGGAACCGGCTTCAACAGGAAGTGGGCAGAAAATGCTGTTTTCAGTACGCTCATGGGAACTGAGTTGGAAAGTGCTGTGGTGAGTGTGTGTGGAAAAAAGGACTTTAATCAAGCTATAAATATCTGTTTCTTTGAAGTTTTATGACCAACAATTAATGTTACTGGAAGGCACATAAAGAGTTGTTTCTTGACTTGGTGGGGATGAGTGGGGCAGGGTCAGGTTAAGATTCTCTCCCAGACTGTCCCTACAGATTCCCTTTCTGTGTGCCTGTGTGTGTGTGTGTGTGTGTGTGTGTGAGAGAGAGAGAGAGAGAGAGAGAGTGCTAAAGTGTAACACGGGTGTCTTGAATCATCCTTAGCATATAGTTATCTGTCCATCCATCCATCCATCCATTCCTTTGTTCATTCAGTGAACTAATGTTTATCAAGGGCCCTCTGTGTGCAAGCCCTGGTGATACAGCAGTGGACAAAGGAATGAAACTCCTGCCCACAGGTAGCTTTTATTCTCCTTGGGGAAAGAGGCAACTCAAGACATGTCAGGGAAAGTAAAGTGCTGTGAGGGTCATGTGCAGCTATTTAGAGGACTGAGGGAGGAAGGTCAAGAGGCTGTTTGACTCTAGAGGAGTCTCTCTCATGAGTTGCCTGTAAACAGAAACCTGCATAAAGATTTGAGATGAGGGGTGCTTGTGGGTAGTAGGTACCAAGGCCCTGGGGCAGGCATGTGCTCAGGAAGGCTCTGGAGTACCAAGGCCGCCAATGGGAGAGACTAAGGAGTCCCACCAGAGAAGGCACCTGTTACCAAGGTGTCTGGCTATGCCCTGCTCTGGAGGTCTTGAGGGTCAAACTTTCTTCTTCCCATAAAACAAAACAAACGGTGTGAAAAAACAAAAGCAAAAACCAACTCCTCCAATAAGTTGCAGACAGGGCTGCTATTTTTTTTTTTTTTTTTTAAGAATTCTATATGCCTCTTTTCTTTCCTTTCTTTTTTTTTCTCACTTCTTGCTATGTGCTGACCTCAATGTTAGACATTTTTTTATCTCATTCCTGCCTTAAAGCCCTTCCATTGCTTTTGTGAGTATAATTGAACTTGAAGGCTAACAGGCTGTAGCAACATATACCTTTCCCCACAGGGTGCCCATTATACCCAATCTCCATTAATGTGGACTTCTGGAATTTGGAGCTCAAGATCCATTGGATTCAGGGCTTGGCTTGAGGTTTACCCATGCACTCACTTTGGAGAAAGGGTTTACTTAGCAAAGAATACTCCAGAACAATCTGGAGTAGTCTACCCTTTGCAAGAAAGCAGTTTTAAAGTACCCTTGGGCATTTTAGACTCCTACCTACTCAAGGATATTCTTACCTATTCTTTTAAGGTCTTTGCTAAATAAAAGTTGGTTTTCTGGAAAGGCTTTCTGTGCATATTTGACCGCGGCCTTTGGTATTTTTTTTTTTTAAATGCATAATTCAGATCAGCTTCCCTTCGGGGTTGTGTGAATTAGGGAGGTTTGCTGTGTGTGAACAAGCATTTTCCTCCTTGGGTTTCTTGGGTGCAGGGAGCTCTTTATGACTAATGGGATTCATTACATGTGTGTTTAGCCTACCTATTAATAAGGCTTTAACAATATTAAAATCCAAAGAGATAACAGAGAGGGAAGCCTTTGGGGGCAAGGAATCAATTGTGCTGGCTTGCTTGAAAATAGAACAGCAAGATGGCAGCCATCTAGGCTGTCCTCTTAACTCCACTAAAGCCAGAAGCAATGTCACTCAGTTGTCCCAAAACACTCAGTTCGCCACAGGGATGGGGATGTGAACTTCTTTCATTAGGCTCTCTCCACCACACAGACCCTTTGTGTGTTCCAGGAGCAAGGATGTCTTTCCTCTGGCATTGGGTCTGTAAGGAACCAGGTCTGGGAGCTTCAGCAGCAGCTAAGGGAAGAGATTGGCTGTCATGTTTGTCCCTGCTTTTTGTAATTGGCCTTTAGCCTGATCTAATTCAGTCTGGTAACGTCCTCTGTCCACTTAAAGAAATGGTTGATAGGGAATGAATTGTGATGGAAACAGAGATGGATTTATGTACCTTTCGGAAACATGATTTCCCCAGGACTGGACACAAAGGTGACAATTTTTGGAGATCTCTCTGGAATTGATGTCAGTGTTGTTAAAAACACATTCTTCAGTGGCTCAGTAGGAGTAGAGTGTGGGTTTCAACCTGATACAGTGCCCATCCTCGCCAATGGACATACACCCCTGGCCCTAAATATACTGTAGAGTACAATGTTGTCTTTTTCTTAAAAAAAAAATTTTTTTAATGTTTATTTATTTATTTTTGAGAGAGAGGGAGACGGCGCGAGTTGGGGAGGGACAGAGAGAGAGAGAGGGAAACACAGAATCTGAAGCAGGCTCCAGGCTCTGAGCTGTCAGCTCAGCACCCAATGCAGGGCTTGAACCCATGAACCGTGAGATCATGACCTGAGCCAAAGTACGACACCTAACTGACTGAGCCACCCAGGTGCCCCTGCTACCATCTCCTTTAAACTTAGCAATGCAACCAGCTGTAAAGAAAGATGCTAGGATCTTGGTGACATCACCATGACATAGCCATTCAAGAGCCATTTCCTCCTTTCTGCACCAGGAGAAAGAACGACACTTCTAAAGGAGAAAGTCAGGGCAAAAAATTGTGTTTACATCTATGATAAAAACAAAATGTCATGGCAGAGCTGGGAGAGGGTAGGAAGGCAAAGCAGCTTACTAGAATGGAAAAAAAAAAACCCACGAAAACACTAAGTGCCAATTTATTTACGGTAGTTGTGTTTGAGCGATGAGGCTCTGGATTTGTTTTTCTTTGTATTTTCTCCTTTAAACAAATGGGTACTGTTAATTATGAGATCAAAGAGAAATGCTCAGTGGCTTATTTCGACCCAATATTTTTCTGTGCCTTTACTTTAGATGGAACTTCTATTTGCATAAAAATTATGCTTGCAATGCATATGGTGATTTTTTTTTTTTAATGAAAAAGCCACCATTTTTAGCATCCCAGCAGCTCAGCAACCAGTGGGCAGAGCGCCGACCCGGTTCCTATTTACCAGAGACCAGGGTGACACCCACAACAGACACAGTGACATTAATTTTACCACAGGTTTCCGGCCAGAGCCAAGGGAGAAACTGCAGCCTATTTGGTAACTTGAATGAACATCAAAAGAATAATCAGATATTAGTTAGTCCTGTTCCTCTTTCTCAGACCATTGATAGTTTTGTCTCCTGCCTCCCCTCCCCTATGCCCTTTGACAGAGCATGGCAGGCTTGAAGGAGAAAGGGAAAAGGGGAAACTGGTGACTCAGCAAGCGCGGGCCTTACCACAGCTTCCTGGCCACCTCCTTCCATGAGAGAGAGGGGAGGAAGCCCAGAGCATTCTAGCACTCGGTATTATATGCACAAGGTGGACTTGAGCAAATGTATGGATGAATGAGTGGATAACTGAGTGAATGAATGAGTCAGTGAGTGAATGAATGGGTGAATGAATGAATGAGGGAGGGAGGGAATGAATGAGTGACTGAGTAAATAAATGAATGAGTGAGTGAGTGAATGAATGAATGGATACCCAAAGTCACTCAAAGTTAGAGTTGAGACAGATGAATTGCCATTGCCGTGCATATCTTGTCCTGCCTCCTCACCCCTCAATCCTGTGAATGCCAAGATATGTTTGGTCAAGTACAGACCAGCTTGCCAGTCGGGCTGCTTTCAAAGCCACTGGCATGTTGATATTTTCTTACCATTTTTGCCAGCCCTCTGATCTGTGCTTCCTGAATTCTAATAGAGCAAACAACAACAACAACAAACCACCCCCACACACCTCAGTAGGGTAACCTTCTAAAAAACTCATCTAAGACTTTGGTGGGGGGGAGACAAAGTTGATGCTTTCTAAAAGTTTTGGAATAAAATATGGACAAAGGCAGGGCACCGGGGTGGCTCAGTCGGTCAAGCGGCCAACTCTTGATGTTGACTCAGTGACCATCTGAAGATATACCTCGAGTGGGGCATAATAAGTCTCCCTCATTTAAAGAAGCCTTAAGAGGCAATCAGGGAGGCAATAAGAGGAAAATAATCGTGTTTCTTTCATTAAAAGGAGCCCGATATTTATTGATCCAACAAGTTTACACTGCGTGCACCCAGGAGTGCCATCAGCCCAAACCAGATGGGTGTCTTGGGTAACTGGTTCCTCACATTGCTGCCGAGGGGATTCGCCGGATCGCCTTGTCAGCTTCTGGATTCTTTGGGCACACGGGAGAGGTGACACGGTTCTGGCTTATTTCTAAGCCCCTTTGAGGTCATTTCTGGTCCCCAAACTAAGGCAAAATAATCCTCACAATTCCTTGGATGTTCCCTCCTGCCCTGCCCCTTCTATTGCCGGGGTTCCCCCTTCTGGAGGCTTCCACGTGCTTTGGAATCCACCGAAGGTGATCGTGGCCTAGGAAATGTCTGTTGCCTCTGTCTGCCTCTTGTTTTCCTCCCATACCCCAGCCACCAGGACCCTCTCCTCTCCCTCCAGCAGTTTTATTTAGCAGGAGAGGAGAGGAGAGACGGAAAAATGGCCCCCTATTTTATAGCTGTTTCTTCATGGCGCTCGAACTGCTTTCAGGCATGTCCTTATTACCTCATTAATCCTCATAATGTTCCCTTGGCAGTATTATTCTTATTTTCGGGACGGAGAAATTGAGGCACGGGCAAAATAAATGGCATGTGGAAGGTCAGAGAGCCGGGCAGTGGAAGAGGCGGGGCGGCCTCTGGCATCCATCCTGGGCCATCGGTCAGGCTGTCCTCTTCCAACACCGAGAGAGAGGGAGAAGGAGGGAAGGAGCTCAAATTGCAGAGGTGATTGAACGAATGGAGGCAAATTTGGTTATCACTCATCAGTCTTCCTGGTGGATAAATAGACTGTTACCCACCAGGTTTTCCACAGTGGGACTGTCAACATTGCAGGTGTCCTGTGTACCGGGCCCTGTACTGGGCTCAGGGACTCTTCAGTTAATGACACAGACCAGGGACTTGCCTCAGTGGAGTTAATATGTGGGAGGATTCCGAACCTCACGAGCAAGAATGCACACCTAAGAAAGGCCTCCTTCCTCCACCCCAGCCTCACCCCTCCACACCCAGCCTCAGCCCCCACCCGGGTTTCTGCCCTCTCCTCCTCATGGGTCTCCTGGCACCCCGCTCTTCCTCCCTTGGGTCTTTCCTCAACAGAGTCTCCTTTGAAAACGTAAGTTACATCACATTTTTCCCCTGCTGAGAACCTTCCGCAGGCTTCAAGATGTCAGTCCTCGTGGAAGCTGGTCTTGACCAGGGCCTATGGGATCCTTCCTGCTCTCCCCTGTTCCCAGGCTCTGTGTTTGCACCTGCTGGGCTCTCTCTCTCCCTCACTCACTCTGTTCCCGCTGTGCCAGCCTCCGCGCTGCTCAAGCACCTCAGGCACGCTCTGCCTCAAAGCCTCCCCTCGCCCCCTCGCTAACCACAGGCCTCACCTTCGCCCGCCTTTCTTGCACCTTCTGAGGAGGCCTTCTCCCCACATCTCACATCTAGTTAGTCTGCCTTCCCCGTGCCCCTCACCGGCTTTAGTTTTCCCCAAAGGCATCACCATGGGACCATCCATCCATTTTCTCTCCCCTTCATGCAAATGCACTCTGGGAGGACAGATGTTCCATCTGTTCTGTCCGCTGCTGCTTTCCCATTACCAGGAACCTACTAGGTGCTTCACACATAGCTGGGTCTCCTTCCGGTGGACTTCCCCCCAGGGTTACAGAATAGCGAGGAGCCTGGAGTAGGGATCTGTGTTCAGAAGATTTCACTGGGGAGCCGAAAGGATCACGTTGGGTGGGGATTCTTTGGGGTTGTAGGATGTTGGGGAGGAGTCCGGGGAGAAGCCCAGGACAGGGCTCGCTGTCCTTGGTGGGTTTTGTACTTTCTGTGGCAGAGACATAGAAGGATCTCTTCACCTAAAGGACCAAATTGGATTTTTTTTTTTTAACTTTCTTTTTGAACTTTTGTAACAGCTCACTTACCTACCAACCTGGTTGTGACATACCCGGGGGTTCTCATTACTGACAGCGCTATATGGAGGGCATACTGTGACCTGGGTCACTGGATTCACAGAGAAGTCAGAACTCTCTTTTGTCAAGAGCCTGCTTTTCTCGATAATTGCATAATGACGTCTTTGATTCCCAGGCCCTCATCCCCAGCTGTTTCCTTAGGCATGTATTCAAGATCCGAGATGCCATTCACCATCCAGCAGGATGCATATTTGTATCTAGCTCCAAAAAAAGAAAAAAAAAAAGGTTTTTTTTTTTTTTTTGGCCCACATCACTGCTGCCCATGGCAGAAGATTCTAGCAATTAGCAGGAACTGAAAGTGATAATTTATTGCAACCAACACTGTGATCTAATAGTCACACATCCCAAAAGCAAAATCCATATTTTTTTTTTTTTTTGCCACGGCACTGCCATACTGTTCTCCCCTCCTCGCGCCTTCTCATGTCTTTTGTTTGCATTAGGAAAAAACGTAACCCTCTCCCGCTGAGAACCAGAGAAAGCCTCTCAGGTTCCAGGAGGGATGACATTCACAAATGTATTCTGAAGGGGGTTCGGTCTGTGTCCTAGGGGTAAGGGCTGTGTGGTTTGATCCGATTTCCAAATGATCTTTGCAAAGTACAGGACGCTTTCTTCCCTTTATGCAGGAAAGGTGATCGTCTCCCATAAGGGGTGGTTCCCGACACAGGGGTGTAGGGGACCCAGACTGGAAACTGAGAAGCTTCAGCCCTTTCATCCAGCGATCACAGTTCAAATCTATTGATTTTGATCCCTGAATCTTGCCTCGGATCCGAATGTCAGGTGAATTTGCAAACCACCAGGCAACATAAATTACAGGCAAAATGATAAGTAAGGTCCTGCCAGGTGACTAAGGCAGCGTGGCAATGCTTCAAGTCTTTAAAACGTATCCCAGTGGCCCAAAAGCATTAATACGTTTGGAACATTGCCTGTCCAATGTTCAGAGAGGCGCCTGCAGAATTTGATTCCTAGGTACATCAAGTTTTTGAGCTGGAAGAAACTTGAGACAGTCTCTATTCCAGCAAATTCCAAACCTGTCTGCTCATCAGAATCATCTGGGAGCTTAAAAACAAAATACAGATTCCTGAGCCTCACCTTCCAAAGACACACATTCACTTGCTATAGGATTGGACCCAGGAAGTTCCAAGCGGGGACAGAATCACAACTGTGGGGACCCCTGCGATTGCAGAGACAGGGAAACTGAGTCTCAGTTTGCCAGATAGAGGATGGGAGGATTGCAATCCAACTCCCAGGCCCCCGGTGTGTTTCGTTTTCTCCTGGACCTGTTTAACCCTGGGAGACCTCATTCACTACCCCCCAGAGGTCAGAGAATATGTGTAACAATTACTTGGGAAGAGGGGCAATGAAATCTCACTTTCTTCAAGCCTTTTTGGTACCTCTGGTTGCATTTCAGTAAATTTCCCCAAAAGGCAATTATCATAATGTCCCTAAATATTGAGCCAACTTTCACTGGGATCATCTCAAGGTTTTTCTTATGTTGAAGAGTAAAAAGAGTAAAAAAGAATCATTTCATTGTTGTCGCTTTTCTCTAAAATATGCAAGGCTAAACAGGAATTGCAAACAGTAAGTGTTTACTACAGCACGGTCCCATAAATGAATGAGTTGAGGTGGGTAATAACAACCCAGATACTCCTTGTGGGGAAATGGAATTGAGAGAAATAGCGTTCGTTTCTTTCTTTTTTTTCTCTCTCTAAGTTTTATTTATTTATTTTGAGAGAGACAGAGACAGTGTGAGTCGGGGAGGGGCAGAAAGAGAGGGAGAGAGAGAATCCCAAGCAGGCTCTGCACTGGGCTTGAACTCACAAAACCATGAGATCATGACCTGAGCTGAAGCTGAGAGTCAGGTGCTTAACCGACCTAGCCACCCAGGCACCCCAAAATAGCGTTCATGTCTGCGGAGAAATACATACCTTCCCCTTTTTTCTTGAAACACGTAGCCTCTCCGTCTATCTGTTATTTCTACTTTTGACAGAACAGATGGCATGATACATCTTTCGCTTTTCTCTTTACATGAAGAAAAACAATATGCAGGCCTATGATAATGAACCTCACTGCTGAGGGTGACAACAGGGAGGGGTGGAGACTGTGGTAAACTCCAGGGCCCATGCTCTGTACAGAGACGAAGTCACCTTCCGTTCTAGCTGATTGTTGCCATATGGGGATATAGATCCAGGGTAGTCAAATCCTCTGATTGTCTTTTCTTCCTTTTCTAAAAGAAATAAGAAATGTAGATGCATGTGTGTGTGCCCATGAGGGAGAAAGAGAGAGATTCAGGAGTTTTAGATACTGGCAACTAATTCAGTTTATTTTTACTTTTAGCATATTGTACCAAATACATAGGTGTGAGTCAAAAAGAACAGGGTCCTTTGTAGGGGCGCCTGGGGGGCTCAGTCAGTTAAGCGTCTGGCTTTGGCTCAGGTCATGATCTCGCGGTCCGTGAGTTCGAGCCCCACGTCGGGCTCTGTGCTGACAGCTCAGAGCCTGGAGCCTGTTTCGGATTCTGTGTCTCCCTCTCTCTCTGCCCCTCCCCTGTTCATGCTCTGTCTCTCTCTGTCTCAAAAATAAATAAATGTTCAAATAAATTTTTATTAAAAAAAAAAAAGAACAGGGTCCTTTGCAGCCCACAGGCCTCAACTTTGAGACTTTTTTTTTAAATGTTTATTTATTTAGGTATGTATTTATTTTTATTTTTTTTAATGTTTATTCATTTTTGAGAGACAGACACAGAGCATTAATGGGGGAGGGGCAGAGAGAGAGGGAGGCACAGAATCTGAAGCAGGCTCCAGGCTCTGAGCTGTCAGCACAGAGCCCGACGCGGGGCTCCAACCCACAAACCGTGAGATTGTGACGTGAGCCAAAGTCAGACGCTTAACCTACTGAGCCACCCAGGTGCCCTTCAACTTTGAGACTTCTGATGAAAAGATACTTAACTGAAGTATGAGTGACAAGGGACTATGAGTGACAGAGTTAACCGGGACAGTGGAACCAGTAGGAGGTACATGTTAGGAGATTTCTTGCAAGGAAATGGCTTATGTGATTCTGGGAAAGCCCAGAATCCATGCTGTGAATGCTTGAGAAAGGCAGGCCAGAGCTCCAGGCAGGGGCTGAAGCTGGTGACCTTACCACAGGCAGAATTCCTTCTTGCAGGAAATGCTCAGTTCTCCCCATCAGGCCTTTCGGCTGATTAAATCAGGCCCACCCAGATTATCGAGGATAAGCTCTCTTACCCAAAGCCAACTACCTATGGGCTTTAGTCACATCTCCCAAATAAGATCCCAGCAACACCTTGATTAGCGTCAAATTAAATAGCAGGGATCTCTCTCGTTGCCAAGGTGGCACGTAAAACTGGCCATCCCAGGGCAGATGTTAAAAAAAAAAAAAAAAAATCAGCCAAGGACAAAGAGGATCAAGGCCCCTATGTCGTCCTTTGACAAGAGTCTTAATTTTTTTTCTCTGTCTCTTTTTTTTTTCCCTTAAAAAAGGAGATCGTTTTAAAGAGCCTGAGAAATGAGGGCAGGCATTAGTGATCCGATTTAGCAGAGAAGCCCTGGGTTTGCGCCAATACAAGATGGGTTTGTATCTTTAAGTGGCCTTTATTACCATAGTAATAAACAGCAACCAGGCCCAAATCTTACAGGCTTGTGTTGGCTTTGACCAATGAAGTAGAACAAGGCCTCTGAATACCCCATTAGTTCCAGGCTGTGCTTTGATGGCTCTGCACAGGCAGCTCTTTTCCTACACAAGTCACCAGCCTTACCCGTGTCTCTGAACAAATGTTGTTGACAGGCCGAGTTGCAATTTTTCTGCGTGTTCTGACAGTTTAATTCAGTACCTCTTGGCTAAGCACTCAGCCTAAGGGGGTGCTTCAGCACCTTGGCATCACCAGGCTGCAATTAAAATAATTCAGCGCTGGGGCTGGGCTTGCAGAAATAGTCCTTCTTCCCTTTGGAGCACACAGTGCACTTTCCAGTGTCCCCATGGAGCAGATTCAAGATCTCCCTTTTAGAGTGGAGGGCAGTGGACGTTATTACTAAGACGTCGGGTGGTTCGATGTGCACGTCGTGCCCAGTGGGGCTTTCTCCATGGTGGCTGAACGTAATTTCTTCGGTAGACGTGGCACCTGTGGAAAGGTCATGGCAGGGGGTGGGGGGGGGCGGGGGGCAGAGGGAGTGAGGGAACATGGACGGGAGTTTGGCAAAGACAAGTTTTAGAAGGCACCCTTCCGAAACAGCAAGTCAGAAATGCTGTCCTTGCCTCTGAATTCTGCACAGGAAAGATAAATAGATAAGAGCATCTGAAATTGGCCTCCTTCAAAATGACCTTGAACGAAGAGAGATCCCAAGAGGTGTTTTAGACCCAGATTCAGTGTGGTGTCGCTCCTTAAAGCAAGACCCTTTCCACATATCAGAGAGATTTGGTTTGTCAGGTGAGGTGCTTTGAACAGATGGAAATTTGGTAAATTCTCCAAAATTACTTTATGATGAGGAACATTTGACGGGAATGCGGTTAATTCCGTCGAGGATGGGACCCGGGTGGGAATTTGTGTTTTAACAAATGTTCCCTGGTGAGTCTTTTCATTCAGGCCAATGCAGGAAGTACCAGTGTGAAATAAACGACCACAGAACTTTGTGCTTTCCAGAAAAAGCAAACAATGGAAACTTTCCAAAGGAAATTACCTGAGATGCTTTCTCATTCTGTCTCTCCTTCGTATTACCTGCCTTAAAAAAAATAAAGTGGCAATATTTAGTTACTACTTTTTGCATCTACTTTCTGGATGCTTCCTTCTAGAGGTATGAGAGTTGGAAGAGAAACAAGCTTTATGGGTTTGGTTTGCATGAAATAGGGCATCTTGGAAGGGGGGCCATGGAAGACTTTGATGGGTGGAACAAGTAGAGAATTCTGGAAGACTTATCTGGCGTTGACACTTGACTCAGGACTTCACGGTACTCCCTCCCCTGTCCCTCCCGTGGATAAGGATGGAAAATGAACAAGCAAAACACTGTACTTGAGTGCTTACATTTTCTTTCTTTTTTTCTTTTTCTTCTTTCTTTTTTTCTTTTTTTCTTTCTTTCTTTCTTTCTTTCTTTCTTTCTTTCTTTCTTTCTTTCTTTCTTTCTTTCTTGGAAACTGGTACAAATTCTGCAATTCGTTCTGAACGTCTCCTCTAAATCCCTTCTGGATAATAATCTGCCTCCCACAATGAAACTAAAATGCATGCTCTGTGCCTAATTCAGTTATTTGGTGGCACCTTGTGACTTTAGGCAGGGAGGTGTTCTTCTGCAGAACTTGTCAAAGGGGCACCCTGGGTGGGTGGTCCTGTGCACCTAAGATCGCCTTCCATTCTAGAACTTCCATGAATCTGGCTGCTAGGTGCTGGATTCTCTGTTAGGGGGTGTGGGAGAATGCCTGCCGTCTCTTGCATTTAGCAAACATCATGCTTTCTCAAACTTTGTTAAAGTTGCTGAAAACCTCTGTTGAAGGACATGGTACACTGAAGCTTGGTACATGACAGAGGGGTAGAAGAGATGCTTGAAAGAGCTTGCAAATGGTCTCATTAGAGCATGAGCATGTACCTGGTGCCTGCCTCGGAAAGACCTGGGCACAGGGCAGCCGCTCGGTAAAGGATTCAAGCCTTTGAGATATAATTCTGAGATCTCAGAGGCTCTGAATCGAAAAGGGCCCATGTGTAAATTTATTTTTTCATCGAGGGGCACCTGGGTGGCTCAGTTGGTTAAGTGTCTGACTTTGGCTCAGGTTATGATCTCACGGTTCATGGGTTCAAAGCCCCGCATCAGGTTCTGTGCTGTCAGTACGGAGCCTGCTTCAGCTCCTCTGTCCTCCTCTCTCTCTGCCCCTCCTCTGCTCGCTCCCTCTTTCTCAAAAATAAGCAACTTAAAAAGTTTTTAATTTTGTCATCAAAGACTTGAGGAGTCTTTCCAGCTCACTTGTATTGGAGGCCTTCTCCAGGAGTGGTACTCTTTTTCTGATCTCTGAAGAGGAAGGGTAAAGGGCAGACTGATCCCTTGTGATTGGGCTCCCACATTCTGGCTGGTATCTCCTCCTCCTTCTCTCTTCCTCTTTCTCCTCCTCCTCCTTTCTCTCTTCCTCTCCCTCCTCTTCCCCCCACCTCCTCCTTCTCCTTTTCCATCTGGACTGGCCAGCTAAGACCTTGACAGGACAGGCCCGGAGTAAAGGACGACGGGACAAGCTGAGTTTCCTTTGCCTCTTGGTTTGGGCAGGTTCTCAGCCTACGTTCGTAGGCATCTCCCAACAAAGGCAAATATTCACCTAAGTGGTTAAGTCTCAGAACGTATTTGTTGATCTCTGCTGAATCTCTCGGACCATTTTCATCCCTCCTCTGCCTTTCCCTGTGCATTAACCAAGGCCTTGACCTATTGACTACAGAGTCTCTGAAGCAGCTGGACTCCCCATTTGAAAGCCTTTCTGAAGAGGCATCTATTAATTTATGTATTTAATTTCTGTATGAAGTGACTGTTCTGCTCCCAGCACAGGTATTAAAGTACCTTTAGGGGAATCAGGCAGCTGAAATCCTCCGTAAGGAAAAACGCTCAGAGTGTCACAAAGCAAAGGCATTAGTGGGAAGTGTTCAGAGTGCTGCTCGATGGAGACACTGGGGTCTGCCCCTCCCTGGATTGAAGGCCCTCTTCCCATTTGCTGAGCATGCCCCCATCCCAACCTGGGGAACCTTAGCTGGAGCACATCAGCTTCATTACAGTACAGGGGCGACAGCGAGAACTGGGTCCAACTTTGCTAACAGAGTCCATTATTAAGATCTTAACAAATCCAGTAACATTTAAAATTACCTAGGGGTACCTGGGTGGCTCAGTCTGCTAAGCGTCTGACTCTTGGTTTCAGTTCAAGTCATGATCTCACAGTTCATGAGTTCGAGCCCTGAGTCAGGCTTGGCACTGACAGTGTAGAGCCTGTTTGGGATATTCTCTCTATCTCTCTCTCTCTCTCTCTCTCTCTCTCTCTCTGCCCCTCCCTGGCTTGCTCTGTCTCAGTCCCTCTCTTTCAAACAGTAAATAAATAAACATAAAAAAGTTAAATTACCTGGGAAGTCCAGCTACAGGCTACGTATTCATAAAAAGGTTTTGTTTTTCTTTGTTAGTACCAGATGTATTATTTAAACAATTAAATCCATCATAGACATTCATTTCTGTATGGCCCAGAAAAGTGGTTAAGGTAGACTGGAAATTGGAGCTCCCTGTCCGAGCATCAATATTTTGCTGACATCAGACACATGTCTACACATCTGCCTACACACATCCCTTTGTAGGACATACCAGGTGGCCCTGTCCTGTAGGCGAAGAGTTCCTTAATTGAAAATGATGTGTGAAAGTCCAAGAGAGAAGCCCCTGGATGGGGTGATTCAGGCTTTGGAGTCCACAAACCTTCCTGAGACAAGGTAGGAACAGCCTTTCGGGGCCACCTTTTTTTGCTGGAAAAACAGCCTTGCCCAAGACATCAGAAATTTTGCTGTTTCACTCCTGTGAGCCTTCAAAGCTAGAATTAAAAGATGCCCCACTCTCACAAGTGGGAGCTACTCTGGGGCATGGTTTCCAAACCCTGAAAAATAATGAAAAAATTTTTTTAATTTTTTTGTTACATTTATTTATTTTTGAAAGACAGAGTGAGACAGAGTGCGAGTGGAGGAGGGGCAGAGAGCGAGGGAGACACAGAATCCGAAGCGGGCTCCAGGCTCTGAGCTGTCAGCACAGAGCCCAGTGGGGGGCTCGAACCCACTGTGAGATCGTGACCTGAGCCGAAGTCAGACACTTAACCAACTGAGCCAACAGGCACCCCTGAAAATTATTTTAAAAAATGGAGTAACATAGGGATGCCTGCATCTTATTGGGAGGATGTAATTTTCGCAAAACCTCAGTTATCTGCTATAAACATTATTGCATAAGACACATCATTCTCCCCAACATTATGAAAATTCACAAACATACATCAAAGTCGAAAAAATTTTACAGTGAAAGGCCGTTAACATTTTACTCTCACTGTTTTATCATGCATTTATCCATCCATTCAGCCGTCTTATAATAAAACAATGTTTTAATGCCAGAAAAGAGAAAGGACATAATCTCAGCATAGAATACAGTTCTTTCCTAAGAAAAGTCAGTTAACAACTTGACATAAGTGTCTACACATTTAAATATCTATACACACATGTACACCTGTGTAAATGCCCATGTGTATACACATATGTATATATACATATTTGAACGCATATACATGTGTATGAACATGTGAAATACCCATATGTATATACACATATTTTAAAACTCATCTCATTCTTTAAATCCCTGTTTCTCTGTTGATCGATGAACCAAAGTCACTGCCCCAGTATGAGTGGTTCTCAGAGAGTCACTTTGGGACCCACTGAAAATCGACCAAAAATATATGCTGCTAGTTCATTCAAGGATTCTAGGGTGTTCCAATACTTCCCTTTCATGAAGTCCCCACTTCCCCAGGATTAGCAGTGACAGGCATACAAGGGCCCCAAGCAATGGAAGTCTGCTGTGGTTTCTCACAGTTAAAAGGAACTTCTTTCCTTATATTGAAAACAATTTATGTTTATTGTTGAAAAGGTAGAAGACGGGCACCTGGGTGGCTCAGTTGGTTAAGCGTCTGACTCGATTTCAGCTCAGAGCCTGGAGCCTGCTTCGGATTCTGTGTCTCCCTCTTTCTCTGTCCCTCCCCCACATGCACTCTCCCTGTCTCTCTCTCTCTCTCTCTCTCTCTCTCTCAAAATAAATAAAAAGTAAACGTGAAAAGGTAGAAGATACAGGTAAGCCAACATAGCAAAAGTAGAACAGTGATAATCTCAAAACTCAGAGAAAAGGATGTTAATTCTACATTCATATGCATACCCAGAGCTATAGCCCTATCTTTATCTGTATTCATATCTATGCTTTTACCCCAATCCACTTTAATATTTAAACCTCTATATTAAGATATGAATATAAGGCACACATAGCTACTCTTGCTTTCACACACACACATAAAAAAACCAAGATTGTATTGTACATAATTCTATATCACCTGAATTCTTTTGTTACCAGGATGTTGTAAATATCTTTCTATGCCAGTAAATATTATCCCGCCGTCATTTCCAGGGGTCCCTCGTATCCCATTATGCAATCTTCAGTGATTAGTTTAAACTCATGGCCCTCAAAGTGTGGTTCCGGGATCAGCATCAGCAGGAGTACCTGGGAACTTGTTAGAAATACAGATTCTCAGGCTCCTACCCACAGACCTATTGAGAGCAGAATTGGGGCCACAATCTGTGTTTAGACAAGCCCTCCAGGGGACTCTGGGGAGTGCTAACATTTGGAAACACTCTTGAACAAACTTCTCTTCCCTAGTGATTCTTAGGGGAGCACATTCCGAATTTTTGGCCCGGAACTTGCAACTTTTACCTGTGCTCACGACAGTCCGGGGGAGGAATCTTTAGAATTAAGACTCTTACAAGTCATGCCCGCTGACTTCTCATGGAGAGTGCAGTCCTTCTTCACCTCTAAATTCTACTGACTTAATCTAGATTAAGGGATTCAAGGATAAACTTGGGGCATCTGCAAAGACCTTGCCATTTTGTGCAACATTTGAAATCTGAGTGCATTTCTCTAGGGAAAAGTATACCTACCGGATTTTCAAAAAGCCCATGACCCTAAGAAGACTTTTTATTTGTTATCTTTTTTCCTATGTTTGCTGTTGTGTTTCTCCCCAGTTAGGTCAGTGAATAAAGGAGAAGCAGTCTACTCAGGGGGTCCGTGGGCACGGTGCCCAAGCAACATGCGGAATGGCGACTTTTCCCCTTTTTCATCTTTTAGTTGGTCCAAAGACCAGCCTTCTTTATCTTTTCTGGAGCACATATTTCCCATTCTCCAGATCTCCGGCTTAGCCCTACCCTGACCTCTTGTAGTAGGTGAGATGTGCATTTTTAGGCCCCGGGTAAAAATAGAATCTTTCCCCAGTCTTTCACATCTTTTCAGACTTGAGATGGGTCGGGAGGCCTGGGGGCCCAAGTGAAGGCCAAGAAAACAGAGTGGGCAGAGCGATCCTGGAGAATAAGAAAAGGAAGCGAAAGAGTTCCTTTTAGTTGTTCACCTTCCCCTCCACACGTGGGGTCCAGAGAGGTCGCCCACATGGCTGAGTTGCATGCCGAATGCAGAGCTAACTGCATACCAACATGCTGTTCTGGAATTCAGCTCTTAACAGCGGGCCACTGCAGCCGACCCAAAGGAAGGAGGAGGGTGTGACTGAGTGACCGCGAGGTCCAGGTGTCTTCAGGAGGAGAGATCGTCCAGGCTGGACTGGACACAGATGTGCTTTGTATGCGGAGTCAAAGGACCCGGCCATTTTCATCGTCTCGAAAGCCAGTATCTTAAAATTCGCCAGTCTGTGTTAAATACTTTGCTTTTCTCAGCAACGTCACCCTTCCTCGTTCTCCCCAGTCAGCCTGGCATGAGCTTGGCTGGGATGCAAGGTCAGACCATGACTTGTGTGTGTACATGTGTGTGTGCGTGCACACATGCACGTCTTCCAAGTACTCTGAGACTCTTGACGGTGTATGACATACGGCGTCGAGTCGGGGGCACTTTTAGTCCCAGATCTGTGTCGGGACGCTGTGTACGACCGTGCCAGGCCTAAACGTACCCTTCTGTTCCCCTTTCTCCTCTTCTCCCAAGAGGACGTGTGCACCGGGCTGGCCACCGACACTGATACGTGTCCCCCAGTCTCTCAGTTCCTATTGAGCTCCTGTAACTTTAAAAAGATTTAACAAAGACCACCTCCACCAGCTAAGCTGAAATAAGAATGTCTCCGGAGTTTAATGGATCAAGTAGCGGTGATAGGTTTTATGGCTCTTTTTCACTTTAGGGCATAGGGAAGAGAGAGCCGGGCAGGTTGGTTTTAAATTCAAGGATTTATGTTGTTAATCCTCCGGGCTAATTATAATTTATGGGATCTTGGCAAATTAATATGCGGTTGCTATTCAAAAGTGGAGAGCAATGTGAGACAGGCATAAACAAGCCTTGTTCATTTTTAATTTATTTCCACCAATGGAGAATATTAAATAAAATGAACACTAGGGTATTTCGCTCTGAGTTTGGTGTTCATTATTTATCTCTAAATTATGAAATTCCTATAACAACTCCTTGTTTTTTCACCAAGAACCCAGAAATAGGGAGCGATCGCATCCGGATGAGTAGGAGGCAATCAGAGTAATTCTCTCTGCTGCATTTAGGAGGGACTCAACAATAAGTGCATGGATATGTGGGTTTTCCAAGCCAGCATGTTGGTGGGGTCCAAAAGTTGGCCTTGTGCACATCAGGATGGTCTAGAAACAACTTAAATGGAGTGGGATGGGAGCTTAAAATCTAAGAAATGAGGGCAATGTGGGCGCCCGCCCTCCAAAGCAAGGACTCCAGCCCATTATGCCTGGAGGGCTTTGGAAAATCCCAGTGTACTGCTAGCCCACTGGATGCTGCTCAGGGTATGGACCCATCATAGGACTTTCAGACTTGATCACAGCGATCTCATTGAACCCAGGACTCTCATCGCATCAGCATCCCCGATGACTGTTTTCGGAGTTCTCATGCCAAGACTTCAGCTTCTCACCCAGAAGCAACTGGCAGGAGATCTTCAGCGATTGGCCACCATGCGGCCAATGGGTTCCATGTAACCTGGTAACCTGTTGCTCCACTGGAAACCAGAATGCATACCTTTCTATCCCCCCTCCACCAGCTCCCCGTCTCACTCTTTTCCCTCCCCCCGCCTCTGTCCTCTTCGCTCCAGCTGGGAGAGGCCGGCACAGGCTGCTTGGAGTGCTGTGGAAGCCTTGAGCTCTGAGCCTAAGAAGCAAGTTGGAGTCCTCCCCCCAGCTGTGCAGCTCAGATAACAGCTGGAGCAGAGAACAGACTGTTCTCTCTGCTAGAATATCTGACCCAGTTCTGGCTGGCAAAGAGACTGAATGGCTGGTACCCCAAGTCGTTCTCCTCCCGGTGTGAAGGGAGAGAAGCAGTCATTCCTCTCCACACTCTACCCCCCACCCCGCCCCGACACTCCGTTCCAACCCCTTCTCTCTCGACCACACTTTCTGCATTGCTGTTACGCTCCTATTTTGTCTTCTTGTCGGCAGAAAAATGAGGACCGTTTTCAACAATGCTGAAGAAGAGATGGAATGTTTTGCTTTGAGAGGGAGGCTAGCATGGAAAGGCAAGGATTTCTGGATTCTGACAGGTCCCAAATCCAGTCCCCCTGCCTTCGGTCAGATGGGTGTTGTCGGGCAAGTGATCTGACTTCCCTGAGCTTTGGCATAAGTGACCTGAGAACACCGTTGTTGGTCTTGGGGATTGTTATGAGAAACAGGATATCGAGAAGCACCTGGCACATTGTCTACCCTCGACATGGTCAAGAAATGGTAGCCCCTTAGGTACCCCACCGTGTACATAAGTTCCCAGCAAGTATGTGTAGAACCGAGTTGACCAGAAGAGATGGCATGTACCTTTAGCACTCAGAGAGGATCATAGATGCCTTGACTCTCCGAAGGTATCCCAAGTCTTGGTGGCAGTGAGTAAATGTGACAAATCATGTAAATATCCCCCACTGCCGTTGGTTCATGCGTCTTTGTGATATGAACAAGGATTCATGATTTATAAGCAGCCTGGCATTGAGACATGGAAGTCTCTCGGTACCTGCAGATTTTTTTCTTCATTGTTGTCTGTCAGGTTTTATTTTTGTTTGGGAAAACAGCAGGAAGTCCAGCCCGCGTATTGACAGAGCACCTGGCTTCGCAGGAGTTTCTTATTCAGAAGGTCTTTAGCTTAATCGTTTACTGGCGAGAAGATACTCCATTTTCTGTATTATTTAGGAATGAAAATTTAAGCCTGCCTGAGATCATGTACTCAGTACATTCTATAATAGTTTGATTTTTTTAATGTTCATTTAGTTATTTTGAGAGAGAGAGAGAGAGAGAGAGAGAGACAGAGAGAAAACAAGTGGGGAAGGGGCAGAGAGAGCGGTAGAGAGAGAGTCCCAAGCAGTCTCCACACTATTAGCACAGAGCCGGACTCGGGCCTCGAACCCACGAACCATGAGGTCATGACCTGAGCTGAAATCACGAGTCAGACACTTAGCTAACTGAGCCACCCAGGCACCCCCTATATTACTTTTGGTTCGTTAATCAATGGTTATTAGGGTTTTCCTTTTTTAAGTACTTTTCTGAAGGAGTATAATGTAGGACTAATCCCAGAAATTTAAAAATAAATAAATAAATAATAGCAATCCTGCAAAGTTCTAAAAGAAATGCAATTGATGACTTCCGGGACAAAGCAGCATGGGTAATGTCCAGGCAAGGGGGACAGAAGACCAAGGTGTCACAGTGGCACAAGTGTGCAATCTCATCATATAATAGAGTTTCGTCCAAAGAACATTTATCGTTTTCATTTATTGACCACAAGTTCCCAAAGACCCAGGGCCTGATAAGGTACAGATTTGTGCAATAGCCTCCATCCTGAATTCAGATTCTAGTCCCACCCATGAACCATCAACTCAAGCTCTGTAACTAGGTCAAGCTAATCAGGCCCCTCTCTTTTTGAGGAGGGATGGTCTCGTCAGACCCTGTGAGGCACCTCCCACCTTCTGTCTGGCGGGTGACCCAGTGAGCTCCCCAGCCATTCACCCATGCTCAGACTTGCCTGTGCCCGGGACTGGACACAGCACAGGTTTGGTCTGAGACTCTTACCTCCGTGCCTCCTTCTTAGCTTGCTACATCTTGATTAAAGGTATCACCTTTAAATCACTAGCCCCTCCTTCCTTTTTGTTATTTGTGCACATCAAAATCAAGGATTTTGGTTCAAGTCGACTGGCCCATCAAAAGTGTTCTCTATTTGACTTACAGGTAGGAAATCATCTTGGTAAATAAAGAAAGCTCTCTGATGTCAAGGCCCCATCCCCTTAATGCTGAGTATTAGTGAAGCTCATGACGGACCCAAGGAGTGAAAGAGACGATGCAACGGCTCAATGTTGTTTCCCCGCACAAATTCATATGTTGAAACCTACCCTCTAATGTGATGGTCCGAGAAGGTGGAGCCTTTTAGGGGTAATCAGGTTCTGGGGGCAGAACCCTCATGAGTAAGATTAATGCCATAGAAAAGAGGCTTGAGAGAGATCCCTTGCCGCCCACCGTGTGGGCATTGAGAAGTCTGCGACCCCAAAGTGGACCCTTTACCCAACCATGGTGGTGTTCTGACCTGGGACCTCCAGCCTCCAGAGCTGTGACAAATACAATTCTCTTGTTTACAAGCCACCCAGTCCGTGGTATTTTTTTTACAGCAGTACAAAGCAAGAGCATTGGTGGGCCTTTTTTCTCTGTTGTTAGCCTGGGCCCGGGACACTTTTCTGGGAAATGTCCAGCTATGGAACACCTTCTGTCGGGGGGTTTCCAGCTTCCCAGCTGCCTGCTTTTCTTGTGACCCCTTTTCCTCTGCGACTTCTTCAATGGGTACTCTCTACACACTTTTCCCGGAAAAACAGGAGCAAAGCATCACCCTTCTGCCAACAAAATATTTCTGATCGTTGGTACCTCGGCTTTATTCTTCACTCTCCCACTACATAAAAGACTTAAAAAAAAAAAAGAGCCCTTGCACGAATGTTTGCACATCATTTAAATATTCATTTCCATTAATTTATTCATGGTTGTAAAGTTTATTACCTAGAATATAGAGCCATAGAATTTTAGAGCCAGAAGACACGAGAGAAATCCTCTGGTCCCGGCTCCTCGTTTTACAGATGAGGAAACTGAGGTGAGGCGAGCGCAGGCAGCGGCCCAAGGTCAAATTCTGAAGGGCAGGCACTGGGAGGCCCGCCCTCGAGGCTCCACAGTTGGGCCTCTGCCAAAGGCACTTGTGCGTAGCTGAAAGCCATCTTGCTCCCCCTGGCCCAGACAGGCTCGTTCCTGTGCCCTCTCCTGTTTTGTCGTTCTCTGTCAAGCGCGTGTCGAGTGCCAGCGCGGTGCTCGGTGCGGTGGTGAGGGACGCGGAGCTCACAGCGTGCACACGTGTGATTACAAAGTGTGATAAGGGCTCCCAAGGAAATAAACAAGGTCTGTGTGTGTCGGACTCCTGTAACAGAGGACCACAGACCGGGTGGCTTGTGAACAATAGAATTTATTGCCTTGCGGTTCTGGAGGCTGGAAGTGCGACCCTCTTCTTCCAGGTGCAGGCTGTCTACTTCTCCTGTGTCCCCACATGGCAGAAGGGGCGAGGGAGGTCTCTGGGGCAGAAGAGGGTTGGAGAAGGCAGAGGAAAGACTCCCAGGCGAGCACGCATTGCACGTCAAGAGCCAGGTCCCCTTAATAATCATCTGCTCTCTGTTGAACCGTAAGCCAGGGTCTCTCGGTGCTCGGAAGTGACCTTCGCGTTGGGGCAGCGGGGCCGGATGTCAATTCTAATGTCACAACTCCTGCTTCACGGGCGCTCTCTGTGTCTGGCAGGAGGCTCCCGTCATCCATGCTGGACGTGGTTGCTGCCGTCTGGCCCATTTTCCAAGCTGGGGCTTCGAGAGGTCAGGTGACCTGTAGTGAGGGGTAGACCCAGGATTTGGAAACAGGCCGCTCCAGAGCATGTGTCCCCAACTGCTGCTTCATCATCAAACATACATACTATGGGTTGAACCGCGTCCCCCACGCTGATAGGTTGACACCTGAACCCCTGGGCCTGTGAATGTGACTTTATTTGGAAATAAGGTCTTTGCGGGTGCCATTGAACTAAGTCGAGGTCATTGAGCAAGACGGATATGCTCTGGAGACTTGCTGTACACCATTGTACCTGTGGTCAACCCCGACATAAGCTTAGACTTAAGAGGGTGCAGCTTGTGTTAAGCGTTCTTACTCTTAACAATATACATATTGCTGTCTACTGCAGGATATACTGGATTGGGATGCGACCTAAATCCAATGAGTGGTGTCTCTGTAGGGGACACGAGAGGGAGATTTGGAGAGACCCGGGCACGCGCGCGCACACACACACACACACGTGGGCAAGGACACCACGTGAAGGCCGAAGCAGACGCTGAAGTCTTGCTGTTCCTGGCCCAGGGGCACCAAGCATTGCCAGCTGCCACCAGAGGCTGGAAGAGGCCATAAGGGATCCCACCCTAGAGCATTTGGAGGGAGCACAGCCCTATGGAGACCTTGATTTTGAACGTCAGGCCTCCAGAATGGTGACAGAATACGTTTCAGTTGTTTTAAGCCAGTTTTGTGGCACTTTGTGACGGTAGCACGGAGGACCTAACACAGCTCCCCTTCTTAGTTTACCAAAGGGCATCCGAAGATGTGCCCTTTAATCCAATGAACCAGCCACGCCAGGCAGGAGCCCAGCAGCTGGACGCCCCACCTAGGGGCGGTGGGTAGCACAGGTGGCCTGCCTCCTTCTTTTAACGCGCATAGATGTTGTGGTTCATGTTTCCCGGCCCACTGGCGATGACACAGAGGGAGTAGGGGGGATGCAGACAAAATTATGTACATCTCAAGGGCAGTTAGACAATTAGCTCGCCCACAGGAACACTGCAATATGCACAATATTTGCTTTCCCAGCAAAGCCAAGTGCAAGTTCCTGCCTGCCCTGATGACCCAGTGTCCCTCCAGTGCAGGAAGGGACCAGGTCCCTCAATGCTGCCGGCTCCCACCCTCTGCTGCCACGAGGCTTTAACTCTTTCCTATTCCTCACGCTCTTAGATAGCCCATACAGCCATTGCCAGGTGGAGTCAAGTGGGGTCGTTCTAGTTGATGGTCCCCTGCCTTTACCGGAATTCTCTCCAGCAATCACTGGCAGCAGAATCCATAAAGATGTGCACAGCCCGTCTCTCATCTTCAAATAATAATAAAGGAAAGAGTTTGTACCTTGTCGCATTCCAACAAGTATTTGAAATAGCCCATCAGGATTTGGTGCAGGTGGTCAGGAAGTAGGAAGGACACAGAGGGTATGGAAATGAACATGGGGTCGAGAGTTAGGCCAGGACTCCAAACTACGTGTGCTCTTATTACAAGAAAGCCCTGATTTGTCTTCAGGCCTCCTGGCAGCCTCCCATGGGCTGGGAAAGACCATCCTTTATGCAATTTACGGTATCTATAAACACAGAATAAGCCGGTAGTTCAGGAAAAGGCCAATCTTCTCATGAAGGAACTAACAGGGCCACGAAGCTGTGCGCCTGCAGTAGCCTCTTGGACTCAGGTGGGCTCCACGAGGCCTCCCCCTACCCCCGTCCTGGCCCCACTTAACGATAAAACTGAGCTGGAAGATTGCTCCGACCTGGTACAGAATTTTTAAGCCATAGGAAAAAAAAAAAAAAGACCACCAAGGATCCAAATTGACCCAGTCATGAGGGAAACGGAGAATGTGCCCCAAGCTTCCTCTGCCCGATTACGATGTGCTAGCATGGCGGGAGGTGGGGGGTGGCTCTCGTTTGCAAACGAGTTTTTCCCTATTTCAAAGTAATGCGGTTCAGTGAAGAAACATTTAAAAATCTTTGAGAGGGAGAAGAATTGCTCATAATCTCGCTGGCTCTAGGTGACAACATATGCGTTCCTGCCAGTCTTTTCTGTGGTGCGCGGTATTCGTGTCACATTGCGATCCACCACCGCGTGCCGTTTAGCACACGGTTGTCGTCTTTCCCTAACGGTATACATTTCGGCGTGTTGTGCTAAATGCTTTTTAATTGCAGTTCTTAGTGGCTGATATTCCATGGAGGGGATGCCTCACCCCGTATTTACCCAGTCCTGTGTTGCTGGGCATTTAGATGGTTTTAAATACTTTTGCCGTCAGAAAGAGCTTTCTGATAAACATCTTTGTGCATAAAGCAGCTTCCAAAGTTCCCATTATGTCTTTAGGATCGTTTCCCAGAAATGGAATTACTAGGTCAAAGGTTGAGCACATTTTTTAAAGGTTCCTGAGACACATTCCCAAACTGCTCTCCGAAAGGTTTGTAGTGATTTAAATGATCTAAAGCAGCATTTGTGAGCACAGTTTCTTCTAACCAGTATGGAGTGCTCATTAAACAGAATCATGACTAATATGATAAACAAACAAACGGCATGTTATTGTTGGCTTGCAGTCTTATTGTTCCCCGCTTGAAAGGGGCAAATTTGGAGAATCCAAAGAAACACAGCAGAAATTAAATTTATGGACTACATTAACCTACCCTTTTGGATCGGATGATGGTTTCTAAAGCGGTCTCCATAGATTAATGGATGATAAGTGGATGCTGAAGAGAAAGCGTATTTTGGAGAACCTTGCAGTGATTCCTAGCAGGGATTGCGTCCTCTCTCAAAGTCCCAGTACCATTGGGCTCCGTGAGTCTGATACTTTGTAGCTGCTTTATAAATCCGTATTGAAGCAAAACCCGTCATTCACATGTCTTGCAGGTTTTCAAAGTATGTTTTACATCAAGAATCTTATTTTGCCCATGAGTTGACCGAGACATGGGTTCCGCAGGTTGCCTAAGACACACACACACACACACACACACACACACACACACACACACACAGGTTAAAAGTGGTGCTGCGGGGTGGCGATGGGACGCCACACTTTCTGCCTCTCCTTGACCCTTTGCCACCTCCTTGCTCTCCATCAGGATCACAGTAGCTGACTTCTCCGTGATGCCGAGCTGCTCTTCCCTCCAAAGTGGGGCAGGACTGGGCACCCGTGGGCAGTGCGACCCTTCTTCCCCGTCACCAGCATCCCCTCTGCATGTCACCAGTGCCCAGAATATAAGGACTCTTCATGACAAGAGACCCCATTAGCGGTAGAATCTATCGAACATGGTGTCCAGAGCAAAAACCCCGGGGTTGCTGTTCCGAATCGCTACAAACTTGGTGACTTAGAACAACAGGTGTTTCTTCGCTCACTGTTCTGGAAGCCAAAAGTCTGAAAACAAGGTGTTGACAGGGCCACACTGCCTCCGCAAGCTCTGGGGGAGAATCTCTGCTCCTTCCAGCTTCTAGTGGCTGCAGAGTTCCCTCTACAGCCCTGGTCACATGGCCTCCTCCTGTTCTGTCTGTGTGCGTCTCTCTTGTAAGAGCTCTTCTCCCTGGATTTGGGGCTCACCCAGAAAACCCAGGAATGTCTCCACATCGCAAAATCCTTGACTTAATGACACCTCTGTAGACCTTTTCTCAAATAAGGGCACATCCACGGCTTCCAGGGATTTGGCACGGATGTCTTTTGGAGGGTCGTTTTCTGCCTGCCGTAGCCCTTGAAGTTCATTGCTCACCACATGAATTTCATACCTGTGAAAACTCCTAACGTGTTACCTGTCCCGTGGCCCCGCACTCAGTGCCAGCTACTGTGGGGTGATCTTCTCCTGTTGTGTTTACAACAGAATATACAGCACGCTTTAGACAGAAAGCGTTTTCGACGGGTCCGTAGACTGAATTCTGAGGTTCATTTTTCCCTTGACTGAGGCACATAACTGAACCTCTGTTTGCATGACTATAAAATGGGACCGACATCTTGTCCATTTCCAGGTATTAGCTGGGTATCCACGGGGATAACATGAGACGCTGTTGTGTGAATGGTAGAGGGCAGTAGGATTTTGAAGACTGAATCCGGATCCCCAAAGATGGGAGGTGGGTCTTGGGGGCTCACGCCCAAGGGAAGCTGGACGTTGTTGGTAGGAGTGATTCAGAGAAAACGATCCGCATCGGCGGCTTTCCGCAATTGCTAGGCGTCCGCGCTAGATTCGATTGGGAAAACTAGGTTAGCGCCGAGAAAAGGCCATTACTCTTTAAAGGCGGTCACTCCTCCCTAATAATAAATAAACCAAACATGAAGATATTAAAACAATTCGTTCTCAGCATTGGAAAAGAGGCCGTGTGTGCGTGTGCGTGTGTGTGTGTGTTTTAATATCCCACCCAGCCCACCAAGCCCCCACCCCAGGAACTCCAAGATTGAGCAAAATCCTACTTATGTGCTACGGATTTAATATAGCATCAGGCTCCTCTAGGTACAATAAAATACCAAGTTAAGAGTATTAATTCCTTACGACCCTGATGGGTCCCAGCTGTGCACACGCATGTAGGGTGTGAGGGTGTGCTCAGCGGGTACAGGTGCTGACGGGGCTGTTCCGCCTCGGAGCCCATGTGCTCACAACACAGCTGTCTCAAATCCTCCGCCACTTGCTTAAAAACCTCTATGAAGTTGTACCGCCTCTGGGCACAATTAAAAGCTGTATACTACATTTCATCAGGTAGTGTTAGAAATTTAGGCTGAGCCAAAAAAGAAAAGGGAGAAGGTGGGAGGGAGGAAGAAACGACTCCCTTGTTAAGGTGGCATTAACCTCCTTACCCCGGCTATTGAAACAATAAAGCTTCCAAAAGCCACATAGAACCCCAGGAACAGAGCATGGAAAAGGTGTGACAAAGCTGGGCACTTCTCTTCTCTCTTGCTGTCTCTCTTCCTTCTTCTTTCTCTCTCTTCTTTTTTCTTTCCCAGTCCTCCCCTCCTCCTTTCCCTCCTTCCTGCCTTCTTCCCTCTTTCTCTCCTTTCTCAATTAGGGGCCAAGTCTATCTGCAGGAAAAACCATAGGTGAGGTCTCTCCGTGAAAATGTGACCAGCCAAGCTGAATGGCGGAAAGCCCAGCTTGAGGTCTCCTCGCAGGACAGGGACCAGAGCACCTCGCCCACTTTTGCTTGGGGAGTGAGGCCACACCCCGCTCACCACTCGTGGCATGGAGGCACCCTTGCCGTGACAACCCAGTGAAGCCAGGTCTTCATGTGCCCATTTAACAGACACAGCTGCTGAGGACCATCCTTCACTATTAAGTGTCAGAGGCAGGAATCAAATGCCTCCCGTGGCCTCCCTGTCCACGTGGTCATTGCCTTCAACTCTGGGATTCCCGTTGTCCCTTCTCTTCTTCCCTCCCGAACGGTAGGTGCCAATGGGCATTCTCTCCTTTCTGTATGCAGTCTGTCCTCCTAGGGGAAAAGGCCTGATCTTACCATTTCTAACCTGTACCCAGACAGTGTTGTAGACCGGATTCCCTGCTGTATAAGAAAGAAGAGGGACAGGAAAGCCCCCAAGCACAGTTTGGTGTGAGAGAGAGCTCCGTTCTTCTGTTAGCATTCCCAGCCAGGCCAGCTGAAAGGCTGTCAAGCATGTGGGGATTCCTGGCCTCAGTGGGGATGGAGATAGGGGTAAGCGGGGACTGAGACTCACATTCGACGAGGTTCTGTTTCCTGTTTCCCGGCACTGTTCTGGGCTCATCCGTATACCCGTTCATTATGCTTCCCGACAGCTCTGTCCCTTCAGAAATTCTTGTCCCGAGATAATGAGGATAATAAGGAAATTGAGACCCACGAGGGTTTAGTAACTCATCCGTGGTCACATCCAAGAGGTGGCAAAGCCAGCAATAAAAACAGCTTGACGACGATGCTCCAGACTTTTTTCCTTCTATTCCTCTTACCCACGGCCTCCTAGAATCTAGACCCTTCGCCTGGGAACATGAAATCCTGTGAGTGGGGTGAAATAATGCCATTTAAAAAGCAAGCACCTTATAAAGAATTATGTCAAGCTGATTCCCTGAATCCTGGGAAAATTCATATCCTTGTGCCATCCGATTAGTGAATCAAATGAAACTGATTGATATACAGCAACAGTAGTTAAGAACCGGGCAGCCTTTGCCGAGGTTTGATTAAACCGATACCCTTGATCTCCTGCTGTATCAAATCACAGGCGAATTGGTACCATTAGGATGAATTACTACAAGAGGCCCTGCAAAGCCGAGCTAAATAAACTCTGCCTTTCCGAGCCCCGTGATTGTCTTATTAAATAATTTCTTTGCCTCTTAAGTGTGGACTCAGAGCACTGGCACTCTGAAAGCCCTCCTGATTAACTATAGCCTTGGCCTCAAGTTGATTTTATAAACTTCGGATGGTGCCCCAGAGGGTGAAGCTTCCTGTTGTCAATTCTGCCTGTTGCTATAGATACCGAACTTCACAATCAGTAATTAGAGCGTGCCCCCTGCCCCAGAACTGGTCAAACGGTGCAGAGAGCTCAGCAAATGGTCTTAAAAGCATCCGCGCCGGCATGGAAATGCACCTCCAATGGTGACGGGGTTTGTTTTATTCATGGACTTCTTGAAAAAAAAAAAAAGAGAGAGAGAGAGAGAAAGAAAAAATCACTGGTTTATTGGAAACCATAGCAAAATAGAAGTGATTGTCATGCTTTTTAAAACACGACTGAGTTTTCGTATCGTGAGACGTTAAGAATTAAAAAGAAAGGGGTAGAATGTAGGGCAGACCAAAGATGGTCCTGTTTGATCTGCTACAGGAAGGACAGAGTTAATCCCCATTCTGATTCAGTATCTCTCATAGTCTGCCCCAAGTATATCCCACAGCCCTCCCCACCCAGCCCCAGAAAGAAATTGTAAGGGAGATTTCTTGTGGAATGGTGAGGACGTTAAGGGAAACTCACTGTTGGTGGCAAACAAGAAAAGGGGAGAGGTTGGGCTTACTTTATTTCATGGCGCAAACCAGATGTGGAACACTTGTGTCCTAAAGCATTTTGGTCAAGAGAAGACTAAATTGGTTAGGAAGTGTGCAATTTTGCAGGTGTTATAGAAATATAAACCACTGTCTCCATGCTCTGTTCCCTAAAGGGGGTGAGAAATGAAAAGGAAGGTTTGCAAAGACACCTTGCTGGACGCTTGTCTATCTTAATTTAAAGTAGCATCGCCGTCTAGTTTTTAAGCTGAAAGAAAGAGAGGGTTAATGATTTTCCCCAGGTCACCCCGTTTTTGTCACACAGCTGGGAGGGAAATCCTTGTCTGACCCCAAAACCAAAGAAAGCTTTCCCGTCTTTTAAGGAAAATTTTTTTTTTTTAAAGAAAGACTTTTTACCAAAGTATCTTGGTATCTAGGCATCCTGTTAGGGACAGCCTCTCACTTGATCCATTTCTCCATTTTGAAAATATATCCTGGAATTCAGAACGATGCTTACTTATTTTGAGATCATCTTAAGATTTCCTTACAAACGTACCCGACAGCAGTGATCTGCCAGGACAAGAATTCTGTGGACACTTCCAAGTCACTGTTGATTGTGGTTTTTTATTCCTTTAAAACCTCCCTAAATGCCTTGTTAATTCCCAACACCCCGAGAACACTTCGTAAATGCTCACAGCACCCAATAGCATGGGAAAGTAAATGGCTTACGAGGATGATTTTGGAGGTGCAAATAAAGCTTTTGAAGAGACCATGTTATCTTAAAGCCTGACGTCGTAACAGCCAGGTAATCCCGCCTTCCTTAATGTGGCATTTTTATAGGATCCAGAACTCCCAGAGTCAGATTATGTTGATTTCAGCTTCTCTGTCCAAGTGCCGGGAGCCTGGACTCTGACTGGAGTTGAATCCATCTGTCTGGCAAAGAAAGGCAGCCTGACAACACCTTTCCTACATCCTCCCAAGGGAGTCAAGTTCTGGGCAATGATTCTAGAGCGACTCTCTTAGAGCAGAAATCATGGCCGCAATTGGGGCAGTTCTTGGACTGAACACTAGTTTGGACTGAGAAGGTCCTAAGAAGGGATCTTGTCCTCGCTTCTACGGGCACAGGGGGAAACAAATCAGCCAACTCGATGTTAGCATCCTTATTGATAAAAAGCACTCATACGCATTTCAAACACGTTTTTTTTTTTTTTTTGCACTTAATTTCTGTCATAATCTTGTGAGGTGGGTAATTGTCTGTTTTCCATTTTTTCAAGTTTTTCATTTTTCAAATGGTTACTGGGTTTTTCTACAAAGCAAACAAACAAACACCCAGGCACTGAAGTTCTGCTCGGTGTCCTGCAAATGCACATCACAGCTCCCGTGATGGCAACAGGAATTAGTAGGTTCCAAATGTCTATTGTGGAGATGTTGAAAACCCTGCTCAGAGTAACATAGCTTTGGGGCAGTGTTGGGATTTATCATTTTTTTTAACGTTTATTATATTTGAGAGACAGAGCGAGTGCGAGCAGGAGAGGGAGCAGAGCAAGAGGGAGGCACAGATTCCAAAGCAGGCTGCAGGCTCCAGGCTCCCAGCTGTCAGCACAGAGCCTGACGCGGGGCTCGAACTCACAAGCCGTGAGATTATGACCTGAGCCTAAGTCGGACGCTCAAGCGACTAAACCACCCAGGAGCCTCCAGTGTTGGGATTTAAATATGAGTCGGTTAGAGGGCGCCCGGGTGGCTCATTCGTTAAGCCTCTGACTTCTGCTCAGGTCATGATGTCAGGGTTGGTTGAGTTCAAGCCTGTGTGCTGAGCTGTCAGCGCAGAGCCTGGAGCCTGCTTCCGATTCTGTGTCTCCCTCTCTCTCTGCCCCTCCCCCGCTGGTGTTCTGTCTCTCCCTCTCTCTCAAAAACAAATAAACATTAAAAAATGTAAATATGGGTCTATCAGCCTTTGCAGCATTATGATGTCACTTTGGGCAAACAATTAACATTTTGAATAAACTTTTTACTCCTCCACGTTGAAATTACAGAAAGTGATCATCAAAGGTTTGGTGTCTTGTTTATCGCCTGTCTTCTCCAGAAGACTGTAATCTCCGTGAGGGCAGGAGTCCGGCTACTCTGGCTTTCTCCTGTGTCCCCATCACCCCTTTCCATACACGGCATAAAGTCCGTGTCTAGTAAACATTTAATGATAATGGATAAACACACACAAAGTGATCTGTGATCTCCTGTACAGTGATAAACAGCATAAGGAGATAAGAAAACTGTGCTTGGGATTTCAAAAAAGAAGGGATTTCTTCCAGGCCAGGGGATGGAAGGTTGAGTGGTAGATTCTGAAATGACTTAACGGAGAAAGAAGATTTGGACTGAGGTTTGGAATCAAGTAGGGCTTGGGCTTTGTTTGGGAGGACGTTCCGAGTAGAAGGATGGGAGGACGGCAGTACGGGTAGAAACGGATCACTGTAGGTAACGTAGCTTTGGGAGCTGGGCACAGAAACAATGGTGGGGAGTGGAGTAAAATGGGAGAGGCTGGAGAGGTGGATGAGCTCCGGGCTGGATCCATGAATGTGGGGCGTCTTGAACAGGAATCTGTTGTGCTCAAGGCTGTATTCCAAGGAGGTCAGTGTGGAACCCCGGGTGTGAGATGGAGAGGGGTGGGAGTGCCATTTGTGTGTTGCCGTTGTTTAGAGAAGGCAGGAAGTAGGCACCTGGCTTACATGCTCATTCTTTTTGTTTTAAGCGAGATTTTTTTTTAACTTAGATTTTTAAAAACATATGTGTAATTAAACCATTCACTTTCTAATAGATCATACTTTGGCACGGTTCAAAGCCAAAACTATGAGATAGAAAATGTATGTATGTATACATATTTATGTGTGTGTATATATACGTATATATATATATATATATATATATATATATATATATATCAAATCCATAGATGTGCTTTTTTCTTCACGTATTTTCAGATCTCTCTCTACCCTTTTCCTTTAGCGCCTAATTCCTCTTCTGAACCAATGTTACCATTTCCTTGTATATCCTTCTAGACATTTTTATGCATTTACAAGACAATATGTTTATATATTCTTTTACCCTCCCCTTCACTACACTATTCACACCTTGCTCTTTTCCCTTGACAATACATCTTAGAGATGGTTCCAAATCAGCATATAAATGATTTCTTCATTTTTTAACAACTGCTGAGTATTCCACTGTGTGGATGCTTCATAATTCAGTGAACCGATTCGCCATTGATAGACGTTTGGGTCGTTCCCAGTCTTTTGCTATCACAAATTGTGCCGTAGCGCGTAACCTTGTGCTGACATCATTCCTCCCGTGCGCGAGTGTATTTGCAGGATAGAGTCCTCCAAGTAGCCGTGTTGGCTCAGAGAGGATGCACTGGGGCATTTTCACAGATATTGCCAGATTGCCCTCCACAGAGGTCGTTCTGATGTACGCTCCCAATAAGCAACATACCAGGGTTAGGGCGGAACTTTAACTGGAGGGGTGGACAGAGACCACATGGGGATGGGAAGCTGCGAGTGAATGCCCTCCCCACATGTACTTTAAGGAGAACTATTTTGGTGGGAGCACGGAAGTTGGGCCGTGCAACAAAGAAGGCTGGACTCGGGGCAGCAAATGAGTATAGACTGCAGTAATGCAGGTGAGACTAGAAGAAGGTCGGGGCTGTTAGCGGAGCAAGAGAGATCCAAGGCATCGGAGAGACCCGTCACTGATGAGTGAGAGGCGGGATGTGGGGAACAAGGAGGGAAATCCTAAGGATAATTTTGGCGTTCGTTGAGGCTGTTATCTAATAGGGACCAGGGGGCAGGAAGAGTTTTTAGGAAGAAGTCATTGGTTTTGGCTTGATGACAATATGGCCACCCCCCTCCCAGAAGCATTTGAGCAGGGGCTCAAAGTTCTTTGTAGCAACTCCACTCTTTCCTGATCCCACCCAGAAATCTTTCCTATCACTCTTAATCCCTATGGGTTTGAGTAAGCACCTAATTTTATAGTTCAAAATCTCATAAGAGCCAAAAAGATTTTTTTTCCAGGTTTTAGATGCTTTTGAAAACATTGCTTTTTTTTTTTTTAAATCTATTTATTTATTTTGAGAGAGAGACAGTGAGAACAGGGTAGGCGCAGAGAGAGAGAGAGAGAGAGAGGGAGAGGGAGAATCCCAAGCAGGCTCCACACTGTCATTGCAGAGCCCGATGTAGAGCTCAAACTCATGACCCATGAGACCATGACCTGAGTCGAAATGAAGAGTTGGACGCTTAACCGACAGCCACCCAGGCGCCCCAAAAGTGCCTTTTTAAGACTCCCAACCACCCTGTAAAGTCACCATCATTCTCCTGTTAAAGGCAAGAAAGAAAACCAAGCCTCAGAGAGGTTAAATAGCTTGGCCAAGGTCACGCAGCTATGAAGGAACTGTGCCAAGGCTTGGATCCAAGGTAACTTGAAATCTCGAGCTTTGTAACTTACTGATTTCAATAGCAAATTCAGTGAGACAGAGGGGTCTGCGCATTTGTTTCCAAAGGCTAATTTTACTTGACTGTGAAATTCTAATCTGTTAACAGCATCCTATTTATTTCTAAAGTGTTGGGGCAAATTTGCCAAATTTTGAAAAGTCCATTTGTGAGCCAGTAGGATTCGGTCTGAAGTTGGGGATAACCGCGCCTGTGGGGGAGGCTCGGTCTCCTTACATATTTTAGTTCAGTGGGACTGGGAAAGGCCACAGAGTATGAAGGTGGTCATTCAGTGGCCCAGGCAAGAAGGCCTGACTCCCCCCGCACAAAGGCACCATTGTTGCCCAGCGTGAAGGGAGCGGAGGCGTCACCAAATGGGGCCGAGTGTCACTTCTCTGGGTTAGAGATGTTGTTTTCCATTCACTGGTAAACAACAGCCCAAGTTCATTGTCCCGACAAAGAACTCTGTTTCTTCTTTTATGCTGAGAGTTTGCAAGTTCGGATCTTGATAGGAATGCTCTTGAAAAATCCCGGTGGCCACATGTTGCCAAGTATATATCACAACAGGGACTGTTCCAGCGCTTAACCTTTGAAAGGGACTGTCCTAGCGCTTAACTTTCACAAGTATCCAGATGAACCTCACAGAGAGTAGGGAGAAACCAACCAGTAGGTCCTGCACTTGCAAAATCTCCAACACAACATTAAGATTTAGTTTCAGGGTGCTCACCAGTATTAAGGGATTGTCTAATAAGGGATGCATGCTTTCTGAACATGCGTGGAGGCCTGTGCCTCTCATTGCCTTCAAGTTCAGGGCCTGTACAGTCTATCTCCTATGGAACAATCCGGGTATACCAAAAACAGGAGAAAACCATGCAGCGTGGGTAGAAAAAAAAATCGTTTCAGATAATAATAAAGCGAGTGCATGATTGTGTCTTAAAAGCTGCACATGTTAGGCTTAGACTGGAGAAAATGGCAGCTTATTTTTAAAGGATGCTATATTTATGCTTAAATAATTTGGATGACTTCCACCTGGGAAATTTTCAGGGATGTTCAATATTCCTTTAGACATTGCTTTCTGTGCCTGGCCCTATGCTTACAGTTTATCAGAATCTACAGCTTTTAACAGGTTCCTTCATTCATTCATCAATCAATTAAATGATTAGCACCTAATGTGTCAGGCCCCATGCTTGGCTCTGAGGTTCAAAGACAGTTCAGTGCTCAAACTGTTCATGGGCCTGTGGAAAGAGAAGGACTCATGGGTCCCGCGGGAAGAGAAGGACTCGTGGGTCCCGCTGGTGAAAAGGTGGGGACGAGCCTGCCTGGAGTGAATTCTCGGCTTCGCTGCTCACAGGCTGGGTCTTCTCGACGGCGGTCACTTCGCCTCTTATGTCTCAGTTTCCTTACCTGCAGAATAGAGAGCACAAAAATAGCTAACATTTATTGAGCACTCACTCTGTATTAGTGCCTGCCATGAATTAATTAATGTATTTCTCGGCATAACCCTGTAAGGTTCCATTTTTATGTCCACTCCCATTTTATAGACAAGGCACAGAAAAGGGTCTTGCCCGAGCTCACAGCCACCAGTTGGTGGACTCAGGATTTCAAGCCCAGAGTATCTGATTCAGGAGCCTGTGCACTTTTCTATTCCTCCAGCAGTACCTAAGGCAGGGGGACTAACTTAGCACAATGCCTGCCGCTTAGCTCTCAAGAGATTTTTTTTCCCGTTAGTTAAATATTAAATAATATGTGGCATGCTAGTTAACACTAATTATAAGTAAGTGCGTTCGTGTTACAGGGACAGAAGGCTGCAAAGGAAAGCCAAGTTCAGGTGTGGCAGAGGGTGGGGTCGGTTTTGCACAGGACAGAGTCTCTAACGGCTTCCTAGGGAAGGTGTCATCGGGCTGGGTGTTGAGACACCAGAGGCCAGTCAGGACTGCAGAGCGAATGGGTGCCACGTACTGGTGCTCCAGCAACGCTCAGAACACCCAGAGAACGTTGACCCTGCCTTCATGGGGTTTGTAGTCGTATGGCTCAGCATTGAGGGAGCAAAGGACAAATGAATGCACTGCAGCAAGGGAGAACCAGTTAAGTGTGATGAAAAACTCCAGGTTCACGCCTTCTGTGGTACAGATGCAATCTCTATGTTGCTGGGCTGTGATCTTGTCCGTATGCTCCCTGGCGGTGCTTACAGATTCCCACGTTCTCTGAACAGACATAAGCTACTGCTGGTGTGTTGGCCAAGGAAGACCTGTTGCCTTTGAAACGGAAAAGGGGACAATGGCTGCATGCCAACCAGGGGCCTCTGTTTTCTTGGCCATCAATGGAACTACTGAGATGTGTAGGATTTCATAAAAAGGACGTTTATGTAATTCTTTTCTGGATAAGATTATCTCACAAACAGACCACACAATAGCCAGCAGGTATAATTTCCTATTTGATTTCACTCCTAAAAAAAAAAAAAATGGGCTCCGGCTGGAAGTTGGCCAGACCCTATCCCACCCCTCCCTTCCAGGTCTTTCTTCCCAAGTGGGGATGTTGCCTCCTTCTCAAATTAACGAGGAAGATAATTCCGCGAGACTCCTGCTGGACGCTCCCTTTCTCAAGGTCGGTTTGTGAGAGGGAGACACAAAATAGCAAAAGAAGACGCTATACTCCAAAGAGTCATTAGTCTTTGACTGAAATATATGCTTGGAAAAGACATTAGCTTGTCAATGAGGGAAAAAAAGGGAAAGTTCAAGAACACGAGTCTCCATATTTCAGGATCTAGTCTCCCAACCCAGATGAAAAAATGAAAATGTCATTTGTATTATTCTGTGGACATTAGATCTAGCAAATACTTTTCAGTCAGTGTACGAAATTGTAAGCAATATCCCTGAATGCCGTCATTCCAGTTAAGTCTAGAGTAGAGAATAAAGGGGGGGGGGACACCCAGAAGCCCATAAATCAGTTCTTGAACAATAGTATATTAAATGATAACCTTGTCATATTTTAAGTCACACTGGAAGGATATATTGAGGTTTTGTTCTTTTCATGGTCTTGGCATCGGTGAATTAATTCAGGGCGTCTTAACTTTTCAAAACCAGGGCATGGGGGGTAAGCTGCAGGTTCCCTTTTGTCCCCGCCCCACCCGGCCGCACCCCCCCTCCCCCCCCCCACACACACTTGCAGAAACACACATCCACATTCCTGCATCCCTGTGCTCAGGGAGGGATCATCTATTATATCATTGCCAGCCGAACTCCAGTTGGCTTTACATATTACAGTTTTTATAAACAAGGCAGCGTGGTAAAATTGAAAGGGCGTGTGTGGGCTTTGTATTGGGGCAGGGCTGCAGTGGGGGGCCAGCGTTGAGACTTCTAGCTGGGGGAATCCTGCCCCAGAATAATTCTGTCCTTGCAGAACTGTTTATGAGAGGTAATCCAAATAAATAAAGCCACAGTAGGGGATACCTCAATGGTATTTCATTATTAAAACAATAGTATTTATTCAGGACAGTTACTTGCCACATTTCACGTGCTTTGGAGAGAGGGCAAGGTCTTTTCTGGAATGTTCCACGTTTATTTGTTGGGCTCACTAGCAGCAACTTTCTCATTCTCTCTCCCTGTGGTTTCTCTACGTCTTTGGCCCTCCAGCATCCCTTCTCTCTTTAAACAAGAAAGTCCTTTAGGACCTTGGTAGGTTATTTGTTACTTACATTTGTCTTAAAAAAGAAAAGAACTTTGAAAGGGGTCTCTAGCATGCTTTGAAAAAAAGGTAAGCACTCTCAAGCCTCTTTAATCCTAAATTCAGTTTTGAATATGCTTGTTATACGATGTCAGTGGCTTTCCAAAAGAGAGTGTCCCAATTATTTCCACGGCCAAGAGAAACAGCTTTAATTCTTTATCACATAAATATGCTTCAAACCATGATTTAAAACAGATGGACAGAGAACTGATTAGTGGTGGGGCGTCTTGGCTGATCCTGAGTCCCAGCCCCCTCGGTATTCCTGGGTCTGTTCTATAGCTTGGATCTTACCGGTCCTGGCAGACACAACCATGCTGCGAGATTTTCCTTCTGGCTTTGCACGAAGCTTTTACAAAGATGCTTGCTTCATGCATGTGAGTGACCTTTCCAGTTTTTTTTTTTCTACTTCCACCGTATTACATAAAGCCCCCGCTAATTTAGCATGGTATGTGCCCCAGTCTTTTTTTTTTTTTAACAACTTTATTTATGTAATTAAGTGAGTGAAGTCATACATTTTATTGATCTCATGAAACACATTTCATGGTTTCTCCTGCCCTTCATCTTTGGCCCTTGCCCTTCAGATCACAGTCTTTTGCTTTAGTAGATGTTAAATGAGACCATTCGGCCACTCATCCACTCTACATCTTGCCAAATTTGAGGTCCCCCTCAAAGTTAACAGGGGACCCTAACATCTGCTTCTCGAGCAGACGCCCAGATGGCAGCCGTAGGAGGGATAAGAAGTCCTTAAAAAGAAGAGATGTGGGGGGCGCCTGGGTGGCTCAGTCGGTTAAGCGTCCGACTTCAACTCAGGTCACGATCTCGCGGTCCGTGAGTTCGAGCCCCGCGTCGGGCTCTGGGCTGATGGCTCAGAGCCTAGAGCCTGCTTCCGAATCTGTGTCTCCCTCTCTCTCTGCCCCTCCCCCATTCATGCTCTGTCTCTCTCTGTCTCAAAAATAAATAAAACGTTAAAAAAAAAAAAAAGAAGAGATGTGGTTTCCCAGGATGAGGCATAACACAGGTGGTTCTCCTTTTAATACAGTGAAACTTCAGCTCCTCAAATAGGCCTTCCTCTCCCCTTCATTCAATTTTTTTATTATTATTTTAATGGAGCGCAAGGTGCAGTCTTTTCGATGAGGTGGAATGCAGGCTTATAAAAGCTAAGCACTGCTGTATATTTCTACTGTCCTTGCCCATGGCCCACGCTGGGGAGTTGTATATTGTATCAGTAATTTTAAAGGTTGGCAAGTGTTCTACCAGTTCATGAAGTTTTCCTAACAGTAACTGGTCAAACATATTACTTAACTAGGCATGTAGAATTGTGGCGAAACACGTTAAGTAATGAAACGGCATCGGTCAGTCCTCTACAGGTCTCTTCCCAAAGCCTTGGCGCTGAGAATGAGCAAAAATCATGACAGTAGGTTGTCAGCATTTGCCAGGGAGGGGCTTGGATTAATGTAAAACTTGATCACGTTGAGTGAGTCTTGAAGAAGAAGAAAACCTCAGGAGCAGATGAATAAGCCTGGGTCTTAGGCCAGATGGTCTAAGCAAGCCTGGAGGAAGAGTCTCTTTTATCCTGACCGCGACTGCCACAGCCACAGAGATTCGGTTGTCGTGAGGAAGGAACTCTTTGAACTAAAAGGCTGATCTGGGAGCGCCTGGGTGGCTCAGTCAGTTAAGCATCCAACTCTGATTTCAGCTCAGGTCATGATCTCACAGTTTGTGCGTTCAAGCCCCACGTCTGGCTCTGAACTCACAGCAAGCAGCCTGTTTCAGATTTTCTCTCTCTGTCTCTGTCTCTGTCTCTCTCTCTCTCAAAAAATAAGTAAACATTAAAAAAATTTAAATAAAATAAATGTTAAAAGTGTATAGCAATAAGTCTTGTGAAAAAAGTATCTCACCATTATTTTTAAATTTTACATTTTAATTATGGATGCAGTTGAGGTGGGGGTCAGTTTTATACTTCTATTGCCCATATGTATTCCTTCTTCTTGGAACTACCTTTCCATGTTCTTGATCCAGTTTTCTACTAGATTGTTCTCACTTTGTAGTGAAGGCTCTGTGTAAATTAAGGAGACCAGTTCGTCTCCCTCCGTCATAAATATTTTTTTTTTCTGTTTGTTATTTGTTTTCAACTTCGTAATAGTTTTCTTCCATGCAGCAATTTTAATCTTATGTATTCATATATGGTTGACTGCACAGTGATTTGGGGAGAATACCGTTGGGTTCTTGTATTTCCAAAAGCACATCAGTGTCTGACTGCGAGCCTCACCTGAACAGGAAATATTTGCTCCTGAAAGTATCCAGGTGAGAATCAGGAAAGCCACGGGGAGTGATTGTCATACTCAGGCCACTTGTCACTCATGCTTATGTGAGATAGTCACTGAGAGAAAAAGTAGCAGGACCCCAGGGCCAGCAATGGAAAGCTGACCTTCTGCCCCCCCGATGGATGGACAGAGCATGGACCTCAATCTTTTCCAGGGGTGTGATCTGGGGCAGAAGACCGAATGTGGCTCAGCCTTGGCTTGATTGACAGTGGGAATACTGATATCTCTTATGGCACACAGTTCACCTGGCATCTGCCGGGCACATGCCTATGAGATGCTGGGAACTTCTTTGCATTTCCAGAATACGTATAATCAAATCTGCAATTCGTAATTTGAAATGATGTACGTAAAGTGTCCAAATGGTAAGAGATACTAGATGAATCAGTAAAATTAATCCTTTCCCTGTCTTAAAGAGAAAAGGTGGGAAAATAGAGCTCTGATGTTGGGGGAGGTGGGAGGGTCGCCCCTGAGTTGAGACTATTGGGACATTTTTATTTCCATACACTGCCAAGGGTTAGTTGCCATTCTCCAGCCACTGGCTGATTTCAGTTTCACTCATATGAATGTCCTCAAGCTTCAGGAAGGAAATTCCCTGAATTTTATGGATCTCTACAGCGGGCACATGCAACATCTAATGTCCCCCTTCTTGGAACGAGGCATTTCTACCCTGCATCGCCAGCACTGATACTCACGGCATATGTGTATTTCCTAGACGGGCTTGATAAAAGTCACCTTCCCTCCTTTCAGAAAGGGGGGCGGGGCCGGTATCAAACTGAGTAGGAGCTAAGCAGCTTGACAATCCTGGCTAGGTTTATCAAAGGAAAATTCACATACATCCGTCTTAAATTAGTGCGTGTTTTATTTGAGTCAATTTTATCGTCGCTGATAACTTGGGAAAGTTTTGGTAATTAAGCATTGACAGATACAATAATTCACTCAAGAATGCTCTAGAATATCATAAAGTCCAGGTCACTGTTGAGGTTGCTCCCTTTCTCCAGGAATGACATGTTTGACCCCTGGCATGATCCTGAGGCAACTCTGTGGAATTTTTCGAAAGTATTTGTTTGTCTGTGAGCTGTTTGTTTTGAACATCGTCACCTTTGGCTCAGACTCGCCATAGTGGAAAAAGAGCGCCAATGTGTTGGAAAAGGAGTGGTTTTCTTCTCCTCCTCTGCCCCTCCTTCCTTCTCTCCCTTTCTTCTCCCCCTCCGTCCACCCCTCTCCCCTCTTGCCTCCTCCTTTTCCTCTCCCTGCACCACCCTCCTCCTCTTCCTCCTCCTCCTCCGGTATCCTTAATCACTTCCAGGTGTGCCTGTGGGTCAAGCCCCATCCTGGGGATGCTGGGTCTGTGCCCTCCACAAACACAAGACAAAGTTGGGGAGAAGGCGGAGGCGGGTGGTAGGGGGGACACAACAGAAGTACAACATCAGGGGAAAAATCACTTTGAAGTCTTGGCGATGAAATCGGTAAAAATAATTCTAGATGAAGACAGACCCGTTTACATTCCAAGGAAGGAAAATGTTTTACACAAACAGTTGCCCTGGACCGCGTGAGTTCTTGTTAATACCTTTCAACCTTGTGATTGAAAGCCCAGGGCCTGTGATCCACGGCAGAGACCACGGCCAGAAATAATTCTCTGAGCGCACTGCGTGTGCCTTCAAGTGATCCTTGATTGTTTTTCTTGGATGCCCCACTTTCCAAAGGCCAGAAGTTGCTTCAGGGAGTCATTGAAGTTTGGGAAGGCTTTACATTCTAAGAGCAAGGTGCTGTCCTCATAGGAAAATGTGTAATTAGTCATGAGCCTTTTGCCCGGACGGGAATGGCACTGGTCCACTTCCCAGCCCAGGGGCCTTTTAGGGGGTCACAAGGGGACCCTTTGGGGCCTTACCCAGTGCCTCCCTTCTCTCGGGATGCCATTCCCCATTTTGACGGAGCTTTTCTGACACAGCTGAAGTATCACCTTGTCTGCGGAGGTTTTCCCGACCCTTTCCCCACCTCCTTCCTGTGGGACGACCTGCCTCCTTACCCCTTGGAGCCCCCCTCTGGAGTAGACAGGTGAGAGACCACAGCCCTCGAGCTTACCAGCCTGAGAATCCTGCTGGCGCCTCACTCGTGGGACGTGAGCAGGTTACGCTTACCTGAGACTCCCGTACGGTGGGTACGACCAACCCGCCCGAAGAGCCTGCTGAGTGACAGCCCCTGTCACAGCTCCTCTCGTGGTGCCTTGCTGACGTGTGCCTTGCACGTCGCTACCTGGCTCGTGAGGAAACAGCCTCGGCGGGGCGAGACTCACGTCTCACTCCTCGTTGCCCCTCCGGTCGTCGCGCAGACTCAGGCACACAGTAGGCACTCAGCAAATGGAGCAGAGCAAGGGCCTCGAAGGTATCTGGTTCCCCCAAGCCGAGAGCAGAACAGGTCGGCTGGCGAGGATCATTCAACCAGGGTGAGGCTTACGGGCCCTGCTGTCCCGGGCACAGTCTGTCTGCCCCGTCTACACAGTGAATGAACCCCCTTTAGTGCTGATGACCTCTCTGTCCTGAAACAGTACAGGAACAGCCCTGAACAAAGATAGACGGCCTCCCTTTAGCGTTCGCACACAGTCCTGTCTCATCTGCTGCTTTTCCGTGCCCCATTCCCACTCTCTCAGGAAGGTAATAATAGTAACTCATAATAATAGTTCAAAATAATAATAATCATACCTGGGATTTATATATCAGCATGCCTCCTAAGAGGGCAAATAAACCATTTCGCACAATGTGGAGAGGACGTATCTTCCTGGTGCCGATGCTGACCAACTTAAGGCAGGAAAGATTTACAGTCAAATTTCATCATCTGGAGCAAAGTGATGGTGCCCCGTTGGCATATGGGGATCTGGTTTAATGCCGTTCCCTTGGTTTTGCTTAAACTGCCAAGTGAATTACTGTAACACACTTTGCCTGCAATTAATTTGACATCTAGTGCCAGAGAGCCTCTTTATGTTTTTCGAGGCAAGCCAGGTTGAAATTTTTGCGAAAAGGTTTGCCCGTCATTTTTACTGATGTCCAAACATGATTTGTAGAATTTAGCTGTGGAAATCATGTGAGCTCGCTTGCTCTCTCTCTCTCTTTCCCTCTCTTTTTAAGAATCACAGGGAAGAAAAAACAAAACAAAACACAAACGCGGTGATGGTTCTGTTGAAATGTTTTTAAATTCTCCAAGTAATAAAATAGGTTTATGGCGTTTGTTTCTGAAAGCTGACTTTCATCAGAATGTTTGCGCTCCTCACAGGAGGGGCAAAGTAAAAGAGTTAGGAATGGCTCGAGACATTTGCACAGGTGACTTGAGAGAGTGTCCCAAACCGATATTAATTGTGTTACACATAGTGGCAAACACCCAAGACCCTCCCCAGAAACTGTTTGGAAGAAGCCGGGCTGCAACCCCCCTTTAGGGGGAATTACATTTTGCATGTTATATTTCTGATCATTTGAGCCCAACATCGATTTCACCTCTGGCAGCTGACCACGGTTCCAGCTGGGCTTTGCTGCATTGTCAGCGCCATGGGGCCTGATAAAGCATTTTTGGATTTTTCATACTCGCGGTGCCCCGTGGTCTCAACCCCATTGGAAACATCAAGCTCCTTACCTGATCTGGGGGGAGGGGGTTGTTTGTTGTTTGGTAAAGCACTTTTCCTGCAGTCACGAGAAACCAACAAAGTGCATCCCTCCCAGCCGATGGCATGCCTAAGTCAGCAGTGAGAACAAAAATGGCCTTTTGGACACTTCCCCAAAATGCATGCTCAGAGCTGACTATCAAGCGGAGTGGGGTGGCCGCTAACTTCTTAGAACCACTGTGTTCTTGGAGGAGTGACACGTGAGATGCGGTTGGTCTTGGCCTCTCCCTTTGTTGGTACAAAGGGAATCAGAGGCAACTCCCCCCCCCCATGGCTGCCCCCCCTTTCCCCCTCTTATAATCACTTGCTCTTTGATGCTGGTGAGTTTATAGCTGCAATTTCTGTGCCCTGCAGCACTGGCACCTGAGAAGCCCCATTGCTTTAGAGTCCAGCAGATTCCCTCTCTTGGGGAAATCAGCAGAAAACAATGCCAACACATCTCGATTTCCCCTGGACTTCACAAATCTCTCCCTGCTGTGACTGCGCTGAGGGGGCGCACAGCGCGAGGCAGGCAGCTGGCCGTGCGGTGACGAAGAAACGCCACCCCAGATTCTTTAGATCTAGATTTATGGGCCAGTAGCCTTCAGAGAACATCTCGCGCGAAAGCCGGACATTATCTTTTGTCTATTAAACGTCAGCTTGCAACATGAGTCGTGCAGACACAATGACGTACACTCCTTCATTACGCTGACATTCATACTTCTGCCCAAGGGGGGGAGGCTCTTTTTCTACATCAGTCCTACAATGAACGAACTCGTATTTAGCCACAGATTCTCCTTGTCACTCAAAGGGTTTTCACAGATGCGTTTTATGAAGCACTTCTTTATTTATCCATTAGGAAGGATGCTGATGCCTGGGATTTAGAATACAAATGGCTGGACCTCTGGCTTCCAACAGTAGGAAATCAAAATTAAGGGAAAAAAAAAATAGGCACGCACTTGTATGGGGCATTGTTTAAAGGACCTGTCAGCATAAACTTTTATGATGGTGGTGATAACAACTTAAGAGAAAAGGCTCCAGAAAAGTGTGGGATTAAAAAAAAAAATAAACAACAGGGGCGCCTGGGTGGTTCAGTCGGTTAAGCATCCGACTTCGGCTCAGGTCATGATCTCACAGTTTGTGGGTTCGAGCCCCATGCCGGGCTCTGTGCTGACAGCTCAGAGCCTGGAGCCTGCTTCGGGTTCTGTGTCTCCCTCTCCCGCTGCCTCTCCCCACCTTGTGCTCTGTCTCTCTCTCTCTCTCTCTCAATCAAAGAAAACAAAATGTAAAAAAAAAGTTGTTAAAAAAATAAACAAACAACAACAAACAAACAAAACAAAAAACATATGGCACAATTTCTGGTCCATACTCGTCCAGTAAGAAGCTGTGTCATATAGGTCCACTCTGGCACTTGGCTCTCCCGATAAGCCCACCTAGCAGTGAAGAGGCGACCCGACTGTTGGGTCTCGTTATCCCACCTGCTAAAGTAAAAAGCAGCAAGGTCGGGATTTGACCCACTTGTCTTAGGTGTATCTTGTCCTCCTTTTCTTCCTCTGCTCTTTCCTCTTCTCCATCTCCTCCCCTGACCAACCCCACGCCATTTATTCATTCATTCTACAAACATTTAGTGAATGCTTGCTGTGTCCAGCCACTGTCTAGAGCAGCCATGGGAATGTATGGAGGTGGCCAGGCGGACGTCCCTTATGCTCAAGGAGCTCTTGTCTGATCGACATGGAGACGATCAGATGGATCAGACGATTTCTGGAAATGACGGACGCCTAAATGTAATCAAACGAGCCAGTAATGTAGAAAGCTGGGGTAGAAATGGCGTCCATGCTGTGCCAGCGAGAGCAGATTATACCCATCCCCCACGTTCAGTGACATCGCATCCACTGCGTGAATTCAGCCATGGTGGAAATACTTACACCATGGAAATTGGCCAGTGCTGCAAACCAGGGCTCCCTCCTCCCCACCAGAGATGATCATGAAACAGTTTCTGGAACATCCCTGGTATGCATGCAGGAGGCCATGCCATTGATCTCACTTTTTATTGGAAAGTATGTTCGTTTTGGCTCTCACCAGGAAAATTGTTTTTTTGGTTTTGTTTTTGTTGTTGTTGTTGTTCTCCTCTTTGAATCAGTTTATTTGGAAATGTTCTTTTATGGGTGATAGAAACACAAGAAGTGCCTTATCACTTATCTTTAATGGTATTTTGGAGATGACAGGACAAAAAAAACTGAGAGAGAAAGAAAACCCATAGATAGTTAAGGGACCGTTTTTCGTAGGACCTGGTCTGCAAAATTAACTGCTCCGTTCCAAGTGGCCGCAGGATTTATGGTTTCTCTCAAAGAACTTCAATCCTATTTTCTTCACCTTCTTCACCCTCTTGCATGAAGACTTTCTCTACACGTTTTTTGGGGGTAACTTCCCAACTTTATCAGTATGTATTAAAAAATCATTCCTGCCTAACATATTGAATGTATTTAAATTATTTGTTCTATTAAAATGTCAATGTATTGCTTGAGTTTTAATTGTGCCTGAGGATCAATCATTATAACAGCTTCAGGGAAGACTTTATGACTTACCTGAACAGTGGTGTATTCTGTGGCTTGGCTAAGTGGATACATTGACTTTATTAGGTTTTATTAGCTACTGAGAGTCATTTGAGTGGCTTCTGTTGGAGTTTTATTCTTGATATCAGTGATGATTTACTCAGAGCCATTAGAAAAATAGTTTCAAGGATGATAAAAATAATGGTAATAATAATGATAATAAATAGACTATTAGCCAATAGGTTTTAAGGGCTTACCATATTCCATGCCTTAGGCTTTGTGTGTGGTAGCTCATTTGAACCTCATAGTAGCCCCGTGATGGAGTGCTGGGTTGTCTTGATTATATACAGGAGAGACTGGGGTACAGAGGAGTTAAGTAACTGTCCCAAGAGCATACAGCCAGTGGGGCCTGAGCCAGTATTCAAGTCCCTGTCTGTTGATGTGAAACCCCTGCTTTTGGCCACCAGATAACTACCAGTGTTCATTAAAAAGAGATCAGCTTTTTGTCTCAGACGCACCAGGATTTGCCTCCCAGTTCTGCCACTTACCGTCCTTGTGTCTTTGGATAATCTGTTGGGCCATTCTAGAGTTGTGTCCTCAACTGTTACATGGGAGAAATTAATAACACCTGCCTGGGAAGGCTGTCCACTGGACCCGGGACTTCTGCACCCCCATCACTTGTTAGGTGTTACCTGCTCCTCATGTCCATGTATAGAGAGAACTGGAGTATTCTAAGGATCCAAGGGGATAATATACATAAAAGGAACTGGCATCATCTTGCCACTTAGGACACATGCTAGTTCTTTATCTGCTCTCTCTCAGCTTCTTGTTCGTTGTATGATTTGAGCACCAGGCTGCTGAATTTTCCTTTGCATGAAAAATAAAACGTCTTGGGTCGAAAGGGGATGTTTTTTAGGGAAAATGAATACTTTTGATTTTTCAGTCTTAAATTCATTCATGATGTATCTTCTAGATTCTTATAAAAATATTATTAATTTATACACTAAAAAAGTCTTTTAAAACACTCTTTAGATGCATTTGCCTATAAATGAGAGCTTTTCTAGATTTGTTGAAGGTTGCCCCTTGCTATGGGTTGGAGCTTACAAAATGGTATTAATGCATTATTAACTAGAACTAATTAAATTTCCATGCCATTTCTTTATTATTGTTTTTATTCTTTATCAGTTTAATTCATTATAGCAACAGATTAAAGAATGACTTTACGGTTCTGTCAATGATGCCAAAAAGGCATTTGCTCAAAATCAACCAATTCACCAACCAACATCAATAACTATACTGCTAAGTAAACTAGAGGGAGAAGATTCATCCAGTATAATCAAGAATGTTATTTAAAATCTGCCACAAATATTTTCAACAGGGAGAGCACCAAAGAGTGCTGTCCATTTGAATCAGAAGGCAGATAAGTGTGTCCACAATACCCATCACGATTCATCTTGCTCAGGAAGTTTCAGCAGATAGTATTAGACCCAAAAAAGACTTCACTAAGGGGGAAGAAACAAAATGTACTTCATTTAAAAATTATATAACTATAATCTTAGAGAAGCTAAAATCGTCTCAGAAAAATTAAGAGTAACAAGGTAATTCGAAGAGTTGGCTAGATATAAGGTAAAGATCTGCAAATCAACGCACCTTTCCTATGCTAGCAGTAATTAAAGATGGAAATAAAAGAAAGATTTCATTTACATTATTACCAAAACTATAAAATATTTAACAGGAGTTACTGAATATCTATATTAAATTTTATATAAGGTGTGAAGTCAGTAAAGGTTCATATTTTTTGCCCATGGACGTCTGGTTGCTTTAACACCTCTTGTTGACATTGAAGTTCTATTCTTCCTCCATAGAACTGCTTTTACATCTTTATTACAAACCAGTTGGGCATATTTGTGTGGCTCTATTTCTGGGTTCTCTATTCTGCTTCATTGATCTATGTGTCTGAGTCTGTGCCAGTCATACACTGTCTTGATTGTTGTAGCTACAGGGTAAGTCTTGATATGAAGTAGAGTGATTTTTCCCACTGTGTTCTTCTTTATCGAGAGCGTTTTAACTCTTCCTGGGTCTTTGCCTTTCCACATAAAGTTTAGAATAAGCTTGTCTATGTCTACCGAAAAACTTGCTGCAAGTTTGGTAGAAAGCACATTACACCTGTAGATCAGTTTGGCGAGAATTGACATCTTTACTATGTTCAGTCTTCCAATGGACGCGACATGACACTCCCATCTGTTTAGGGTATGACTCTGGAGCGTATACCTAAGTTTTCATTTTCTTTGGAGTGATTGTCAGTGATACTGTGTCTTTAATTTCAGTTTCCACATGTTCAGTGTTAGTATAGAAAGGTGATTGTGTTTTGTATGTTATCTTGATCCTGTGACCTTCCTTAATTTATTTATCAGTTCTAGAATTTTTTCTTATTTTTTTTTAGATTCTTGGGTTTTTTTTTTTATATAATCAATCATTTCACAGGCAAATAGAGAGCTTTATTTCTTTTTTCCAATATGGTTGCCTTTTACTTCTTTTTCCTATCCTTATTATAGTGGCTAGAACTTACTATGTTGAATAAGAGTGGCAAGAAGAGAAATCCTTGCCTTGGTCTCAGTCTTGGGGGGAAATCATTCACTATTACACCATTAAATGATTGATGCTGGCTGTTTTTTATAGATAGGCTTTATCAACTTGGGGTGATTCTCCTTTATTCCTAATTTGCTAAGAGTTTTTTTTTTTAAATCATGAATGCGTGTTGGATTTTGTCAAATGCTTTTTCTTTGTCAAATGATATGATCATATGAATTTTCTTAGCTTATGGATTTCGTAAATTATGTTGATTGGTTTTTGAGTGTTGAACCAGCCTTGCATGTCTGGGATAAATCCCATTCACAGAATGTAAGTCTTTTTATACATTGTCCGATCCAGTTTGCCAATATTTTGTTAACAATCCACTGACTTTTCTTTAGCAAACATCCGCCTCAGTGGAATGCCTCACATGGAGAGGATACTTAGTAAATACTTGTCGGTTGGGTTCCATTTTTGTGGTTAGGAAAGTATGAGAATGGAACGTAGGTCCCTGCCTATGGGCTGGTCTCTACTGGGTCCCCATCAGCCACTGTGGAGCTCAGCTTGAATTACATAAAAACCAGTAAGCATTTAGTTTCACGTCTCATAAATAATCTGTCTACCTATAGTTTAGGGCGTTCTTCTTCCTCAGCTGGCATTCAGCCACAGACGGCATTTAGGCCCACAGCCAGTGGGTCAGGGCAGAAGCCCAGATACCAGTCCTGGCCTCACATTGGTTAATCTGCACGACTCAGTTCCTTTGGTGTGGACGCTCCCTCTACACTCAATCAGCCATCTTGCAACATGAGTGTTACGGATCACACAGGATTCATAGAAGAGAATCTAGGAAAGAGCTACTCTCCTGGTCAAGGACTCTTCTCTCTGATTAGGCCCCTTGTTTTAAGGCAACTGAGAAGACACACAGGTATGATCCACTGGTGATGATCCTGTTCCTCCAAGACTAGTTCTGCTCAGGCTACTCTCGGTTGAAGATTAAAAGCGAAAGCTCCTCTCATTACTGGTACAAAAGGTCCTTTCCCAAACCATAGATTCATGAAACTGCCAAACAGTAGCTTTCAACTTTGCCCTTTAACGCATTCATTTTTCTACATGTGGAACTTTGCACTGAAGTGGCATGTTCGTTTATCTTGACTCATGCATCAGGAACGGGAGGTAAGATCCTATTAATAAGTAACAATTATATAGTACAGAGTAGGGCAAACGAAGATGCCTTTAGGTACCAGGCTGGTAGAATAAATGAATGAGGTTGTGTGTGTATGAAATGATAGATGGTGGGCCCTGGACCCAGTCCCCGGTGCAGGGAAGATAGTCGAAAGTGTCAGTGTCAGGGACTGTCTGTGCCCTGTGATACGGGCAGCCATTATTAAATCCCAGCTGAATGTTGCCAAGTGGAAATTAGGTCCAATTTTGCCAGAGCTTAGAATTTTTCCAGAGAACCTTGGTTCCATTGAGTTCAATATGTGTGTGTGTGTGTGTGTGTGTATTAAAACGTAGAGTCATCCAATTTTTAAATGTTGGCAGCGAATTCATTGCATGAGGCAACTTGGAGGGAGCCAAATGAAATACGTCTATGGGCCAGATTCAGCCAGTAGGACATCATTTTGCCTAAATTTTCAGCACTGTACGTTTCTTCCTGATTTGAGGCTCTGTGTGGCATTGCACATGAATTATTTCTCCTTTTTAAAGTTTGTCATTTTATACAAGTCAACCCACTATTGGCACATCTATTAAATATATAAATCTATCCCTTTTGTGTTCAAGAGGAAAAACTAATTTCCCCAGAAAATGCACCCCCCTGCTTTGTATATATTATACAGTTACCATAAAAATGGCACTACTTCCTAAATACCCAACTCTTTTAATCATTTGAAATCTAGAACATTCTGTCCTGTGATTGTTGACATGTTACTGCCTTTGGTGTTTCTTCTAAGTGAAGAATCATCCTTCATAGCGAGCACCTGAAGGCCATTAAAAACACAGGTCAAGCAGATATAAGGTGGACTCTCCCAAGTCCATACATTCTTTTTTTATTAACATTTATTTTTGAGAGAGAGACAGAGAGAGAGACAGAGCACAAATGGGGAAGGGGAAGAGAGAGAGGGCGACACAGAATCCGAAGCAGGCTCCAGGCTCTGAGCTGTCAGCACAGAGCCCAAGGCAGGGCTCGAACCCAAGAACCGCGAGATCATGACCTGAGCTGAAGTCAGACGCTCAACCGACTGAGCCACCCAGGCGCCCCCCAAGTCTGTACATTCTCACTTCTCCTAGACATGGAAACATGTTCACGTTCTCTTTGCTTCCACGGGTCCAGACATCCCACGGCACTGGCAGGAGGTTAGGGAGGGAGAGGACAGCAACCGATACTGGTCCTTCCACTGATTGGTATCCTGGCTGGGGACAAATGGTTTTGCATGGGGCCATCGTGCATTGGAAGGCTTGTTTCAGGTTTATAATGAATAAAGAGTTATGCAATTACCCTGAGCTTAGAAGGGAAAAGAGCTGGGTACTCACTGTCTGCTTCTGGACGGTATCACTTTCTCGTGGAAATCATGCAGAACATGAAGCCCATGCCTACAGTTCAAGGATGACAGAGAGCAGGTGAGAAGAAAATTGCCACAGTGTTTGGTGCTCTGGGTGTGCTATTGTTAGAGCCCCATGCAGGGTCCTGACAGGTAGAGCCACCTAATGGGTCTGTTTGACCCCAGAGTTCCCGTCACTGCAGGGAAAAGCCAGGCCTCCTGCATCGATTTGGAAGTTCTGGCTCTAATGTGATTCTAATTCTCTTCCCTGTGATTTGGGAATGGCCTTTATTTATCTCTGTTGTTGTTTCAGTCATGAATATCACATTTGAATAGCTGAGGGCATCCAGATTGAGTCTTGAAATGACAACAAATCGTCCCTTTTATAGGGAGAGAGACTAGATTTTGTTGTCACCGTAGTAACCCTAAGGTGGGGAATCCTAGAAGCCCTCCATCTTACTGTGCTTTATTTCTCCAGTACTACTGAGAAGTTTTGGCTTCTCCCTTTTCCTGTAAGATGAAAGATGGTTGGCAATTTTATTTTTCTCAGCACTGCCTTGCAGCTTCTGTTTGCATCCTTCCGCCGGGTGCAAGGCCAGAGGCCCCAAGGAGCAGGATTCGCTGACCCATGTTGACAGTCGGATGATGGATGGGACAGAGAAGAGCACGCGCCGCCTGGACCCGAGGGGGGTCTGGGCTGAACAGGCTCCTTCCTGAATCAAGAGCAGAAGTGGGTCTTGGGCAAAGCCACGTGGCAGCAACTCAAGCTTTAGAGAACAGCTTTGCGGCCCAAACCACAGAGAGCCCCAGACTTCACCAGCAGTGTATTACATGCAGAGCAGAGGGGCTGTTCTGCAGTTCAGCTAACATCTAGCAGCTTCCACGTGTCGGCGATGGGCCGACACTGAGGTGAAGACAGAGACGGCTCTTGTGAGCTCACCCCGGGGAAATAGAACCAGGAGGCGTTTGGTTCCATTCTTTGAGTCAAGGGCGTGGGTAGAAGTGCACCCAGGGTTCAGGAGGCGGTGGAAAGAGGGGACTGCTCCTCGCCTGAGAGTATGTATCAGGGGAAGCTTCCTGGAGGAGGTGACGCTTGGAAAGAGGAGAACGCAAAATAGCTAGCGAGGGGGCAAAGCGAGCCCGCTAGGCAGAGCGCACGCCAAGAGCGGAGGCCTGGCTTCTACGAAGCACAATACGAGCAAACGAAATCCGCCGAGCCACACCACCTGTCATCGCTATATTGTTCATCCAACCTCCTGAAAAGCCTGTCAGGCAGGTTTGTCATCCCCGCTCGAGGGGGAGGAAACAGACACAGAGAGGTGGACTGGCTTCCTGACAGCGTGTGTGGGATTCGAACCTAGCCCCAGCTGGCTTCCCTCCTCTGGCTGGGAAAGTCCTCCACACAAGTTTTCTGGAGGGTCTAGAGTCACAGGGGTCATTCTGAGCAGCCTGTTCGGTGAGAGGGAAGCCAGCAGAGTCCTTCTCCGACTGTGGGTATCTATTTAGGGGGCCAGGGAGATACTGTCAGGTGGTTCGTTTTGCCATTACACGGGGACCCCTGGAGAGCACCCCACAGTAGTGTTTCTGGAAATTCAGATTGTGTATTAGCCTGTGACAATACTCATAATACCTGCCCACCATCGGTTACCCAGCTGAAAAACAATGAAGGACCTCTAGCTTTTATTGTAACTAGATTAATTATAAGTTGGGAATCCTAGAAGGCCTTAATCTCATCATGCACACTGCGTTTCCCTCCCAGTACCATTTGGAAGTGAGCTAAAACTGACTTCAGTGTCATCTGTTTCTGTTTTGTTCTAAGTGCCTGCTCCTTTAGGGCGACGCATTCAGATAGAGAACAGGTTTGTTACCTACACTCGGGGGAGACACTCTTGACCCAGTTACAGCCCCCAAGCTTTGCATGGGTTTCTAGGCCTGTGGATGGGCCGGGGTGGCCTGCCCGGACCATTGTCCTGTCATCCTTGATGCTAGCCAAGACTGTGTTCTGCAAACATTTAGAGGTTGGGAGAAAAGAGAGCAAAGCTTCCACACCCCCAATCCAAAGCCACGAATGGTTCCTCTGGGCCCCTGTTCTAAGCAGCTGAGTTGATGTATCACAGATGATCTTCAAAGAACAGGTTCCTATTTGTTCAATGTCAAAACCTACATGGTATGAAAAGTAGGTAACTTGGGTTTTGCCACTGCAAATCCACCTACTCGACCCTTTTAACTTAATCTAGTGCAACAAGTATTTATTTATCAATGGCAACCGGACAGTGGTCAGGTCGCTGTCCCTGTGGAGACACGGCCTCATATTCCCTATTTGAATTTAGTTTTTTCGAAGGTTGTCTGATCTTGCTTCTTCTTCCCCCTTTTCTCTGACTTCATTTCTTGTCTCCTCTTTTTACCCCATATCCAGCCTCATCACTGGCCCCACATTACATTTCCTTAGCTAACCTGCCCCTGAAGGACAGACGTGGGCATTTCCATATGAAAAAAATAAAACTCTTTTGTCCAAGACAGTTCATTCCATTGGAAAGAAATAACCACTCTTTCTCTGAAATGATGAGGATAGTAGACGGCGATTTGGTATATTCTTGATCTGAGAAAATGAAAAAGTTCACAACTTTTCGTAAATGTAAAAAAAAAAAAAAAACATGGCCAGTTTTGCGGAGGACCATGCGTGGTAAAACAACCATCTTCAGTTTGCTGCTAATCATGTGTGCGGTGAACCTGGACAAAACCAGGTGCACCCACTTTCATGTTTTCTGGGTTCTTCTGTAGCTGAGGATAACTGCTTTGTGGGTCCTGATGGATCTCTAAGCACGAGTTATGAAATTCACGTTACACCAGTAGTTTCTATAGGCTTGATTCCGACGTAAGCTTTCAGTGCCAATATTCCTATTAAATATATGTCATGGTTTGTCTAAAAAACAAAACAAAACAACAACAAAACCATGGCCATTCCTCTGACATTCGGTAGTTTAACAAATATTTTCAGCGGGATTAGTGTTACAGTGTCATTGCTTGTTTCAAAACGTATGCTTTCTCTAGACTTTGGGTTCTAGATTCACCTGCATTATAGAGCAGGGGTCAGAAAACTTTTACTTGAAAATCCAGATAGTAAATATTTTACAGTTTGTGGTCTAAGACACAAAACAGAGGCTACTCTGTACATAGTCATACAGTCCTTTAAGTTATATCTGTTTTAAAATGTAAATGTCATTCTTAGATTATGGACGGTAAAAAAACAAGCAGGAATAACAGGAATAACAAAACCAGACAGCTAGTGGGATTTTACCTGCTTGCCGGAAATAGCAGACCCTTGATCTAGGCAGTTTATCAAATTAGAATGTGCATGAGTCACTCGGACATCCTTCTCAAAGCGCAGATTTGGGATCAGGGTGTCTGGAATCTGATGCGATTGAATTCTGCATTCCTCACAAGCTCTGAGATGCCACTGCCGATGGTCCATGGAAGATGTTTTGAACAGAAAGGATTATATTATAAATTCCTAGACAGCCAGAATGTTTTTCTTGTCTTATCATCAGTGCCTAATATGATGTCAGGTTCATAGTGGCCTAATACACAGAAAGAGAGAGAGGAGAGAGAAAGAAGAGGGGGAGGGAGGAAGGCAGGAAGAATTGCAACTTAAAAAAAAATCTAGACACAAATACCTCTGATGATTTCTAAACATCTAACAAAGAGGAAGGAAATTCTTAAAGCATCTAAACTCTCATACCTCACATGGTTATGTCATCATTAAAAATGAAAGAGTAAAATATTGAGTTCACAATTTCTAGAAGATCAGGCAGGTCCCCACCTCTTGGGCCTGTGTATGTTCTTGCTACTCATTACTTCGTCTGTTACTACTAACAGGTGCCAATGTGTTGTCTATAGGTCTAACAACTGGGATTTTTTTAAAGCAGAAAATGTTTTCATTACACAGGGGTGCCCAAATTTTGTACACCATGTAGAAGACAGTGGAAAGAAAATTATGAATTCTTAAGCATCCTAAGATTAGGAGTCAGAGTTAACAACCAGACAATTTACAAGTTAAAAAAAAAAAAAGTGTGAATCACACACAGATGTTATTTTCCAGAAATGCTGCTTACAAAGGTAATCGCTCACAAATTTTAGGGTTTACAGCAGGTATCACAGGATTTCAAATGTAAGGGGTGTGTGTGTTCAAAGTCTTAAGAATATCCGAGGGATGTATGCATAATTACCTGAAATTGAAACTTGTGTAGTTTAAACACTTACTGAAAGGAAGACCTTTCATTTCATCTTCTCTATGGGTTGGTAGGGGGGGAAGAACCAACAAGGAACAGCAAAAACTTTTAATGTTGAATATGTAGGTTTGTAAAATGTGAGTTAGCATCAGAGGAGCGAAGTTCTTTCATGACTGTTGCCAATGCTCTGAGGAATTGGCCTTCCTTCTGGAAGAATGGCAAGGGGCCCCTGGTAAAAGGGCCCTGGACATTTCTCGAGACGTTCTCTTTGTCTTTATATTAACTTGTAAGAAGGTGTTAGGAGAAATGGTGAAATTCTGGATAAATATGCCTGGATGAGAAACTAGGCAGAGCAGGTACAGGAGAAACAGTGGTTGGGCAACAAATGGTGATTCCAAACCAGGTTGGCCGGACGAGCAAGCAGACAGAACAAAGTCATCCAAGCGTCTGCCGAGAGGCAGTCTGTCCAGCGTGGCCGTTAGTTCATTTCATCAGAAGGAAATTGCTCTTTCTTTGAACTTATGAACTGTATACCATCTCTATTCTGGGGTTAACTCCTAACCCTGACATAGAGCCAAGTGGTCTTGGTCAAGTTCCTTAAACTCTGTCTCGGTTTCCTCGTCTATAAAATGGCCCCAAACTACCTTCTTTGCAGTGTCGTGGGAGGAAGGGTTAAGTGAGAGTCTCTTAAAGTCAGCCGCGTCTCTAAAGTACCTGGCGCGAAGTCAGACCTCAGCAAACGATAGGTCTTATTCCCTGGTGTGCAATGAAACTGGGTATTTGGAGATGTTTTATGATATAACTTTCATTATTACTTAGGTATGGTAAGACCAACAGATGTAGAGATGGTTGCCATTGCAATGACAGTTTGCAATACCCACAGGTCCCCGGAAAGGGACACACTGTGCTAGGGTGGGAAGATCACCTGGGGAAGTACCTGGACTGCCTCAGTCAGGAGGCAGAGGGAGATGGGACCCTGGGCAGGAGGCTTTATTGTGGTTTCTGCAGGAAGGAACAGGCAAGGCAGGGAAAGTAAGCTGAGGATTGGCTACTTTGAATAATTTCAGCAGGCCCAGGGCTATAGCATCTGGCCCTGGGGTGATTAGAGCAGGTAGATAGTGAGGACAGGATAGTTAGAGCCGGGAATGTGAGGACGTGATAAGGAAGGTGATTTGGAGGTATGGGCTCAGGATTGGTCAGTTTGCATTTGTGAGGCACAGGGGAGTTGCTTCCTATCTCTAAGAATCGACTGTCAGGGAGAGTGAGTGTCTCTGGGGTCAGTGAGGCCCCAAATGTCAAAGCCTCAGAGTATGGAAAAATAAAAGAAGTGTTTAACATAGGAGAGAACCAAGCAGAGACCTCTGAAAGTTTACATATATATGCTTCTGGATTTTATAGGCGAGGATAGCAAAAATTGGGGATAATTGAAAATATTTTCAGAATACATGGGACCACAAAGTACCACATATTGAGAAAGGGAGAGAGAAGTATGACCAGCAGTTACAATTTTCAGTTGGGAAAAAAGCACAATTTACAAAGGAAGGTGAAGGTGAAGGTGAAGGAAACCGAGTCAGGCCTCTTTTTCTTACAAAGGCAGGAAGGTCTAGATATAACTTATTCTAAAACTTTTTCCATTCGATTTGTCATTCTATTTGCAAATATTCTATTTGTTAATAACAAATTCTATTTGTTAATATTCGTTGGCTATTGGATTTATGCGCCTCACTCATGCTATGGGCTCCCCATTTCAGCCTTGCAATGGCCTTGGGTGGAAGGGAGGCACAATAACAAACTCCCTCGTAGGGATAAGGAAACTGAGATAAAAAAACGAGTTCAAGGTCATTTAGCTGGTACAGGGCAGAGGGAGGATTGAAGTGAGCTCTGCTGAACTCCAGCAGCAAGGCTCTTAAACCCCGTGCCGTGTTTTTATCAAATACACTGGCACTCCTCTTTTCCTCGTATTCTGCGAGCAAATCGAGGGTTGCCTCTATCTAACTTAGCAACCCTGTTTAATAAGGGCTGTGTTAAATAAGACACAGAAATTTTTTTCTGGAGGCGCAGAAAGTGGCCTCCTCTATCTGCAATGTTGACACAGTCATAGTCATGGAGATACGAGTAAAAGCAGCAGTACCAACAACAGCCACCACTACTGAATGAGATTAGGTGCCAGGAGCTGCGCATGTGTGTGTGCATGTGTATATGCACGTGTGTGCACCTGGCACACGCATGTGCATGTGTGTACATGCATGTATATGTATATGCACGCACCTAATTTTGTACATTTTATGTATGTTACATGTATTCATAAACACACACAACTGTTTTCTCTAATCTGCACTAATATTATGACTCCCATTTCATCACTAGATAAACCACAGCTCAGAAAGGCTAAACATCTTGCCTGGGCTCATAAAGAAACTAACTGCTGGGCCGAGTTTGGTATGCAGATCTGACTCAAAGCTATCGCTCTTGAAAGACAAAATAAGTTAAATAAAATCCTTCTGTCATGCCTCTACATCACTTTAGAATTTATATGGGAGATTCGAGTACCTCATTTTATCTAATCCTTATGACAATCGGATGATTGGCTGTTACTGATATCTACTGAGTATTCACATGACCCCTCTGCTACAGGTGATGAAATCACGGGGCCGCAGGTCACATGGCTTGTCGAGGGCACCTCAGCTAACCCAAACCAGCCCCTGAGACTTCCACTCATCGAGTCCCAACGTGTCTACCTTCCTCAACGCAGAGTAGCTTGTCTCTCTGCTCGGTGGCGCTATAGACCAGCAACATCCACCCATCAAGACGCTTGTCCCGCTGAGGTCCTAGGAACTGACAGCTTCCATCTTGAACAAATAGACTAGTGTTCATTTGGATGTTCTCGGGCTCACGTGGCACCCACTCCAACAGCTGCTTGCCGAGTGAATTTAGACAATGTTCTGGATGCCAGTTCTCTCATTGCAAATGGGAAGAGATTTACAAAGCAGCAGCCGCTTGTCATGCAGAAATAATTACGGGTCAAAGTCTCCAAATCCCTGAGTTGCCCCGGGTATGTGTCTCAGTCCTGGGAGCCAGAGCACCCCACCCCAGGACGACCCTCTTCAGAGAGTGAGGGTGGCATACACCCCAAGATGACAGGCAAAGGCTAGGAGGCTGGAAGGGAGAAATAAATCCCGAGTCAACGAGAAGGATTAAAAAGTCACCTACCATGAGGAGAATTCGCACTCCACAAATTTTTCTCGATTGAGTAAATTTAAAGAAATAAAACTAGATTGAGCATGCGTTTAATACTGGCTGCTATCTTTTGCTCTGCTCTGCTCAGTGGCTTGTTAAATATAAAAAGATTTGCCCTGCAAGGAGACGTGGGGAGAGGCAATCTCAGAGGGACCCATCAGCCACCCCGCCCCTCCTCCTTGTAACCCAGGGGAGACGGACAGCCCTGTTTCATTCTAGCGCCCCAGCGCCCCGGTCTTGTGTACAGGCCCCACATGCGATCACCGGTATCCCCACTGTCTCTTAATAGAAGGTGAGATATAAAAAGCTCATTCGAGATGCCAGGAGCTTCCCTTTCTGACCCTGGCTGCCTGAGAGGCAAATTGCATTAGAAAAATGACATGCCATTCATCTCGCGAGTACTTGCAGGAACATTTAGCTAATTAAATGATTAATAAATTTAACACTGCTTTATAATTTCATTTAGCTGTGTTGGAAATCACACGGTGAGCTGCGTATGCACCGAATGAGATTAGGTGGGAGTGAGGGTTTCGGAGGCTGCCCTGGTAATTGAGATTAGTCTATTACTACAGTGACCTTTTTAACTTTTATATTCTCTTGTTAAAGCGAAATAAAATTTTATTCACTTTTAAGGAATATTTACTTAGAGAAATTTACATGAAATTAAAGAAACACCAAGCCCAGAAGCCTACTGGGGCCAGAATCCATGCACTGTTCCTTTTCTAATTTTCAGAGGCTCTTTAGGAAATTGTTCTTGAGCTAGCTGGAGGCAGAGTGTAGAGCAGTGTGGTTTTAGAGAGCTCATTCATTCATTCATTCACTCAGTAAACACCCAATCCCTGCTGTGTCCTGTAAATGCCTCTAGGCCCTGGTTCTACAGCAATAAACACAACCTGGGTCCCTGCTTCCCTGGAGTTTAGGTTATAGCGGGAAAATAGAAATGAGAAGCAAATAAATAAACAACAAAATAACAGACAGTAACAAGCACAGCACAGAGATTTAGAAATAATGATTTCTTTAGACTGGGGAACCCAAGAAAATCTCTGTTCAGAGATGACCATTCAACTGAGATCTGAATTATAAAAAGCAGCCAGCCATGCAAAGCTCAGAAGGAATGGCACATCAGAATAGAGGAGACTGGGGGTGAAGGTCCCGAGGAAGGAAGAAGTGGATGTGTTGTGTTCAAGAAACAGAAGAAACAGGGGGTTTGGGGAGCTGGTGCGTTGGAGGTGACGCAGTGAATGTAGGAAGGGTCAGACTAAGTAATCCATGCTGGTCACAGTAAGGGGTTGCAGTATTTTTTTTATAAATGCAGTGGGAAGCCACTGGAGGGTTTTCAGCCAGGCAGTGACACCACTTGTCAAGTGACTCCATCTAAGCCAAATGTTTCTGCAGCCACAGTTAATGGTGGGACCATGGGGACCTTCCTGTACTCCTTCTACAGGAGGTAGTACTCCTTCTAAAACCTCCTTGGGTTATCTTGCAGTTGTCCCTTTAGGTGGGAAACTCTAATCCTTGACTTTCCCTCTCAGGGGCCATAAAGACCAACCACAGCCTAGAGATGTGACTCAACCTATACTAAAGATCTCAGTAAGCTGGCAGTGGCCAGGCCCTGTGCACCTGTCTCCTATAGTTGTCTTTTTCTAAGGAATGTTTTTAAGTCCGTGATGATTATTGGACAGTGGCTCACCCCCAAATCATCCCGTGATCTCTTGCTGACTGTTCCTATCTATAACAAAGGTGTCTGGTTTTACATAGTTGTTTTCACAGGCTGAGAGAGATGTTTGCACTTGTCTTTGGGTTGTTGGAATGCTGATATGAATCACTCATTTACTTATTCATTCAATAAATCCCCATGGAGGGCTTCCCATGTGAGAGTTATGGGGGCTCCAAGGAGGCATTTACTTCCTGGAAGTACACTTTCCTGCCCTGTAAGTTTTGAGTTAATGTCATGTAGATCGAAGTGACCCCCAGTTGTCTCTTTCAAGTTGAGGGGCTTCTTCTGGGCACTCTCAACCGATCTCCATACCATTGGTGTTCCCCTAATAGGCGATTTTGTTGGCAAATATGGAGGGGCATCGTCAGTTATCACTGGCCCTTGAGAAACAGGGATGGCCTTAAGATTGACCCTAGGATGGAGCAGGACACAGGTAAGAGCAGGCCTAGGGAGGAGTGAACAGTTTGCCATTCGTTGGGCTATGACTTCCACCTTGGTCCTTCCAGCTTCTTCAGGCCATGCCAGGGTCTTGTGTCCTCAGCTGTCATGAGTCCCATAGTAAGTAGCTCAAGAGTTTTTTTTTAAGTACAGCCTACAAATCAGCAGTATTTTGAGGCTGTGCTGGTGGCCTGACTGTTGGCCCTGGCTGAGTCTGGGGGTCCTTCCCTGTGCTCCTGCAAAGCAGGTCTCCCGGGAAAGCTACAGAATGGAAGCAAAGAGGTTGCTTTCCTGCCTCCTTGTTTGTCTGTAATTCATCTCCTGAGCCATCTTCCCAGCCTCTGGGAAGGGAATGTTCTCTCCAGAAAAATTGCTTATGGACAGATCTGGTTATTACTTATGGTTTAAAGAAAGCACCTCTCAACAGTCACACACAAGTATTCGTTCAGGCCTTTATTCTCTCTCTCTCTCTCTCTCTCTCTCTCTCTCTCTCTCTGTCACACACACACACACACACACACACACACACACACACACCAAGGCCTCTTTCCGAAACCAGTGTTTGTTGACGAGAGTTAGTGTATTATGCCTGAGGCCGGTCACGGCACACATCCCCTGGAGCTGTTGTATATTCTTTGAGAGACACGGTGTATACAAACCCAGGAGGGAGAGTTGGGGAAAAGAGGAAGGAGCGAGGAGGGAAGAAAGTGAGAGAGAGAGTTAGTGGGAGAGAGACCAGAATAAGAGAAAATAAGGTAACACATACAGAGCAGAGTAGTTAAATCTCTTTGCCCTGGGAACTGCCTGGGTTCTGTTGTGCTTTCCGCTAACTGGGTGATCTTGAGTAAGACCATTTGTCTCTCTGGGCTTCAGCTTCCTCCTTTGTACAGGGGGAGCCATCATTAAGGCACCTAATTTATAGAGTTGCTTTGAGCACCACAAGAGATAAGCATACAAAGAACTTTGGACAATGCCCAGCATACAGTCGCTAATCAATAAATATTAATCATGTTATTAAAGCAAGAGAAAGAAGGAGTGCAGAGGGGGAAAGGAGAGGAAAATAAAAATGAGGGCAAGGGGGAGACTGTAGAGTGAAAAGTCAAGGGGGGGAGAGAGAGAGAGAGAGAAAGAGAGAGCGAGAAGAGAGGCACCAGTCTGTCTGTATATATGGAGTTAGTTGGGCTTTTTCTAGCCCAGCCATGATTCCCTCTCTCCTGACTGCTGCAGGCATGGTTTACATAGAAACATGGAATGTCAGCTAAACACAGACTTTAGACACATCCACAACAGGCAGGCAGGACTACATTCACACATTGAGTGTGCCATGTAAAAAGCTTTTCCTTGGGGCAACTTTATGGCGCAGAAATCAAACTACAAAAACTATGATACCTTTTGTTGTTGTTGTTGTTGTTGTTGTTGTTGTTGTTTTACAGCAAAATAGAAATCGGTGCATTCACGTCTCTTTCATGAGTTTGGGAGACACAAAGACGACAGAATGCCAGGATCTGGGCACCCCTACCTCCCCCCAGGATTGCCTTCGTTTTTTGTTCCCTTCTACCATGTTAGATATTTCTGGTTAACCAGTTAAAACAGGGAGATGACCATGATTGCTTTTAGATTACCGCTTCCACATTGAGTGAATTTTATAATAAGAAGCCATTTTTTCCCCTCCAGGCTGCCCTTGTGCCCACCTCTCTGACTTTGAGGTCCTCATTATTGTGGGTTTAAATGAAGGATGTTCATTCAGGCAGGGACGGGGGAGGCCACCAGGCATCAGAGCTGTTATCAGGCCCTTCTATCAGACCAAGTGACAGGCGTCCGGAACAAGAATGCAGAGCTCATGGTGGAGACCTCGGCTGACACCAAAGGTGACTCCCCTCACTCTAACCTTGAAAGGGAAAGTTCCCACTTTATTAAAATGAATTTCAAAAGGGCCGCTCTGACAGCTGCATAATTAAATATTGGAGTGTCAGCGATAATTTATTCTACTCGCATGTGGTGGTCAGATCCTTTTCACTAGAGGGTCAGCAAGCATGGTGACAGAGGCAAGGAGACAAGGGATTCTGGGCCCTTTGTCATTTGCGTAGCCCCAGCCCTGAAATCGGAGACTGGTGGAACATACAAATATCCACGTGCATGCACGCGCGCACACACACACACACACACACACACACCCCAGAGAGAACGAAGTGTGCGGGCGGATGCACACTGTTGTTATTCACCCGGTAGAACCCTCTAGTTCAGATCTCGTATGTGTGCGTTACGGATGAAAAATGTGAAATGATCAAGACTTGTGTGTACAGAGTTAGAACCTATATTTGAGGGTCGCTGTGGGCTCCATAGCAGTGTCCAAAGTATCTCTCAGACATTCCAGGCTCCGGATCCGATCTCTTCTGCAGTGAGCTTGATGAAGAAGGTCATCACAGTTAAGAAATGGATAGAACTCCCAGGACATGGACTTTTGTACAAATCCTTACAATGCTAGTGACCTGATACAGTCCGTGTAAGGGCTTTGGGCACCCATTGACCCAACCCAGTAAACAAATGTTGAATATATTATTGTGGGGTCAGGCTCCTGTGTGTTTCCCTGTCTCTCTCTGTGTGTGTGTGTGTGTGTGTGTGTGTGTGTGTGTGTGTGTGTGTGTGGTGTGTGATTAAGAGAAATTTGCCTATTTATGGGGCGCCTGGGTGGCTCACTCGGCTGAGTGTCCGACTTCAGCTCAGGTCATGATCTCACAGTTCGTGAGTTCGAGCCCTGCATCGGGCTCTGTGCTGACAGCTCGGAGCCTGGAGCCTGCTTTGGATTCTGTGAGACACAGAATCTCTCTGCCCCTCCCCAACTTGTGCTCTGTCTCTCTCTGTCTCTCAAAAATAAATAAATGTAAAAATAAATTTTAAGAGAAATTTGCCTATTTTAAGCAGGTATAGCAGAAAGAACATGGGCTTGGGGCCAGACACAAGATCCTTTCTTATGATTAATGCAGTTAAATTTCCCACGGCAGCCAGTGGCATATTGCTTCCTAAATGCCTATAAAAAATATGAAAAACAGAGCCAGAGAAGATTCAGCACAGACCTTCTCGGGATGTTTATTCTTTGTTTATGTTGGTGTTTTGCTTTCTTTTGTTTCAGCTGGGGAGCAGTTGTATTATTTTCCCTCTTTGCTACTTCAGAGGCAGTGAATTAATGCTTCTCGGGGCTCATGGTCCGGAAGGTTCTGCCCCTCGAATGTCTACGCAGCGAGCCAGCACACGAGCCCAGTCCATCATTTCTTATTTGACCCTGTCCTGTTTACTCTGTCAGGGTAAAAGCACGGGCCAAGCTCGGCTAGTCAGTGTATTACTTTGTCAAAGGAAGCTTGGCTACCCCGCGTCTGCCCGAACAAATTACATCCTTCACTCCGTCGCCGAACCGGGAACAGGGTTATAACTCAGTCTAAGCACCGGTCTCTCTTCTATTACCTTCATAACCAAGGTCATACTAATCAACTCAATTACCAGTCCTCTCGGACATTTTCATAATGTTTTCTGCTAGTTGCTCTCCTGTGAAAATCTCTCGGTCTAAGCAAATTAATGCCATTTTTATAACTATCTGCATTTCAGGTACAGTGATCTCCTATGAAAAGATTTTATCCCCAGCAGCCCAAACTAGCTTTACGTCCCAGCGTAATGTATTGCCATAGCCCATTCTAGACTTTGTTGTCATCGTCTTTGTTGTTTGCAGGGCAAACCAATCATCTTTGTCTTTAGGGAAACGTGAAAATTACAAAGAAAGTTACTCTGGTCATTTCCGGAAGCAGAGCACTGAGTTTCCTCCCTACCTTCTTCACCCCATTCCCAACTCATCATGCTGGGCGTTTCTGCCCGGGCTTTTCCAGGCTCCAATTTCAGAGACATAAGAAGCTGGAATTGCATTATGCCCCTCGAAGTTTTTATTTTCAATCCTCGTTAGTTTACAGCTGTGTCCCCCCTTTTGCCTCCTCTCCACCCCATCCTACATAGACCCCTCCTTTGTTTGAGAGCCGCTGAGTACATTAGCATAGCATTCTTCTTTTTTCCAAATGTTTTTTCATGTGATGTCCTTCGATTACGGTAGCGGGTCTATGAGAGTCCAAAATCATACTACTGGGCCAATAGCCCATAGTTTGACAATGTCCTAACTAGCAGCACACTTGCTGGATAGCCAGTGCCTTGAGGATGTCGGGGCTGAGGGGGGAGGAGGGACTTGTTTTCATGCTGGTTAGCGGCAGTCTGAGTTTGAAAGCAAACCACTGATGTTATTTAATGCACGTTGCTAACCGGGGCACACGTGCCTTCCCGCAGCACCTCTGGACGGCCACCTCTACACATGCTCAAATTATCAATTAACACAAAGCTCCGTAGCTTGGTATCTAGATCCTGTGGTTACCTCCATTGCTCATAGTAGACCCTGCATGAATAAAATCTTTTCCGCATGTTTAATGGACTTGCTTATTTGCTCACAAGAGACATTGAGCTGAGCGCAGAGGAGTCAAAGTACATTTCAACTTCATCGGAAACGTTTCTGTCCATTATTTAAACAAACAAACAAAAAAGGAAGCACGAAGCAAATATGACAAAATGCTAACAATTCTCCTTGTGTTAGATGGGTGGGTGAAAATGTGGTTGCCCTATTATCCCCAGTACGTAGAAGGCTGGGTTGGCCCATACCTTTGAGGAAGGTCACACGTGTGTTAATGGCACAGGAGGGAGGGAGCCGACATCTGTGTGGGCTTAAGGCGCCCCGGGCCTAGCTAGGTGCTTTGCTTCGTGAGTCTCATGGATTCCTCAGGGATTCTGGGATTCTCATTTCCACCACCCTAAAGACAGTAAAGCCCAAGGTTACACAAGTCAAATGAGGCAGAGGTGAGATTCAAACTCAGGCCACAGTGAATTTAAAATCCCTGCTCCTTTTGCCCCCCCCCCACAAATATTTTTTAATTGAGGTGAAATTTCCATAATGTACAATCAACCACTTAAAATAGCCAGTTCTTGGGGCGCCTGGGTGGCTCAGTCAAAGTGCAGGACTCTTGGTTTTGGCTCAGGGCATGACCTCACAGTTCATGGGATCGAGCCCCGTGTCGGGCTCTGTGCTGGGTTCATGGGATCGAGCCCCATGTCGGCCTCTGTGCTGAGCATGGAGCCTGTTTGGGATTCTGGCTCTCCTTCTCTCTCTGCCCCTCCCCCCTCAAAGTAAATAAACATTAAAAAAATAAAATAAAATATATAATTCCCTGTTTCAATAAAAAGAAACATAAAATACATAATTCAGGGGCATTTAGTAAACTTACAACATTGCACAACCACCGTCTCTCTATAGTCTTAATACTCTCTCCTTCCAGAAAAACACTCCGCACCCATTAACTGCTCACTCCCCATTCCTCCCAGCCCACGAATCTGCTTTTGGTCTCTACGGATTTGCATGTCCTCGACATTTCCTATAAGGGCAGTCAGATACTTTATGACCATTTGTGGCTGGCTTCTTTCACTTAGCATACCGTTCTCAAGTTGATCTGTGCTGTAGCAAAGGTCAATACTTCTTTGTCTTATAGGCCGAATAATATTCTGTTGTATTGATATACCACATCGTGTTCATGCTTGCAGCCACTGATGGGCACTCGGGTTCTTTCGGGTAGACTGTGACGAATCGTTGTGCCGTGAACGTTTGGATGTGAGTATCTGTCTGGACGTGTGTTTTCATTTCTCTTGGGGATAAATAGGCATGGTATCACTGGGTCCTACGGTGACCCTAACTTTTTCGAGCAGCCGCCAAACTAGTTTCCACGGTGGCTGCCCCATTTTGCCCGGTGCCTGCTCTTAATGCTTCTCAGTGTCTTCTGAGGCACCAGACTTTTCATTAAGTTCCGTCTGCAGAAAGAGGGAAGGCGTCTTCTCAGGTAACTATAATCAACCCCCAGGGACTCACTTAGCTTGTGTGTGTGCAACCGAAATGGCCGGGAGGCATCCGGTCCCTGTGTCCCTGTTATTTTGGTCTCCCTCCCCTCCTTCCCACCACTCTCTGGCTCCGGGTTACCCAAGAGTGGAGGAGGGGTGGCCTAGAAAAGAGGAGGGAGGCCAGGGAATAGGAATTCTCCCTGCTGCCAGTGCTCCCAGAGCTCCCGGCACTGTTACCTCCGGGTCACTCCCATTTCCCTCTGCCGGGCCCCTCTGAGCGGGGGCACGTTCAGTCACAACCTAGGCACACGGGGCAGGGTCCTACTGAGTCCTGGACAAGTCCCCTGACCGAGCTTGTTGGACTGAGTGGAGGTCACAACAGGTCTCTCCCTGTCCCCATCCGCTGCTGTGGCTCTAGTCCCTTCACCTTTTATGAAACTAAGAAAAATGTATGTGAAAAACCCCTTTAAAAAGTCAAAAGGTTTTTCAAGGTTTGAACTGCTCAACTTTGAAAAGTGGCCCACAGTGAAAATCTTGACCCCAGAGCTCCTTTAGAAATCATTGAACCCCTTTGGAGAGCTGCAGAGAATGGAATATATGTAAAATAATATGGGCAAGGCATGCGCTATTTCACAAATGCTATCCTCCTGACTCCATCATCTCACAACTCTGGGAAGTGAGTGGATTTGGCCCCATGGTAGAGATGAGGAAGCCGAGACTCAGAGAAATCAAGTGATGTGTCCGAAGGCTCCCATTTTGGAGGCAGGAACTCCTGGCTGTAGATTTTCCCAAATCTAGACTGCAGCGTGTTTTCACCGTGTCACATGTCTGAGACCTTTTATGTGTCAGAGAGCACCAAAAGACTTAGGTCATAAGACCAAGGGTAAAAAGGCCATAAATTGCAACAACTGTGTGCATGGCTTCATTTCACTTCTCCATTTGTAAGCTAGAGGAACGTGTAGAAATGCAAAGCTTCCCCGGGTCTGCAGACGGTCTCTGGACTTGCTAAAAGTCTTGGGCTTCCTAAAAACTGGGCTTCCAGACCTCCTTGGCATCTCCTTTCACAACCTCCTAGCTGTCCTTTTGAAGCCAGGGACACCACCACAGCCCCGAATCAAGGATGGGGGAAGAGCAATTTTGAGTCTGCCCGTTCTCCTCACACAAATAGCCAAAGCCAGAAACGATTGCACAAGTCCTAACCAACAACTAGAAAGTAGGGTGTACAAGACACGGTGCAGCCGGAGTAGACCGGCTCAGTAGGCGGTGAACCGGGTGGCTGGAAAGACCCAGATCAAGGGTCAGAGGCTTGGTCTTTCACCCATCCTTACCATGGACTCCCCATGTGACCCTGGAGACCTCCCTTCTCTTCCCTGAACCCTTTTCCTGAGTGTAAACAGGCAGAGGGGTCTAGATAGAGTTGTTCTCTGTTGGGGAGGTTCTTAGAACACACCTGGTAAAGAGAATTGGTCCCAGAAATAAAGATGGGGGTGGGGGGAGGTCCTTCTCTTGATGACCATCCTAAGTGGCTTAGCAGAATTGGCTCTATTGACCAGCACTAGGTGCCCTCTTGTGGGGCATTGTAGTCTTAGGGATATCCTCACTACCCCTCCTAAAAGGAAATTTTATATGAGCACACACCAGCTCAGACAGGCTGAGACCTCCTGTATTTTTCACCATCTCAGGAGACATTTCTGTAATACCCTTCAATAACCCAATCTATCCATGTTTTCCTAGATGAAACAGTTCCCTGTTGAACATTCTATGTTTCTTTTTACAAATATCACCTCATTTAATCCTCACTGCAGGGGCACCTGGGTGGCGCAGTCGGTTAAGCGTCCGACTTCAGCCAGGTCACGATCTCGCGGTCCGTGAGTTCGAGCCCCGCGTCAGGCTCTGGGCTGATGGCTCGGAGCCTGGAGCCTGTTTCCGATTCTGTGTCTCCCTCTCTCTCTGACCCTCCCCCGTTCATGCTCTGTCTCTCTCTGTCCCAAAAATAAATAAAAAACGTTGAAAAAAAAAAAAATTTAATCCTCACTGCAATTATGTTGGTGTCATCATCTTTAATTTATAGTTTAGGAAACAGGGGATCGGAGAGGTTAAGTGATTTGCCCAAGATCACCCAGCTAGCAAAGTGGCAAAGTTGGAATTTGACCCAGGTCTGACCTCATCTGCCTCCTGATATATTTTCTTGTAAGGAGCAAGGAGCATCTCACAACCAAACTGATATGACCACTTAGTTTTATCTTTGGTTCAAAATGGTGCCAGTCTCATAAGCCAACAAGTTCTATTCATACTCTAAATAATGGCTGATTAAGAAAATTAAATCTGACTACAGAGTACTTCCCTAGGAGCCAATGACTGCATGATTCCATTATAGAAGATAAAAGTTTTACCCCAAAAAAGAGAAAAAAAAGAAAAACAGAACTCACTTTTCAGTCAAGAGTTACTTCTTTTACAGTAAATGCCCTGTTGAAGATTTTGCAAGCTCATTTCATGACTTTTTTTCCTCTTTCAGTATCTTTCCAAATTTAGAAGTCAAATTTATAAGGCTGTAATTTGCAAGGTCATCCTTTTTTCTTTCTTTTTTTTTTTTTTTAAAGAAATATAAGCAGGAGATGGGGCTTTTCCCAGGTTGGGGGGTGACAGCTCATGATTCCTTATTGACTTTGGCCAAGCCTTTGCAGATTCCTGTGGGTTGATGATCATTAGCACCTTGCCTACAAATTTCAAGTGCGTGGACTTATCTAGATATTGCCCCACTTGCACTCCCCAGTTGAAGAAAACCGTGCGACATTGGAAAATGTTTCTAAGGATAGACTAAAGGCTTAGCCTACCTGGAGAAGTGAACTTGAAAAGGAGGTGGAACACAGTCAACTCCATGGTTAGCTGCCAGTGCCAGGCACACAGAGGGTGATATGGATGGAGCTGACGGAGAGCTGCCTTCGAGGTCACAGACGAGCTCGGGGACGGGCAGTGCCAACAGATGATGACAACATGGGGTGAGTGCACCCCTGGGGAAACACAGACAAGATTCAGGGATGGCACAGAGGGAGGGATTAACTCTATGAGGAAGTATTTCGATAATGGCTTTCTAATTATAGGACACCTCTAATAATATGATTATAGACTTTCATAATAGTGTAGTACTCCAATTATTATTTATTTCCCCACACTGAACAAATATAATTATCGTATGCATCCTTTCCATTATTAGCTCTTTTTATTCCTAATGAAAAGAGTGGAGGGTGGCTTATGAGAAAAATGCTTGTGTGACCCTTCCCATCATTTTTCTACTCAATATGTAAAAACCCATTTTTTGGTGTGGTGGGTTTTGTTTGTTTGTTTTTGTTTTGTTTGTTTTTTGCTTGTATCTTTCGTCTAAGTGAAAATGATACCCGCCCCCCAGGTCCTCTTACACTGGGTCCTGATTCTGCCGGGGGCTCACAAATGCTTTTCAAGAGCAACTCAATGTCAGATCAAGCCACCCAAGGGAGGTTGGTTCTTCGCTATGCATCATGGCCTTTTAATGCCATATTGCTTTTTATCAACCAATCAGCGGATGTTTTCGCTCTGTTCACGTTGAAAGCATTCTGCTGTGGAAACCAATAAGTTTGTTATCTCCTTTTTTGTTGTTGTTGTTTTGTGGTGTCTTGAGAGCAGAACCAATCTTTGGAATCCTTTAAAAAAATTACCGAAACAAATTCGATCACAAAAGCTTTTAAAATCTGAAATCCCAGGAAACTAATTAGCGTATCCTTTTAAGATGGCTTCCTGCATTTTTATACACACGTAGGCTTGGGTTTCAAATGCACTTGGCAGTTTGCCACAAGTCAGGCAGATCATCCTGGCTCTTAGGAACATGGAGCTTCTGCAGAGCCCTGTGGAGGGAGGGCAAGGGCATGACTCTCCCCTGCGTTAGCACGTGACCGTGATCTGTCACCAGGTAGCAGACCGAGGCCAGGAGCTGCATTCGAGTGGGCTCCTCGTGGTGAGTTGTATACTCCATGAACTTCTCTCTGTGCCCTAATGACATCCTTATTTTGCGATTTCTCCACTTGACATTGAGCCTCTGGGAGCAGGAACTGTGTGTACCCCCAGTGCCTTGCACGGTACTTGGCACATAGTGCGTGTGTCATTAAAGTAGCTGCTGTAGTACAGAACGCACAGACTCCAGAAAGAGTCAAAGACACGTGTATCTGGCAGCACACAGCTCTCCTCAACTGTTTCCGAGTCCCCTCAAGGCCTTGTATTTCTGCTCTGGGCTGCAAGCTCTTGGAGGGCAGCAACCACCCATCTTTATAGCTCCGGTGCCTGGCCCAGAGTCGGCCCTCAATAAATCTTTGCTCCCCATTGAGTGACTCTGAATCATGTCCAGGATGCCAACCGTAAGAATTTGTGGGGCTTCTTTGGGAGCATGCTTTTTGGTTTCCCCAGAAATTGGGCAATCTCATTGCCAATAGCAAAGACAGACTGTAAGAGATGGTTGACTTCTTTCGTGTGTGTGTGTGTGTGTGTGTGTATGTGTGTGTGTGTGCGTGTGTGTCGTATGAGAGAGAGAGAAAGAGAGAGAGAGAGGCTATGGAAGTATAAAATTATGACTTGAGTGCCTTGATGCATCCATCTCATTGTCTTACAAAGACATCAGGATTCTCTCCAGAAAAATCTTTTCCAGCACAAGAACTATGTTAATCACACTTAAAACGCATGTGTGTCCACGTCTCTAGGCCCATGCCTATATGCATGTATGTCACTGCAGAATGAACCCTATCGGTTTGTATCATCTGCTCCCCTCCTGGACTTCCTCAGGGGCGTGGGAGGGGCACATTCCAGATGGACGGAACTATCCATGAACCATCTTAGATGCACAAGAACGCCTGGTGCATTTGAGGCACCACCGAATGACCCATTGGTTCAAATATTTGATTATTCAGATGGTCCATATGGGCCTCTTTCACCCCTCCTCGTGCACGACCCAAGCCAGTTACCAGGCAGAGATTGGCATCAGAAGCTCAGTGCAATTCCAAGAAAACAGTTGAACTGTTCACCCCTGAAGGCCTCATAATGAGCTTGTCTTACTCAATCTTCAAAGACACGAAAGGAGACTGCAGCTTACAGACACCAAGAGTTAAGACCACTAAAAAAAGTATTTCCTACCAAATAAAGCTCTCCCGCTTCGAAAATGTAAAAAACAAAACAAAACAAACAAAAAACATACAAAAACAACCCACACAATAAAACTTTAGAATCGACTTCAGGGTTCAACAGCAGAACGATTCCATAAATCACAGTAGATCCCCTGAATTAGATGGTCTCTAAAATAAATAGACAGTTGGAAAAAATACTCATGATAAAAGTTTTAATGGCTAAAGTGGGGTTCAAAGTGGAATATATTCTCTGACTAAAGTTATATTAAAGGGCAGATGAGGGGTGCCTGGGTGGTTTAGTCAGTAAGCATCATACTTCTGCTCAGGTCATGATCTCACAGCTGCTTCGAGCCCCACGTCAGGCTCTGTGCTGACAGCTCAGAGCTTAGAGCCTGCTTCAGATTCTGTGTCTTCTCCTCTCTCTGCCCCTCTCCTCTGCGTGCTCGCTCTCTCTCTCTCAAAAATAACATTAAAAAAAAAAACTGGACTGTTCTAAGTTAAAAAAAAAAAAAGACAGATGAATAGGGGTTGAGGTAGTGGGGATATATCATGTACCTGGGTACATTTTTCACTTTTCAAAGACGTCAACGTATTGCGTTGCCTTGATAACTTGAAAAAGTCTAATTGAAAATGTGTCGCCGGTAAAATCTTGTGACAACTTGTAAACTGGCTGGATATGTGGTATTTTCAAGATATGCACTTATAAGTAGCCCTCACATTCAGCCAGGCTGTTTATTTGAACTTGGTCTTGTGAAGTCTCGGTCCCCATGGCTTTGCAGAGTGAAGGGTTCTGAGGGGCAGGTTAATAGCAACACTGATACAGGTATTGTGGTTCGTAGATAAAGTGCGCGTTACTCAGCTTAGCTGCGAACGTCAGGAGAAAATGCCTCTGGGTTGTCAATGTTCTGCACTTTTCTCTGTTGCCTTAACTGTCAGGCAGTTATTGAAAAATTGTCTATCCCCCCCAAAATACAACAATTAATGTCTTGGCCAGACTGCCATGACACATCCTTCAACATTAAGAGTGTACTGGTGTCTGGTGAATTTCTCCTCTCAGCCAAAGGGCTGAGGTGGAATGAAACATGGGTGTTGCTCTTTCAGAAAATTAACAAAAATGACTAATGATTCATTTTAGGAATTACTAAGTAATACATTTGATAACATTAACAGAAAGATTCATACTAAGTCATTAAGAAGAAGAAGAAAAGAGATGGGTAGAGTAGACTTTACTTATCAAGCCTTTACTGGATGCTGTTTTGCTTTAATGCTTCTCATTTTGCACTGTTTATCCCATTTAATATTAGCCGTAGTCCAGAAGAGTTGCTATTCTTGCCTGGATGTCTCACATCAACGTGTTCGCCTTTTCTCACTTGGCATCCTGTTTCTTATTAACTTCTCTTATTTCTATTAACTCTTTTTTTCAACGATCCCCCTCGCATTAATTAATGTGCGGCTCACATTAATAGTGTGTAGGGTTCAGGGGCGCCTGGGTGGCTCAGTCGGTTGAGCATCCGACTTTGGGGATCAGGTCATGATCCCACGGTTCATGGGTTCGAGCCACGTGTCAGGCTCTGGGCTGACAGCTCAGAGCCTGGAGTCTGCTTTGGATTCTGTGTGTGTGTCTCTCTCTCTGCCCCTTCCCCATGCTCTCACGCAGAGTCTCTCTCTCTCTCTCTCTCTCTCTCTCTCTCTCTCTCTCTCTCTCAAAAATAAATAAACATTAAAAAAAATGATAGCATGTAGGATCCAGAGCATCTATGTGGAGCCCAACTAAGATCCATAAAGATTGGTCAACTCTGATGTTGTGGCTCTAATTCTTAATATGCCTCATTCTAGTCGCTTGAATAAAAGTAAGACATTTGGACCTTCATTGCTCAGTGGCTTCTCCATGATTATGTGTTACAAGTAAGTTTGAAATCAGACTTTGTTGAATCTCACAAAACCGAGTCCCTCTGAGGCCCAAAGACAGTCACTCACACTTATTGTGCCGTGTCCTAGAAGTCTGTGTGTAGGTTTCAAACTTGTTTCGGATGGGCTTCATCTGTGTTTCCATGGGGCCACCAGCTCAGCCACAAAGTTCTGGCCATTTTGGTCCCCTTCAGCTGAATCCTGGGACAACCTATGCCTGTTATTAGCTGGATGGATATGCTTGGGTAGATTGTTCCCTTGGCCTTGATTTGCTCTTCATTCCTGGGCAAAAGCATCTCAGAAGAAGCAACCCTTGTTGACAGGACTCATGGCCTTCCGTGTGCCTTATCTAATCCAGCTGGGGCCCCGCCTTGTGAGGACATGCCCTGATTCTGGTCAAGGATGGTCAGCAGTAGAGGCCACGTGTATGCCTGCCCTGCGTTCTGGCACCAACCTTTAACCAAAAGATACTTTTGCAGAGTTAATCTTGCGATTCCCTTATTTCCATACCAACCCCTGGGCTCTTTGGTCCCACCCAGTCCCTTTAGCCCCACCTCTTCCTCCCACACTTCCTGCCCCTCGCTCCCTGTGCACACGCCACATCCCTTCACACCTCTGACTTTTGGTTATGCTGTCACCGCTGCCTGAGTTCCCTTCCTGCTGCCACTCTTGCCTGTTAAATTCCTCACGGGTTATGCCTTTCAGCTTTAGCTGAAATGTCCCTGATGTGAATTGTCTGCACATCCATGTTGCGGCCATATGGATCAGGACAAGATAGGCCTGCTGTAGCAAACGACTCCCCAAAGGCATACTAGCTTAAACCCCCAAAGCTGTATTTCTGACTCACGAAACAGTATACGTGGGTATGCCTGGCCAGTGGCTGCCTTGTTCCACGAAGTGACTCAGGGACCCGAGCTCCAGCCACCTTGTGCCTGCATTCTCCCAGCGGCTAACTGCAGCCAGCTAGCGGGTATCTCTTACCAGCCTCAGCCTCATGGAAAAGAGCTAACCACATGGCTCTGTGTGACAAGAGGCTCTGTGTGGCAAGGTAGGAAGTGGATTTGGGGTGGGGAGCCGGCTGACTGTCCCAGTGAGCTTCTTGGGGGAACCAGCTGGTTTTCTCCCACTTAGAACCTCCAGTCTCCGATGTCAACTTAGGTCCCCAATAAATATAGGTGCAATGAAGAGATAAGAGAACGCTCACTTGATTTCCATTTGCCATTGTGTCATTAAACTTTAAAATTTTTTTTTTAATTTTTTTATTTATTTTTGAGAGAGAGAGAAGAGAAAGAGTGGAAGAGGGGCAGAGAGAGAGAGAGAGAGAGAGAGAGAGAGAGAGGGAGACACAGAATCTGAAGCAGGCTCCAGGCTCTGAGCTGTCAGCACAGAGCCCGATGTGGGGCTCGAACCCACAGACACGAGATCATGACCTGAGCTAAGGTCGGACACTTAACCAACTGAGCCCCCCAGGTGCCCAGTGTTTCATTAAACTTTGACCCGAGGGACATAGTTTTTTCTTTCCGGCGTTGTTCAGGGGCTTTCATTTTATGGTTGAATACCAAAATACCAAGGGCTGAAGAAGGCAGAGCGATGTCTTCAGATACATTTTCTCATCACACAGAGGCACAAAACCAGAGCGCTGGTGTTCGCAAGGCGAAAAGACCCCTGGTAAAGAGGAATCTGATAATTCATCTTTATGTTAAAAACACATCACACCCCATTCATTTCCCCACTAGCATGCTCCAGGCCGACTTTGACTCTCCTTCCTGCTAAATGCACCCTTTCCCGCTCCTCCTCCGTTGCCACTCCCCTGCCTGAAATGGAATACAATGAAGAGACGTATAATAAAATCTTTTAATTGTCTTAGCATATGTTGCTTTTATTAGCTGGGCATAATTGCATTCATGGGATCACCTACAGAGTCCTTTCGAATATAAAATTGAAATGGCTTCACACTCCGTGCACAAGTCCTTCTGAGCCACTGTTTTCCCCTTCACTGCCTCCTGTCCCCCTTTTGCTGTAAAGTTCACATTGAAGTGTGAAAAGAGAGACGTGGCAACTGACACGTGCTGGATCTTATCAGCCCCGAGTGCTGCTGCGGCCCGACGGAGGTGCGACTGTCATTTCTACACCATTTATTCCTGCCTGGCCTCATTGCTTGCTTCCTTTCGGAGGAAATTTTCCCTGTTAAAGTACTGTACTTGTCATTTATTTCCCTTTTTTTTCCGCTCTCCCTCCGTGGATGGGTTTTGATATGCATTTATCCCAAAGGCAAGCCTTTTACACACTTCCGCTAACCTCTTAGGGTCAGGCTCCTCTAAGCGGCTTCGGGCTCATAAAAGCAACTCAACAAAGCTTTTATGGTGTCATTACAGCTCCCTTAAATTCCTCTCCTTCCAGCTTCCAATAATTCTTTCGCCGCTAATCAATTCACCAGCTCTTTTTACTTGAGAGTGGGCGATGGAGTGGGAGCGAAGGGGCTAGAAACCGGTTGAAGACCCACTTCATTTGGACCAAGGTTTGTCAAAGTCTATTTAGGCTGTGGCTCACTTAACTTTGAGCCCTACTGAGCCATCTCAGCCTTCATTTTTATTTTAGAACAGGGACTGGCAAACTTTCCGTAAAGGGAGAGACAGTACACGTTTTAGGTTCTACAGATGAGTCTGCGTCACAAATACTCAACTCTGCCATTTAGCACACACATGCCCCAAAAAACTCCTAGGCAGCATGCGAACGAGTGAGTGTGGCTGTTTTCCAATAAAACTTTATTTACAAAAACAAGCAGTGGGGGAGGGGGGGCGCGTGGGGGGCTCAGTTGGTTAAGCCACCCGCTTTAATTCAGCTCAGGGTATGATCTCATGGTTTGTGGGTTTGAGCCCCGCATCAGGCTCTGTGTTGACGGTGAGGACCCGGCTTGGAATTCTCTCCCTCCCCTCTCTGTGCCCCTCCCCCACTTGCTCTCTCTCAAAACAAATAAATAAATATTAAGAAAACAAAAGGCAAGCAGTGGACCAGATTTGGCTATGGGCTTTAGTTTGCCAGCACCTACTTTAGCTGTTAAGGCTCCGTCTGTCCTATCCTTCAGGAGCCACCCTCCAAGAATTCCTAGTCTCCTTTAAAGTAATTCTAAGGCTATGGGGCACCGGGGTGGCTCAGTCAGTTTAGCGTCTGACTCTTGATTTTGGCTCAGGTCGTGATCCCAGGGTCAAGGGATTGAGCTCCACGTCGGGCTCCATGTGGAGCCTGTTTCAGATTCTCTCGCTCCCTCTGCTCCTCTCCCCAGCTCATACTCTCTCTAATTAATTCATTAATTAAATTAAGTAACTCTAAAGCTAGGTATGGTGCCTACCTCTCTAATGCTCTGCTTGGATAGTAGAATGTTAGTACCAGGAAAACTTGGTCCCCTGACTTTGTTTCCAACTCTTTTTTCTTTCCCTATTTACTTTCTTTGTCTAGAGCAGTAGAAACTTAAAATTTTTACTTAATGTATCCTTAAGCACTTCGCTTTAAAAAATAATTTTATTGCGCCACACAGAGCTGCTTAGAAACGTGAATATTATGTTTCCCCTTAATTGTGCAAGACCTTCTTGGAAAATGAGCATTTATCATATCTCTGGGAGGTAAGCGCAGTGATGAGAGGAAGCAGTTCACTGCCCTAAATCTGCCACTGCCTCGCCAGTATTCTGTGAGTCTAGTGGCCACGGGGAAGGGCACCCGCGTGTTGTGACTGCTAAGGACATGCGTGGGAACACCAGAAAGTCATAATCTCCTTTCAACCTCGTAAGAACACTGTGAGGAACCTAGAATGCTCTATCCCAAAAGTGAAAAATTAAGCTCAGAGATGAAAAATAACTTGTCCAAAGTCCAAGTAAGCAGTGAGTGTGGTGGCACGGATTAGGGCGGAGAATGAATATGGACCCATTACAACATTTCCCCATATTTATGTTTTTCAAATGCTGAGTGTGACAGATAATGCTAGCCTTTCCCAGGACATGCATCTCCGCTATCTTTCCCGGCCGCTCTGGCAGTAATTCCTGGCCAAGTGACTGAATCCTAATTTACGCAATTCATGCAAAATGATGCCCAGCGGCTCCAGTCTGGACCGATGGAAAACCTCCACTTGTACGAATCTCCACATTATCTGCGCTCTTTTTTCTTCTTCAGTCTAGCTAGAGTAACGATGACAGTCAGGGCAATCTTATAAAAGTAGATGAAACAGGATCTTTCTGTTGGTTTCCTTCAATGACTCTGTGGAACAGAACCACTCTTCCCCTGTGGCTGAGCCCTTATAAATTTATTACTAGATCCCGTTCTAGCATGCGAGGGAGCTGGGTATCGCTAGGCTCAGTGAATCCAGGAAATGTTCAAATGGGAGGAGACTGGGAGATACCAACTTTGGGTCCCCGAGGTTTGTGAAGGGGCTGTGTGCAAGCTATTTTAAAACATTTCAGCACAGATCGTAGGACTTAACCAGATGAGGCTAAGCATCCTATTTATTTTATTTTAATTTGGGTTGGAATCGCAACAGAGAGGTTAAGCGACCTACCCAAGGTCATGCAAGTAAAGGCGTGCAGACCCAAGACACGAATCCATAGACCAAGTTTATTTTTTCCCATTACTCCTTAGAGGATGGTTATTGTCTGGTGGTTTTCATTGAGTTGCTTGTTGAGAGACAGGATGCCCTCGTGTTAGTGTGCCCAGTTCATCAAAGAAAAATCACTACTATGTTGGAAGACTTTGGGGGATCTCAAGGCTTGACCACAAGGTACATAAAGACTGATACTGGTGCTTAACTTCCACTTTCATCCAGAGAGAGAGAGAGAGGGAGAGGGAGAGGGAGAGAGATTGAAATCAGTAATTTATAGGTTGACGTTTTCCTTGGGTCCTCATAATACTTGTTTATTAGAGATAATTTGCTTAAGCGTGCACAAGGTGGAAGGTGCACGCAAGGAAGGTTTTTATTAGTTGTGTACTGAATGGATCAATAGTCATTTGAATACTATAAATCTGTCCTGTTAACAGGTTTATTTCTTCATCAGATATTAATTCCAGAGGGTTTCACCCATTATGGAATTGACATAAACCATGCCGTGCAGATGTTGATGTCTCTGTAATCAGGTTCAGCTGTGCATCTGCGGGAACCTCCATGTGGGCCCTTGAACATGGGGTAACAGACTGGCATCAGGTCAACCCAAACATGGAGCCCTTGCTTTCCTTGGAGAAGGAATTGGAAGAAAAGAAGGAAGTCATACATTCATTCAGTTGTTGGATTTGCTTCTTTTCTTTCTTTCTTTCTTTCTTTCTTTCTTTCTTTCTTTCTCTTTCTTTCTTTCTTTCTTTTTTTTCTTTCTTTCTTTCCTTCTTTCTTTATCTTTCTTCCTTTCTTTCTTTCTTTCTTTCTTTCTTTCTTTCTTTCTTTCTTTCTTTCTTTCTCTTCCTTCCTTCCTTCCTTCCTTCCTTCCTTCCTTCCTTCCTTCCTTCCTTTCTCCCTCTCTCTCTCTCTCTCTCCCCCCTCCCCCACCCCGCTTAATCCCTCTTTCCCTTCACCTCCGTCCCATCTTTGTCTATGAATATTCATCCATCCATTGTCCATTTACTTATCCTAATTAAGAAAAGCAACATAGGGGGACCTGGGTGACTCAGTGGGTTAAGCATCCTACTCTTGGTTTCGACTCAGGTCATGATCTGATAGTTTGTGTGTTCGAGCCCCGCGTCGGGCTCTTTGCTGACAGCTCAGAGCCTGGAGCCTGCTTTGGATTCTGTGTCTCCTCTCTGTCTCTGCTCCTCCCTGCTCGTGCTCTGCCTGTCTGTCTGTCTGTCTCTCTCTCTCTTTCTGTTTCAAAAATGAATAAACATTAAGACAAAAAGATATCAGTGGTTTAAAAAAAAGGAACAAGTCAAACAGTATGGAGATATGAGGGGGAAAAAGCTAATAATCTACACTCCACGCTGTTGCTTTGGTTAAATGGTTATGATGGACCTTTTCTGCCCACGCAAGCATGCAGAGTATATATGCATTTGGAGGGATGGAGTTTGTATGTCTGTGTTTTAATAGCATAATATTTTGCCCATCATTTAGAAACATGCTTTGTTTGGTTAACAATATTTTTGGAACACCATACGTAAAAAAAGAATTTCTTTAATGATTGCATATAATTCTATGGAATAGCCCTGATTTAATCAAACATTCAGTATTGTTTTAAAGTTTTTTTAATGCTTATTTATTTTTGAGAGAGAGCGAGAGAGAGAGAGAGAGAGAGAGAGCAACACCCAGTGCTCAACACAAGTGCCCTCCTTAATCCCCATCACCCATTTAGCCCTTCCTCCTGCCCACCTTCCCTCCAACAACCCTCGGTTCTCTACAGTTAAGGGTCTGCTTTACGGCTTGCCTCTATTTTTTGCTTATGTTCATCTATTTTGTTTCTAAAATTCCACATATGAGTTAGATCATATGGTATTTGTCTTTCTCTGACTGACTTATTTGGCTTAGGATAATACACTCTAGTTCCATCCATGTCATTGCAAATGGCAAGATTTCGTTCCCTGTTATGGCCGAGTAATACTCCATTGTATATATCTACCACCTCTTTTTTATCCATTCATCATTTGATGGACATTTGGGCTCTTTCCATAGTTTGGCTATTGTTGAAAGTGCTGCTATAAACATCGGGGTGCATGTGCCCTTTCGAATCAGTGTGTTTGTGTCCTTTGGGTAAATACCTAGTAGTGATATTGCTGGATTATAGGGCAGTTCTGTTTTTAGCATTTTGGGGGAACCTGCATACTTTCTCCAGAGTGGTCCAGGTCATTTCAGCGTTATTATTATTCTTGGTTTTGTTTTGCCCTTATTAATACTACAGCGATGAATATTCTTATGAATATTATCTAGCATACTGCTGGTTTTAATATTGTAGAATGGATTCCAAAGGTGGAATTTTGGGGTCAAAGTTCAGGTGACATAATTTAGCATCCTGTGTTTTTTACTTAATGTTACCCGCAAGCATTTCTCTATGTTAATGGGATCTCTTTGTAAGGTGTGTGTGTGTTTTTTTTTAATTGGTTGCAAAATAGTCTGTCTTATAGTTGTACCATAGTTCAGGGGCCATTTCTCCCATAACTGAAATTTTGGGTGCTGTTCATGTCTTTGCTTTTATATATATATACACACACACATACATACACACACATACATTTTTTTGTGTTTATTTATTTATTTTGAGAGAGAGAGAGTGCATGTGGGGCAGGCGCAGAGAGAGAGGGGGAAAGAGAGTGCAAGCAGGGGAGGGCCAGAGAGGGAAAGACAGAGAATCCCAAGCAGGCTCCTCGCTGCCAGCACAGAGCCTGCTGTGAGACTTGATCCCACAAACCGTGAGATCATGACCTGAGCGGAAGTTGAGGGTCGGCCGCTTCACCGACTGAGCCACCCGGGCGCCCCTTGTCTTTGCTTTTATAAATACTACCAAGAAGAACATCTTTTCTGCACGAACGTCTGCCCTCCTCTTGACTTCCTTGGCGTCCTACAAGCAGGATCACAGGTGGAAAGTCGCGAAAGGAGGGGCCTTTTAAATCCCGGGCTGCAAACAATCCCGTGGCAGGTTTACACCGCCCTCTCGGTCCACACGCAGAGCAGCACTTTACAAACCGCGGCATAAACCCTCGGAATAATCCCGTGCCCCACAGGGACAGAGCACTGTTATTAATGTAACTTCACAGACAACTTTCTTTTGAAAGCTTTGTCGAACCTGACCACAGCTCATTAGACAACCTCCTTACAACCCCAGGGCAGCCTGTGGATTCTGCAGCAGACAAGTTGGCCTGAGCCGAAGGACATCCTCAGGGGAGCGTCCCAGTCCCATCCTACCCGAAAGATGATCTCAGCCCACACCTGCCAGCCGGGGGACACGAGAGCTTCCCTTCTGGGAGATAAGAGAAAGTCTCTTTGGTTCCTTCTCTGGTTCATTTCTATCTTCGGATCATGCCGTGTGTTTCCCAAGGGGGCACCGTTGGCGTTTGGCAGGAGGGACGGTCCTGCACGTGATGGGGCATTCTGGGCACCTGGCCTTGGTCACTGTACCCCAGGAGCACATTAGTAATTGTAACAACCACTGGTGTCTCCTCATGTTCCCAGCTTCCCTTTTACACACTTCACCCCTTGCTTCCAATCATATTCAAACATGTATTTTTCCAAATCCTTTTTCATGTGTTTTATATAACCATGTGGCATCTTGTTCTATGGGCTTTTGCTGTAAGACCTCTGTGCTGATGCACATGATTCTCGGCTGGGAGTGGAAAGGGCTGGAAGGAGGGAAAGTAATCAGCATGGCCTGTGCTAATGGGGTTACAGGGTGGAGGGTGTTCATGTATTTTTTAATAGGATAACCTGGTGGTTAAAAGCTGGGATTCTAGAACCAGGAGACCTGGTTCAAATTCTGACGCTTACTCTTACAAGCTCATGATCTTGGCAAGTTCTTAACCTCTTTACGCCTTTCCTTTACCGTAAATATGGGATTGTTATTGTTCAGACTGCATAGTTTTGTTGTGAGGAGTAAATGAGTCACTATTTCTGAGATACTTTCGTGCCTGACACAGAACAAGCCGTGTGTGTGTGTGTGTGTGTGTGTGTGTGTGTGTGTGTGTATTCTCCACTATTCCAGCAAGGCAAAGGGATATTTGAGAAAGATCTTCTAGGGGTCCCCTGGGTGACTCAGTTGGTTAAGCATCTGACTCTTGGTTTTGACTCAGGTCATGATCTCGAGGTTCATGAGTTCGAGCCCCACATCAGGCTCTGTGCTGGCAGCGCAGAGCCTGCTTGGGATTCTCTCTCTCCCCCTCTCTCTGCTCCTCCCCCGCTCTCTCAAAATAAAGAAAGAAACTTAAAAAGAAAATCTTCTAGAGTAGTGAGGATATCCAAAAGCAGTCTAGGGAAACTGCTAGGGCAGAAAGCTTAAGAAGGTAAGATACACGTAATAGGCAGTCAGTACGGCAGCATCCCTGGTCTGATGCACATAATTTGAGACGGGTCACGTGACCCATCTTGTGCGGGTGCTTCTCTGGCAGCTGTGAAGAGCACCCCATCGTTGTCCTGGCTGCCAGCTGGACTAAAGCTGTGACCCCCCCCTACCTAAGAGGAAAGAGGGCTGTTCAGAGCAGGACCTTGGTACCATGAGGGCTGTGGCCCTTGTGGCCTGTGGCAGGCCCCGCCCACCAAGCGTGTCCGGCTTGACTCTCTTCCTTTTCATGGGAGCCTAGGGAAGCCCAAGATCCAGGTGACCGTTCGAGGCTTGGGTTGTACCTTCAAGCCCCTCGTCTTTGTCCTCCCAGAAGGACAAAAAAAATGGAGGGAGAAAGAACGAGGAAAAAGAAGCCTATTTATGACACTGTGCGAACAAATATTAGCACGTGAAATTCAGAACAGTCCTATGAGCAGACATAGAAGCCCAAAGTTTTCCTCTGTTAGAAGATGTACATTTCATTTCATATGTATTTCTGAGAGCAGCGGGCATCTTAGAATCCATGCGGGTATTTGCTGCATGGTGACCCTCCCTCCCCAATGCTGTGAGCAAATTAGTAGCACATCTTACACTTGATAACACATTGAGCTGTGACAATAATTATTATCAAAACAAACATAGAAAGTAACTAAGTGCTATCTAATTCGTTTATTTAATACCCATCACAACCCAGTGAGGTGGATTCTATTATTGTACCCACTCTACAGATGAGACAACCGAGGCACAAAAAGTTAAACCGTGGGCCCTGGCTCCCACAGCTGGGTTAGAGGCAGATGTGGAATTTGGCAAGATTGCCAAGATGAGCCAGCTCATCCGCAGTGGGTCTGGGACGTGACCCAGGGTCTCTGTGGTCCCCACGTCCGTATTCTTTCCCTACTGACCCCGTCACTGAATCCCTTCCTCATTGCTCTGCTCTCTATACCCAGAATCCTGAAACCTGCCAGGTCAGGTGGTCCCAGAACAGAGCGTGCTTTGATGGGACCGATCCTTGTCATTTCCTCCACTCACTCTCCTCACCCCTCAGACTCTTTCTTTACGACACTTTTGTTGTCAGGGCTTTCTCTGGAAGGGGCCAACGTGGACACTGTCAAGGGGACACCAAAAATGAGGGGAAGTCGCAACCATTGCCAGACACAATCACTGACCATCTTCTTCGAAAATTGGGCCCTCCCAACGAACCTTCCAATTGACCTCTGAATTGAATAATTTAAATTCATTGAGTCAAAGGCAGTGAGTTTGGATAGCCTAGACAGACGAATCAAGATTTTTTTTTTTTTTTTTTTTTGGACTAAGAGCCTACCGTTCATTTATTCAACAAATGCTTTTAAACACTCACCACTGTGGTCGGCAGTGGTAATGTCTGTAGAAGCAAAGCACGCCTACAGGGGCAAAGACCTGGAATAAACCGCAGACAAGATACTATCCAGACCACTGATTTCTATGCCCTGTATGTTTTTATTGTCTTTGCCTCAGTTGACCAAACGACACCAGCCAAGATTTTGTCCACTCGGATTTCAACGTCTTTCCCTGTTCACACCTGTCTGGTGTCCTGCACCCACCCTGAGGGTTCTCCAATGCCCACCCCAGCAGCGCCAGCGTGGACCTGCCCCCACCCCGTGGGATTCAAGATGGCACCCACCTTTGGCTAACCTTCTTGGCACGCTGGCAATTCATATCTATGAATCTGTGTTCTGTCTTCCACGGATAAGCTTTCACAGAAGAAAGACAAATAACAAAGATAAGAGTTAGAAGAGGAGGTGTGAATGCTGACTGGGGTTACTAATTCCCCCAGCTAATTTAATTCTGATTTCCTCGTACTCCTCCTCATCATGATGCAGTTGACTCCAGAGAAAAAAACTATCAAGAAAAGGTTTTTTAAATGTTACACTTTTGGATCATTGATCGGCTGTAGGGGCTTTCCTTTAAATTTCAGACTTTAAGGAGTATAAGGTGAAATTTGTCCCTGGCACTGATGATTAAACATGTGTGCTATTTATGAAATTCAGGAAATACAAAAATAATTTGGCCAGCTCTCACCTTCTGGTCCTTTTGTGATTCTAGAGACGTAAAGATGAGGAAGACCGTGGATGAACTTTATTGAATTATCGAACTGGGTGTCGCTAAGGGAGGGGAGGTTCCTCCTATCTGTGAATTTAGGGTACAGTGGATCATTTACCTGGATTCGGAATATTTGGACTTAGAATCAGATTCTCAAATATCACCACCTTCTGGTCCGGCCACCGAACCTGACAGGGAACTGCCCCCTCCAATCCCAGAGTAGAGGAAATCTCAGTGGTAAACAGAATTCCAACTCTACTCTCTGCATGGCTCATGGGCAATTCACTTTCCCATCACTACTTTTTTATAGTTTGTAGGGAAAAGGTTAATACTGTAAAGGGTGCTTGACCATATTTTCTAAGTGGGAGACATTTCCCCTTTTCATAGTCCTTCTAGGTGTGCCTGGGTGGCTCAGTCGGTTAAGCATTTGATTTCAGCTGGGGTCATGGTCTCACAGTTGAGAGGTTCGAGTCCCGTATCAGGCTCTGCACTGACAATGTGGCACCTGCTTGGGATTCTCTGTCTCCCTCTCTCTCTGCCCCGCCCCAACGTGCTCACTCTCTGTCTCTCTCAAAAATAAATCAACTTTTTAGAAAATTAAAAATACACACATACACACACACAAGTCCTTTTATATATGTGTGTGTTCCTTGTTGGGTTAAGAAGGTGTGATTCTCCCAACAGCCAAGACCCATTTGTCACCCAGGTAGCCTTGGAACAGACCGAGAGCTCACCACTAGATCTGTCAATGACTTGTGTGCTCATCTTCCAAGGTTTGGTTTGCCAAGACTCAGGGTAGGCCTTTTGTCAAACACCTGCCGATGAACATTTGGCACAGCGCATTCTGGAATGTATCATGGCTTTCCTTCTCTGTCGTCTCGGGAGCAGAGAAGGGGGCAGGGGAAAGGAGTCAGGAGAGAAACGGGGATGAGGATACATGAGAGTGCGTACAGGACATGGGGCGGGCTGGGTCGGACACTGCCTTGCGTGAGGAGGGACTCATCCATTTTCTAAGAAGTAACAAAAAGAAGGTAAATTTGGTGCTGGGACATCTGAGGGCTGACGCGAGGAGAAACGCAGTGAGACATACAGTTAGAAGAGATGTCCCCGTGCCTGTGTGTGGCATGTGTGTGTATCATTAATATGTCTGCTGGCCTTGGTAAGGTTCATGCAGAAGGTTTCCTGGATTCTTTTGTACCTGGCCTGTAGGGATGTAAATTGATGCTAGGTGCTTTCTGCATTGTGGCTGTGGGGGTGCATATTCCTCTAGTGTATGTTTAGAGCTGTGCTGACTTCTTTGGGGTTGATAAGGAGGAATGTGAGCTGAATGGTAATAGAACAAGTAAAATATTACTTCCTGCGTCTGTCGTAACAAAGCGTACAAGCTGGCTACACAGCATGAAGGTTTCGTCCCAGCTCAGGGTACCAGCGGGCCATGCCCCCTCGGAAGGCTCCGGAGAATAGTCTGTCCCTCCCTCGTCCAGCTTTGGGTCATTCACTGACGGTGTCTGTCCTGTTGCAGCCCTCTGCTCTCCACCCCATTATCACATGACGTTTTCTCTGTCTCCTCCACTTCTTATGAGGACGCCAGTAATATTGGACAAAGGGTCCACTCTACTCTAGCGTGACCTCATCTTAACGAATGATATCCTTAAAAACTATTTCCAAATCAGGTTATATTCTGAGGCATTGTTTGGGGGGTGGGGACACAATTCAACCTATAACCAGTGAGAACGATAATAATAGTTCAGGTATTAGCAGTACACTTGCTGTTCATGGAGCGTCTACTGTACTTTGGCCATTATACTAGGAACTCTCTCTTTTAGCCTCACCTCAGTCTTATAACAAATGAGGAAAATGAGGCCCTGGGAGCCTTGATCCCCATTTCTTGTCTTTCCCCCTTTTCCCCTGTTCCCCAGGCCGGGTTCCCGATGTGCCGATTCCTCACCACACGCTCACTGTGGCAGATGTTTATTCCGGAACCCAAAACTAGACGCGTGGTCTGACAGGTGTCATAGTATCACAATGTGGCAGAATTTCAATCACCAGAGCTGCTCAAGGAAACATAAATCACGCACTGAAAGACAGCACTCTAAGTGTTCAGAACAGGAGCTTGAACAGCATTTTGGGGGTTGCGATTCTTAGGGTTGTGGTTAGAAAATCACAGACTTTAGGGGTACCTGGGTGGCTCCTTCAGTTGAATGTTCGACTCCGGCTCAGGTCATGATCTCACAGTTTGTGGGTTTGAGCCCCGCGTCGGGCTCTGTGCTGACGGCTCGGAGGCTGGAGCCTGCTTCAGATTCTGTGTCTCCCTTTCTCTGCCCTTCCCCCATCTGTGCTCTGTCTCTCTCACTCAAAAGTAAATTAACATTAAAAAAAATCAAAAAAGAAAAAGAAAAAAAGAAAAAAATCACAGACTTTGAACAGAACTTCCCCAGGTCCACATCCCAGCCCCACCACTTACCGATTTGGAAGATTTGGGGCAGGTTACGTAAAAGTTGTGCACTGTGGTTTCCTTCTCCATAAAATGACTTACCTCATAGACTTTTTATGAAAGTCAAGTAAACTCATCTGTACAAGTTATTACTACTAGAAATAATATTTCCCTATTCACAAACATGGATTTCGCACGCATTTATCACATACTGCTGATGGGCAAAGTACTCAAAATCTGCTCCTTTCTCTGATATTTTTGACAACAGGAAAAAAAGCAATTATGACTGAATTTGTTTGAGCTATGAGTCCTCTCCCTGCATCAGCCATAGAGGCAGCAAGGCATAATTGATAATGTTCCTTCTTATCTCTAATTGTCGACGATCTCTCCACACACAGGGAGGCAAGCTGTGCTCTTCAAACACAGATTCCTCCTCCCGCTTCCTGTGTAGTCTTGCCCCCTCCTACCCAAGCTGCTAATTGTGGACAGTACCGCTGTGGGGTCACTTTTTCCCTCATCTCCTTCCTGGAATGTGCTTCAGATGAAAACCCAAGTGTTGAGCTCAACAAGTAGAGATTGGGGAGAAGGCACGGGGGTGGGGGGCAGTGAGTCTCTTGTAGAAAAATGGAACCACCTGGGGCGCCTGGGGGGCTCAGTCGGTTAAGCGTCCGACTTCAGCTCAGGTCGTGATCTCAGTTTGTGGGTTCGAGCCCCGTGTCTGGCTCTGTGCTGACAGCTCGGAGCGTAGAGCCTGTTTCGGATTCTGTGTATGTGTCTCTCTCTCTCTGCCCCTCCTCAGCTCATGCTCTGTGTCTCTTTCTCTCTATCAAAAATGAATAAACATTAAATTTTTTTTAATTAAAAAGAAAAATGGACACACCTCCTTTGGCCTTCGGTACCCAGGAGGAAATGTCAAGGGAGGCGGGCCTTGGGGCGGCCTGGCGTGTGTGGTTGTAGACAGCCTCCCCTCCCCGGTGAGTGCCCTGGCAAAGGCATATTTCCCTTGCCAAGGCTTCATCCCTTTTGTAGCAAGGGTACGTTCTCCCTTCTGTGGAGAAGACACTGCAGATTTCTTTTCAAAGTTTTCCCGAGTCCCTTTTTTGCAGAATATCTGGTGGGACACTGGGCTAAGCACACTTTGTCGAGAAATTACAAATTACTAATCTAAGTGTCCCGGAGAACCATTTTCCTTCTGCTTTACCTAATTTCCACACTTAGGAAATCAAACCTGCAATTCAGTATTGATACAGCAAGGCGGTCCTTCCGGGCCACATCATGAGGCAGGACCTGACTCTTGTATTTAATTCTTTTTTTTTTTTAATGTTTATTTATTTTTGAGAGAGAGAGACAGACAGAGTGTGAGTGGAGAAGGGGCAGAGAGAGAGGGATACCCAGAATCCGAAGCAGGCTCCAGGCTCTGAGCTGTCAGCACAGAGCCCGACGCGGGGCTCGAACCCGCAAACCATGAGATCATGACCTGAGCCCAAGTCGGACACTTAACCAACTGAACCACTCGCGCGCCCCTGGGACCTGACTCTTGATGGCCTTGCTGGTTGGGTCGTCCAAGCCTCTTAGCCCCAGGGCCTGATGTTTACATCCTGCACACAAATTGCCACCGTTGATTCTCCCCCAAATGCTCCCTGCTCTCCAGAGACAGCGGTGGGGATCAGTGTTCGCTTTTCCGGGGCTGAGCTGAGCCCTGTTTCCTTTGCTGCTGTTCCTCTACTTCCCCACGTGCCAGTGCCAACGTAAGCTGGAAGCATTGGTATTCACACTTGTGTGCGAGCAGCCGGGCTAACACGCACCAGAGGGAAAATAGTATTTCTCATCAATGCTCAATAATTAGTCTTCATTGCATCCAAATCTATATCGTGACGCGTCCTGGAAGGGTTTCGCGTTCTGCGTGGAAGCGGCGACAGACATTTGCTGGGGAGGAAGGAAAGGAAAACGTACATACGGTGAGAGGAAACTTTCTCTGAACACTTGCACAGGGAAAGAGCTACAGTTGAGCCTGGACGCACGGGCTTCCTCTCGCTCCACGGTTCACGGTCTTCCCAAGTAGCGTCAACTTTCTGAAAAACTGAGCATCTTGAAAAGGCACCTATTAGGAGAGCATATTTCTGCAGCAATAATTATTCATAGCAATCCTCGTTCCACAGGAAGGGGCTCCGCATTGTCTGTCTACACCAGATGTTAACTGAAAGAGATTAGAGGTGTTGGTGAGGGGTGGGGGGGGGTTTTCGTCCTGCTCTTCTGATTTGCTTGGCCCTACTGAAATTTCAGGCCCAGAACATTGTTACCTGCTCCTCCTGGAGAGGGTGTTGAGCTTGGGAGGGGTGATTAGTTGACATTTCACGATTAAGACCCGAGTGATTTTTCTTGGAAATTTAACTCTAAAAATTGCCAGTGGTGTTGGATTCTATCTCGTGTTAGGAAACAGATCTGGGGGTGAGGGTGGGGAAGGAAGATAAAGATGTACTCATTTGAAGGCATTCGAATTCTTCCTCATCTTGTCTTCCCATGAAAATGATTTCATAACAAGCTTTTTTTTTTTTTATGGGAAAAATTCACAGGAATTAATGTGGAACCATTAGGCACGGATTCCTGCCTGGAGCCTGGATATGAATGCCAAAGACCACAGGACTTACTGACGTGTCTCTGGGTATTCAGGCCCTCAGAGGGGGCTTAGCAACACATTTCCTGGATTAAACTGGTGTGGAAGTTTAGTCAAATGGCAAGTCCATTTGGTCAAGGGAGGGAAGTCATTTAGAAGGTAAACTCGTTGGCGTTGCTTCGATGATTAGGTAGTTAGTATTAGGCAGAAGGGGCACGGGAAACTGCGGCCCACAGGCCAAAGCCTGCCGGCTCTCTGTGTTTGTGAATAAAGTTTTATTGGCACAGAGCCATGCCCATTTGTTTTTGTATCGTTTACAGGCTGCTTGTGTAGTACAGCACCAGGGCCGCGAGAGCCTAAAATACTTACTTCCTGCTCTTTTAGAAAGTTCAAGGACCCTTGACTCAGAAAATTAACTAGATGGTGGTCCCTCAACTTTCTGAATGGTTGTTAAATCTCTCGTTTGTGCACACCTTTAAACAAAATAGTGTTGTATCTATAATGAGACGCTCAGAAGGCAAGTAAAGTGGGGGTTCTGTTGATAAGAGGAAAAGGCCGTTGAGATTGCAGGAAATCGGGGCCTCGATGCTGAGTCTATCTGACACCCTGGCTTTTGCTTTGCTGTGGATGTTGTTTATTTAAAAGTAGCTTTAGCCGCTCAAAGCAAAGGCCCACCTCTCCAGCTTCTGTGTAAAAGCCCGGTTTTCTAGCTAGATGAAGGCCTTGTGGAAACTGATTTCTCGCTCGATCACTGGGGATCGTTTGAGACCTGATTTGGAGAAAGTTTCTATCAACTCGTATGCGGACCAGGCAGAAAAGTTGTCAACTGACAAAACCACCAAATAGGCCATGATAAAGAATAAACGCCACCCACCCTCGGCCCAGGTAAATGTGGAATTACTCAATAGAGCTTTGCACTGAGGGTGATAATGGGCAATCCGCTAAATTAATCGTCTATTAAAAAAAAATCGCATAGTTAAGGGGATGTGCACTTATAAACCCATTCTTCAGTAGAGAAGTACTTAGGGTGCAGTAAGGAGTTTAAACAAAATTAGTGGAAAAACAGGGAGTTTAAGGGAACAAGAGATCAAGTTTGCCAGACTCCCCCCCACATCAGGTGATTTAAGCTAAAAATGGCTTAAAATATCGCAATCACTTGAAACGCCTTACATAAACTGACCAGGAATCTGGGGCATTCATGCTAGAGACAATTTTCTTCTCCTCAAGATAAGGGATGGGGAATTAGTCATAGGGTATTTCCAGATAATGTAGTTAACACCTCGTGTAATATTAGGTGGGCAGGGAGCTGTGCTCTCGGGGCCAAAATCGTTCCTGCCAGTTCTAATAAGGAATGTGTGTATTTTTAAAGTCTGGGTAGCCACTGATGAGTCATTTCCACAATATGCCTCCCTTGGGTGTGAAATGGGGCAGAAAGAGCCCCACACGGCTGTTGGGTGATCTGTTCAGGCATTCATTCATTCATTCATTCATTCACCACGTGGTTGCTATTCCCACGCACACTTGTATGCCAGGCTCAGTGCTAAGTTCTGGAGAGGCACGGGCGAATAAAATCTCATTTTCAAGGGGCTTTTTGCCCATTGGGACACCTGAAAGAGATGTGGGGTTGTACGTGGTGCGGTCCCTATTGGTCAAGGGTCGGGCGGAAAGCAGACCCTATTATGACCTAAAGGTCAAGGGTCCCTCTTGGTGGCAAGGTGATTCGGAAGCACCAGCAAAGCTCATCCACGTGACTCTGTTTATAAAGGCAGCTTTCCTCTCAAATTGGTTTTGTTCACTTATTTTTGTACCCCTCATTTTAATTTCCTATGTGGAGCCTATCCCCTGTGCTTATTCTCAGTGCGAGAGAGAGAGAATGGCGAGGCGAATATGAACTTGGGGCCCAACCGTCCCTCTTCACATTTGAGTCCTAACCCTGCCACTTGCTGTGTGTCCTTGGGCAAGTTGCGTAACCTCTCTGAGCTCCAGCTTCATCACGTGGCTGCGGGACTGAGGTGAGGGATCAGCCACGGCCGTCGCCAGTGACTGGGGAGAAGGTGAATGACAGAAGGGTCACCCCGTACTCCTTGACCCCCGCCTCCTTCTGCTGCTTCATTTTGGCTGATGAAGGGTGGAAAGAAGTTGGTCTCCCTGGCTGTGAACCCCTGAAAGGTTGCTTATTTTCTGCTGTGTCCAGCCTGTCTGATCCAGAGACCATGTGACCCCGCAGGATCGTAGAGCTGTACATTGGAAGCTGTCAGGGGGCTGAGAGCCAAGGAGGCCTCAGTCGCTGTGAGGTATTTCCCCACGTGCCAGTGGACTGCAGCCCTCCTCCCTGCTGTTCTTGCTCTTTAGGTCCTTCTGGAACCTGGGTCAGGAAAGAGGCCTGATGAGAAAAGCTTCGCAGGCGGGCTGGTGCTTCTGAGCCTTGTCTTTACGGAAGAGCCCCTGTCTTATTTCCGTGGGCCCTCAGATTATGAGAGGCGTTGGTCTCCCAACTAATTAGATTCAGTAAATAATGGCCCGCGTGGTCGCTCTGTGGATAAAGCGTGTTTCTCATTCGGCTCTTAAAAATATTGTAAATAGGTACCCTACCCCCTTTTCTCATTGTGGGTCACCCATCCCGCCAAGGACCTTAGATCAGACCCCACTGATTTGAAGGAGAAGGAGCGAAGTCCTCCTCTCAGAGCGTAGACAAGGCGGGGTAAGCTAGAAGATCGCTAAGTCCAGCCCTTGTCAAAAGGGTGGAATTTGAGGGGAAGCTAAATCGATAGGTAGGCGGGATTATGGCTCCCTTAAAACATACCTTGGCCTGAGCTCACTTTCGCACCTGCCGTACGACCTACCGCAAAGACCCCTGTGGATGTGACTCATGTCGGTTCTTCCCCCAAAGAGTCCACTTATCCACAGCCCCAGGTTCTGCAGGTGCATCGAGGCTGGCCCTCTGCTTGGTTGGGGCGCAGGACTCCGGCTTCGCTGGTCTCTCAAGAGTAAGAGGAGACATCAAAATGTCAACATGGCAGGGCCTTCTCTGAGGTGGTGTCTCTTCTCCTGGACTGAGACTCGGGACAGAGAGACAGGGCTCCAGAAGGCAGCCCCTGAGCCCACTTTCCTTCGCTATTGAGTGCCTGCAGGCAACAGCTGAGCCCATGGGCCCGGAGCCGCCCAGAAATCTGTACCGGGAATGCAAGCTCAGGGACAAGAGGAATCTCCCTGGGACCCCACAGAAGCATCCTTAGCCCCTTGCCTGCCGTGCCAGCATGGCCTCTGGAGTCACAGGGCATGGGATGGAATCCCAGTTTCGCCAGTAAGAACCGAGAGAGTCCCTTAATCCCTCCTTGGGTCCTGGCTTTCCGTAAACTTGGGGAAATAAGAACAAACCTATTTCCCAGCGTTGTTGCAAGGACGACACGGGTGTGGTATGTGTGTGTGTTGAAAAAGAGAAAGAGAAAGCATGCAAGCTTAGGTCAGTGTGGGGCACGTAGGAAGCGTGTAAAAGCAGCTTTCCTGTGAGTCATACCTTGCAGAGAACGACTCTGTCAAAGTCACACCCACGACAGATTGGAAAGGAAAAAAGAAAATCGACCTGCGATTTTGTTTAGGCAGCAACTGAGTTCGGCTGATGGATTTTGGTTTTCCTTTGCCTCACAAAGGGTATTCAATCACTCTGCACTCATATCTTTAGAAATGCTAAGTACCCACTGGGGCAGGCCCTGGAGGGGGTGCCAGGAACCCCTCTCACCGAGGTCAGAGTCTAGAGCACACACATGACCACATCACAAGGTTCAGGACTGGCAGTGAAGGTGAGGAGAGGTGTCTGTTCTAGGGGGTGACATCTGAACTTGGTGATGACGGAAGGTGTCTCTCACACGCCCTGCATGAGAACTCTGTGCGGACCTTCTCCGCCATGTGGTCAAGCCTTCCTGGTTCTCTTCCTCCTGGTCCCAGCCTCTGCCGCCCCCTCCGGTTCCCGAGTTCCACGGTGGGCACGGCTCGTCTCTGGGCGCCTCCGCCTTCCGTGGCCAGAGCTCTGCCGGGTCAGGAGTCCCCCTTGGTCCGTCTGCTTCTCATCTTCCAAAATTCTTGCTGATGTTTCTTGATCCTGGAGTTAAATAAGTTGTGCCCTCTTTATCATGCTTTTAATAGAGTTGCTGGAGGGATCTCTGGCAGACATGCCTGAATACAATGTCCCAACTGGAAGCTCCCCGAAGTCTGTGCTTTTCTCGCCACACCATCTCCCCGCTGAGCCCAAGGGCGAGAAAGGATCTTGCAGGCAGAGAGGAACACGAGCCCCCGGGATGGCCGATACGTCTACGACCCCCGTGCCGCTCTTAATGTTGAGTGGGTCGCACACGCCAGCTCCGTGTCCGTGCATTGCACGCGTGCTCTGACTTAGCCATCAAAATCGTATCGGAATCTCAGATTTACGGCTGAGAAGACGGCCGCACAGTGGCTGAGTGTATTTCCCAGACAGCTGTCGCGTGTTGGAGGTCGGCTGTCGGGGCAGCGGGCTGCGGCGGGGGTTGGCATGCATGATCGGCGGGCGGTGCTCTTGGGATCCGTGCGTGAGGGCCCATGTGGCCTTGGAGGGGCACAGGGAGAGGACTGAGCTGCGATGGGGCAGACACGTCAGCCAGTCGTAAGGAGATTATAACGGGGCGACCCTTCAGAGATGTCGTCATCTGGGGCCAAGGGGCCAAGCAGTCATGGATGTGGGCTGCCTCCCGGAGGGGTGTGTCCTTGGGCAGGGCAGGTCCCTTTGGCTGACAGCCATTTCCAAGGAAGGACTCAGCCCCCAGCAGACATCAGCCCAGCAGCTGGGGAAACGATTCCCGCCCCCCTCCCGCCCCCCATCCAGAATGGGGGTCTCGGCAGCACACCACAACACCTGCTACCCTTGAAAGCCATACCTCTGTCACTTGAGTCTGTTCATGTAAGTGGGGTACGGAGATAGAAGAAAGGGAGAGGAAAGAGCTAGAAAGGTAGGCTGTCTTCTCTAGACCAAGAACTGGCCGGTGGCAAAGGGGCCGGCACTGAGCGGGGATAATGGTTATGTCAGATTAGACGAGTACTGTGTTTGGGGAAAACTCTCCGCTTGGGGGTACACGGGACCCTAGAGCCAATTCGGCCGGCAGGGTTCGTTTGACATCCTGAATACTCACGTATCTCCCTTCTCGGCTGAGAAGGGAGAGACAATTTCACTCCTTTCCGACGTCATTGGTTTCTGTTCCCTGTTTGAAAACGGTAGTCCTCCCATGCAGGAAAGATTTGGGTAACTCAGGTGGCAAAGCTCCCTTTGTTTAAAATAGCCACTTTTAAGGCTGGGACAGCAACAACATTAAGTTCCAGCACAGACCCTCCTCGTGCAATTTCATCGGTAGGAACCTGTTTGTGCGTTCAGCTGAGGAAGTACCAAAACCAAAGCAGTTTCGAGGTTTAGCACCTTTGATGAAGTTACGAAAGTGCAGCGTGAATGAACCTCTTCCCCTTCTCCGTGTCTTCGTCTGTCGGTGGACAAACTGGATGAAAGGCCTTCCGCTTCAGAACGTGTGCCCTAACCTTGTACTCGAAGCTCCTGAGTACCAGGGGGCTGTGTCTGCCCACTAGGCTTGTGATGCTGGGTAAAAGGAGTGAATTCTGAGTCTCTATACCCAGCTTCGTTAATATCTGAAAAATAATTCGCTGTCCTGAGATTTCCAATCCGCCAAGCGGTCCCCATCTCCTCTTCTCCCTGACACCCCCCCACCTCCCCTCCTCTCATACCTCCTGTTCTTACCCACAACCCCATAGGCTCCCAGATCCAGTATTGCTCCATGGGAGACATGCTGGGGGCACATGTATTTGTCATGATATATGGCTGGCCACATGTTGCAAAAAAGAACCTCAGACAAGAACCATGTGGTTTCCAAGGATGCTGAAGTCAGAGAGAGCACAGTTCCCAGTGAGCCAGGGACATGACGAGGTCTGGAGTCAGGCAGATCTGGGTTTGGATCCTCGCGCTGCCTTTCAAGAGCTCTGTGTAACCTTGACCACATTCTACCTCCTTGAACTCCAGTTTCCTGATCTCTAAGTTGAAGTCATTCTCTACCTTGAAGAATTGTTGCAGTCGTAAATGCGCCAGTGTTTCCAAGTTTCTAGAAGGATGTTTAGGACCTATAACCAATTCAATATATGTTGGCAACTATGGTCACCTCGGGCTGCGGGCGCCACCTGAGTGGAATCGGCTTTGAGATTATGGGGACCAACATGAACAAAATGTAAATGTCACAGGTCTGTGTTACTCTGGCCCCCGGGTCCCCCAAACCAACTTGGGTCTCTACTTTGCCGCTGTGCCTGCCCCAACGGTTAGAGTGTGGTTATACTTGGGGTCCTGACCTGTTTTGTCCTGCCTCATGACCTTCAAACTGTTGTTGGTGATGCGTTCTGTGGGCCCCCCCCCCCCCCACCGGCGGCAGTGTCACACAAGCTTGCCCGGGCTGAGTGTGTGGACCTCTTCCCGACCCCACGTTCAGACGGTCGTGTTGAGAGTATTTACACCACAGGTTTGGGCAGACAGTGCGGATCGTCTTCTCTCCCCTCCGTGTTCCAGTGAGTCAGGTGTTAAACTGTCACCGATGCTGCTTTTCACAGACGTGCAAAGCTCCCCACGGGAAAGTAAATTGTAGTTATCTTGCTTGACTCCTCCCCGCCTGCCCCCCACCCCGCCGCTGAAGGGATGACCGTGGCAGTAACCCAGGATTTTTTATGGGCTTAGAAAGGCGATTCTACACTTTAGACAAACCCTACAGTTAGCAATTCATGTATTTGTTCTCCCCCATTGCCTGTTCATTACGGTGAAAGCGTGAACACCCAAGGCAAAGGACGGGGTACGTCTCCCCCATGATAGTGGGAGGTGGTTGATGCGTGGACCCTAGAGATACAGTGGTCCTAAGTCTCAGGCCCTCGCATCCCAATTAGCAGGAAGTTACACTTCTCAGCCTCTAGGGAGGGATTAAATGGTACTGAAATCTGGAGCAGTTATGGATCTGCCCTTCTCTGTATTACACTTTAAATCAATTGGCCCTTTCCCCAAATCTGGGAACCAGAAGCAGCATTAGAGAATAGTAAATATTAAAAACAAGGGGGGAAAGTGACTCCCTCCCCTTTTTTTTTCCCATTAAAAGGCTATCCTTCGTAGGACTGCCCCCTCCTCTGATCACAGATTCAAGGTGACCAGCACAAGGAGCCACTTTTCATTATTTTTTTCACGAGTAGCTGAACCCCTGGCCTCCATCCCAGTTTTAGCCTCACGGTCCAGAGTCTGTGAGCAGCCAACTGGAGACATCTCTCCTAACGCAGGATAAATGAGAAAGGTCATGGCAAGGGCCTGACTTCTGTGGCCCAAGATGCCAAGCGGCAAAGAGGTTAGGGGCATGGGCAGCTCAGGTGCAGATCCCGGCGATACCCCTTACTCGTTGTGTGACCTTGGGCAAGTTCCTTAACTTCCCTGACCCTCGGATTCCGTGTGTGTTCAACAGGAGTATTATAAATGAGACAGAACCCGTGAAAGGTGGAATGCCTAGGATGTTGAAAGGTCTTGTTGTTGTTGAAAGATCTACAGTGGGGTGCCTGGGGAGCCCGGGCGGTTGAGCGTCTGACTTCGGCTCAGGTCACAATCTCATGGTTTGTCGAGTTCGAGCCCCTCGTCGGGCTCATTGCTCCCATTGCAAAGCCCACTTTGGATCCTCTGTCCCCCCGTCTCTCTGCCCCTCCCACACTCGTGCTATACCTCTCTCTAAAAAATAAGAACAAAAGAAAGGCCTACTACAATGATAGTGTAAAGTCTTGAACACTAGATGTGCAGTGCTCCTATGTCCCTCTGGCACCTTCCCCTTTCTCCCGCTACCATTGTTAAGAGTGGGGTTCCGGAGCCCCAGGGATTAGGTTCAGCTCCCGACTCTGCTACTTATGCCTTGAGCTTTGCCTCTTTGGGACTCAGAGCCCTACCTGTAATTTGGGTTAGTGGCCTCAGAAAGGATCTGGAGGAGTGGGGGGATGACCCTTACCGGAAGCATTAAAGTCACATGCATCCCTCAGCATGGGGGGGTGAGCAGGTGGCACAAAACCAAAGTTCAATAATCAAGAATTATTTAAGTTATTTTACTTGCTAAGATTCAGTTTACATGTCCGTAAAATGGGGATAATGATACTTCCATAGGGCTCTTGCAAGGATTCGGCAAATATTCTAGGGCTTGTCACCTGGAAAGTGACACAGAAGGGATCAGACCCCATGTGGATTCATCCATTAAGGGGCCTGCCTTGTAAAGCCGGTGGATTGGGAATCCGGAGGGCACAGCCAGCAGAGGACAGATTTTCCACCCCCTTGACAATTTGAGGGCCGGCCACACCACTGGCTTGTATCATTACTGCCACCTTGTTTGGTAGGTACGAGCGTGTTTGTGTCCCTTCTCTTATCAGGACATCTCCCATCAGGTGTGGCAGCCAGAAGGGGAGAAAGCAGGGTAAGACTCTCCTTGGTGTAGCCGGTTGTGCCGAGTTCAACATTTCTCTGAACTTTGAGGGCAGGAGAGTCCCAGCCGCAGGTGGCTTGTCAGGGGCCCACCTGGTGGCTGCTGGGAGACAGTCCACAGTCTGCCGACTGTTAACCCAAGGCTTGCCAGCCTGCAAGACCTGCTTTGCCTGAGAAGCAATTGGTAAAAGAGGAAGACTGTAGGGGAAGGGCCTCAGACTCCTTCTGGGGTATGTCCCAAATCATTTTTGGGCAGAAATGATATCCCCAGAGGCAGGGGACACCGAGCCACAAGCTGGGGATTGAAGGACTAAGAAATGGAGATCAGAAAGAAGGAGGTTAAGTGTCCAACTTCGGCTCGGGTCAGGATCCCATGGCTCTTGAGTTCAAGCCCCACATCGGACTCTGTGCTGACAGCTCAGAGCCTGGAGCCTGCTTTGGATTCTGTCTCCCTCTCCCCTTCTCTCTGTCTCTCTCTCAAAAGTAAATAAACATTAAAAGAAAAAGAAGAAAGGAGGAGGAAGGTCCCTGAGGCTCTGTGAATGGCCACTTGGCCAGTCACTGAGCAGGGGACGTGAACACAGCCTGATGGGCCTAGTTTTCCACATTTGCGCGTCATTCCAGGAAGCTGTACAGCAACCAGGGTGTGGAGTCAGCAGGAACATTCGTCAGGAACGAGCACACGGGCTCGAACCCAGACACGCTCAGTTTGGATCTTAGCTCCGCTGCTTCCCAGGTGCGTGGCCGCAAGCGGCTTCACCTCCTTAGCCTTTGGCTCCAGGGTAAGCCCTACCTGGTGAAGAGGGTTGGAAGTGTCAATAGGTCATTACCATCATCACCATTGCTGTGTTTTTGCTTGCGTCACACTTGGGATGGGACTCACCCTCTCTGAGGCGGCTGTCCAGCCTCCCACTCATCCCAGCCAAGGACACAGGAACTCAGGGTGTGTCTGGAAGGAAGGTGATTCACGGGCTGGAAGGTACCTGCCGAGGAAAGACTATAACCGGGCTGGGGGATCAGCCAAAGGCAAGGGGCCAGGGCAGGTGACCCGTGAGTCCCCAGAGGGAAGACCGAAAGGTAGACACGTAGGCTTCGTATCTTCTAGCGTTTGAAAGGAAAGAGGTGAGGGTGCTGGGTCAGCCCGGAGGAGAATTTCCAACCAGAGAAAAATTTAAATATGAAGTTAATATGAAGCAGAGCATGGTTGACAGGGGGCACCTGCCCAAATCATCAGGACTGGGTTGAGATTGTCTTGTAGCTTCTTCTTTTCTTTTTTTTAATGTTTATTTATTTTTGAGAGAGAGAGAGCACGAGCAGGGGAGGGGCAGAGAGAGAGGGAGACACAGAATCCCAAGCAGGCTCCAGGCTCTGAGCTGTCAGCATAGAGCCCTACATGGGGCTCAAACTCACCAACCATGAGATCATGACCTGAGCCAAAGTTGGATGCTTAACCGACTGAGCCACTCAGGGTCCCCTCTCATAGCTTCTAAAATTTGGGGTTGACCGTAGCGAGACGGAACTGTGAGCAGGAGGCCCGGCCAGAGGGTTGCTCATCTGACCATCTCATGCTCCCGTGTGGCCCCGATGCCAGTGGCCCCTGCCTCCTGCCCGCAACATCCTCACCCCTGCGTCTGATGCTGGTTCCCTGATTGTCCCACGGTGCTGCTCTCCTGTGCTCTCTGCCCAGCTTCCCATCTCAGACATTTGGGTCCAAATCGCAGACACTTTAAACATGCCAGAAGGCATCAGCACTTCTCTACTGAGTGGGATGCTTTCAGCCAGGGAGAATAACCCTCTACCTTCAGGAACTCAGAGTCAAAAGCCAAATTAAGTAGCCACCAAATGAATGGATACAAGTCCACATCCCTGCACACATGGTCACTTTTGCGTGAGATCATTGATTCCTGGGGTCTGAGTTGGGAACCCCAGGAACTGCCATCCTGGTGGGAATACTGTGGGAAAACCAGTTTTCATGTTTGAAGCAGAAACCAGACTAGTAGAATCAGAGGGATGGGATTAATTGCCACTAGGAGGTGTTACAGAGATGCATATGGGCCTTTTATGGAAGGAACACCTGAGCCAAGTGGATTTCAAGACAGATGTCACCACTTACCAGGCAGAAGACATTAGGCCACTCAGTGCCACCTCTGTGCCTCAGCTTTCCCATCTGTGAAATGGGTATCATATCCCACAGGGATGGATGTGAATATTTCCCCAACATTATATCATAAAACTTTTAAGTAGAAAACTTGAAAGAATACTGTAGCAGTCACCCATCTACCCAACACCTAGAGTCTATATTTTTATTGCACTTTCTAAAAAATGTTTATTTATGTTTGAGAGAGAGTGTGTGAGTGGGAGAGGGGCAGAGAGAGAGGGAGACACATAATCTGAAGCAGGCTCCGGGCTCTGAGCTGTCAGCACAGAGCCTGATGCGGGCCTCGAACCCACCGACCGTGAGATCACGACCCGAGCGGAAGTCAGGTCATCTGCTTAACCGACTGAGCCACCCAGGTGCCTCCTGCGGTTTTTCTTTTTTAACTGCACTTGCTTGCTCACCTGTGGGTCCATCCGTGCGTCCCTTTCTCTAGACACCATTGCACAGGGAGATTTGGAGATTTGAAGGAGTTATGTGTCGAGGGCCTAGGGGCCAGGTGAGAGGTAGGCAGTGGAGTCGGGAATTTTAGAGTGCTTAACACTTGTGGCCGTTGTTCAAATATAAGTGTCCTAGGGATGTGGAGGTGAACTTGGGTCTCTGGTTGCTGCGGCCAGGGAACCAGAGGAGCAGTGGAATCCATGGCCAGCACAGCATCCAAAGATGCTGGATAATGACAGTGAGAAAGATGACTGCCACTTGAATTTTGAAGGCCGTATCCATTGCCCCCTACAACTGAACGTCCCTCAAATGAAGGAAAGGGCAGTCTGGTCTGTATGCTTCCTTCTTAAAACTCTGAACAGAACAGCAGGCCCCTTTGAACTAGCTATCTATTGTGAACTCAGGAAATGGCCAGAGGTTATCACGAATCCTCCCAAGACCACGTGAAGGCTGGTACTATGCCCATTCACAGCTGAGGCTTGAGCCTCAGGATTCGGGTGCATTTCTGGCTTCAGCTCCTGGTCTTTCCCTAGCCTCCCATGGTGCCACTGGACCACAGAACACGCGGTCTTTCCTCCTCCTGCTCTTCCTCCTGCCCCCGGTCCCTACAGGCCCCAAGAGGCGATGTTGATTCTTGTTAGAACAGAGGCTAGAGGGAGTCTCTCCCAGCCCATGGTGAATTCAGAGGGCTTCCTAAGGGGAGAACTACAGGCAGTGAGGGCTGGCTCTTCACTTGATCCGCAGGAGAGTCAGATATTGTACAGGATGCCAGAGCCGGCTCAGTTTTCTAAAGACCTACCTTTGCCGCCTTCTTCAAGGGCTCCAGAGAGTTCCCTGTGCCATCAAATTAAGTTTGGACACTTCAATAAAAAAGTCCCGAAGGAAACTGTCAATTAATGCATTTACACTGAAGCATCATACTTGGGAAAAACATCTTCAAACGCCAGTGCTGTTTTCCAGCCATTAAAAAGTTTGCGTGCTGCTTGGTTTCCATAGATACCTGAGGTAATAGGCTCCTTCCCCTCATTGAAGAGTGAGTGTCGCTCCCTTTCTCTCTTTCTCTTTTTTCTTTTTTTTTAACCTAGCCTTTCATACTTTCTCCCTCCGTCCCCATTTATGAAAACAAAAGATAACTAAATTGAAACCTGGCAATGAGATTTGTCTGAGAAAGACAGCTTGATTTATAAGCTCAAGGGACTTCAATTTTTGCTCACCTCCTTATTATTTCATGACTTCGACAAATAGTGTTGCTACCTGCAGGGAAGAAATGGAGTTTTCAATTGATCAAATGACTTCCCCAGTCCATCAAACACATAAACATACTCGAAAGGGAAATGTTAATGTTCTGTTGAAGAGCACCTGAGTTTTGGCAAGGAGTAGAGCAGGGCTGGCAAACTGGGGCGTGTAGGGCAAATTTGGCCCACTGCTCGTTTTTGTAAATAAAGTTTTATCGGAACACAGCCATGTTCCCCGGTGTGCATGCTGTCGGTGCATGCTGCTTTCCTAACAGTGGTAGATTTGACTTGTTGTGACAGAGACTATATGGCCCGCAGAGTCTAAAAGATTCTCTCAGACTCTTTGCAGAACAAGTTTACTTACCCTTGGCATACAGGAAAGCATCAGGGTTTGGAAGGCACTTTAGGGACACGTTAATCTCTCTGTGACTCAGTTTCTGCATCTTTGAAATGGGGACGACAGGATCCTTTCATAGGGTTTTGGGGATGTGAATGATCTAGAACTGTGCTTGGCACCTATTAGGGGAGCAGTAAATATGAATTTTTTTTACCCCAGATTCTTTTGCTAGAAAAATCCAGAGCCACCTAGCTTATGATTCTAGAAGTTCTTTAGAAAACTCAAGGAAAGTGGGAAGACACAAAAGCCAAACAGTTCTACATTATTCCTGGCCCAGGTGCCGGTGCCTGGCCATGTGTCTCCTCCCTGGGAGCAGGCAAGGGAAAGGATGAGACAGCAAACAAAAGAAACCACAACCATCTAGGAAGAAATCTTTAATTTCTATTCAGCTTGAAAGAGTTTGAGAGAGTTTTTTTTTTCCTTTAAACAAACCAGTTCAAGTACATGCCTTCAGATTATAAAAGTACCTGAAATTGCCTAGAATATCAGCATGCATAGCTTGTTAGTATTTACATATATTTACATACGGAAACAAGAGAAAGATCTACAGCTATTTACAGTCTACATAGGAGAAGAGAAAGGCAGCCTAATTGTATTTCCTAAAATACAGTAGATGAGTCGTCAGCACATGCATATTTAGATAATATTTGCATGATAGAATACAGTTTAAAAAAAAAAGACATACCTTTGTAACTTTCTATGCTAAGGTGTTGCATAATCAAGGTAATTTTTTTTGTTTGTTTTGTTTCTAGTCTATTTGCATCAAGTGCTTTAAAATGTTCACTAACACCGAGGCAGAATTATTTACCCTGGCAATTAAAGCAACAGCACACGTGATCATTTCCTACTAACTAGCAACAAGCTGCTGGTGAATGAAATATCTATTGTTTCTCATTACCCATCGACCACTGTGACGAGATCTCTCTGTATAAAGGCAGTGCCTAAGCTATCACCATTAATTATGGAAGTAATATAAATGAGATGCTCTCCACAGTATGTTCTAAATGAAATATTAACAAGGCCAGCGTCTTTGAGCCTGAGAAATGATCCGTTGTAGAGAGCTCGCTATAAAAACGCGCAAACCTAATGCAAACAGCGGGCCAGACATGGGTGCCTGCCTGTGAGATCTGAGTTCTCGCAAAGTCCATTCTTTTCATTGGTTTCTGGAAGACAGAGTTAAGAGTTAATGCCTTGCCATGATGTGGTCCCATCACAAGACCCTGTGGGTTTTATTCCACCCCCTCCCCATGCCTTTCAGTGCTACAGTTGTGGAATATTTACATGACCTCGGTGTAAATGAACTGTCAACCTTAAAATCTAAACAAACAGCTTGTTTGGGGTTTGCCCTGAAATCTGGCTTGCTCGCAAAAACAGTCAGCTCTTGGCTTTCTAAAAGATCCAGCGTGGCAGGCCAACTCAGCGGAGTGATTCCATGCAGAGGAAAGGAAGGGGGGAGCTTCTGTTTCACCTGTACTGTTAAGATATTCTCTGCATCATTATATTGGAACGGAACCCATTAATTCTGCCTGGCAATTATTTCAAAGGTTTATTTCAGTATACATGGCAAATACAGAGACATACATTTATATACAGTATACAGAGCTACTTAGAACTGAGGATAGGAAGTAGAGTAAAAATGTAAAATGTTTCAAATTAACACAGGCTAAGTATTTTCTTTTACCTCTTAAAACACCCAGCCATCTTTCAGCACTAGAGTCGAGGCGACCTGGTTGGAAAATTTCAGTTTCTAGCCGTCAGATTTGTCCCGTACGGAAGCATGATGCTATTTTGGGTGGCAAAGTTCTATGGCTCTTCTGCTTCGCCATTTCGAACTAACCCGTGGAAGCGTGGCTACCCCAGTGCATTTTTCCATCCCAGAGAACTCCCCATTGGAAAAGAAACTGTACTTTGAGCAGTGTGGGTTTTCCGGGCAGCCCTGGCGGGGAATGCCCAGGGAATTCTTCCATGGCTGTGAGGCCATCAGTGGTATCCTCTCTTATTTTTAAGGACACCATCTCTCAGGCCCAGTCCTCTTTAGGTTCTGGTGGGCATGAATCGAAGGGGGAATAAGCAGGATTAGAGTTGCCCACCTGGAATGCACCTGTGCTGTTCCTCTTCCTTCCCCTCATTCGGAGGAACCTGGATGCCTGCCCAAAGCAGGTCTACAGGCCTCGGAAAACAGCAGGTCTCAGAAAGATGAAAACCATTCTAAATACTGTGCCTCCGCTCTTTTGAGACCAGACATAAACCTGTCATGGAGCCCTGGCAACATTTATGGCAGGGATTCTGGAACACAGAAGAGGTATGAAAAGGGTCTCATTTATTTCAAGGGAAAGTTCAGAACAGTTCATTGAATCGAAAATGCAGGTCCTGAAGCCCTACCAAGGTCACTGCGCCCTTAAATCCTGCTGCTAGCCTAAGTGAAAATCCTCCCGTGCCTGGCCTGCCCAGAACAAACATGGCGTCGGGCCTATTTGGATGGTTGGGATTGGCTGCCTTTTGCTCCCCAAAACTTATGGCTAGTGAGGACAAACATATTCTGTCTTTAAAAACAAAAACAAAACCTTTCCAGCTTTCCGTTCTGAACCGACCAGTATCTGAACTCGTTCCTGCAAATGTTTCTCAGAGGAATAGCAGTGATGTGCCTCCTGACTTTCCATCTCATTCTGCCCTGGTCTCCAAGTCATTCTCTTAAAACTCCATAATGACATTGCTAGAAATTCATGTCTTTGGTCAAGGGGAATGCTGTGGTCCTTGTAGTCTGACTTGGATTTGGGGACCTATTTGGGATGCCTGAAAACAGACAAGAAAGGTTCTGTGTCACCTTGTGGACTGTCTCCGAATGGAGGCCTGTGGACATGTGGCTTTTTCTTGAAAGCTGTACCACAACTGCTCCCCCTCAAACATTTCACTCAGGAGACCCTTTGAGTTTGGGGCTGCAGCCTGTGCTGGGACCAGCTGCACTCATGGCAATGGATTGGCCTACCCTATTGCTTGGTCCTCCCCTGGAGCCATTGCCATCAAGCTCCTCCCCCCCCCCCCCCCCCCCAAGGCTGTGTCCTCACTGTCACCTGGGGAATGACACTGCTTCACCTGCTGTGGGGGAGACAAGTCAACCGAGCGGAACCTCTGAGGTTTTCCGCACTTGAGAACCTGTTTTAGCAAAGAAGCTGTTTCCCTGTGGCAAGAGGAGAAAGCCCATTGCTTTAGAGCAGGATGCATTATCCTCTGTAGGGCTAAGAGTCCGAATGGGACCAAAATGGATGCTCTGGAACATTCTCTCAGACTTTTAAAGCCTCCACAGTTAAAAACAGGTATCTGCACATTCCTGATCTTCTCCACTTTTCTCTATTGGAGAAATTGAGTGTGGTTTGCAATCAATGTTGAGAACAGCCTGTGAGCAAAACTCCTGAAAGTACTGGAAAAAAGTTCTATTTTGACGCCAACAGGAAGTATCCACATGTATCCAAGCCCGTATGGTTTGAAGCCTTTGTGGGAATCAATCGTTAGGAATTAATTGGGGGGCAGGGGGAGAATGGGGCATGGGGACCACAGTTTCCTCTGAACACTTGATGTCACATGTCAGGTATTGTCTTCCAGAAGGCCACACGCATCTTACATGTATGCAAACTTATAGGATGGAGATTTGCTTAGGTTTCACTGGTCTTGATGTGGTTCAGTTCCTGCACTGAAAAAAAAAAAAAATACAAAGTCTAGGGTCCAAGAGGAGCTTGGAGGTGGCATTTTGAATCAGGTGACCTTTTCGTGAAGGTCATTTGCTATTGGATCTTCTGAGGTGGTGCTGAGCCTTCAGGTTTGTTAATCCAAATGGATATAATTTCAATTTAGTTCACTGACTAAACCAACAACAGAAAAAATCTCCTTTTAACATTTCTCAGGTGAAAGCATGACAACCCCACTTAATTGCAGGCTATGTTGGGGTATCACACCGTGGCCAGACATGGCTCGGCTGCGAGGAGGGCAAGGAGGCCCTCATCAGGAAGCTTCTGCCAAGGGGGGGAGACAGGCAACAGGGAGCAGGCGATAGGCGAACATCTGTGTCACCTGTTTGGGAAGGAGGCTTGGCATGCCGACCTGATAAGGCTTCCGGGTGGTTCTGTCCGTGTGGTCATCTGTGTGGCTTTGGACAAGTTGCTTTTAATCTCTGATGCTAACTGGGCTTCTCTGTAAATGGGGCTACATCATAATTGCCTCTGGCTTGGAGAGCTGCGTGGGGGTTAGAGAATCATGCTTATAAAGCTCCCTGGCGGGGCCTGACGAATTATAAGCTCTCGGTACATGCTATCCACTGTTACCCCTTGAATAGTCCCTGTTTGTAACCACTCGTTAGAAGAGCATGACAATTTGGAGGACAGGGTCCTTTGGAATTCTCTGTTCTAGCGTCTCCCATAATTTAGGTAGGTAGAAGCCGGTGTGTTGGTTGATTAGCACTTACTTCACGACTGTCAGTTCGATTGCACAAGCATCACGGTGGAGGAAGGGGGTGACTTTTTGGCTGTGGTTGCGCTCCCGGGGAAGGCCCACGAGCCTCGTTCCTCTGCAAGCTCCCTTACTCTGTGTAATGAAATATGCAGCACATTTTGGAGCTTAAAAGATCGTTCTCAGATGGGAAGGAGGGAACTGATAACATTTGGGGGCCAGTTTGCTTTTGCTTGCCTTTCAAATCAGAGATTCAAACCGTAATTGTTTTTGGAGGAACAGATGTGTACCAAGGTATCTGGAGATGAACTCCGAAACACTGCATTGAGTTTTTCCAGCAGAATGGTTACAGACTCTTCTTTCAGGAGTGTTCTTGGGAGACAGGGAAAGACAGGGTGTGGAGGCAGCCACTGATTCCACCCGAGACACATGCACTCACTCCCTCTTCTCCACCGAGGCTGTGATAAGTCACTCTGCCGCATTCCGGAGCCACCGGACAGGTGGCTGGTTTCGTATCTGGCACATGTTTGCCTAGCAGACCCTGGCGGAGTAACGGGGACAGCTCTGAGGGTTCCAAGAGGCACCTCTGTTGTCTTCCTGCCATCACTGTCTGGGAATTCAGCACGATAGTCACCGCTCATTTCCAAGAGGGCTCTTCTCCCCCGCCCTTGGGTTTCCAAGCTCAGGCTAACTTTCGTGACGGGTTTCTTTACCCAACTACTTTCTGTTGAGTCGATTCACTCAACATTGGCTGTGCGATGTCCTGGCATCGGTATGTCTATAATAAAGCAATCTCCGAACATCTACTCTGCTCGAAATCATTGAATATACAGATGTTCCGTGACTGTGTGTCTACTTTTTTATACGTCTCATAGTTAAATCTACAGCAAGACAGGAATATATTCTTCCTTTTAAGTAAGCATGCATTTTAAAACAGAGAAACTTGAAAACTGAACGTCGTGTAATATGTGTCCTTATTAAAACGCAAGTTATATTAGAGTTGCTAACCAATGCATCACAAATATGAATATGTGGGGGTTGTTTTTTTTTTTTTTTTCCCTCTACCATATATCGTCTATCAGAAACCTCTGTACCTTTCCTTTGAAAGAGTCCATATTCATTTGTATTCCATGCTGACAGCTCCAAAATGATGGCCGGTGCTTCTCAAATAAAGGTTGATGAAAAGCAGCCACTTAACATCTTTATCCCCACAAAGGGTTTTGTGAGGATGGCTCATTTCGATCTCAGGGTCTCAACTCTACATAAACAACTGATTTTTAAAGCCCACCTTTCTGGAGTTGAAGACTGGGCTGCCAATCTGACAAATGATGCCTGAAAGAGAATGACGCACCCTTATTACCTAGATACTCTTAACTTAATCCCCCAAAAAAGAATCGTAGGTGATTTTACATACACTATAAAGATTGAGGGCATACCTCTCCTCTGGCAGCTCACAAATGTTTGACTCGATCCGAAATGGCATTCAGGCGTGATTAAAGGTTCTGCTGGGCTTACCCGAAATTCTCAGTCTTGCGTCATCCGCACCCCAACTCCTGCCGTGCCTACAGGCCGGGGGCCGCTGCACTCCAGTTCCCAGGGATCGCAACTGCCTGGAACCTGTGAGCTTTGGGTGAGCTGTTCTTAAAACTTCACTTAGGGGAACCCACAGCTCCAGCCGGTGTTGATGTGTCAAGGTATCGCTATTATTTTATCACGCTGGATCAGTAAGCAGTGGTGATAACCACCCGGACGTCGCTTCAGATATTTCATAGCACAGTTGTTAACATTATTTCCTTTATATGGCTCTTTCATCTCTTCTGAATTATGTACTGATGCCCCAAAAAGTGGCATGAAAGCCATCTGATGGTGATTAAAGCACTCTTGAAACAAGTTTTTTTTTTTTTTTTTTTTTTTTATCCGTTTAAAAAATGTTTTATCTTGTATCAGCAGTACCGGTTTATTTACTAATGAGATTTCCCTAATGTGGCTCTGTCTCATTCTGATGATAGGCAGACCAAAAAGCTGATGAGCCAAAAATGAGAACTTGTTATTAAACTGTCATCACATCCGATCATATCAAGATGTCACTCAGGCTGCCACTGGCACAGCCGAAAAGAGAAGAGAATTCCCCGAGAAGCCAGAAGGGGAGTGGGCTTGGGACTGAAAGGTACGGTCACTACTTAAGTGTCCCGACAAGAGAGGCAAGGGAAGTGGGCACCAGCTGAACCAAGCAAGACCCGGGAGGGTGGATGTGCCAAATGGATGTAGTTCATCTTCAGAGCAGAGGTGGTCTTTGCTTTCAGGGATCCCTACTGCCCCATGTTCTTCTCTAGAGCCAGAGTTACTTATGAATGCCATCAGGACTGTGGATCACCACCCCGAGCCTCGTGGCAAAGGAATCAAAGCCAGCTCTTGGGAAAAGACTGGGCTTTTCTAAAACCCACCGAGGGAAGACGCATGCCCCCAAGCTCCCTCATCAGCCTGATTCTGAATCAACAGAAGTGCCGAATTTCTTTGCAAAAATACCATCCCAACAACGCAAGAGCGCCATCCGATACCATTTTAGAAGGTCACAGCGGCAAGATACTACCTTGGGTTCAGAAGAATTCCGCTTTTCGCTTTCCCAAGCCACCTACTTGGATCTTCTCTCCCACGATGTGTGAATGCTGATATTGTAAGCACACTCGCCGGGGGGCGGGGAGCCTTAGTTTGGGGATGAGCTCACTGGGTTTTCTCACCACTTGGGAAATGATGGCAAACCACCCGACCACTCTTTGGTGGTTTTGGCCGCTGCAAAGTAAAATGGAAATCGTAGATATCCTGAAAATGAAGCAAAACACTATCTCCACCTGAACTCTGCTAAGAATCGAGGCCAAAGTGATGCTTGGCTTGAGTTACCAGGCCGAGCCTCTCAATTCTTCAATTTGTCTTTAGAGGCGGTCCGCTTCCCTTTTTCCCCACGTGGCCTGAAGAGGAGTCAGATCAGCCGCTCGGAATTCTTTCGATAAATGTGCCAGGTGCTAAGCTAAGGGTTATTAGGAAGGATAATTCAGTGAGAGGGAATTTGGATGACACACACTTATTTCCATTACACTTGAGCCACACAAATCAATTCGAAAAGAAATAGCTGAATCCAAGAAAATAACTGAGTATCTGGGGAGTGGACATGGCCAGGGGGTCGGGGAAATGAGACACCCATTCCTGTTTAATTAAATTGGAGTCATGTCAGGTGTTCGGATTCTGGACTAATGGGACTTGTCCAACCCAGTCAAGCATCCAGCTATCACTAGGACTCAAGTCGGACGCTCTCCACTCCACAGTGCTCCCCACAAAATCCTGTCGCTTGACTGCGTTTGACCATTTGCTTTTCAGACCAATTCAAATGTGACCCTAGAACCCTACACTGAACCTCTCTCCCCCCCACCAAAAAAATAACAAAAAAAACAGAAACGAGCAAAATACTCAAGTCTACTTTTTAGCACTGTCCTAAAATGACGACACCTGGACAGAAATGCGTTTCCCTCTCAAATATCTTTAGTGTCTTCCCCTAATGGTGACCTTATCCCCATTACCTTTTTCCATCCTTTTCTGCAACCCCCCCTCCCTATCAGCTGATAATTAGTTGATGCAGCAAGGGCTGTGATCCACATAAATAATCATAAGATGCCAGATAAACTGTATTGGTTTTAAATTAGAGCCGTGCCTATCGTGTCTCCCTACGAACACCGGCCTATTATTTTTAATTATGGCTTGCAAAGCAAAGTGATTTCTTGCCCTCTTTACAGCGTCCCTGACAGCATTGTGTCAGCCGGGATGATACGGTGCCCCATCGGCACACACATCCCTAGCCACAGCACCAACTGTTACTCAGAAGGTGAATCCAAAGTAATCAATTGTACTCATTGCAACTTACAGTTTGAAGTGGCCTGGGAGGAAATGTACCCCCTTAGTCACTGTCCCCTTGCAAATATGGGATGAATATGAAGAAAGGTTTTCATGGGATCTGGATGAATTACTACACGTGTCCTGTGTCTGCTTGAGACACATCTGCATGGCAAGAAGAACGTGTGTAGGCGTGTTTTAAACATGTTCACCCAGGGGCGCCTGGGTGGCTCAGTCGGTTGAGCATCCGACTTCAGCTCAGGTCACGATCTCGCGGTCCGTGAGTTCGAGCCCCGCGTCGGGCTCTGTGCTGACCGCTCAGAGCCTGGAGCCTGTTTCGGATTCTGTGCCTCCCTCTCTCTCTGACCCTCCCCCGTTCATGCTCTGTCTCTCTCTGTCTCAAAAATAAGTAAACGTTTAAAAAAAAAATTAAAAAAAAAAAAAAAAAAAAAAAAAAAAAAAAAAAAAACATGTTCACCCAGCAAACCCTTCTCCTAGCAGCGCCATGGGCAAAAAATAAATAAATAAAGAGAGGATCTGGCACCAGGCCCTCCGTGGGTTTTCTATCTGATGGGCATTAGAGTGGTTGGTTTCATTCAGACAGAAGGTTCTGGAAACATCTCGGGGTCAAATCACATCATGCATTCAGAAGTCAACGGGTTGGATGAACTTGTTCCTGCATGTTCAAAGGCATATACCAGCTTTTTCTCTTGGCTCAGAAGAGACCTTTGATGTGATTTATTGGGGCGCGTATTTATTTCTGAAGCCTTTTCCTCTATGAGGTGTAAAAAGTCACACCAGCTTGACGAGCAGCGTTTGTGAACTTGCTTTTTTCCAGGATGGTCACCGCATCCCTTTTACGGTCATGTGCTGAGTTCAGTACCCTCTGCCATGCTGAGATCCGGGTGCAGCCGAACCCGACGCGGAGGGGCTTGCTCATGCCCAGACAGGATGAAGTCAGCTCATCACCTCTTTTCTTTAAAAAATAATCACAATGACAATAAGGAGAGTAATAATGATTTTGGCCTTCTTTTTCTTTGATTTCCAGCAACAAGGAGCTGCCACCACCGTCTACTGTGCTGCTGCCCCAGAGCTCGAGGGCCTGGGAGGGATGTACTTCAACAACTGTTGCCGATGCGTGCCGTCCCCCGAAGCTCAGAGCGAAGACACGGCCCGCGCCCTGTGGGTGCTCAGCGAGCGGTTAATCGAGGAAGCTCTCGGCAGCCAGTCCGGCTGAGCGCGAGCGGCCGTGAGCGTGCTCGGCACACACACCCGCCCTGTGCGCGCGCTCACTGCGTGTGTGTGCGCGCGTAGCTGCCGACGCTGGGCCCCTGCCAATTTACGATCCCGGGCCTTTCCAGGTATCCCCAGCCTCCCCCCACCCCGACCCCCGCCCCTGACCCAGATCCACCAGACAAAGGAAGTAAGAGCAGTCACAACAGAGGGAAAAATGCCAAGCGCCGGTGAGAAGCTGGGAATGGCAGGGCCAGGGGGACAGTCTCCCTTCTCTGGGGCTGGGTGAGGCCCGGGTCTCTTTGCTTTCCTGGTGGCGGCCTGTTTGAAAGCGAACGCTTAGTTGGTATGCGGGTCCCTTGTCTCACTGTGGAAGCCCAAGCAATTCTCTCGCACTGTTTAGAGTAGCCAGGTGTCCCCTGTCTCTCCCCACCCTGGCCACCACCACAGCCACGGCCTTACCATCGCCACGCTGTAGCCAGGAGCTGGTCTTCTCCCGTTGAGGGCAGAAGAGGCGAGTGTCTGTCCTTCTTTGCTGCCTGGATCCAGGAGATCATTGTTTGACTCACCCTGACCAAGCCTGAGCGGGCGCGGTGATGATTGGGGACCCTTGTTCCAGCCAGCCAGGAGGGAGGTGACACTTAGAAATGGGTGCCATACACAGAGCTGGTGGGTCGCAGAAGGGCTGGCCCGCACACTCCCTCGCCAAAGCTGCACCCAAAATTCTTTAGAGATTGTAACAAATTCTGCAAATCATGCCCTAGACACCTTGGCAGGCAAGAAAGGAAGCATTGCGTCCGTGAGAATATACAGGATATTTGCGGGAGCAGAGGATAAAAAGTCCTTTCCATTCATTCCTCATTTGCAGTTTCTAGAAGTAACCCGGATCACAGAGGTTCAAGACCTCTGCGTTATCCTGCTGGAGATTTCTGCTTAGACTTCCTGTCACTCCTCCCATCCTATGCTTAATAAAAGAACATGCTTGAATATTATCACCTGAAGTTCGCACTGTTTCTTTAAATGTTTGTTTCAGTTTTGTTTTTTGTTTTGTTTTATTTTTTTAGAAAAGAAATCTAGAGGAAAAATAAAGCGCTTCTTGTAGACGCCAGGAAAACACCGTTCTTGTTTCTTCTTCTCTGAGTTTGTTTTGTTTTTGTGCTTTGTGGCTGTCTGTGGGCCAAGTTGTCTCCCGCGATTAGCATGCCAGCATCATATTTTCTGTTGAAGAAAGAAGAGAAAAAGAAAAATGACTATTGTTTAATTTCACCTTGAGAGGTTTTGTTATTACTAGCGGGTTATTTCAGTCCTCAATGGCTTACTCCCCCTGCAATTACCAAGTTCTCCGTGATTAGAGACTCTATCTGTGCATCAGAATGGGGGCGATTGAGGCCTCTTTCTAACTAACCCCCTTTCCCATTCCAGCAGGGATATAGGCAAGTCCACAATGGCATGACAGAATGCTTTGGCCGAAATACCAAGCGGTAGGGTACGTGTGTGTCATTGTTCACCCTGACGATGGCAGTTTCGGGTCAGGCAACGTCATGAGTCTCTGGGCCCCTGGCCCTGTGGTACGGGCAAACACCGGTGCTTTCCAGGGCCCTGAGTCTGGCACATCCTCTCCTCTGGCTACAGTCTCCCTAACAAAATCCTTATTATCACAGCTCCTTTAAAACCATGAACCTGATAATGTCGCTTTTCTGGTCCAAACCCTCTAGAGTTTCTGAGGTTGACTGTTTGCAAAGTGGTGCTCACAGTTCTCCTCCTGGTCCCCACACCTTGGACAGTCCTCTACTACACCGGCTCTGGCCTGGGCCACATGACTTGCTTTAGAAAATTTGAAAAGTGCCTGTGCACTGGGGCTTGCCTTTGCAACTCTGGAACCACAGTCAGGTGAATGAGCCTGGGATAGCCTGCTGGACGATGACATGTGGTTGCTACCCTAAGTGACATCAAGCTAACCATTGGACCTGTGAGTGAGGCCACCCCAGACTAGTCAACCCCAGCCAAGCCAACCGAGATGAGAAGCTCCCCAACCCCAGTAAGAAGAACCCAGATGAGAAGCAGCTCCCAGATCCACAGAACGGAAAAAAAATGAAAGTCTGTCATCTTAAGCCACAGAGTTTCATCATTACTTGTCACGCAGCAGATACTAACTGATACAACTTCTCATCTCATTGAGTAAAGTCCACATTTTTTACCCTACCCTAGGGATTCTTTCATAAACTGGTTCCCAGCTAGCTTTTCAATCTCATGTTCTAGCACTTTCTCCTCACCCGCTACACGAAGCCAATCTAGCCTTCTTGGGTTCCTGAAATATGCCAAGCACACTCCCCGCTCAAGGACTTTGTACTTGCTGTTCCCTCTGCCAAAATGCTTTTCTTCCAGAGACCTGCATGGCTTCCTCTCATACCACATTCTGGTTTCTGCTCAGATGTTACCCCTTTCTGATGAGGTGATATCCAACATATCAAAGCGAACTAAGGGAGAATGTGCTGCCTGCCTGCCTGCCTCCTTGCACTGTTAAGGTTGCTGTGCTGCCTGATTTCCATATGGATCCTGCATCAGGAGGATGAGATGAGGCTTGGGGGAACCTGAGGTGAGTATTCCCCCGAATCAAGAACCTCTCGGGGTGCCTGGGTGGCTCAGTTGGTTAAGCATCTGCCTTTGGATCAGGTCATGATCTCACGGTTTATGAGTTCAAGCTCTGCATCTTCTCTTTCTCTCTGTCCTTTCTCTCTTACCCTTCCCCACTTGCGCTCTCTCTCTCTCTCTCTCTCTCTCTCAAAATAAATAAATAAACTTAAAAAAAAAAAGAGGCTAAGTCAGGTAGACTAAGTCTTCATTTACTCATTCACTCAACATATACTCTGTGCTCCATTGTGGAAACCCAGGGTTTAGGGTAACTATAAAAGAATTTACATCTCGGGTCTGTAGGCGTCTTCACCTTGAACGAGATGAGCAGGTGCAAAGGTGAGCCAGCAGGTGGGCAAGAGCCTCACTCCTTCTTTAGCTTATTCTAAGTCCGAGGCTGCTAGTGCTCACCAGAGGCCAGGTAGGTGTGTGTGTGTGTGTGTGTGTGTGTGTGTGTGTGTGTGTGTGACAAAGAGCACATATGTAATATTTATGTACAGGTAATATATATTTTAATCCTATAATAGTGATTCTACCCTACCATTGTCAGTACTAAATGCAGATACTATGTAGCGAATATGTGCCACTTGCTGGTCTAGGCACATCACGCTCATTTCATGCTCACATCATGGGACTGAGGGTTACAGAAACAAAGTAACCTTCCGACGGTCCCATAGCTGGGGAGTAGCAGAATCTGTAGCAGAATCTGTATTGGAATCCAGGTCTATCACCTTCAAATCCACGCGCCTTCTGCTACATCCCACTGTTTAACGAGTAGCCTATCGACCAGCGGTCGATGCGCACTGAATTTATACAATGAGTGAACGATTCACGAAGGAAGATTATTTGGCGTGTTACCCAAGCACGGGACCTGGCCATCCTCCCGGTGCCCAGCGCCTAGTATAGACCTGACAAATTATTTCTGTACGTGCCATTTATCCGGTGTCAGCCCCACGGACCTTTTCTCTTGTCCCGGTTGTGAATAGGTCTGCATCTGGCCTTGGTTCCCTAGGATTAGCTTCTAATGGACTCAAAGTCCAGAGTACTCCACCATTGCCCAGCGCCATAGAATCCACCCAGAACAGGAGGAGAGAGCCAGTTTCCCGACAGCCATCTTCTTTGGAGGCACTCTCCCAAAGGCAGCCGATTTTCACTTCCATGGCTGATTAAGAGAGACCCCTCTATCAATAGGAAATCAGAAATTGAAGCATCCCCGGTAAAGGCTGAAGCTGTGGCTTGTGGTTTCGCTGTTTTCAAATGGGGTTATGGGTGGTTTTGTTTTGAACTTCAGTGAAGGAAGCCTGATTACTTTCATTAAGGTCAGCACTAGGCCAGAACGCCTTGGCTTGTAAACTGTCTGCTCGTTCTGGTCACCAGGAGGGACCATTTTTAGAAGTTTGCATTAAACACACACACACACACACACACACACACACACAGAACACATCTAAAATCACGATACTTCTCCCATGTGTTAACTCTTTGTGCCTTTCAACATGCCCAAGCTAGGTTGGTTGGGTTCATTTAAGAATAGTAAGAAATATCACAAAGTATTTTCCACATGATCACTTAAAACACTGCTCTGAATTACACCTGATGATGAGATAATGTGCTAACATTGAAGCAGTTCTTAAAAAGGGAAAGAAAGGCTCCAAGACCACCATTCCAACACAGACAGTTTCTTCTTTGTTTACTACGTTGGAAGCCTTCAGACTATTGGGTTTCCTGTCCCCTCTTTTCCCTTCTTCCTTCCTCAAATTATCTTATTCCTTAGTTTTCGGTAATTGTAATGGATGCCGGATATATCCTCTTGCTGGGGGGTTATCATTTGGAAATTCGCACGATGGGGCATTTAGGTCATTTCTAGTTTTTGCTGTTAGAACTAATGGCTTAATTAGCATCTCTACGCGCACAGCTTTTCCCTTCTGTCATTTTACCTCCTCAGCATACATTTGCAGATAGGGAACTATTGGGTCTCAGAGCTCTTATTTGGCTCTTGCTGTATATTGCCTGATGTCATCTGGATGGGCTACAACCAGCAGAACATGCATGTTTCTGTGTTTTTTCACAACCTCATCGGTGTTGGGTGTTGCCATTTAATTTTTTTTTTTTTAACATTTTGACTTCACATTTTCACAATCTGTAACTATTCATACAAAACACTCCCACGCAGACGGTCTCCTTATTTAAGGCAGAAGCATTTTGTCTTTCATTTCCCCACTGGACCACGTTCACAATTTTAATTAGAGTGGAAATTCCAGGCGAACCTACGTTTGGTTTGGGTACATCTGTACCACATTATTCAACCAGCCAATTCCCTGACTTCTTTTCCTCTGTGATCACCGCTGGAGCACTACGGGGACCCCCTCTGCATGCCGTGTGAACACGACAACTGAACACTCAAACCTCTTGGGTTCCTTCCGGCTTCTGCATTTCCCCCACGAGCCAAAGGACTAGTCCGCTCTTGTGAAATGTTCCGCGCCACTCAGGTAGACTGTCACACCTGTAAGCCGATCTGTTTACGAGGCTGTGCCCTGCTGCATCTTGAATGGGAGGAAGTCAAAGCTCCTTTTCATTTTCAAAATAGATATATGCAACAGGAGGATCTCCATCCCTCCTTCAGATTAAAGAGGCTCTCTGTCTCCTCCGGCTTTCCTGATTCCATCTGATGCTCATGAGAAGTCTGTCCTGTTCTTTGGAGCTATGACCACTGCTTGTCTGACGCTGGACACCCGAGATGAGAAAATCCAGTTTTATCAAGTATCACTGCCCGAGTGCTTGCCAACGCTTGGTGCAAAACGTTGAACTGGAACGCTCCGTTGTCCTTTCCCACCTCACATCTTTTGAATTAAACGTCAGTGTCCCCTTTTCACTAGTGAGGGGGACATCTGAATCCTGGGGCCAGCACTTCCGGTGTGATACCGTCCCAGAAATCTCACCTGGCTGAGCCCACGAGGCTCCAAACCACTCTGCATTTGTGGTTTCTCTTGCCCCTCCGATGTCATCCCTCCCTGTTTTGCTTCCTACATTCAGACTTGTTCAGACTCCTCTAAACGGAACAAATGTGGTTTTCATCAGTTTACCTGAACATGGTTTGATTCGTTCTCTACATCCTTAAATATGACTTATGAGATTGGTTTGGGTGGAGGCAAGGAGTCCTATCGCTGTATTTAAGTACAGTTCATCCTGAAAACCATCGCTGAATGATTTTCTTTTCAACAAAATTCGTTGCTGTTTTTATTAGAAGTGAAAATGAATCCTCGGCATTTAAGTTTGGTGGAAAAAAATCAGAAAAACCGAAACCGCCCATAGTCTCACCACTCAAAAACAACCAATATTCTGAGATATTTTCTTTGACTCTCTCTTAAAATGCATTTTACACTGTATTAGTATCTTTTAAGTTTTAGCATCATATAGTTCTGATCATACTCAGTACACGGTTTTATAGATTTCAAAATAAATTCTTGATAAATCTCTTCTCAAGACTTATGATCCTGCATTCAGTGAACCCATATCCTGTGGTGGCAAGATCATTTTCTTGTTATTGGAGAGTTAAGTTTCCTCCACGACCATAATCGTTAATATAAATAAAATATAAATATATTTCCATAAGATTTCAGGGGGAGGTGGTTTGGTTATTTTCTTAGCGTGGACCCCAAAGAGCATGCAGGGTCAAACAAGTATGGAAATTTTTAAGGCTCCTGGCAAGATGCCTTTTCTGAGCTGCCCACAAGGCTGGTTGGAATCCCTGCCAAGTGTTCTTCTAGAAGAGCAGGTGTGTTTTGACCCAGGTGCATTTGCTGCTGACCAGTTCATTTTCCCCGGATACTCTGCCCCTGGGGCTTGGAAGTGTTGACCTCACTCAGGGCTGCCTGTCAAAGTCCTGGGGCATGGGGGCGCCTGGGTGGCTCAGTCGGTTAAGCATCCGACTCTTGATTTCGGCTCAAGTCATGATCCCAGGCTCATGGGAATCAAGCCCCACATCAGGCTCCACACTGTTAATGCAGACTGCTTGGGATACTCTCCCCCTCTCTTTCTCTCTCTCTCCCCTGCCCTTTCTCTCTCTCAATAAATAAATAAACCTAAAAAAAATTGAAAACTAAAATCCTGGGGTATGGAACACTCTTTCCCTCTGGAACCAAGACGGAAGAGGACAGGAGCTTTGCGTCAGCGAAATCAAAAAGGCTGAATGTGAAAGAATCCAGCTAAATTTTGGGTCAGCTGGCTTTGCCAGCTTCTGGTAGTGTTACAGTATTAATTGTTCTGCTATTTCAGAACCTACTGAGAAACTTTGAAGACTTTCTTGGCGACGCTGGTAAATGCTCAGAATTCCCAGCCTGGTTTTCTGAGACAGAGCTCGCCCTTAGACGTGGTCCGGGGGAATTTTACTGGTGTGGCCTAGATTTGAAGGATTTTATGATGAAGCACTTGGCTTCTCCCTCTTATTAGTGGCTGCCTTCAAACCCACTTCAGGGAGACAGGCTGAGCAGATCCTTCTAGATGATTTAGGAAAATTTTCATTCAGATCACCCTTTTTCCCAAACAAGATTCCCTAACCTTCTAGAAGCCTGCATACACATCCCAAAATATTCCCGACGACTTCAAAGCTTCAGCACTCTCAAAACATAGAAATAACAGACATGGAAAAGCAGCAGCAACATACAGCTTTATATTTATACAGTCCTACATGTCTATCTTTATCTCGATATGTTAAATCTCAATGTAAAAATAGGCACTATTAGTGATAATAAGTACTATTTAAAATAAAATTATAGTGAGCATTTTTAAAAATAAAAACCAGACCCTCTGACCCAGAAATTCAAGTTCTAAATGTTAATCCTAAAACAAGACAGTTCTCCCAGCCTGGACAGATGTAGCAGTGTTTGTGAGTATGTGTTTGTGAGTGTGTGTGTGTGTGTGTGTGTGTGTGTGCGCGCCACGCACACAGACATGTCAAGAGCTTTGGAACCTGAAAACTGCACTAACATACTAATGGATCTGAAAAGGCTTACTTTTAAAAATAAGCAATTTAACGATGTTTAACCCCAAACCCCTTGAACACAGGTCATTGCTTTTTAAGATACTAACAGAAACAATAGTGTTCTCCAGGACGCAGGTGGAAAAAATGTTTTTCTTAGAGCAATAATAATAATAATAATAACGAATAATAGTCATGTTGAGGGATGCCTGGATGGCTCAGTTGCTAAGCATGTGACTTTGGCTCAGGTCATGATCTTGTGGTTCGTGGGTTCGAGCCCTGCGTCAGGCTCTGTGCTGACAGCTCAGAGGCTGGAGCCTGCTTGTCCACCCCTCCCCTGTTCATGCTCTCTCTCTCTCAAAAAAATTTTTTAAAACTTAAAAAAAAATGTTGAAAAACTGAGATCAATTGAAATCTCTAACTTGGAGGCAGGCCTCCCTGATTACCACAAAATGATGTTGTGGAAGAAATGTGATTGGCTGAAATGACGTTTAACATATTAGGTGGAAAAAAATCCAGGTTATGAAAGAGTTGATAAGGTATGATCCCATTTTTGTGAAACACATGGGCATTTGTGCTTCTGTACCTATAAATTATGTATTAAGAGAAAGGACTGAACGGCGTTACTAACGGTTATCTCTGGCGAGAGGAAACCTAAGTGATTTTTTGTCTTTACGGTTATCTGCATTTCCCACATTTTCGACAATGCAAGTATGTCCCGCCACATTTTAAAAAGGAAAAGTTATCAAAAGAAAAGACAAAACGTGCCAATGATTTTGTAGACGTGCCCAGCTGCTTCCTGAACCATTAGAGCACAGCTGGGGGCTGATGCGAGTCCCGTCATGGGTCCTCCAGAAGGTTCTCCGGGGCTGGCACAGTGACACAAACAGAATGGAAGAGGCTGGGGGACTTTTGGGACTGCCTGACACGAAGTACACGCGAGAAAGAAAAGCAGCTCCATTCTTTTGGGTCGCTTCGTGTCTTAAAATAACTGGCCGGCGGTCGGAATGATACTCTCGTGGCCGTGTGTGTTCAAATACCACGTCCCTGTGGCTTTGGTCAGGTGAGTGGCCAATAAGAGTCTCTCTCCGCCTGAGCCTGACGTTCTGCCAGGGCTGAAACACAAGCTCCCACTGTTCAATTCCTCACCTCTCCACCTCCGTGCACTCCCCTTAACCTTGAACGTTCATATCCAGCTCTTGCAGATGCCGGACTGCGGTCCTATGCCAACCCCCCCCTCACTTTTCCTTCTAGTGTTGCTTATTAAAACTTTGTACTAAGTAATAAGCCAAAGTATTGATTCTGTCCATCCACTTGATGTCTGCTAATGCAAAGTCTCTTTTAAAATATTGCTTGTTGGAAAAGTAAAGCTAGATATGCTATGTTATACTACATAAATATAATCATCCAAAAAAAACTTGAAAAAAGGATTAGGACGTAAAAATATCACCAGTGGCCATATAGCTCCTGAGTAGAGACAAGTCCTAGGTGTGGACAGCCTGTCTTGGAATCTGGATGGTAACGTAGGATTTGGGGACTTACAACGACTTTTTCTTGAGTTTTATGACATTCTATTTGGAAGAAAAGAATGAAAAGTACACCAGCTAGGGGCACCTGGGTGGCTCAGTCGGGTAAACACCCTACTTCCGCTCAGGTCACGATCTCACAGTCCGTGAATTCGAGCCCAGAGCCTGGAGCCTGCTTCAGATTCTTTGTCTCCCTCTCTCTCTCTGCCTCTCCCCAGCTCGTGCTCTGTCTCTCTCAAAATAAATATTTAAAAAAATGTAAAAGTACACCATCTAGAAAAAAAAGAAAAACTAAAAAAATAATTCATCCAACAACTATCCGTCTAAATGAGAGCAGGATCAGTGACAAATGGCCTCACCAGCCCTTGCTCTGACTTTTAACTCCAGGACAGTATGATGAACTGATCTTTCGCAAGGCTTTGGAGAGCATCGCCTCACAGACCGGCCCGAGCGCGTGACCACAATTGCACTTTTTCAGACTGGGTTTCGCGATGCCTGAGACCCCACTTCTCACTGGCCGGTGCCCTTTTCAGTCATGGCATCTCTGCTCATTCACACTTTTACAAGACACACACGCAGTGCAAAGGTAGAACGGAAGGGCCTTCTGCTCACATTCGGTGTGGATGAAACCTCAAACCTTTCTCCTAAGCGTCCACTCAGGCTGGGTGACGAGTAACTTTGCCCCGGGAGACCAATGCGACCGTGGTGGTGGGGTGTGGGTGTAGCTGACGGCCCCTCTCAGGGCTTCGACCCCGGTGCACTTTTGTGGAAATCAGAGCCGGAAGATCACTTACATCGACTCTCCAGAGGGCGACGACCCCAGCGGTTGTGCTAAGTGGATCCCCTTTTCATGTCCCAGCAACACTATGCTGGGTCTGAGATGGGGCAAGTCAGTAACACCAAGGCAGGATATTAGGTGTCGGCAGAGGGATCACGAAGAACAAAAATATTCTTGGAGAAAGAATATAAGGCAGAAGAGAAAGCCTAGTGAGATGGCCCTGGTTTCCGTCCTCACCTGCCCAGTGATGTGACCCTGGGGCATCATTTGCCTTCCCCCAGCGCCCAGGCCCAGGGACTTGTGAGGATGAAGCCTGGTTCATAGAAGCAGGTTAGTAACTAATTTAATTTAATTTAATTTAATTTATTATTTATTTATTATTTATTATTTATTTTTTTTAACGTTTATTTATTTTTGAGACAGAGAGAGATAGAGCATGAACGGGGGAGGGTCAGAGAGAGAGGGAGACACAGAATCTGAAACAGGCTCCAGGCTCTGAGCAGTCAGCACAGAGCCCGACGCAGGGCTTGAACCCACGGACCGTGAGATCATGACCGGAGCCGAAGTCGGACGCTCAACCGACTGAGCCACCCAGGCACCCCTATTTATTAATTTTAAATCCCTCCTCCTTAGACCAGAATCACTGTCCTTCCCTTTTGGAAACAGGGCTTGATGGAGCCATAAAAACAGCAGTGACAGTAACAATTGTGGGGGGTGGGCTCATGGATGCTCAAGAGTCATCTAGAAGACAGGCATTTTGCAGAGCATCTCCTTGATGGTCTACTAAAGATCGGCCCTGTCCCTGTATCTGCAGTTTGAGCTCCCATTGTAGCTGGGATTCACCCTGCACTTTAAGGGGGCTCCTGCTCTGCCGAGAGCACCAGAGCCATGAAAGTGTCCGAAAGTTACGAACAGCCTGAGCCCAGGGCCGGATGCTCTGCACCGGGCAGGGACAGGGCACTAATGGTGCGCGGTATGGAGGGTACCTCGGCGGAGGTGGGAGAGTGTGGAGAGGGGAGTGAGGACGAGGCCAACAGAGCCCAGGAATGGCGAGTTGCTCGAGCCCTGGGGTTGCTGTTGAGCCATCCAGAGGAGTGGCCGTGGGCTGGAGCTTGGTGCTGCACAAAGCATCTAACGAAAATGTCTCCCTCTGGGACTCCTCTCCTCTCCATTCCATTTATTTTATTTTTATTTTATTATTCCTTTTAATTTTTTTTCTAATTTATTTTGAGAGCTAGAGGGAGCACAAGTAGGGGAGGGGCAGAGAGAAGGAGAGACAGAATCCCAAGCAGGCTCTGCACCATCAGTGCAAAGCCCAACGCGGGGCTCGAACGCACCAACAGTGAGATCGTGACCTGAGCCGAGACCAGGAGTTGGATGCTTAACCAGCTGAACCACCCAGGTGCCTCACCTCTCCATTTCAGAGTGCAAGGTGCTGGGGGTTTTATCCTAACCTCAGGGTGAGTCAGGTCCTAAATTCACTCTTCCATAGAATGAGCTGATTTCTGTGGCTCCGAGCTAGCAGCAGCCTGTGTATTAATTTAACTCCATTTTTATAGGCCTTTTGCACGCCGTGTGAAGCACAGGGCACTACCATCTAATTAAAAGGAACGCTTATCAATTTGCAGGATAGTCGCTTATGGGAAGGCATTATAATAAAAACACTACACCAAATCCTCCGTTCTGAAGAGGTAAACATCAATCACCTAGTGAGAATATTAGCATTTAATCATATACTTGCTGAGCGAATCTGTAGAAACGTTCTTGCCTTGAGAAACATCCCCGGTTCTTAAACAGTTAACTCTCTAGAATGGAACTGCACAGAGCCTTTCTGAAGATCGGACGCAGGAGGAGGTAATGACAAGGGTAGCCCTTTCTGGCGCCCTAATTTGGCCAGGACTTCTGTCCTTTGGCATGCTAAGGCGGGCGGCTTATGCGGGTACCACTGGCAGCGACGGACAGGACGTGCAGGATGTGTGACCCACAGACATGACTGAGGCATAAACGCTATGGCTCAGAGACTGTTTCGGCACTGGACTAGACATCAGGCACAGGAAGCCTGGCCTTGACCCCACCCTTGCCTTGCTGGGTGGCCTTGAGCAAACTGGGCAAGCCTTAGTTTTATCATCTGTGAAAACAGACCCACTGACTTCAAAAAAATTGCTACAGTCATGAGAAACCTTGCAGTATAATGGAATGAGCACGGGTCAAATCCTGGTGCTACAGGTGATCAACCCTCAGCCAGAAAAAAAAATGCCTCGCTGTGTCTACAAAGAAGCTGCCCTGAAAATGCCCACTCCGCATGCTTGTTCTTGGAGACTGAAAAAAATCAATCAAGCAGGGGGAGAACAGTGGACACTCAGGCTTGAAATGGATGTCAATTTCCCATCGTGGAGTATCCTTTCTAAATCGAACATGCTAAGATGATATCCCAACTTTTCTGAACAAATTGCCCTTATTTAACAGCAGGAGGGTCCCCTGAGCTCCTCGGCTGCCCTTGTATTTGGGGGTGAAGTCGAGCACACTCATTAACTCCACCTCTCCTCAGGAATGTCTTTTTCTAATTCGACAGGGTAGGGCTGCAGTCTGTAATATCTCTTTGCCCCCGATTTACAATCACCCCTTGTCTAATGCTGGCTGAGGTTTGTCAGGCTGGGCTGGTTCAAATGTCTATTTTAAATATCTCCCAAAAAGCAAATTAAAATAAGAAACGTCAAGTTCTTCTGTGTGGTGCCATTAGCTTGGCCTCTGGAAAAATAGCTTCCAGGCAGAAAAAAAGGAACAGCCAAGGGACTGTTCCCACCTGGATCCAAAATCCGGAGAGCAGCCCATTCACTCTGCCACTGGGCTCTTCTGGGACAGGAGACAGACGTCTCCAAAGCCCAGTGCTTTGGGGCGCAGACTGTTAATGACCCAGGCGAGCGGGAGGGAGATGCCGCCATTTTCGTATTCCAACCCGGTTTCTAGGGTAAAACTGGACATGACTTCTTGCTGCAGAATCTCTTTTACCCTAGTATCAGATAAGTACCTGAAGGAAGTCCTACAGGAGTGCAGTCGAGATCCCAAAAGCTGGAAGAAGTGAAAATAAAATGACCTACGTCACAGGACAAAAGGCACTGATCTCAGCACCAAGCACAAAGGGAAGATGCTTTGCCCATTTGATTCAAGTGTGGTTTTTATCTACGCGTCCAGTTATCAGGCATCGGCCCGCCTATCTTCCTACCTATCAGTTCACTCCAACCCATCGGTAATAGGAGCACTCACACGGCAAAACGAAGAAAACAGGAAAGCAAGTATTAGAGAAGTATAAAGATAGCTATGGAGACAATATACACACAAAAAAAACACAAAGAAAATACACTGTGATCTATTAAAACAGCTGCACCAGCGAGAGATGAATGTGGGGAGATATGAATATAGGCGCATTTCCTTCCTTCCCTTCCACTTATTTGAAACACTTAGCACACTTTACCAACTTTCTACAAGAACATTTCCACGTTATTAATGCCACTTTGAAAAAAAATGTTTTCGACACTTACTTGTTTTTGAGAGACCGAGGGAGACAGAGCACGAACAGGGGAGGGGCAGAGAGAGGAGACACAGAATCTGAAGCCGGCTCCAAAGTCCCAAGTTGTCAGCACAGACCCCGACGCGGGGCTCAAACCCACGAACCATGAGATCATGACCTGAGCCGAAGCTGGATGCTCAATGGACAGAGCCACCCAGCCGCTCCTAACGCCACTAATGTTATACACCTGTATAACATTCCAGAATGTGGGTGTTCCCTAATTGACTTGCCAATTCCCCTATTGTTTAAAGAAAGGAAGTTGGACTCCTGATCCACTCTGACTTCCCAGTCTGGATCACAGAGAAGTTAACTGAGAAAGCTCGTAGAAACACACTTCACTCAATAGTGCACAGAGGTTTGGGGCTGATGCTGTCCCTGCCTGGCACCCGTGGCCCGTAAGCTTTGCGTGAGGTTTGGCTACAGGACAATTAAAAATCAGAAAGTCCAGGTAAATGTGTGTCTGAAGTTATCTGCTCTCTGAAACAAATTTGTTCCCTGAGGACAGCTGAGATTTCCTTCCAAAGCGACCCGTGTATCCAACTTTCAGTAATAGTTGGAAAAATGTTATCGTAAAGACAGGCCATTCTTAATGAGCAACTACCCACGCAGGTTTTTCATGCGATGAAGAAGGGCCCTTGCCTCAATAACGGGAAAGCCCATTTACAGGCTGGGTGGCTTGTTCACTGAACAAACAATTGTTAAGCTTCTCCTAACATGGGTCCTGTTTAATACCCTGAAATACAGGCACGGAAATGTATTGTGTGAGCTCTAGATCTCAGACCGAGGGTTGGAAACAGATCCATAAACTGGTGACTTAGAGACTCTTGCACACCTGCAGGGGCAAGAGTACACTGGACTCTGAAATAGGGGTTCAGTTTATGGAGATCAATGGGATCTCTTCTCCCAGAGTCTTGCTACCGGGGCTGCGTAAATAATGAAAGCATACATGATGAACGCTTTGATTGGCATAAGCAGAGGCGCAATGGGATCAGAGGAGAGGACCCAGCTCTGCCTTGCCGGGAGGAGACGGGTTGCCAATAAAACTCCCCATCAAAGGTGACAGTGACACTGGAAAAATCGCGCAGATTCAAGAGTAAGTATGCAGAACAGAACGGGATTGAACGCTAATGTTTGCTTTCACGCGCTAGTTTAAGAAACTGATCAGACACCTCGCGGCCGCCCAAGACCCTCATGGGGAAGCCACCTGTTCATCTTCAAGGCACCACTGGATCTCCTCACGCTGTCCTTGGCTGCAGCCACATCTCCCTTCACACTTGCGTGTCAGTCACACACAGTGTTTGCTGCAGGGCCTGCCAGCTGTGACGCTTGTTTGCAAGCCACCAAACATCGGTAGTTCAGCATGGACCACACAATTAACTTCATTTTTGCCCTCAGCCAGATTTCAAACAAAGACCCCAGAGATGCCTGGAAAATTAATTTATTAAAAAAGCAATAGCTCGACAATGTGCATGATGGCAGAAGTAATGAATATGTTCAATATCTTATAAAACAGTTGGCAATCACATAATAGAGCGTTCATTGTCAATTTCGGAGCTTGACTCATTATGCTCAGCAAATAGTTGTAAAATAGTGTATTATTCATGAACCAACATGTGTTAATTACTTTTAGTGCACATTTATTTTTCAAATGCAATAAGAGTTATAGTCATGTAGAAAAGCAACTTATTTTGCTCGTCTGCTCTAGGATGCTTTCAGAGAAAGAGCCACTGCTGTGTTTCTCAAGCTTGAAAATACAAACCAGTCAAGTCAGCATCTTTGTCCCAGCAAAAAACAGGCAGGGACAGCCCCTGCCTTGGACCATCCAGCAAAGGGCTAGCAGACACTACCCTGCCCCCCGCCCCGGCCCCAGATATAGACCTCACCCGGTGCCTACACCAGGCCTGATGGAGATGGTTAAGAAGCAGTTCAGCCACCTGAGTCTCATCATGAACTTGGCCATGTGAGTTGCTTTGCAATGGGATATGAACAGGCAGACAGGCAGGGGATTGAAACGCTCTTGGGGCCCCTGGGTGGCTCAGTCGGTTGAGCATCCGACTTCGGCTCAGGTCATGATCTCGCGGTTCGTGAGTTCGAGCCCCGCGTCGGGCTCTGTGCTAACCGCTCAGAGCCTGGAGCCTGTTTCAGATTCTGTGCCTCCCTCTCTCTCTGACCCTCCCCCACTCATGCTCTGTCTCTCTCTGTCTCAAAAATAAATAAACGTTAAAAAAAAAAAAAAGAAATGCTCTTGCATTGCTAGATGTGCCTTTTTACACTCCTGCCCTTCGCCGTGAGGGAAGCGCTCCCTGGGGAACACTAGTCCAAGGAAAATGAGAGACACATAAAGTAGACACGAACCTAATCCGTAGCCTGGAGCCAAACCCAGCCTGGATCAGCCGACCCTCAGCCTACAGACAGATAAGTGAGTGATGATAATGATTGCTGCTTTAAGCTACTACATCTTCTACATTTTGGGGGGTGGTATGTTATGCAGCAAAAGCTGACTGATACATGTGGCATCTGCAAATTTTACTTTGGGCTGCCCTGAGGGATTCCTCAAAGCAACTGGCAGTCAATTCACCTCTACTGCACCTACTCTGGAGGGTGTTTGGCCCTTGGGGGTGTAAACCCAAGAGAGAAACCGAGTGCGGTGTCGAAAGAAAACAGATGTCTTTCAAATGTGAGCCTCAGATGGAGAACCAGTGGGGCAAGTGCCCTGTGAGCCTTGATGTGTATCCAGCTGCTTCCCACACTTGGTGACTCACTAGGGTAAGGTCACAGGAGGAACGGATTTAGTGGATGATAGCTACAATTCTTCGATAGCTACGATTCTCCACCGCAGTGATGGGAGGAAGGCCACTCTTTATAAACACCCGACCAAGCAGCGATGTTATAAGTATTAAATAACAATGGAGAAAACTACCTATCGTAAAGGTCCCAGTTAGTGGTGCTGGTAGCAATAATAATCATGGTAGTTGTTACTGTTTGAACTATTTGCTGACAAAGGAATTCAGGTGCACAGGGAAGGACCAGAAGCACCCTCTCCCATCCCCTGCCCGTCCGGCTGCCCCAGAATCCAGATGTCCCTTCTGTCCCTTTCCCAAGATTCTCTCCTCCGTGCCAGTGCTGTTGCCCTGGAACACCACTGGCCTGACACCCCAACACTTCCACAGTCCGTCCTAGCTGGACCTGGGCTGGTGGGGTCGCACAGCGGGCTTCACCAAGTAGAAGTTCTTCTAACCGAGCATCTGACTTCCAAACTGAATCACTTCCTGGCATCTCTCCCTGCCATAGCTCTGGGTCAGAGGAGTACCTGCACATCCTGGGTTCTGGTAACCATCCCAGCTCATGTCTGTGTGTTGGCACAGGCAATGTCCTCTGCCTGGAGACGACTTTCCCTCCCTCCCCTTCCTCTAGGCCCACCCAGGTCCACATCCTTCAAGACCCACATCTTGGGAAAAGACCTCCAGTTGACTCCCCAGGGAAAGGCCCAGCCTTCCAGCCCTTTGGTTCCACGGACACCTGGGCATACTTCTGTAGGATTAAGTGAACCAAAGTGCCGTTCGGTTTCTTCTGGGTCGTCCTTCTGTCTGTGGCATTCGTGCATGACCTCTCTGAGAACATCCACCACGTCGCAGTCATCTCTGGGTGCCCAGCCCCTTGCACAGCCCAGAGACACAAGAGGGGCTCAGAAAACGTGGTGAATAAATTAATGAATATTCTAGCTGGGGCCAGCTCCTGAGGCCAGACAAGAGGCCCTAGCCTTTTTCCTTGCCGACCCAGCCCGGCTTCTCCATCTTTCCCTTTCTCCCTGTTCTCCAGGTTCCCAGAATTCCCTGTTGAAGATGTAGCAGCAGATTGTAGCTCCTTCTTATTAGGAGTTAAAAAAAAAAAGTACATGCCATCTCCAATGACTCCAAGCCCTCCAGGGACAACCTATGTGAGGTTCACAGAGATAGGGAGCATGTGAGGACATTTCTAATTAAATTCTTTAGTGCCTTCTACTTGACCTCATTTCAACTGTGCCATAAATCTGAAAAAAAAAAAAACCCTCAAATCCAAAATTTTAAATAATGCTTACGATTTGGTTTAGAATAGCGACTCTCCTTAGTAATCCAGGAGCTGAACACACTTCGGTTGCCAGGGTATATTTTAAGACAGGGTCAGTTAAAGGCCACTGACCGTTTCAATTAAAATGTTTTCAAGGATTTCTAAATAATAAACTGATCTTGCCTATAATTACAGATGAAATAATAATTAAAAAACCCCACGTAATCCCGTGTGTAATGTTACGGCACAATGTGGGTGTCCACGTACCAAGACAAATACCTCCGCGAGACAAGGAGCCGTGGAAACAATTAAAGTATAAATCCCAAGCACCCATTAACACCCAGGCTCTATTAGGCTGACTCTGTCTTTGGTCACATTAAAGCCCCATAGAATTTGCTAGCGCTTGGGAGGGAATGGTATCGGTCCTACTTATATGAAAATGTAATTTCACTCTGTAAATCTCGGCGGTAATTGGTTAATAAGCATACGCTTTGGCAACGTTACCACTGGGGATGACTGGTTGGAGGAGTCCCCACCCAAATGTGTGCGCGCGCGCACACACACACACACACACACACACACACACACGCACAGTTCTTTTCTCACTTCCGATGGTTCTTCCTGCTTAGGGGTTTTCTCCTTCGCGGCGGGTCTCCCAGGATTTCAGAGTGCGGGGACCCGGAAGTCCCAAGCACATTAGTTCCTACTCAGAGCCCGGTTCCTACTCTTCTTCTTCTTCCTGGTCACACATTTTCCATCTTGTTGTCAAGATGTGCCAGATTCTTCTGGTCCCCCGCCTCGCTCACACTGCCCCTCTCTTCCCTGCAGTCTGTCTTCATGGTGCCATTTTGATCAACCTCCTCATCCCCTTTGAAAAGCCACCAGGACTCCATTTGCCCCTCAGCACGTCTCTAGCCAACATCATCTTACCCCTCTTCTACCTCTGTTCTCTCAGTTTGCTGGGAAGCAATGAGCACACCTATCTCATCATTTCATATTAATTTGTAAATGACTGCATGGCCCTATATAAATTTAAAGAGTTGCCTGCTTTTTAAGAAGGAAGCATTTACCTGTCTGGCTTTCCCCTTGCTTAAAAGTCTCTAACCCCACAAATTATACCAAACCACCACCTGACACTATAACTGATTTCATGGGATTGATTCCAGCAACACGGTGACCCCGCACACAGACACCCACCATAGAGGCCTGTAAAACAAAGGTTGAGTCCTCTTCTATGCTTGGCTTTATTTGCCAGGTTGTTTTGTTTTGTGGCTATGTTTAAATATTTCAATACAGTCTCCAGTTTGCTGTTAATGAGAAACGAGAGGGAAAACGGAGAAGAAAACCCAGAAATTGGATAGGAAACCCAATTTCCAACAAGAAATGGTTAAATTTTAAGTGCATTTCAGTGGATGTCTTGGTGCATTGAGACATTTGACATGTGGAAAAAATATCCAGTGGTATAGGAATTCAACACCTGTACTTTGCCCAAGAAAAATGCCAAAGAGTGAAGGTTACCCCAACTGGAAATGTTTTATGCTTATCCATCCACACATCCACCCATCCATCCATCCATCCACCATTCAATAATTTTGATTGCCAATTTGCCAGGTACTCGTTTTAGCTTCCCAGATGGCTCTCGTTCTAACGGAACTCACATTCTGTAGACAGAAGGCAGAGTAAATAAACAAACAAAATCAATCGATAAACAAGAAAACATCAGCCAGTAATAAGTGCTATGAAGAAAATAAATCATGGTGGATGGAGCCCAATGGAGAAGTGGGAGGGGGGACTGCTTTGGAACAAGTGGTCAGGGAAGACCTCCCTGAGTTGGTGATATTTCAACCGAACCAGGAATAAGATTCAGAAAGTGAATCAAAAGGAGGATAGTTTAAGAAGGAAGAAGCTTGTGGGATCAATGGCATATCAGTGGAGAAAGAAAATGTGGGTTATTTTTATAGGAGTAGTGAACCCCGCATCCACAGAGAGGGCACCCCCACCTTCTCCTTGCTGATGCCCACATGCACCACGGAAAACGTGCTCTTGCCTTGGCTCAGCCCGATGAAACCAGTCTGATTCAGTAACTGACTCTGCTGAGCTTTGTGAAATCAGGCACTTGGTGAACTGGCATTAGGGAGGAGGGAAGAGGGTTTTTGCCGCCACAGCCCCAAACGTTCTGTGCAAACGTTTCCCGAGGCACCACTTCCCCAGTGGAAGTAATGGGTGGCCATTTGCAAACTGCTTAGCCGGCCCAACCACCATCAACCAACCCTCATTAGCTAGCTGCATCTGGAACGAAGGCACCTTTCCGAAGGCTCTGTTGGTTAAAACGCAACAAAACAAAAGTTTTATCTGGACGTGCCTTAACTAACTCCCTTTGGTGTTTTGTATCAAAACTATGCAATTGACACAATGGAAGATGGGGTACTCTTTCAGCACACCCCAAGCAAACACCCACTTGCTGAAACAATTCTGTTTAGAAAACAGTCGCTGTCTACACAATTCTGGAATGAGCTAAAACTCTGTTTCCTTCTAAGAATGCTTATAACGGCGATTTTCAAGACTTATCTCAATAGTTCCTGCTTTACCCACCCAGTTTGGGACACGTGTTTGCTAATCTCAACATCTCCTGACACATAACAATACGTGTAGTTTTTTGTTTATTTTATTCTGTCCCTAGGAAACTGCAAAGAAGTTTCGCCCCTGTGCTTGGATTAATTTTTATTTGGATCAGAATACAAATGCACCACATGTCACATACCTTGGGATTATTTTGTTCCTTAACTTCTCACGGTGAAGACGCACAGACTCATGCAGAAAGGGTTAACGGAGCCACTTAGAATTAAATGGTACTACCTGATCATAAATTTTGCTTTTTGTAATAAAGCAATTTTCTCTGCGTTGCAGTCTTACGAATATGATACAGTGTCTGAAATAATAACTCTATTTCAGGCAGCCCGGACTCTCCCCCTTCTCTCAGCTAATTTCTTACATGATTCCCCTGGTTTTACAAGTATTTTTAATAGGGTGGATGTTCCAGATTCTTCCACACAGTCAAATCCTTTCATAATCAGAGACTTGTTTTTCCATAGGAATTTAATTCCCTCTGCAGAATTGTAATGTGGGTTGGCCTGATCTGGTTTACATTTTCTGACATGTTTTCCCTCCCCTGAAGATTAACTTAACTATCATTTGGCTCCACTGCAATCCTTTTCATCTCATTTCCACTTAAAAAAAAAAAAATCTGATTTCATTCAGTAGGGTATCTTACACTGTTTTCTGAAGATAGGGATTCTACTTCTGGGAACATGCTTGGTTCCTGCCAAGTGTTTCTGACTTGGATTCTAGATGATGCTCAGATTGCCTGAAATTAACACTAGTCCAAGATCCTTTAAAAACAACAACACTCAGCCCGGTGAATTAAGCATGTGGTCAAGTCAGTAAAATTTTACCCAAAAATTCGGTGGTATAGTCATTTATCATTAGGTACAAAACACACTGAGTTTGGTAAGACAGTTAAAATATTTCTTTTAATTATCTAAAATTCCATTAATTCTCTTCTTTAGACTCTTTTTCATGCCTTGGGATTCAGCTAAAAAAAAATCTCCCCTTGGGAGATATAATGGGTTCCTTATTACTCCATCCTTTTTCCTTCTTCCATCATAGATCCTAATTACAGCTTGCTTTATTACAGTTGCTTTATTTTTTGTGTGGTCTGTCTTAGCCACGACTCCACGTTCTGTGAGTCGGTAACATAATGGTTGCAGAACTTACTGAACCCAGAAGAGTGCCTGACATAAAGCAGGTGCTTAATAAATATTTGGTAAATTAATAAAAAAAAAAAAAGCGAGCCTCAAAGAGGGGGCATTTTCTCCTCAATTCTCTGATGTCACTTCCTACATTAACTGAATGGGCCAGTGACCAGCATGGCGCCATTGTTCTATTCCCAGTTAGCAGGTGGCAATGAACTCTCACTCCTCTGCTGCTGCCATTTAAAACTTTTTTTAATGTTCATTTATTTTTGAGAGAGAGACAGACAGACAGAGCATGAACGGGGGAGGAGAGAGAGGGAGACACAGAATCTGAAGCAGGCTCCAGGCTCCGAGCTGTCAGCACAAAACCTGACTCGGGGCTCGAACTCACGAACCGTGAGACCATCGCCTGAGCCGAAGTCAAATACTCAACAGACGGAGCCCCCCAGGCGCCCCGAGTCCATTTGAGAAGGCAGAGTTTTCACTTCTCCGACCAGAGGTGTTCACATCGGCTCCCTCCCAGGTGGGGAAACTCACCACCAATCTCAGGCCTCCAGGGTCCCTCCTCCCTTGTGGTCAGGCTCCGGGGCCTGGCACTTAGAGCACACACATTTCTCAGAGCTATGTAAACGTGCAGAGGAGGCTTTCCAAGGAAGAGAGAGCGCCACGATTTGCATGCCACACGTAAGGCGATCTACGGAAAGCCAAAAGTGTCAAAGCAACCGCTCAACGGCTCAGCTGTCTCCAATTTGCCGAAAGTCACCTGACCTCTTTGGGCCTCAGTCTTTCGATCGCCAGATCGAGGGGCTTGGACCCTGTAAACTCCGTATTGTTTGTCTCTAATGCGCTGGCCTTTTGCAAGTGCTTCCGTTATAGCGAGGGGCCGCATTCCTTCCTCAGGTGGGCACCAGTCCTTACTGTGGCACTTGGAGGGCACTCGACCTCTGCGTGGTGGGAGCAGTTAAAGCCCATAATTCCATGACGATGAGCACCAGGTCTGAGGTTCTTGAACAATTCATGTCTATTTATAGAGAATCTGGGATCCCATCCAGATCCCATCCAGCAGTCCTGCCGATTGCATCAACCAAATAATAAACGTGCTTGAGAAATCCGTTACGTGTCAGTTCCGTGAGCTTGGGTTACCAGCTCACCTCTCATGGCTTGTTAGCCTGGCTGGCTTTAGGAGGGTGGCCAACCATCCTGGTTTGCAGGGACTGGGTGGATCGCCAGGACTCAAGGCTCCCAATGCTAAAACTGGCACACTGCCAAACGCATGGCCATTGGTGACCCAGCTCAATTTATCTCTAACAATGCTATGATTATCACATCATTAGCATCAGCGATTAAGAGCTTACCGTGTGTTACCTTTCATAAGGACTTTACCAAGATCATCAGACCTTCACAATAGCACTTTCTACATTAGAATCATCCTCTTTCATAGATGATGAGACACAGATTGAGAAGGGTTACATGATTTTCTCAAGGTCACAAAGCTACAGAGAACTCCAAACCCTGACCCACCTGACCTTCCTTTCCACTTTGTGTCAAAATTGGAGATTTGAAAACTGGATGTTTTCATAAGAGACTTTAAAAAAAGTTTTTAAGATTTTAAAAAAATATTTTTTTAATGTTGATTTTGAGAAAGAGCGAGACAGAGAGAGAGAGAGAGAGAGAGAGAGAGAGACAGAGCATGAGCCGGGAAGGGCAGGGAGAGAGGGAGACACAGAATTTGAAGCAGGCTCTGAGCTGTCAACAGAGACCCATGCGGGGCTCAAACCCACGAACTGTGAGATCATGAGCTGAGCTGAAGTCTGACACTTAACTGACTGAGCCACCCAGCCTCCCCTCCAAAAAATTGTTTTTAGTGTCTATTTATCTTTGAAAGAGAGAGAGACAGAGTGTGAGCAGGGGAGGGGCAGAGAGAGAGGGAGACCAGAATCCAAAGCAGGCTCCAGGCTCTGAGCTGTCAGCACAGAGTCCAACACGGGGCCGAACCCACGAACCATGAGATCATGACCTGAACCAAAGTTGAAAGATTAATGGGCTGAGCCACCCGGGCGCCCTCGTGAAAGACTTTTAAATACAGAGAACAAACTGAAGGTTGCCGGAGAGGTATTGGGATGGGCTAAATGGGTGATGGGCATTAAGGAGGGCACTTACTGGGATGAGCACTGGGTCTTATATGTAAGTGAGAATCACTAAATTCTACTCCTGAAATCATTATTATACTTTATGCTAACTAACTTGGATTCAAATTTTAAAAATTCATTAACTAAAAAAAATGAAAACTGGGTGCTTCATAACAGTAAGTAATAATTGTTAATTGTTCCTTGGTGTGATAATGTTATCATGGGTACTGTTTTTTAAAAGTCTGTATCTTTCGGAGACACATTTAGAAACATTTACCGATGGAAAAAAATATCAAATAAAACCCGGGTCAGTTAAGTCTTATTGGGCTCAATTTCCCAAGAGTGATCTCCACGAGCACCAATCCCACACATCAAAATAATGCCCAAGCGCCAAACTCCGGGCCCGTGCTGGGTCTGCCTCTAATAAGCCAAGTGACCTTGGGTGAGTCACTTGGTCCCCTTTGGCCTCTAAATTAAGCAAGTGGACGTGATTATTTCCATGCCCATTCTGTGTGCTTCTTAGGCTGAGTGATGTCAGTTGCCTGGGTCTGGTGGGGCAGTTTTCTGTATGAGGGTTCTTTGATAGACTATAAACTGTGACTGATACGTATTTTCCGATTTGCCTGGGTTTAGATATAATCATCACAAACTTTTCTTGGGGGGGGGGGGGAGAAAAGTCTTGATATTCAAACTTCTTAGTGTTTATTTGTTTAGCCATGGAATCTTTTCTTCAAATGAAATATTCCCAGATGACGAACTTTACAAAACCTTTAAAGAGAGCGGCTCTCGTGTAAAAGAGAGCCAAGAATTCCCAAAATAGCATCTTTTGGAAACTTCCTGGTCTAGGCCATCCTAGCCAGCATACATCTAACAAGACTGAAAGAAATGTTCAGTAATGCAGTGATTACGTGAAAAGGGCTGAACAGTAAATAAGAAAAAAGAAAAAAACAACAGTGGGCCATTAAGTATCTGTGTCCTTGATCTATAACATGAAAACAGCCACAGACAATCCAGAAAAGAATGGATGTGGTCAAGTTCCCATAATACTTTAGGGGCACAAGTGTGAATTTCACATACTTTTCAAGCGTCACAAAATATTCTCCCTCCTCCTTCCGCAACCATTTGAAGATGGAAAGACTGTTCTTAGTTGGTGGGCCATGTAGAAACAGGTGGCAGGCTTGATCTGGCACATGGGCCCATGGCATGTGGACCCGTTGTTAAAGCCTCGTCATTCATAGGAGACACTGAAAGGTGTCGGTAGCCTAATTTCGAGGCTTGCCTCTAACAGTTATCATCTGCACATTCGTGGGAGAGCGATGTAAGCCTTGCAGGCCTCAGTTTCCTCAGATGTGAAAGGGGCATAAAATACAACCTAGGGGACCAGGGATATATGGGGACTCTCGACACTTGCCACGCAGTATTGCAGCGAACCGAAAACTGCTCTAAAATATAAACTCTATTTTAAAGACCAACAAGTAAAGCCTATTTCGTGAGTTTATTGTTAGGATCGAGAGCGATGCGACGAGGAAAACTCTTAGCACCTGCCAGGCACTCTTAAACCGTTATTACCGAGCGCTCCTGGAAAACACAGACCTGCCCTTCTCGGCCCGACTCCTGATTAACCTTCAAAGAGCTGTGACCCCGGCATGCCAGAGCCCCCAGCAACGAACTGGATCCTGGGCTGGTTTTGGCACAATGAGCTGACCTAGAATCGGTGTGGATGAAACTCACAAGTGAACCCCCCCTCCCGCCTCCCATCTCATGACTGGCTGAACTCTGGGGCCTTTCCCCTGGGCGACAAGCTTGTTTTCCTTGTTCTGCAACTTTTCCCAAAGGCCTGGGCAGTGTTCGCTGAAGCATCTTTATCGCTCTTGCCTCCAACTCCTGCCCTGGTTTCACCATCTTGGCAGCGAGATCTATATATAACCCGCTGCCGAGGTCGCCGTGGCCTCCCTCCTCCAGCCACCTCCCTGGGAGGTGGGGGTCGCGTACACACACTGATACTACTCCTTCATTTTCCCACTCCTTACCCTAGGCCCCCGAGCTGCTGCTTCTCCGTGCATCTCTCTGCCCTTGAAACGTGGAGCCTCCCATCCCTGTCCTGGCCATGCCCAGCCTGTCCCGTGTGCAGGGCCCCGGGTCTGGGCTGCTTCCCACTCTGAGTCCTGTTAAGTTGCTTCTGACCCCTTTATTGGGATCACCGAAAGATGCCCGGGGATTCAGCTCCTTCTCTCTTCTCTCCCCCAGACCCCACCAGAACTCTGCCCACGACGGCTGGCTCTGTGCATTCGAAATTCAAGGCACACGCCTATCCCCAGTCAAGTTCATCGCGCCCCTCCCATAGGGCTGGGGCATCTGTAAGATGCCTCCGCAAGCCTTTTAAAAATAACTCTGACTAAACTTTCCTTTTTGTTTAAAAACTAAAGCGCATCCTTGTATATTTACATTATAAAAGTAACCCATACGCCTTATTCAAAGTGCAGAAAAGTTGAAGAGAAAAATAATCAACCATGCCCTTATTCGGCATTTGGAAATGATTTCCTACTGAAGGATTTAGAGGTATTTCTGGGCGTAGAGGAGTGGATGCTGATATAGTCATTTAACACAGTAGCACCAATATTTTTCCGTTATTACTCTCCTAGCGAGCATCACTCTATGACTTCATAATACTTCAACCAGGGATCACATTATGTTGTATTTAATTGTCTCCATTTTATTGAACATTTGTTTCCAGAATCTACCATTTTAAATAATACTCAAAACAACATATTTGTGCATAGATGCTTTTTATTGTATCTTCAATCACTTATTTATGGGTGATTGCTACCGATAGAATAGCTATACGAACATCTTAAAGGTAGTTATATATTTTTTTTAAGGAAACATGGTCAGGGTATGCGTCGAATGATGCGCTCGGTACTGACATGCTGCCTTTTTCCGATGAGTCTAGAATCTCGGTCTTGGACTGCTCCCCCAGAATAATCCTCAAGAAAACTCCCGCCCAGTTCGCCACCTTTACACCAAAGCGTGCTCTTTCCTTCCCTTTCAGCTCACTTGCCCGCAAACTGTACCGGATGGACTACACGGACCAACTTTTGTTCCAGAACACAAATACCAGCTCGAGCGTTTATCATCTCGCCTGACCTTTCCGAGTTCGTCAACTTGTCTCTGATCTATGGCAAAAACTAACTGCTTTGTTTTAAAAAAATTCCAAGAACGGAATCCCCAAATCGGCTCATGTGATGCAGCCTTTCCCCCGGTAAGCGGAGCCAGAATATTGTCCTGCTAATGCCTTTGGGAGGTCAGCCGTCCCACTGCTCTGGCCCCTTGTCTGCCACTGTTCGCGGGTCCGGTTTCGTGTGTCCTGAAAATGTCTTCTTTCTTTTTAAAAAAATGTTTTTGATGTTTATTTACGTTTGAGAGAGAGATAGAGTGTGAGTGGGGCAGGGGCAGAGAGAGGGAGACAGAGCATCCGAAGCAGGCTCCGGGCTCTGAGCTGTTGGCACAGAGCCCGACGCGGGGCTTGAACCCACCAACAGTGAGATCACGACCTGAGCTGACGTCAGACGCTTAACCGACGGAGCCACCCGGGCGCCCTGGAAATCCCTTCTTTCCGAACGTACCGAGGGCTGGATTGTTTCCAGGCTTCTGGCATCCAATCAGGTAACTGCACACACACCCCCTCAAACACACCCGGCCACGTCCAAGTATACGACTGACTTCTGCAAATGATGGGTTGACCTCAATCCCAGAAGGGTTGGCTTTTTTGCCTTTTCTGTCAAATTGCCTGACTGGCTCTGTGACACCAACCTGTAGCACTCCCTCTGTGGGACAGGTCTATGGTGTAAGATTCCGGGACACGATGGTTATGAGAATTGACTGGGGTGCCCTCTCTTCTCGCTTTGGGAGACAGCAACCTCCTGCATCAAGTGACAGCAGTGAAATTCGCTACCTGCCTCCTTTTCAGAATGAATAAAAACCTGATCCATCCAGAAAATCCATTCGGAACTGATCTCCACGCTTTTATATTTAGGCAGCATTTACCTTACAGCAATATCAAATTTGCTTTACTGCCGGAAGGGGCCTTGGAGCTCATCTTGAGAGCCCGTTGGAGATTTTAGCTGGGGGTCACAGGCAGCCACACTTCTAAACTCTTGACTGATGGGCCGTCCTTGGTCTGGGGAAAAGATCGCCTTCAACTGTTGGTACAGATTTAAGGGGGGGGACGAGCAGCGTGGGAGGGAAGGGGGCCCTGCTTGGCCGTTAGCCGTGGCCTCTGGGCCTATGAAGACGGCGACTGATGAGTGGTGGCTCCCTGTCCTCACCTGTGGGCGGGAAGAGGAACCTCTCCCCTGCAACAGTTTGCTGTCAGAGGTGCATCTGTCAAGGGCTCTGCGTCGCACTGGGCGCGAGAGTGGACCAGAGCTGGGAATCATTATCATCGGCTGCGCGGATCCCCTGGTGACCGCAGCGGCCAAGAGGACGATGAACGTAGGCGGGTCACCGCCCCCCCCCAACCCGGGAGCATCCATTTCACTCGCACTTTACAGGTGAGGACGATGAAGCTCAGGTGACTTGATGGCCGACCTGAGGTCATGTTGGGACTCAAACTCAGCTCTCTTGACCCCCAGCCCCGGTTCTTTCTGTTCCCCTGCACTGCCTGCCAAACATTCAGGCCACCATCCCGCCCTGCGGACGAGGACACACCGGGAGGTAGCAGAGTAGCCGGTACAAAGCCCGACAAGTCACGTCCCCAGCGTGAGGTCGAACCGCGGACGTGGGTCTCTGGCCAAGGACGGCTGGGTTTCCCTGGCAACCTGACCGCCCTTTCTGAGTTCCGGACGCCGCTTCCTGGCTCTGTTCCACAATGCCCAGTGGACCCAGGGGTTAGACGCACCATTCCCCGCCAACCGTCTGGAGGAAACTTTGACAACACGCGTGTGAGCCTTAAAAATATCTCCCCATCGGCGCTCACATGAGTCTACACATGAGATAAAATGTCATAGAACATTAAAAAAAAAAAAAAGCGCACGTAAAAACTGTTGCAATCTGAATAAGGTCTGTAGTTGGCGAATAGTATTGCACCTATGTTCTTTCCCTGATTTTGCTAGTGCACTGTGGTTATATAAGATATGATCGTTGCAGGGAGCTGAGACCTTTCTGTACTATTTTTGTTGCTTCTTGTGACTCTAAAACTATTTCAAGATAAAAAAAAAAAATTAAAAATGCAAGTCCCCGTGCCTTGCCCCATCCTTCCGGAAATTATCCTAAGGAAATAAAGATGCGTACAGAAACAGTCCTAACATCTACCGTAGGAAGTTTTAAAGTAAATTCTCATCCAGCTAGTCGCTGGAGTACTGAGCTTAAGTCGCCCTGTGGGGAGGACGGTGGTTACAGTGAGGGGCGAAGGCGGGCTCTGCAACGTTGGACCTGTGGGTCCGTACGTGAGCTACTTAGCATCTCTGTCCTCGGACTCCTCGTCTGTGAAACGAACATAGGGTCTACCCTGTAGCACTGTTTGTGTTGAATCTATATATGCAACGCATGTGTGGAACAGAATCTGGCACCTTGATGTGCCCAATAAACACGAACAATTATGTGAAAGAGCATTAATGATATGAGAAAATGTTGCTATTAGTGAAAATTGGAGGCTATCAAACTATATGTAAAATATCGATGTTCTTTTTGAAGGACACAGAGGTGCACGAGGTCACGACTGGTCGGTCTTACCAAATACTGACAAGTGTTTATCTTCAGGTGTGCTTTTTTGTTTCCCTCTTACGATTTCCAAAAATAATTCAATAGCACTAGGGGTTTGAACTTCTTAGATGAGGATAAAAGGTGACCCTTGGATAAAATGAGAGGAGACGTGATGCTACCTCGGCCTCTCCGTGCTTAAAACTTTAAGAAGTTACTGGGCCACCTGGGTGGCTCAGTAGGTTAAGCGTCCAACTTCAGCTAAGATCCTGATCTCACTGTCCTTGAGTTCGAGCCCCGCGTCGGGCTGTGTGCTGACGGCTCGGAGCCCGGAGCCTGCTTCGGATTCTGGGTCTCCCTCTCTCTCTCTCTGCCCCTCCCCCGCTCATGCTCTGTCTCTCCCTCCTTCAAAAGTAAACAAACGTTAAAAAAATTAAATTTAAAAAAATTAAAAAGTTACTTCGCCACTGCCCGTGAGGCCCAGACGTCAGTTCCGGGGATGCCCTTACTTCGGGAAGAAAGAAGGAGTACATGTAACCCTCTGGATGCACGGTTATTGGTTATTTGCTATTGCGACTCTCAGTGTTACCTATGAGCTCTGGGGGCCCCAAGTGCACACGGTCTGCCCATAAAACATGTGCCACGCTCCAGAGGCTGGTAAGATGCAGTGCCCAGGGAGCTGGCCCTGGCAGGACGGGTCAGTCACCTGCTCCTTGGAGACCAGGGCCTGCCCCAGCCTCTACCCTCCCATCCCCGTTCCCAGCCAAGGGACACAGGCTAGCAAAGGGGGGCTGCCCTCTGCGCTGCTCAAGGGAGATGCTTCTGGGGCCCAGTCCCATTTTCTTGGCTTTTACGCTGTCCTCTTTTCTCCTGTAATTGGGCCAGCCCACAGTGGCTGGGCTTCTCTCCTGGGGCCTGGTTGTTCTCATGAAGGTCTCTCATGGGCACTTGTGGGCACTCAGGCCGCCTATTCATCCTTGTCCGGGGTTCTGGCTCCTTCTCTAACCCTATCAATGACCCTCAGCAGGCTCTGGAAAAGGAACAAGGGGATGCCAGGCCCTGGGGGTGCAGAGGAATTTAGGGGTCAGGCCCCCGCATGGCTGCAGTGGTTAGTTAGGCCAGGCAGGAACACAGAGAGCTTGTGTGATCTAAATAGACACCCCCTGTCCCTCCAGGAAGCTGCCCCCACCCTGGCAAGAACACGCTCAAGAAGCCCCTTTCCAACCCAAGGTCTTCCAGCCTGGGTAAGGCCCAGATTCAGTCTGCCAACCTGGTGTCCCTTGGCCAGAGGAGTGGAGAGGAGATGGGGACACAGCCTCAGAGCTGATTCCCCATTCCTGGAGGACCCCAGCATCCACCACACCACGCTAAAGGGAGGGAAATCCCCTCAGATCCCATTTTGGAGGTTCAAAATTCTCTCCATTCTCTACCCTCACAGGCACCCCCTAACTCCTGGGACGAGTGCCTACTTGGGGCACTTGTACACTTCAAAGTCACCAGTGGCTTTCCAGGACATTTGGAATAAAAGCCGAGTCTTGGGGCACCTGGCTGGCTCAGTCAGTTAAGCGTCCAACTTCGGTTCAGGTCATGATCTCGCGGTTCATGGGTCGAGCCCCACGTCGGGCTCTGTGCTGACAGCTCAGAGCCTCGAGCCTGCTTCCGATTCTGTGTCTCCCTCTCTCTCTGCCCTCCCCCACTTGGGCTCAGTCTCTCTTTCTCTCTCTCTCTCAAAAATAAACACTAAAAAAAAAAGCCAAATCTTTACCAGGCCTACTGCTTCCTGCCTCCTCTTGATTTGCCCTCTCCCTTCCTTGAGTAGCTCTGGTCCCTTTGGCTTCCTCTCTGCTCCTTCAATGTATCAGTCTCCTTCCCAGCACAGGGCCTTTGCACATGCTGCCCCTGCTCCCGGACAACTTGTCTCTCCTACCTGTCTCCCCACCTAGTAGCATGGAGTCCTGTCATTCAGGTTTTATCACCTCAGAACTTCACCGGGGCCCCGCAAGGTCACCCCTTTCTTCATAGTCCGGGTCACAACACGTAACTATACGATGTATATGTTTGTTTGATTAGTGTCTACTCCCCTGCACCCTCCCCTTACTGGAAGGTGGGCTCCAAGACAGCCGAGTCTGTCGAACCATCCATACATCTCCCCAGGGCTACGAACAGGGCAGAACATGTAGTAGATACGGAAGGAAACAATGGAAGAAAGAGGTTTCCCTCGGTGGCTCTTTGTTGCACGGGAAAACCTCCTTCCCTAGAGAAGGTGGTGCCTGTCCTGGGGCCTTAGGACCAGGGTGGGGGGTAGCGGTGGCACTGCCCTGGCCTCTGTCTGGCAGCATGGGAGGACCCTATCGCTGTGATCCGGTGGGTTGGCTCCCAGCTCCCGTGGGCCTCCCCACCCGGCATGGGGCACCTCGGGGCCCAGGCGAGGGGAGGTAAGACTGGACTGGGGCAGGGACAGTGGGAAGGAGCAGAGGGGACAGTGTGAAGAAAGCACGAGCTACCAAAAGGAGGCAGGTTAACGCAGCCAGACTGAGGAAACGGCCTCCCTGCAGACTGTCCCAGCGAAGGTCATGCTACCTGCCCTGCCCTGGAAGAGAATCTCCTCACTCTGTGCATGTTTTCATCTCTAGGCGGAGAAGAACCGGGGGAGGGCATGTACTTTCTAAATGACTTGTTTCTGTAGAATTATTCATTTCGAACTTCTCAAAAGAGGCAACACTGTCCGAAAGATGCCGAGGAGGTGATAACAGGGAGGGGCCGGGCATCCTGCCCGCCCCCCAACAAGGCACCGCCCATAAACACTGAGGTTTGGCCGAGAGCCTGAGTAGGACCGCAGGGGCCCAGGCAGGCTGCTGGGCTAGGCGGGGTGATGTGGTCCAGTCCTCCGTGGCCAGGCCTCTAGTTGTGGGTGGGGAGGCAAAAATGTAGGTGGCATGGCCCCAGCCTTAAAGGGCCCAGGCGGAGGGGCAGGCATGAGACGAATAAAGCACAAAATTGGCTGAGAAGGACGACTGCAGAAACGGCCCAAGCTACCCAGGTTTAACTCTAATGGGGACAGGGGACCAGGGGTCAGGGAAGATGATGTCCTGGTGGACTTGGAACAATAACGATGGTTTAGCCAGAGGCTTATGTGACAAGGGTGGTCCTGGCAGAAAAAAATTAACAGGTAAAGGCAGGCACGTGGGAAGCGACGTGTGCATTGTGGGCAAATGGCCCGGAGCATTGTGGGAACTACAGGCCCCAGTGCATGGTGGGAAAATGGCGTGAAGCAATGTGGGGGCTGCGGGCCACGCGCAGGTGGGCACCAGTGCATCGTGGGAACCGTGGGCCAGGCGCTTTGAGGGCACCGGTGCCTCATGGGCTCTATGAGCACAAGGAATTGTGGGAATCCTCTGCACAAATTCTGGAATAAGGAGGTAGGGGTAGGTGGGCTGGAAAAGCGGGAAGGGTTATTTAGTACAACTGGGGTTTTCCTGCCCCTTTTTCTCTTATTTGGGTTTCCTCTTAATAGTTAAGAGGAAGTTAGTTAAAAGCCTGCATGCACTTGACTCTTTTGTCTAATTTTTATTATCCGTTTTTCCACCAGAAAAGAAACTCTAAGAGGGCAAGGATTGTGCCACTTTTGAACTCTATCCCCAGTACTGCTGGGCATGTAGGAGGGGCTGATGGTCATCCTCCGGCAACATTGCCCAGGGAAGGTAGCATCATTGCCTGATAGCCTTAGACGTCTGCAAATGTTCATTTTATTACTTATGTTAAAAAACCCACACTCGTCTAATAGTCAACTGGCATCCAATGTGTGACTTCATGGATGATACTGCTTGGAGTAAGGCCAAGTGGGGGGCGGGGGGAAGTCCACTCTTTTGAAGAAAACCTTAGGTGTAACCGAGGACAAGGTCCAGGTGGGAAACAACCCGCCCCACCCAAGACTGACAAGACCAGATGGACATTCTGGAAAGGTGACTCAGGCAGCAGTCCGGCGTGCCAGGATAAGGGAAAAGGGTAGAGAGGCTATTCTAAGGGGCCCGAAGACAAAATGCGTGTTGAGCCAGTGGAGTGTGGTGAGGGGCAGTGGGATGGAGGGAGCTGGCAGACCCTGATCGGGTGTGGAAGCTGGGGCAGGGTGGGCGGTACCGTGACTCCCACCCATATCTGTCTCAAGACTTAGCCCAGGACCTTCCACGTAGTAGGTGCTCAGCAAATACGCGGTGAGGGACCCTGTGAGTGGATGGATGAATCGCTGCGAGCCTCCTCACTCATAATCCGCAGGGGTTTCTCATGCCCCCATGGAGGGGGCAATTAGAAAAGGGTCAGGGGGCATTGTAGAGGGTTGGCCAGCCCCCCACGGCTCCACAGGCGCAGGGGAACTGGCTTCTTGCCATCCCTCGGGGGCTTGGCAGAGTGACAGGTTCGCAAGATGGGCAGGTCCCACAGCAGACTGGGAAAGTGATAAGGGCAGGGCCTGGCCTGAAGGACAATTTCTTTGACACCCCCATTAGCCCTGTCTAGGGCTGAGAGGGCCTGACTAAGCAGCTGCTCTCCTGGCAGTGGAAAGGGGGAACCAAGGACTCTGCTTCTCCTTTGGTTGCTCACGCGGACCTGCCAGGAGCCATTCCAGATTGGCTGCAGGAAACGTTCTATACATATGTGAGACTCCGTGTTTCTTCCTCCCAGGAAGGGCGAGGGCGGCAGATGTTTCTCTAGAGAGAAATCAGTTCCCCTCACCCCCATCCTGCAGTCAGAATAGCAATGCAAGGGGACTAACGTTTGTGGGGTTCCTACTACGCACCACGTTCTACTACGGCGTCAGCTTTCCGAGTTACGATGTCATTGTCATGGCAACAATGCAGGATGGGTGTTTTTCGCAGAGGAAGCCTCTGAGGTTTGGAGAGTTGAGCTCCGTAGCTAAGGCCATACAACCAATACGTATCAGAACTGGAATTTGAACCTGGCTCTCCAACATTCTACAACTCGTGTTCTCTCGAATACAGCCTTTGGCTCTGTTCAAAATAGTCCTCTGGGCTCTGTGCCTAAAGCAATAGAAGATGTAGACCAAGGACATCAGACTTGGGACAGAAATATTCCGGGACATTTTTGTGGCTGAAAGCTCTGGACCTAGGGGGAGAAAGCCTTCAGACAAATCTGGTAAGACAAGGGCCTGGGCAGACATCTCCTCTGTTCATTCAACCCATCGGGAAGGGTGCTCCAGGCAGAAGGTACAGCATGTGCCCAGGCCTGGAGACGCGAGAGCGGAAGTGTGCTCGCTGCTGTTAGAGCAGAGCAAGCAAATGAGGAATCGGTAGGAGGTGTGGCCAGGGGGCTGGGCTGGATTCCTGGACCCTTACCGTCATACTCTTTCTGGAGTAGACTCTGCCCTGAATCAGGCCATTCTCCTGGGTGCCCTGGAAAACGATCCGGTGACCGTGCTCTCCAGAGCGCGTCTGATGGTAATGAGGCTCAGCCCGGAGACCATCCGAGTGGGTGACAGACTCCCAAATATCAGAGGCTGGCATACTTCCTCTACAAGCCAGTGGGTACACGGTATCGAAGAGAAGGGAAAAAATAATCGCAGCAGCGTCTGAAGAACGTAGACACGGTGTCTTGCTCTCTCGTAATGTATGTTTCAAGCAGCATAAGGAGTAAAAAAGTCAGATTCACATATCTCCTGCTGCTCGTGCAAAGAAAACGAGCGGAAGTTCCAAGGCAGCCGTTTCACCCATAAGATGCGTGATGTTGGGAGTCGTAATAAAAAATAAATATTTGGTCTCCGGGCCCTTTTCTGGCACAGGGCTCCTAAAACCTTAGGAATTTCCGGGGAGGAAGGTGATATAGGTGTCATTTGTTACGTTAACGAGGTGACCTTTGGAACCACCTAAGGATGGGGCTGGTTGCCAGGAGAACTAACCATGCGATGAGAAGGTTGGAGTTTTCAGTCCCTCCCTCAACTGCCTGTGAGAGGAGGAGGCTGGAGGTTGAATTAATGGCCAATGGCCAATGCTTTAATCCATTGTGACCATAATGAAGCCTCGGTGAAAATCCCAAAGGACCAGGTGTGGCGTGCTTCCTGATTGGTGGACAGCTTTCAGAGAGCTTCCTGATTGGTGGAGACAATACTCACAGTGCTTCCTGATTGGTAGACAGGGTTCGAGCGCTTCCTGATTGGCTGACAGGCGGAGATTCGGGAAGAGTGGGCTCTCAGAGACCGTGGAAGCTCCACCCCATGTCCCCACACCTTGCCCTATGCATCTCTTCCACTGGCTGTTCCTGAATTATATCCTTTTATAACAAACTTGTAACCTGGTAAGTAGAACGTTTCTCGGAATTTTGTGATCCCCTCTAGCAAATTAATGGAACCCAGGCAGGGAGTCGTGGTAACCTCTGATCTCTAGCTACTTAGTCAAAAGCCTGGGTGGCCCCTGGATTTGAGACTGGCATCTGAAGTTGAGGTGGGGGGGACAGCCTTGCAGGACTGAGACCTCAACCTGTGGAACCTGACGCTGCCTCTGGGTAGATCGTGTCCTGAGTCGAATTGTAGAACACCCGGCTGGTGTCAGAGAACTGCTCGGTGGTGTGGGAAAACCCACACACACACACACTGGAATTGGGTACAGAAATAGAGACGTGACTGGTATTTTCTGTACTAACACAGCGTGGCCAAATGTCAGTGCCAAGTCATTCAACGCGCATTACCAACTTCTTCCTGTGTGCCAGGAACTGGCCCTGCCCCGGAGGACAAGCAGTGAACCCTGTAGACACAGCCTCTCACTGAGCTTGTAAGTTAGGTGTGAAGCAATCACACTCGAGCTCCTTGGCCAAGCCATTGCTACTTTTCCACCTTAGTCTTTTCACCCGCAACATGGGGGTTATTTTGTGAGTGAAGTCAAGAGATGGCTGGGGACTAGGTATATAGGGTGAGAAATACTAAAACGGTTCATGGAGCCATATCATTTGATTTCTGCCTCTGGCTACTCTTAAGACATCATCTCTTTTCACATTCGCCCTAAGAAATCCAAGAATATTTAGAGTTGAGGACAGAGTCTTCCACCCTGAAGCAGCCCAGGCAGGACCATTCTGAATTTTAACTTGGTTTCCTAACGCCTCTCTCTCTAACTCTCTCTCTCCCCCTCTCTCTCTATAGATAGATAGATAGATAGATAGATAGGTAGATAGATAGATAGATATTTTTTTTGCAGGATACTTTTGTTTTCTCTCCTCCTCCCTCCACTACGGGTCAAAGTGTCTATGCTACTTTCTGAACCACAGGTTTTTCAACATGTTCTCTCAGGGATATACGGGAGGGAGGGTGTCTCTTCAACTCTAAGATTCCATGATGAGGAGCCTGGAGATTCTTGGGAGTTGGCTGCTTGTCCAATGCTACTCTCGCCACTGTCTTCTCTCTGGCAACTCACACTTCGCAAGAGCGCCGCTCCTAGGCTACACAGCAGGTTTCAAGTTATTTCGTGTTGGTTTCCGACCACCATTTCTAGGTGGTCCCAGACCTCTTTATTCCTCTGGTCTCCTGAAAGGCTGGTTCTGGCACCTGGATGTTTGTTTCCTCCTGGAGGGCCCCAGGCCCACCAGCAGGCACACCAGACATGTGCTTCACGTCTGTGGATGGACGAGATCAGGGGGAAACACATCTGGTCTGTGTCGTGACAGAGAGATGGCGAGAGGCTCGGGAGCGGATGCGGGATGGAGAGGTGGGGAGACAGGGCTGGGAGATGAGAACGTCTGAAGTCATTCCCCATCAGCAGGACTCTGAACGGAAAACTCTTTGTAGAGGAAGAGATCTCAGCAAGCTTGTAATCCCTCAGGCCCATTTGACAGAAAGGAAGGGGAAGCTTGAGACGCGAGACTACGGTGTCATAAATGCCAGAGCGGGGACTTGAACCTAGGTCTTCTGCCTCCCAGTCCAAAGAGAGAAGAGACCAGAGGAAACCCCCAGGGGATGTGGCCAGTGGTAAGGGAACAAGAAGAGCTGCTTGCCCTTGAAAATCACCGTTGCCTCAGTCACTCAGCCTTTTCACCTGCATCCATTTTATGGGTGAGGTTAAATAACTTGCTCGAAGCTTCCCACTGAGAACACGGCATAGGCGTGATTGGAACCCCAAAGCCATGGGGCGCCCGATGGCAAATGTTGCCCCCAGGGGATCAGACAACATGAGCGTTGTTTTGCTCTTAAGACACAGTCATCCTCTGAGAGGAAACCAAACCTTCCTCCAAGAAGACTTCCCTGAATGCGCCAAGCCACAAAAGCATCTTCCTGATGCAGATGTCTAAACTCCTAGGCAATGTGCTTTCTTCCACCTTGTTTCCCATGGATCTGAATGTCCACATCTTAAAGTTGACTACTGCCTGCTTCAGACTTCCTGGTCCCAGTTCCCCGCACCCCGCACTTCCCACATTTTCATTCAGTACCAAACTCTTAGGAGATGCTCAAAAAAGATGTGCTGAGTCACGGGGGAAACTCAGAGGAAGAGAAACCATAGGAATAAGGACTTGCCTGTTACTGATCCTTGACCTTCCATTGAGAAGCTCTAAGAAAAAAAAAAACAACCGATTTTAAAATCAAGATGACTTTCGTCATCTGCCATTGGGGAGAATACAAGTCAAAGCCCATAGGCCCACGTGGATATTCCAGAAATGGACTGTTACCTCCATTGGTTGATTGAATTAGGAAGTGTTCCCTCTGCGTCACCTAAACTCGTTACGTGTAAGATGGTGGGCAAAACGTCATGGTGTAAAGATAGTCATTTAATCCTGACTGTAAGCCTCAGGCACATGTCCCCTGGCCTTTCTCAGTCCTAAGTCCCTTAATGTTTTCACCTGGTGCTCACTGGTGGACACTGGGTCACGGCAATGACTGACACCTGCCCCACCTCACCCCACCCCCCCCAGCCACCTCTCTCTTTCCTCGGGGTCTCTAAACTTGACCTGTCAGCCCCTTGACTCTGAGGGAGAAGTGAGCTGGATACAGAGACTGCAGCGCGGGGTGGCTTCAAACTTCGGGATTCAAGATGAGCACGGCTGGTCTAATTGAAAATAACCTGGAGAAATGATCAGCCCAAACTCTCAGCTGAAGGAAACCCAGCTACAGAAGCGCCATCACAGCAGGGAGCCCGCACGGCACCCTCAAACCAGGACGGAAGGCCGGGAGAACTAAGTCCCCAGTACCCTGCCGGTCACAGAACAAACTCACTCACAAGCTGGATGGCCCCATTCCTCTGCATCGGGGCTCTTCCTCTATTACTTCCTAGCAGCATAACCATGGGCACGTCACTTCCCCCTTTCGAGCCTCCGTTTCTCTCCCTGAGAAATGGGCATACTGATCAGGACCTCTTTAGAGGGTAGCGGTTGGGACAAAAACCCTGCGATGGGGCCTGTTCCAGGCAGGCGTTTGATTTTAGCTAGTTTCCATTCTTTCAGCCTTCGCTTGCCCAAGGGCCTGGGGAAAGCCACTTTAATTTCTTTGTACCCCAGGCTCTGTCCCCGGTGTAGGGCTTGTGGAGATTTGCTGATCACCCCAAGGTGTCTTGTGTTTGCCTGTCAGAACTGAAAACAGAGCCCGACTCACGGAAGGGAAAATGGGTCAGGCCCAGGGGCTGTTTAGCCAAAGAGTGGCTGCTAACCGCACCTTACGCTTCTGCCTTAGGATCCGGAGGGGGTCCACCCTCCCCCTCTCGCCGGCTGCCCCCAGGGCTGAGCCTCCAGTGTCCAGGTTTGAAGGTGGGTCACCTTGGCCACAGATTTTACACGTTTCTCTCTCCCTGGCAAATGGGGGTGTCGGGGGGGGGGTGTGTGTGGCAGGGACCTGAACCACAGCTCCCACACCAAGAGTTGTTTATTATTATTATTATTATTATTATTATTATTATTATTTTAATCTAAGAACTAGTTGTTCTTAGATTAATAGCAGCCTGAGCTTCTGAGGTTCCTGGTGCAGAAATAAGGTCACGGTGAAGATATGGCCGTTTTGAAACCCTGGTGAACTTCAAGGACCAGCGCAGAGTGGTAATCACTCCGGTTTTGGCTCATCTTCCCTCCCTGTGGCCTGTGACTTCAAGGCCCGGGGCTGTCCCTACCTTTCAGACTTCCTCTCATGCAAATTGGCCCAGGCAGGGGTGTGTGGGGTTGGGGGGGAGGGTGCTGGCAAAAGAGAGGAGAGAGCAGAGGGAAGTAATAAACTCCAGCCTCCCCAGACCTACTTTCTGTCTCACAGGCAGACCTCTCAGGGGTCCACCCGAGCCCCAGCACGGCCTCAGTAAGGGCCTGCTTGCTTCCACTAAAGTCCCAAACCTGGACGGGCACACCCCATCCATCCCTCTCTCAAGAAATAAATGCATCCATCCCATTCAGAGAAAGATCACAGCTCTGAGGGGCTTATGGGTTTTCCTGCAATCCGGTCCTCTCGTCATCCCACATCTGTAGAGTCTCGAAACTGCCTCTTCCTGACGAGTGGGGCTGCGAGAGTAAGGGCCTAACTGAGCTAACAGGCACAGAGACCGGCGATCATGGAGCCTTTGGGAGAGGGGCTCGAGGGAGCCCTCCCAAAACAGGTCCCCTTCCCAGCCAGCCCCCACCGAGGACATCGCAGCAAGAATCATCCCGACGGAGGAGTTTGCGTGCTGACCCAAAGGGTGCAGGGGCTTTTCCCTTTGCTGGCTTCAGTTTAGTGGGACACATTCCTCGAGAGCCCAAGGCACCACGGTTGCCCTTGCAGGAAGGAGAAGTGGACAAGGACACAGAGGAGAGCAGGCCAAGATCCGGCAGTCCCGCCTCTGTACTGAGTCTGTGAGACCTTGAGGCCTTCAACCTCTGGGCTTGGGGCCTCAGTTTCCCCATCTGCAAGCAAGGGTGCTGGACTACACCAACTCTCCAGTCCTCTATTTCATCGGCACGCCAGTAAGGAGAGATCTGGTCCTGGCCCCATCCTTGCCTTAGGCAGGACTGACTTGTTCCCAATAAAAAAATCTCAAATCCAGATTCAGTGGCTTTCTGGCTCAACCATTTCTCAAGAAATAAACGCGCTGGTGACTATGGGGAGGAGAACGTCCAAACTGGCCCTGATTTGTGTGGACTGATGCACGGGCCCCTTTCCTGCCGAGCTTTCCAACTGACTGAGTGACTCCCGTCTGGCTTGGGAGGCCTCTGCCCACTGGGATTTGGAAGTTCATGGTGAAGTCTTGTGAGTACGACTCACGGCAGGGTCCCTGCCACTCCATTTACAAAAGGGACACAGGGGCCTCAAAAAGCCCACAACCTCCACAGGTTTCTGTGAAAATTTCCAACCCTCCTAATGTATGCAAATACCTTAAAAATATATATTTTTTAACATTTATTCATTTTTGAGCAAGGAAGGGGCAGAGAGAGAGAGAGGGAGACCCAGAACCCGAAGCAGGTGCCGGGCTCAGAGCTATCCGCACAGAGCCCGATGCGGGGCTCGAACCCAAGGACCGCGAGATCGTGACCCGAGCCGAAGTCGGAGGCTTAACCGACTGAGCCACCCAGGCGCCCCTGTAGGCAAATATCTTGAAATCTCAGAATACACATAAAACCCTTCAGGGCAGCAGAGCCAGTGCCCGGTGACCTTGGCCAGGTCACGTAAAGCTTTTGGGATGGCATTCCTTTGGCTACAAAATAAAGAGGTTGAGCTGAATTACTCAATCTCCAACATCCCCCCCCCCCCCCCCGTCCTGCCTCTATAATTATGTACATATGAGTAGACGGCCGCAGGCTCTGGGTAATGAAAAAAATAATACGCATGAGCCCTCAGTTGCTTCTTCCCTCTCATACACAGGTCTGTGGATACAGACTGACAGTTGGCATGGATAGAGGGCCGTCAATATACATCTCTATCAGTAGAGGTCTCCGTGGCTGAAACTGTCCTCAAATGTGACACAGGGCAAGGTGTGATGTCACTGTGGGTTATGACTTGCGCTCTCTCTCCAGCTTTCTTGCTCCTGTTAGCCCGTGGGACTAATTCTTTTCTTTCAAACATGTCCTCAATGGGGAGGGAAGGAGCTCGGCGGGAGACCCAGAAAACTCAAGGGCGTCTCGCAGCACACGTGGGACGCGACGGGGAAAGAGCTGTGATCTCAAAGCCGTAGAATAAAGGGTGGGGGTCTATCACGTTCCCTGCGGGCTCAGGAAGAGCAAGCCGGGGGGCCATACAGGATGGGGGGCCCCTCAGTGGCCTCCAAACCCTCCAAATAAGTCTGCTCCGAGAAACAAAGGTGCCTTGTTCTCCCAGAGAACAAGCCTGTGAGCTGAGGCTGGAGGGGAGAGGGCGGGCGGGTTGGGGAGAGAAAACCTTGGCCCAGGGAGCAGCAGCAGGGGGGGTGCCCAGCCGGGGCGTCTCTGATGAAAACGTTCAGCTTGATGTGGCCTCTCTGGGTTCCTCTGAACACGCTCAGCGACAGGCACCGAGCAGCGCCGTCTGTGTTTGAAGGTATTTCTCTACAGCAAACACCAGGCGGGGAAGAGAAAAACCCAAACCACTTCAAGTGGATTTCAATTCTGAAAGACGCCACATGAAAAGTGCAGAAACCTAAGCCCCCTGTAGTCCGGGCCCAAGAGGAACAGAGCCAAGGGTGGGGAGGGGTGCCGCCTGGCTCCCCAGCTGCCCTCTCCCTGGAGGCCCCAAGCGTGCCTGAGGGGCTCTCACCTCTGCACCCAGATTCGGATGCGCTAAGAACCAGACCACGGCGTCGCCCCGTGCGGAGGCCCCAAGTAGGACAGCTTTCATTTGTCACTGGGCCGTCCCACCCTGCCCAGAAGGCCCCGGGACTTGGGGTAGACCTGGGAAGGGTTATGGCCTCCAGTGAAGACCCCAAAGCAGGCCAAGAGTCAAGAGTCTTGGTCACCTGTAACTAACAGAGCTGCTCCAGGCCACCCGCTGTCCCATGGAGAGGGGTCCCCGGCTATTTTCTCCCTATTGCCTCGTGTCTTTGCCTGCTGCCCTCTGCTCTGACCTGGTTCCCTTCTCTATGTTCAGAATTCTCGGGCGCATCCTGGTCCCTTGGACTTGGTGCTCCCTCACTAGCTCCCCACAACTGATGTTAGTCGACTGGCCCTCTGCCAAAAGCTGATCAGAGGCCCTAAAACTTAGGGTGCAATTATTTTGTCCCTCTCCCTTCACCTGCATTTCACACAACCCAAAATGTTTCAAAATACAGCACCATAATGCAAAAGGAAGAACTATGCTGAAATCAAAATAGGGTCCCTCTGGACTTATTGATCGTAAAGGCTGCAAAAATTCACCCACGTTGAAATTCTTTTTGTTGTTTTGTTTTGTAGTGTCATTGTTTTGGCCAAGGCCCTAAGTTCGATTCTCAGGTTATCCAGGGCCGCTCTCCACTCACTATTCCTTTACAAAAAGATTTTTTTAATGTTTATTTATTTTGAGAGAGACAGAGAGAGAGAAAGGGAGGGAAGGAGAGAGAGCATGAGCAGAGAGGGACAGAGAGAGAGGAAGGCACAGATTCGAAGTAGGCGCCAGGCTGGGAGCTGTCAACACAGAGCCTGACGCAGGGCTCGAACTCATGGACCGTGAGATCATGACTTGAACCAAAGTTGGACGCTTAACCGACTGAGCCCCCCAGGCGCCCCTCCATCGCCTATTTCTAACCACATGGGAACCTCCTGAGGCCCTGAGCCCCGCTGGGCACCGAACAATCCACTGGCTTCTGTGAAGGTCCGAGCATGGACCCAAGCTCAGACGGTGCAGAGAAAAAGCGACCTATTACTCAGAAAGGGACTGGACTTTACCCTTTGTGCTGTAGCCACACAAACCCACTCTCCACTTCTCTTGTGTATTAGATTCCTACGGCTGCTGTAACAAATCCCCCCACAAATCTGATGCCTTTAAGTAACACGGATTTATTACAGTTCTGGAAGTCAGAAGTCCAAAACTGGTCTCACTGGACTGAGATCACGGTGTCAGCAGGGCTGTGCTCCTCCTTGAGGCTCTTGGAGAGAATCTCTCTCGTCACTTCTTCCAGCCTCTGAGGCCACCTGCATTCCTTAGCTTGTGCCCCCTTCCTCCATCTTTCAAGCCACCAACATCCCACTCTGACCTCCTCTTCCTCCCTCTTCCACTATAAACCACCCCTGCGATTACATTGTTCCCACCCAAATAGTCCAGGATAGTCCCTCTATTTTAAAATCCCTAATGAGCTACCTTAATCCCCCTTTGCTGTATAACACAGCATATTCACAGGTTCTGGGGATTAGGACACAGATATCTTTGGGGTATCATTATCCATACGCAGGTGTCTGTAGGATCCAGCTGGGTTCCAGCTACTTCATCTGCTGTGTGTGCCCTGAATGTTGCGGCCCCCCTCCATTTAGCTGAAATTCTAATCCCCAATGTGATGGCATTTCAAGGTGGAGCCTTTGGAGAGGGATCAGTTCACGAGAGTGGAGCCTTCATAAATGGGATTAGTGTCCTTAAAAAAGGGACCCTCCAGATTGCTCTCTTGCCCCTTCTACCATGCAAGGACACGGTGACAAGAGGGCCATCTATGAACCAGGAAGCACACTCTGACTAGACTCTAGTTCTATTGGCCCTTTGATCTTGGACTCTCCAGCCTCCAGAACGGTGAGAAATCAGTTTCTTGCTTAAGCTCCCCTAGTCCAGGGCATTTTTGTTATAGCAGCCTGAATGGACTAATACCTATCTTTTTCATTTTCAGGTAGATTCCCCCCGCTCACACACCCCCACCTTTGGCTGTCTTGGCAGAGAAACAGTGAACATCTACGGTTCACAAAGATTCAGGAGAACCCGGTCTCTGGGCCACTGGTTAATAATGCGGACACCTAGTTTACCAATGGAGGTTGAGATTTAGCAAGTCTAAAAAGAGGCCCAGGAATCTGCATTTTAACCAGCCTCCTAGAGGATTCGAATGCAAATGGTCTAAGAGCCACACCCTGGGAGACCGTGGCTTCTGGGGAGCCATGGATAGCACATGGATTTGGGGATCATCAGTCTAGTTCCACGAAAGAAGCCTGCTTGTCCAGGGCAGGACAGTGGCCCCACCACAGGCTGGCAGTCACTGCAGTCTATAGTCCAGCCTCACATGGGTCGCCTCTGGAGCCCAGAGAGAACTCAGGAGTTTGAGCCTGAGGGGCAAAGAATTATTTATGTGCCATGTGCACCCCAATGCTGCCAGATGACGGTGATCAGAAGGCTAGAGCCTTCTAAGGCTCACTATAAAGGGTCAAGACCATGGGTTATCTTCATATGGAGGAAATGTGTTTTGAGTAAAAATATTCTGAACAGTCCAACATGGTATACAGGAAAGGATAAAGACTTTGGGCTCCAGCCAGGCTTCAGTTCACGAGTAGCCGTGTGACTTTGGGCACACTGCTTAAACCCTGTTCATTGGGAAATAATGCCTACTATTACAGGTAGTAATTCTAACGGAGATGTATGTCATTCTGACATATGGAATGGGCAAAGTAAAGGCCTTATCTCTCTGCAGAGGAAAAAAAAAATAGTAGGGATGTCAGGGCGGCTCAGTCAGTTGAACAGCGTCTGGTTCTTGATTTTGGCCCCGGTCACCATCCCAGGGTCACAGAATCAAGCCCCATGTTGGGCTCTGTATTAAGCATGGAGCCTGCCTGAGATTCTCTCTCTCTCTCCCTCTGCCCCTCCCCCACTAGCACACTCTCTCTCAGATAAAAAAAAAATAGTAGTAATTAATATTTATTGAGAGCTGACATGACTGTCACTCTGTCACTTTATCAAAGTCTTTTTTGTTCATTATATATTAGCTACTCATAACTCTAAAATGAAAGTGATATAACAGCGCCAACTTCGAAAAGAGGAGGCAGCAGAGACATGGGCAGGTGAAGTGACTTGCCAAGACTCACGGGCCTAAGATGGGACCCCAATTTAGGGACTGAGTCTAGAGGATGCTTTCATAAGCAGGTTGTCTCGAATAATTCACACTTTAAATTTCCTGTCCCACTGTCAATCACGGCTTCTTTTTCTGCTTTTTTATTTGGAAACTATGGTCATTGAGCCGAGAGAACCTACGGCATCATGATTTTCTATTTCCATTTTTGGTGAGAGGGGACAATAAGGGGGAAACCATGGTGAGATGTCTCTTCTGTCCAAAAATTGAAACAAAGGTCACTGGCTACCTTATGTGGATTGAAAATAATAGCATATGAAATGGGCCACAGATCCCATTTTGGAATTTATGTGCAAGCAGATTTTATCCAAACAGTGTATGTTAAGGGACTTTTTATATAGCAGGTCCTCGACCCTTTAGACTGATCCAAATAAATGTTTGAAGTGGGCCTCCTTGGGATTTGGGGGCCCCACCACAGATTTGTCATCCAAGAAAGGAAGGTTATGAAAGGAGCTAATGTTTACCCAGTGTTCTGCGGCTACCATTTTTCCGTCTTTCTGTCTCTTGAACATTTCCCTGGGGAGAAGTCTACATTACACAAGTCAGAAGGAGCTTGGGAAAGCATCAAAAAGCACAAATGTGTGTGTATCATTAAAAAAAAATCTTTTTAAACTTTGGATAGAAATCAAACCAGTCTGCATCGGGTGAGTCCAAGTGGAGGATATGACTGAGACTGGGCAGCCCCATCACCACCCCTTAGCACCAGTTTGAGGTCATTGTTCTCTGATCTGAGTCTGATGCCCTGCCTCACAGTCTACAAGATGATGGTGATGGTGGTGATGACGATGGTGGCGGTGGTGGTGGTGATGGATGGTGATGGTGGTCTTGGGTATTGATGGTGGTGGTGATGATGATAGTGATGACGATGGTGGTGATGATGATGGTGGTAATGATGATGATGGTGATGGTGGTGGTGATGGATGGTGATGGTGGTCTTGGGTATTGATGGTGGTGTTGGTGATGATGATGCTGGTGGTGGTCTTGGGTATTGACAAAGATAGGAAGAGGGATAAAGCTTCCATATGTGTTTCTTAGGGCCACACTAACAAATTAGCACAGACTTAGTGGCCTGAAGCAATAAGAATTTATCTTTTTCGCAGTTCTGGATGTCCAGAGTCCAAAGTCAAGGTGTTGGTAGCACCACATTCCCTCTGTAGATTCTGGGGGGAATCCTTCACTGTCTCTTCCAGCTTTTGGTGGTTACTGGAAGTCGTTGGCTTTCCCTGGCTTGTAGCTACATCACTCCAATTTCCGCCTCTGTCCACAGGGCCTTATCCCCTCTGTGTGTCTGCGTATCTACATCTCTCCCCATACAAGGACACCAGCCATTGGATACAGGGCCCTCCATGATCCAGTATGACCTCATTTTAACTTAATTACATCTGCAAAGACCTTATTTCCAAAAAGGTCATATTTACAATACCAGGGACCATGTTGTCAGCGTATCTTTTTTTTTTGGGGGGGGGGGATACAATTCTACCTACAATAGCGTCTAACGATACTTAACATTCACTGAATACTGCTTTATGTCAGGTACTGTACCCAACATTTTACAATTATTAAATAGATCCATTTGACATTGCCGCATTTGTAGGTTATAAACGGTTGAGTGTCGACAACCTCATGTGGCTAAACTTAGTATTATCTCATTTAGCCTTTTGGGATTAGTATCTGCTCCTACTATGCTGTTCCTGTTGTATCTGCTGACAGATGAGGAAACAGAGGCACCTGTATTTGTCAGGGAGGTGGAACAGTGGTGGCTTTAAGAATTACAGAGATGAACTGGAGGAAGCTACCTACCTCCTCTGAGCCTTAATTCCTCCATCTATAAAATCAGACAAAAACTCTTTTGTGATGAGGTTTTGTATGTATCAATACAACAGTCACATCAATGATTTGGAGGCTAGAAAAAGCATCTTGCAGGGTGGCTTTAAGTGCGGTGTGTGGTCCCGGGAACAGTATGCTCAAGAATCACCCGGTGGCCGGGCTTGAGGGCGTTTGTTAAGAATGCAGGTTCCCAGTCTCTACTCGGAGCTGCTGAATTGGAATCTCTGGGAGCGGGGCCTGGAAATCTGCATTTATTTGGGGTTCCCGTGAGTCCTCTGCTTGAAAACATAAGGAAACTGTTGCACTAAGTGAACACAAGTCTTTCATCCCTTTGAACCAAACACGGAGGTCGAATAAGGCCTAGGTTGAGAGGTCCAGGTGCCCGTATCCCGCCAGTTCCGAGAGAGCCGCGAGAAGTTCAGGGACCAGGCGACAGCCCTCTTGCCGGCAACTGGCAGGCTCGATGGGCGTCTTTTGAGAGGAAAGTGAGCCTGTGGCCCCGAACCTTCTGAAACTGCGCGCTCATGATTTTTCCATTACTCGAATGGAAATAAACGCCACGCTTAAAAATTGCGTGTTTAAAACCCAGTGCCACGTGCCTCCTCGAAACTGAATTTTGTGCCTTGTGGGTAGAGGGAAGAAAAGAAACGACACGAAATCCTTCTCCGAGATATTTTCCCCTCCGACAAATCCTCCAGCCTGCCTTCCATCCAATCACCCCCTTACCTAAGCACCCGGTTTCTCGTGCTCAGAAAGAAGAGGCCCTTGGTATGAACACTGAGCTTTGGGGAGTAAGACGCCCTCTTGAAGCACCCTTTTCCTGTGTCTGAAAACACAAAGGGTATTTGTAGCCTCGCTGAGCGGCGGGCTCGGGGTTTCGTGGGGACCGGGGACCGGCGGTTTCAGAAAGCCAACCGCGCTGGCTCTCGGGGGGTGTGATTTGCGCAGTCAGGAAGCCTGGGGAGCTGCCCAAACAGGAACCCGCCCCGGCCTCGGCTCCCGGCCTCCCTGCCTGCCCTCCCGCCCGCCCCCGGGGATCTGCCTCCTGGCCGAGCCCCGGGATCTCGGGGTGAAGCTGCGGCCCCCTGAAGTGCCTGTTAAATGTCCACGGATTGTGTGCCGGGGACCGGGAGGCAGGTGGGTGGCACAAAGCCCGCAGCAGGAGGGACGGGGGATTCGCTGTCCAGCACCACCTCCCAAAGAGACCACTGCTTCCTGCTTTCCAAGGAACGCGGTGGACCCTCCGACCGTATGTTACCCTTTGGTTCTCGCCTCTGACTTCCCGAAACACAGCCCCGTCATTAACGTCGCTTGCACAGACACCGGCAGCATAGCGGGTTAGGTGACTTCTCCCCGGTCACACACAGAGAACGGTAGGGTATCGATTCACCTGACCCCGTCATCTGACTACACACACACACACACACACACACACACACACAGGATGCTAGTCACCCGTCCATTTTTTTCTGGCTGTGTCACTGCGGCCTCCCTGGGCCTTCCTGTTCTCTTCTGGGAAGTGGGATGATGGTAACACCAAACTGGGGGCAGGAGGAAACGGGTGTGTCATTTAAAGCGCTCTCCTCTGGTAAGGGGCGTGTGCCTTAGCGGCTCCCGTTCCATTCTGCTCAGGGTCTCTCCCAAGAACACATCCCCTGAGGGTCTGTTTTCTGAGCAGCTGAGGGGGCATGGGGTCTGGGGCAGGGGTGGAACAGGCGTGCTCAGCTTGGGGACAGAGCGGAGGTGCCCTTTGAGGGCGGATCCCTGGGTCACAGGTGAAGGGCCCAGGGAGAGGAACACTCCGGGATTGACCTCTACTGGTGTCGCCGCTGGGTCGCAAGCAACTGGAGGGTAAGGACCACATCCAGATCCTCTACCAACCAGGAGGAATGTACAGCTGCCTTCAAGGGGGGAAAGAACTACATTTATGAACATCCAGAAAGGGTTAAGCTCCTCGCAGGTGTTGCTACAGGGGTGGACAGCAGAAGGCACTCCATAGATAGGACTTTTGTGATGAACCTACTTTTGTGTAAATACTAGAAGAATAAAGGTCCGGGGCAGGCTCACCCCAGTATTGGTGGTGGGGCGGGCAGGGGATCTGGCCGAATGTAAGGCTGGAATCTTAAATTTCTAAAAGTTACAAACCAAACTGATACACTTATACAAAAAAAAAAAAAAAATCTCTGTTCTCTTCCCTTGGCAAATATATGTGGATAACAATCCGGAGGACCAGGTTTTAGCTGAAAGGTTTTAGAACCCCTGGAGTTCTGCACCAAACCCCGGAGTACAGGGAACCCTGTTTGGGCCGGTCACCCTTCTTTTCCCACATGAGACTCCCTGTCCTGCCACAACGGGCCTCCTGCGGATGTATCGTAAAGGCTTCCTGGGATTGCCTCCACCAAGTACTACAAACCGGATGTTTAAAGCAACGGGAATAGATTCCCTCACATCTCTGGAGGCCAGGAGTTGGAAGACAAGGTGTTAGCCTGGCCATAATCCCTCTGAAGGCACTGGGTGAGGGGCGGGGATCCTTCCTTGCCTCTTCCAGCTTCTGGAGGTGGCTGGCCATCCTGAGTGTTGCTTGGCTTGGGGCCACATCTCCCTCCAGTCCCTGCCTCTGTCCTCACATGTCCTTGTCCCCCGTGCATCTCTGTCTCTCTTTGTATAGGGACGCTAGTCATGGATTTCGGCTCCACCTGAGTCTAGCAGGACCTAATTTCAACTTAACAACATGTGCCAAGACTCTATTTCCAGATAACGTCAGGTTCTCTGTTTCCAAGTGAGCGTGAATTTGGGGAGACACTATGCAGCCAGGTGCACCTTTCCGTACTCCTGCGTGCACACCCAGCTACGTCCGTGACCTCTCCTGATGGCCACCCACCAACCCAGGGGTGCACCCACTGCTCTTTGTGGAGCGTCACCTGGGGAAGAGGCCACACAGGACCCCGAGGCAGGCCAGGGGGCAGGCCAGGTTCCCGGCTCCCCAAAGTATGGCCTAGAAGGGGTAAACGGGTGAGCATGTCTCAGGGGGCCCCATGAAGGGCTAGGGGCAGGTGCTCCGAGATGCATTGGCACAGGTGGTCCCAATGATGGCCATGAAGCTGGTGGAGGGTTGGCATGATCTAGTCTGGCGGAGGAGATTCAAGGGTAGTAACAGGTCACCGTACTAACAACGTTCACAGAAATGCTCCGGACGCACAGAAACAGAAATAATGAAGGGCACGTCCTGATCTTACAGACGGCTTTTGAGCGCGGTCAGAAGAGCATGAAGCTTCCGGAGGCAACCCAGGAACGCCTCCAAGATTTGTAATGGAGCCGGAAGGAGTAGACGATTACAAGACGAGGAATTAATGCAAATAAACACAATGCGGGTAGAAATTAAAAAGAAAGGGGGAGTTCTTAATTCTCTTGAACTAAATGGTCCTTGAGGGAATACATAAGTTTAATGGGGAAGATAAGGAGCCCGATGATTCTTGAGGGGGTTTTGAAAGGGTGGGTGCCGTTATGCTGCAGATGCGATGCTCAGATTCCGTTGGTGGGGTTGGTGCACAAGACCCACAACCGCACTGAGCGTGCAGCCACGCCTTGTACGGAGATTTGCCCTTGGCCATCAGAAGCCTCCGTCTAAAAATGCCTGGAGGTTAGGCCCTGCCCTTGAGGGCAGCAGCAGTCATTGGCTGACTGATCTGGGGGGATAACTCCAGAGCCCCCCATAGGATGAGGCTGAGACCACACTGCAGCTACAGGGGCCCCATGGTAAAAAGGCTAATGAAGAAAATGGCAGACAGTCATCTCTCGGAATCATGACATGAAGATACTGTCACCGTAAAGGGCGACAAACTCTGCTCCTGAACTCTGGAAATGGCATTTGGAGAGGCAAACACACTGCCATTTGGGAAGCAGAAAGTCTGTGCCCAAACCCAGCACACTGGTGGGTTTCTCAGTGGGGAGGAGATTCGGGGCGGGGGGGATCTCATGAGCAGCCATGGCCTGGGCCTTGGGGAGTCACTCCACTTCCCTGGGAGAGGGGGTTCTAAGACTGATAGGAGCTTGGGGAATTAATTCTCTTCTAGCTTTGAGATTAGAGCAACAGCAGAACTGGGGGAACCACAGATGTGGCATCAGATTCTTGGGCAGGAGTACCCTCTGCAAATTCAAAAAAATTAATGGAAATGCCAAAGATTCTGAGCTGCTTGAGCTAAGAAAAGTCTTGCGACCTGTGAGTTGTAGGAAGCAAGTGTTTGTAATTGACTCGAGAGTCATGAGTTCTCCAAAGGCTGGGGGAACAGGGTGAAATCATTCCCTCTAGCCTTCGATATTAGTGCTCATGTGCACGTTCTCAAATTACTCAATATCAGTGTGTCATATAATCTTTTCCATTCAGAATTTAAGTAGATCTCTTTAGTTTCTCTTTAGTTCCATAAATAGCATTGGCAGATGGTTTTCTCTGGGAGTTTATTGTACCCCTGAGACCGTGTTTTATCCCCTGATGAGAATGACTGTAGGTACAAAACCACAAAGTTGATCTCAGGGTAGATGCTGGGCTGTCAGCTATGCTCACTCATTGATTCAAAGATTTCTTCTGCTCATTACTTTCAAGGAAGATGCCATTTAAATCCATTCAAATCCACACAGCAGTGAAAATGACAAGTGGTGAAATCGTAAAGCTTTGGGGTTACTCACAAATTGTCAAAACCATGAATTTTAAGCCTGAATATGCCAAGGGTCTATTGTACCAGATCCTGAGCTCCTCGGGGGCAGGGATTAGGGAATGTTTCTGATTCATGTCTGTATTTCTGGTAATTAGCATAGTGATAGGCATTGTGAATGAGTAAATGGGTGGAAAGATGGATGGGTAGTTGGATGGATGGATAGATGGAGGGATAGATGGATGAATGGATAGATGGATGGATGGATGGATGGATGGATGGATGGATGGATAGATGGATGAATGGATAGATGGATGAATCGATAGATGGATGAATCGATAGATGGATGGACGGATGGATGGATGGATGGATGAATGATGGATGGGTGGATGGATTGTAGATGGATAAGGATGGGTGGATGGATAGGGTGTGTGTAAGATAACGACTAGTAATTCTTTTCAACTCAGTGATGAGCAGAGGAAACTACTCTTCTGAGGAAAACACATCATATTACATCAGACATAAGAAACTTCCTTTCAAAGATGCTAGCTTGGGCAAAAGTTTGTAGTATTTTAGTTTCAAGCTCCTTATTCTGTAGTACTGTGAGCAGACACTTTTGCATTCTAAAAGGACCCTAATAGCTTAGCTTATAGCCCCAAAACTTTATGTAGATCTCCTTTAGTTCATTAACATGTTTTTTTCCAATTACTGAGGGAAAGAGGAACACAAAGTTCTTTAGAATGTTTTAAAACATGCTTTGAGAAAATATTTTGCACGTCTTTGAAGCTAGGTCACAAAAATCCTAGGTAGTTTCTTAAAATTGTCCAAATATGGTAGCGTGCCATAACCAATTGCCCAGCAAACATTATTGACTGAGGGTTGGATGTGACAAAGGAAATAATATTCTGAAAACGAGAGTGTCTGAGAACCAAGCACAGGCCACACCAAAGCTCCAGACACCCTGCCCTGGGCACTTACACAGCCCTTTCAGACCTTGGGCAAAGAAAGCTGAGTTTTCATCATGCTGTTTGACCCTATCCTCAAACAGAAGTGCCAGCCTCTTGTACAGGGGGCTAGCTGGAGGAGCTCACCCAGTTTGCCAACCTTCCATTTAAATGAAATGGTATTTTCTTTTTAGAAAACAAAGGCAAGTGGTGGTGGAGGGGGCCCTTTGAGACCATCTGACTAACGCACCCCGTTATTCACCTACAAGGTGTTTTAAGGTGGTGAATCTCCCAGTATTTGTGGCAAACAATGGCTAGGAATTATTGACATCAAATGGTAATTGAGCAGAGCATCACTGACCCTTCAGCCACCTCCGAGCCTATCAGCAGAAGGGAAACCAGCAAGAGCAAACCACCACCAGCTGACCCAGGCGGAGCTCCCTTCGAGATACAACATCTGGGTACAAAAACGGTTTCACGCTCCCTTCTTTCCTCCACGTGCATTTTTGGAGCAGGAAGAAGGGAAATGAGTGTACCACTTTCCCACACGTAAGGATCCAAAGGGATGCCAAATTCACTCAGCAAAGTCACCCCTTAGAGGGGCCCGTAGGGTAATGACAAAATTACCTCAGTGGCAACCCCATGCTGAGCCAAAATAAAGGCGTCAAGAGATTTGCCAGAAACCTTTCAATCGGGCTCATGACTGCACTCTAAAATAAAAGGGCACCATGAAAAAAAATAAATCAGGGAGCGTTTCTAGCTGAGCAGGTGTAAGCCAGGGCCCCTCCCACAGTTTGACAATGACCGTAATAAACACTAGAGTATAATAATCAACAAGAATCATAATGAGTGCATCCTAGATGGAGGTAGATTTTAAAGAAAGCTTGGGAAGTTGCACGAGCCGTGCAAGCCTAATGTCAGGGCACGGTGTCCAAGTTCCGCTTTCACTTCTGTTTTTTCAGGCACAGGCATCTTGCTTCGGGGGCGATCTTGGCACTACAAGGGCTCAGCACACTTCACACGTGTGCCCTCTCTTCTCTGCCCATCTCTCACCTCTCACCTGGACTCGTTAAAATACCGAACTCCCGGTCCAGCCAGACTGAAAATCAGGTCTTCGCGGCCAACAGCCCGAGCCTGGATTTCCACCGAGGCGCATGGCTCTCCGTACAGATTGCAGATTTACACGGTAAAAATAGAAACGCACGGCATCACATGTATATGCAAATTTGCCAACCAAATTCAGTGCTGAAAATAGTTATTTACTATTTGGCTTGCATATTGGCCCAGAAAACCCTCTATACCTATTTCATGCTCATTGAAATTCTTTAAGAGTTCCTGACCCATTTAAATTCCTTGAGGGATGCCTGGCTTCACATGGACATTTGTCTGCTCCTCTCCCTGGCTACTTTTAAAGAAATACTGCCCGTCTTTGCAGACCGGCCTGTAGAGAAATACACTGGCCACCACTTTCTTGAGGTTTGTTCTGGGCACTGCTCAGTCACTAGTGGCCTCAGACCTAGAATCACAGCTTTCTTCCGGAGAGCTCTCTTAGGTGCAGGGAAAGAGGGTCCTTAGGACACACATCTAGAAAATTCGGAGGGCAGTTTTTTTTTTTCCCTGAAAGTGTGATCCTTGGACACCCACATCAGAGTCACGTGGGGGAAGGGGTCAGGGAAAATGCAAGCTCCTGGCTCCTCCCCAGAATCACTAAATTCAAATTTCTGGCAGTGGGATTGGGAAAGACTGCTTTCCCAGCACTCAGCGGGGTGATAGTGATGGCCTCCAAGGGTTGGGGATCCATTACTGAGAAACCACCCAGAAATGCTGATGAGGGGCTGCTAGGGGGCTGCGGTGCCGAAGTCCAGGCAAGGCTGGAGTACACGACACGACGGTCACCAAGCGAGGGTACCGACATCCTGCAAGAAGGTGGCTCGAGAACGGAAGTCAGCTTCCAGAAGCCACCAGCGTAAATCCATCTCGGTACTCTTTCAGGAGCAGTTCTGATGCTCACAGAATTAGCCCCTGTCCCTAATAGCAGTGCGGCAAATTGCATCCCCTACAAAGTTGGCTGAGCCACAGGGGCGCCTTCCTAGGGATGATGTGCCTTCCTTGTACCCAGGGATGATGACTTGGGAGAGCTAGGGGGCTTAACGGCCAGCATTGTGTATTCAAACCCTGTCTCTACTGCCTCCTAGCTACTTCAGTCTATCAACTCTACAGAGGAAATAATAATAAATAATAAGGTTATTGGGAGGATCCAATAAGATCAATGGTGAAAAGCACCTGCGGGCAATACCGGCCACACAGCAAACCCTTAGCTCTCATTTCAATGCATTCATGCCCCCTCAGATTTTACAGCATTCCAACGATCACCCAACAAGTCCATCTACATGAACAAATCTGGTTCAGGGAACAAGGCGTGGGGCAAAGTGAAGCCTTCAGGACCTGTAAAGCCTTCTCTGGAAAGTCCCTTTGACCATCCTGTGCTAGAGGAGGAAGACGAGTTCCCTGGGTTTGAAAGGACACCACCCCATCTGTTGAAATAGTCATCCACGCAGACATACCGGTGCCCTGTAGACACCTAGAACCTTGCTCGTAGCCGCCCACAGACCCGTTCCCACACATCGTTCCTACGTGAGACAACCCATGCCCTCAGGAATGCCCACATGCGCTTTCTGGTCCCGCGTGGTGGTTTCCACGTCTTCTGCACAACCCGCACCACAGCCTTCTACACCTTTGTTTAGACACAACTGTACCGATTCACACACATACACGGACCATTCCTGGGAGTATGGCACAGATTTGACTCTCCGGCAAAAAACCAAAAACAAAACAAAAAGCTATAGAAACACACGAAAAAACGAAGCCAGAAGTGAGCATTCCCTCTGCATTATGTCAGCAGGCGACTGAACAGACAGCACAAGGAACATTCCAGAAATGGCTTTGTCACCCTCCATGTACTCTGCCTTCCGTTGTTTTTTTTTTTTTTTTTTTTTTCCTTCGGCAACAACAGAAATCTGTGAAATGACTGAGGGTGGTTAATTAAGCATTGCAGCCCATATTCCACTGCAGTTTCAATTGGATATGGTGTTCTCTTTCACTTCCTGTTATGCAGGATTGCGGCGGGCTGTTAGACACCTGCCAGGCTCCCAGCCAGCTGCTGTTCCGCGGCATGCGCAGGGAGGAAGCACTCGGGCCCTTGGCCTTGAGAGGGTCTCACTCTGCAAACCAGCCCCTTCCTGGCGAGGTGGCGGGGGGCGGGGAAAGCGGACACAGCCAAGGCGAGGACACGCTGGAGGCTTAAGGACCAGCAGCTGGCAGTGAAGACCTTGGCCTATTGTGTGGGTGGGTGGGGAGGGGAACCGACTGTTTGCCCCCAAACCCCTAAGTCCCAGTGAATGATCTGCCACGACTCATCTGTGATGAAGGCAGAAGCATCTACGTGGGCCAGAATCCGACGTGATTCTCTGGTTAGCCAGGTTCCCTAATGCCAAGAACAGCACTGGGTGCCGAAGCATCCATTCACTCGTTCGTTCATTCCATAGATGGGTAAGCCTCCAACAGGTGAGCCTGTCTGTGCGAGACGGTGGCCGAAACAGAAAGATACGACACACTTTTTGTGGTACTAACAGTAACTCTCCTGATAATATAGCACTAATTGATTGAGCGCCCATTATGTGACCAATGACTTATCAGTGAGGTCCAGTCCCTTTATTCGAGAAAATCACTCCCAGTTTAAGAGGGAGATTTGACACCATTTATAATTATTCAGTTTCTAGAGAAAAGCAGAGAGGGGGGCAGCCAAGGTGGGGGGGGGGGCGGGGAGAAGCGAGCAAAGCCTCGCTTCTCCTCGAGGAGGTATGGACTGGGGTGTGTTAGAGATGGCCACAAATTCTCCGCACATCTACCGTTCAGGGGTGGGGTCTGTGTCCCCTCCCCTTGTATCTGGGCTGATCTGCGTTGACTGACAGCTCACGGAACAAGTGGCACTGTGCCAGTCCTGGCCTTCGGAGGGACACTTTCTGCTGCTTTTCTCTTGGGGGCCTGAACTGCCATGTCTGCACCCCAAAGCTGCCACACTGTGACAAAGCCCAGGCTGGCCCCCTGGAAAGGCCATGTGCAGAGTGCCTCAGCCCCCAGCTCTGGGGTCCCCTGGCCCTTGGGGTCATCCCTGTTTGGCCCCATTGTCATTGTCCCAGGGTACAGCGAGCCCTCCCTGCTGTACCCTGTGTGGACTCCCGACCCCTCAAATTTTGAGAAATAAAAAAGTTTTGAATCATTAAGCCACTTTGGGAGAGGGGCCATTTGCTGCGCAGAAACAGAATCAGAATAATGAGTGAATCACGGAAGCTTCCAGGTGAGTGAATTCGGTAAAGGTGAAGGAAGGGCATTCCAGGTGGAAGAGAATAAACAAAATGGAGAGGGAGAAAAGCAGGACACTCGGGTCCATCAGCGTTTCTGTCTTTCTGACGTGTCAGGCAAGGGGAGGCCACACAAGGACTCACGTCCCAGGCGGAAGAGGCTTTGTTCTGTTCCCAAGCAGGAAGTGACAGGGTCTCCCCAGCAGCAGGGTGATGGAGATGGGAAGGCCAGTAAGGAGGTGGTCTGAGGTGGTGTGGTCTGAGAGAGCATAGCAGTAGGGTCAAGAAAGGGGAAGAGATCCGGGAAATGTCTACAAGGTTAAGTTGGCAGGGCTCAAAGGATGGCCAGACAAGGTGTTAGGAAGAGGGATGGGACAGTGGGAATGACATCCAGGTGTCCAGCGTGGAGACAACCTACTGTGAGAAAAGGCAGAGCAAACGGGTTTGCACAACTATAAGGAGAGCCCAGAGTAAACGGTTATACCAAAGCATCTCTAGACAATTCCAGGACCTCTGTGTGAGGCAAGAGGACAGACCGTGTGTGATGGCCGTGACCATCACGTGCCCATCGGAGGAGTTGGAACATGGTGGACCCAAGGTTTGCCTAACGGCTTTGCAAAGGAGCCTAATGGGGCACCTGGTACTCATGTCAAGGATGTGCAAACTGAGGCTTAGAGAAGTCAAGTCATTCTTCTGAGACATCAAAACCTGCAAAAACCAGAGCTAGGGTTGGATTCCAAGTGCCCAGAGTCCACAGCTTGCTCCCTTAAGCAGGCTGCCCCATCGTGGATGAAGGAGAGGCCAGATAACTTGCTTCTCGGTCTTCTTAAAACCCCAAGGCTGGGACCCCCGGGGAGGGAAGCCACTTCCAATCAGATAGAAGAGCTGTCTCCCGGGTGGCTTAGAACAGAGGGCAGGGTATGTGGACAAGACCTGACTCTTATCCAGTAAGAGACACGGGCAGCAACATTTACATGTTAATTTCCCTTAAGTCATTAGGGCTCCATTGCACGATTATCTTTCCCCAGGACTAGTTACGTGGGTCATTGAATCAGTGTCCAAGATGGAGAAACCTTTTCTTTCCGAATATCCTTTGGGTTAAACAAGGTGACGCCAGTGTCATCGTTTTAGGGGGAGGTTAGCCAGGAAGGGCTGAGTTTGAATCCAGGCAGAGCCGACACGAGAGCTTGAACGCTCTTTTCTCTGTGCTATCTCTGTGCCATTTATTCTAGAGTCAAAACCAGAGATGTTTGGTGCAGGGTTTGGGCTGGAGAGTTAGCCCAATGGGGCCTATTGTCTTGTCGGGGTCACGCATTAAATAGATGTGCTTTCGGGTACCACGTGAGATTTCTGTTCCCCACGACAGCTTCCAAAGGTGCCTTGTTCCTTCTTGTGGAATCGAGAATACTGTCCAGCTTCTGGAGCTAACTCAGCGTTTCTCAAATTATTGACCTTCTATCGCCTGCGTTAGAATCGCCAGGCTAGCCCTCCACGAGAGGGCAGCCTCTGTTAAAAATACAGATTCCCAGGGGCGCCTGGGTGGCTCAGTTAAGCGTCTGGCTTTGGCTCAGGTCATGATCTCACCGTTTGTGGGTTCTAGCCCCGCAGAGGGCTTGTGTGAGGAGCTTGGAGCCCGCTTCAGAGTCTGTGTCTCCCTCTCTCTCTGCCCCTCCCCCACTTGCGCTCTCGCTCACTTGCTAGTTCTGTCTCTCTCTCTCTTGCAAAAAAAAAAAAAAAAAAAAAAAATACAGATTCCCAATTCCTGCCCCATAATGGACAGAAACCAGAGTCTACGGGCGGGGCCTGGGAATGTGCATTGCACATGTTTTCTCCAAGATGCTGAAGCACAGTGACAATCGAGGATCATGGGGAAGAAACACTAATCGCCCGCTATAAATACTGGAGTCTAGACAAGTCTATCCAGACACTGACTTTTCCGTATCTTCCGTGGGACCCGCCACAGTTCACAGAAGCATCAGCACAAGGGAAATGGGGCAGTTGTCTGCTTGTTACTTGAAGATGTCTTCCAGGCCCACCCCTCCCTTGCTCTGCAGGGCAGGAAACTGACCACTGAGAATGACATTTCCCAGTATCTCTGTTGCCAGATTGGCGATAGATTTGAATGAGGGGACGGGTCCGGGCAGGAGGCTGGGGGCTGAGAGATCCTACGCCTCCCTCTCGGATGTGACATCACCTCATAGGTCCAGCTGCCATTGGACAGCCGGCTCGCCGTGGTCCGGCTCTCCTCTGCCACATGGCTACTGCCTCTGGTCCCCAAACAAGGCATGCTCTGGAATTAGTGTCTCATATTACATTTCCACCTCTGCAACTACCTGAGGGTGATTTCTGTTTTGCTGACTGTATCCTGATCGACGCGGGGACTAACTCAGCGGAAGTCACATCGCGGGAGTGATGAGCTGCTAGCCACCGGCCATTAAGTGCCTCCAGTGGGCCAGGCATGTACTAAAGGCTTTACATCCATTATTTATTCATTCGCAAGTCTTTGCTGAGCACCCATGAGACGCTAGGCACTGGGCTACCTTGTGGGGGCAAGAAGAGGTGGTCCCCGCCCTCACGAGGCTTCCCCTCTATGGGGAAGGCCCGTCGTGCACTGGAATGATATATATGGTCCCTGGGTCACGGCAGGGAAGAGCACCGTGCAAGGGAGTGGATGACCTAGGGCTTAGCTCTATTAAGCAGGTGGCACCATCCCCCTTTCCAAGAGGAAATTGAGCCTCAGAAAGGAACAGATGACATCACAAAGGTACGTGTGCCCTCTTCCCTTACAAAGGAAGGCCTGGGGTTAGGTTTTGCAGGCAGAAGCTACAAACAGTACTATGGGTCACCTTGCATCCCCACCCCCTAAATATGTTGGAGCCCAAACCCCTGGCACCTGTTAGTGTGACCTTATTTAGAAACAGAGTCTTTGAGACATAATGAGTTAAGAAGAATTCCTACTGGATGAGGGTAGACCCTAACTCCAATGACTGCTGTCATTTTAAGAGAGGAGACACACACAGACACATGGAAAAGACGTGACAGCAGAGGTCAAGTTGGGGCTGCGACCCAGGGAACTTCTGGAAACCACCAGAAGCCATTAGAGGCAAGGAAACATTCTTCCCTAGAGCCTACAGAGGGAGCGTGGCCATGGTAGCACGTTGATTTCCAACCGCCAGCCTCCAGAACTGTGAGAGAATACATTTCTGTTGTGTTAAGTCACCTAGTTTCTGGTCCCTTCGTTGCGGCGGCCTTAGGGAACCTGCACTAACAGAGAGCGTGCGCTCAGAAGTATGCACTGACCAATACCACCTCCTGGGGGATCCTGGGCCTCATGCTAAGCCATTAATCACGGAGGGCACTCCAAACACAAATTCTATGGAAAGAGGGTGGATTCGAGGGCTTTGTCCACACAGACATCCTTAAAAGGAATGGCGTTATTTTTCTTTTAAGTGTATGTATTTATTTTGAGACAGACAGAGAGAGAGAGAGAGAGAGAGAGAGAGAGAGAGAGAGAGCACGAGCGAGAGAGAGCGCACCAGCAGGTGAAGGGCAGAGAGAGAGGAGAGAGCAAGAATCCTAAGCAGGCTCCACACCATCAGCACATAACCCCACGTGGCGCTCAAACTCACGAACCGTGAGATTGCGACCTGAGCCGAAACCAGAGTCAGACGCTTAACAGACTGAGCCACCCAGGCGCCCCAAGGAATTGCGTTAATTTTTAGAAAAGGGGAGCAGAGAACAGGCCTGGATTATGGTTTTTAAAAACTGCCTACTAGTTGATACACACTTTCTCTCCAGGAACTCTATTTTGTACGGAATGCAGAACATCCTATGTTTTTTTTTCCTGCTAAGAATCTTGAGGGTATATGTGCTGATCACCATTTGGCGAGCGAGCCACATCACAGAGCTAGGGAATGGTCATCAGATGTGACTGCGTGACCTGGGCCCTTGGCACCTGGTCGGCTCCGCCCGGCTGAAGCCGGCTACCAGGCCTGGGGTGATCCCTCTCTTCTCTTGACCCTCCCACTAGTCTCCGTTGGTGTTCCCCGAGGTGAAACTGTGCGTTGTATCTCTGGGAAGGAAGAGACAACTTTACGAGAGCATCCCATTGTCGGGTCTAAGACACAAGAACCACACCGCATTCTATGGTCTCCCTGGCTTCTCGATGCGGAAAGGGAGAAGTGGGAGGGGAGAGGCGGGTTTGCCTCTGTCTGAGAACGTAATCAATTTCAGTCCTGTGCCCTCCGCAGCTGGCAGGTCACCGCCTGCATGGGGCCCGGTGGGGAGATTCTCCCCAAAGATTTTCTGTAATAAGGTAAGATGTGGCGATTGTGCAAGAGGGAGCGGCCCCGGGGGTAATTGAGATTCCATCTCTGTCTACCTGGGGATCTACAGAACTTTCTGCACGAGTATGCTTAGGTATTTCTGAAAGGACTCGGCTCCTTCGGAGACAATGTCAGGGTCATTCTTTGGATGCTAAGGGCACTTAACTCATACAATCCTTTCTGTGAACTGTGCTTGACATCCATGGCCTTAAACTTCTCTGTACTGGTCCTTTGTCCTCCGGGAAAGGACAGGATTGGGGATCTGTGACGATCGTCGTCCTCAGAGATGAACCGTCTCAAAAGGACAGTTGCTTTTTATCAGTGGTCGTTGTTTGGGATTCCTCTGCTGTAGGAGACCTTCTTTCCTGACCTCGATCGAGAATGCACACACGCTACCCTGGGCCGGCCAGGCCACCCTCTCTCTCTGACAAGGCTAGACGGTCGGCCCGGGGGCTCTCATGTCCATTCCACTGAAGGAATTTGCAGCTTTCTGGGATTCAGTAGTTAACCATACTGCAATCGCTGGGAAATATTTGGGTAGTTGTCCTATCAACAAGTGGTGTCTAAGGCATTCTCTGCCTCCAGGCTTTTTAGGTGAATATTCTTCACGGCTGACACAGGAAATTAGTCTGAGAGAGCTTCAGGAACTCGCCCATTATCATACCAGATGGTGGAAGGGGTAGTGGGATGCGGGCTTAGTTTATCTAGCTCCAGAGCGCACTTGTCTAGTGCTGAGCAAACCTGACCTCGTCAGGGACTGACCCACATCCAAACAACAATGACAACGCAGCATGCATCCAATTTAAAAACTAGCTGATGCGCTTGGCTGGCCCTTTTCCCTCTTTCAATCCTCCCAGGGCAACTCCGATGTAGGGGCTGTCGGCGCCCCCGTTTCACAGATGAGAAACTGAAACCGTGTGCCATGTTCGAAGCGTTTAGGACAACTAGTCACTAGCTCGTGTTGTGCCGCTGTGTGTGCTCTTCGCTCTGTGGCTCACTGGAAGCCGGAGTGTCACCTGCCTCGGTCCGCACGCCAGACTTTCCCGGGGAGCCCGCCCCTCCACCTCTCCACTTACTCAGCCCTCCACTGGCCGAGGACGCTCTCCAAGTGGGCTGATGGCCGTGGAACAGTTAAAGAAGGTCCAGAGTCGATTCTAGAATCGATCTAACTTGATCTTTCTGAACTTCATCCGTAAAATGGGATAATAGCCAAGGCCTCCCCTTAGCATTTCTGGGGCATTAAACAGATCATTACGTGTAAGGCAAGGCAATAACCGTGGTAAGTTTTATGAGTTTGTTCGGTAAGACGGGTGTCGAAGAGGCAGTGAACACTTCAGAGACCTATGCAGGTTTACAGGATTAATGTATTAAAGAAATCGGCACCAGGGGCGCCCGGGGGGCTCAGGTGGTTAAGCTTCTGACTTCAGCTCTGGTCATGATCTCACAGCTTGTGGGTTCAAGCCCCACATCGGGCTCTGTGCTGACAGCTCGGAGCCTGGAGCCTGGAGCCTGCTTCGGATTCTGGGCCTTCCTCTCTCTCTGCCCCTCCTCCACTGGCACTCTGTCTCTCTCTCAGAAAGAAATCAACAACAACAAGAAAAGAAATCAGCTCCATAAATACATGTTTCAGCAGCTTCCCAGCCACAGCACATACACTCCAAGTTTCAAAGATGCATGATTTTTTTTTTTTTTTTTTACTTCTCCTGCTCTTTAAGTCTTTGGGCTGCCTTAACGTGATCGGGTTCCTCACCTGCCCTAGGGGTCGACAGAAGCAAAAAAAAAAAAAAAAAAAAAACAACACCTCAGAACCCAGGGATGGCTCTGCCCGACAAACACTAAGCTAAGCGGGAAATGGGGCGTCCATTTTCTCTCCAGACCCACATATTGTTTCCCCCCTGAAGTTCAAGGCTACTTAGATGGTTCAGTTTGCCCTCCTGCGTTTCTCAAGCTTGCATTTTATCTGCTTTCCACGTCCTGCGAAATGGACTCTCCTCCAGGCAGGCACAAGACTCTGCTTTTTTGGAAAAAGCAAAAGCCCTTTGCAGAAGTTTGTCCTGCAAGAAGGATGTTTTCACACTTTGTCTTTGTTGTCACATGGCGATGTCCTGTGTTTCCGGCCAAGGGCTCTGTTTAACGGCCACTTCTTACTCCCAACCAGCCACTTTTCTGGGATAACATTTGTGGGGATGTGATCTGGTTTGTGTTAGCGTTCACATCATGAGGTCCTGCTCTCTAGTTAGCTCAAGGCGGCCGTCACATTATGGGGTAGCAAAGGGGATCCAAGCACGACAACATAAAAAATACATCTGAGGCAATTGCTCTTGGCAATTGCTCTTTTTTTTAATCTAAAATAATTTTTTTTACATTTATTTATTTTTGAGAGACGAACAGAGCATGAGTGGGGGAGGGGCAGAGAGAGAGGGAGACACAGAACCTGAAGCAGGCTCCAGGCTCTGAGCGGTCAGCACAGAGCCCGAGGCGGGGCTCGAACTCACGAATCGCGAGATCATGACCTGAGCCCAAGTCAGACGCTTCAATGAATGAGCCACCCGGGTGCCCCAGCGATTACTCTTGATGGTAGTAAAAGCAGCATAACGTTTCCCAGCCTCCCACCCGGCCCCTCAACCAAATTGCAAAATTGCGGCCGAATACCTACAGAGTGCTGGGCATGATGTTGAGGAAGCAGAAACGAAGGAGGCACAGTGCAGGCCTTGAGACTCAGACCGTAAGAGGGGGCGCAGAGCCCCGAGTCAACCAGCCTCGAGAGCTTCGAGTGCAGAGAGCTTCAGCTCTGGTCCGTGAGTGGGGAAAATAAGGTGACCCACCGCGTAAGGTGTAAGACCCGAATGTGATGGGTGCATAGAGTACTTAGCTAATTAGAAGAGCACTCGATAAGCTCTATCATTATCTCATCACATGATGTCAAGGGCTTCAGAGCTCTTCTGCAGGTCCCGCAGGCACCAAGTGAGTTCTATGGCCACATGGGGCTGTGGGCTTGTGGCTTCTCTTCCACAGGAGTGTCGGGGAGAAGGTGCATTCCCCACCCTGCAGCGTCCTTCCTATACACAGGTACAGGTTTCTTCTATGGCACAGGGGCTCTCACCCAGGTCCCCCGGGAGACCCACCTCTTTAGATCCAAGCCTCGTGGACGGGGCCCGGGATATGGTTAGAAAGCTTCACACGTGACGGCAACGGGCAGCCGAGGTCACGGCCTGCTACATCATTTGCAGGGTCCGGTGCACCGAGAAAATGCAGGACCCCTTGTTCCCTGTTACTAAGAATTTTCAAGGCAATGAAAGCAAAGCATTAAAGCCGGGGCCGATGCCCTCGCAGGGCTGCAGGCCGGTGATGGCGGCCCGGGCTGAGGTTGAGAACCGCTGGGTGGGCAGACCTTTGCAGCCTCTGCCCGCGCATGGAGCCTTCCGTCCCCGGAGGAGAGAGAGCGGCTTCTCTGGGTGATAAGCTGAGGGCAGTGGGCAGCCGTATCGGGGGCGGCCCGCTGTCCTCCTCTGTCCAGGGAGGCGGGCCTGTCTGTGGACAGCGTTTCGCTTTGCTACGCTCCACTCTAAGTTTTACGGAGGCAACCCCCTGGCAGGCCTGAGCGGGTAGGGCATCCTTCCCTGGGGGTTACGCCTGTCTGATCCCGAAATGCGCACTCCGCAAGCCCCCTCGGACAATCCAAGGAATATGAGAAGCCAAGATTTCCTTTGAAGCCAGGATCCAGCCAGAGAGGATCGGCGGGGGCGAACGGTGACTGCGGCTCGAGGGGACAGACAAGTCAGGGAGCGGACGCCAACAAGAGGCCAGGATGCAGAGGGCCAGGGAAGAGTTTCCTCATCGTGGGAAGAGCACCGCCCAAGCCCGTGAGCTTGCACGGAGCTGGAGCCGGGCTGGCGTCAGGTGTGGGGACGGGAAGGGCATGGGGGAGGCACTCCGGCGAAGACGGGGCACGGGGCACGTGAGAGAGAGAAAGTGATGGGCACACCGGCGATGCCTTGCTGGTTCTGCAGGGCCTCAAGGGGACCCTTCCAAGGGGCCCTGTCCAGGGGAGCAAACAGACACGGGGCCATTACTCAGCACATTTCTGCTTCTGTCCGGGGTCCCATCAGAGAGACCCCCGGGGCCAGGGGGCCGGAAAGCTGGTGGTATGGGGCCAAGGGTGGTGGACGCAGCCCCTGAGCCCCCCTCCCCACCCACCAGGACCAGCTCCTGGTGCGTTGAGAGAGCAGCTTCCCCTTCCATGGCCCCGTGCAGTGCCGACTGGCCTCCCGGCTCAGCCTAGCAAACGCGGGTCCGGATTTGCAGCCCGAGAGTAGAGCGCTGATCATTCACCGTACTTCCCTGATTGCCATTCCAGAGAAACTAACTGGAGAATTAAGAGCAAATATTTGACTTTTTCTCCCTTTTCTCCCTCCCCTCCCTGTCATTTTACACAGCACTGTTTAGACTGGATGCTGGTTAATGGGCGACCTTTGCCCTTTGGCTAAAAGCTGTGACCAGGAAATCCCACCTCCCATTAATGAGGGTTTTGTTCAGGATCCGGGGAGCGCCTCGCACACAGCTTCTGCTCTGCAAATGCATTGTCTGCCTGGCTTAGGAAAAGAAAACGGGAAAGAAAAACAAACAAAGAAAAAGGAAAAAAAAAAAAAAAAAAAAAAAACCCTTCCACTGTTGAATTAAAACCGCAAACTCCAGGCCCTAAGCAGGTTTCAGTCTCTATTAAGACAACAAAAGACCCTAAATGCCAGGCCGGGCACAAAGAGTGGAGGGTAGTGGGGGTGGGAGAAAAGGAAGAGGGAGAAGCTTGATAATTAACTGGCTTTTTTAGCGTTATCCACAGTGAATCTGTCCCCAGCTGACAAGTTTTGGCGCCCGGAGCATTTCAGACTTCAAAGGCGAGGCCCTGGGAGGACCCAGCATCGGACCCCAGAGTAGCCTGCACAGAGACTAGGCCTCCCATAGGCGCCTTGACCTTGACCCCTCCTCTGCAGCTTTGCTGCAAGTGGGTGCCAGAGCATTCACATCACATGGTCAAAGTTGCTGGCTTCCTTCTTTCCTCTCGCCTTTGTTGATGCTCAGCGTGACTCTTAAAGGCTCTATCCTTTTGTTTTCCGCTAAACCACTCTGGCCCAGGGCCATCTCTTTCCCCCTAAAAATTCTAAACCCGAGAACCAGGATTCTCTGTCTCCTTGTCCACCCAGCTCGGATCATCCATCTCTTAGGACTTCTGTGTGACTATCCCCGAAGGCAGGGAGCATGGCTTGTGTGATGTCCCTCTCCACTCTTCCTCATCTGTATCCCGTTAGGCATGAGGGCTAATGATTTTTCTGGAGCCAGACAGGTGTACGGCATAAAAATTTACAAACAGCCAACACTTACTGACCGTTGACGATTTGCATGCTTTTAATTTTTTTTTTTAATGTTTATTTATTTTTGAGACCGAGGGAGGAGAGCACAAGTGAGGGAGGGGCAGAGAGAGAGGGAGACACAGAATCCGAAACAGGCTCCAGGCTCTGAGCTGTCAGCACAGAGCCCGAGGAGGGGCTCGAACCCGCACACCGCGAGATCATGCCCTGAGCCGAAGTCAGATGCCCAAGTGACTGAGCCACCCACGTGCCCCGATGATGATTTCCATGTTAATGAGTTAACTCTTTGACTGTCTCATCCTGGTTTTAAGATTATCCTAGGATTGCTGTGAGTTCCTAAAAATAATAAAAAGAAAATGAGAACAAAGCACTGTCCTTTTTACTTTATTTTTTGGAGGAAGAGGGCAGACACGAGCAAAGTTTGCTTTTGTCTTTGTTTTTAAGAGATCATTTGGAAGTCTACTGAATTCAACTTCAATGGAAAGTTTACTTTTAAGAAATAAACTAAAATGGTCTACTGCAAGCTTCGATAAAATCAAAATGCTCGTATTTGGGTTTGTTTTTTTATCAATACAAGGCAGGAGAGGAAAGAATGGAAAAGCAGAAGTGGGGGTGGGGAGGCGCTCGGTCACGAAGTAGGCCCCCCGCGAAAACGAAGTTGAGGCCTCACAAAGGGAACGCTCACCTTTCCTTACTCCACAACGCCTGTGGGTGTCCCATGTGTGGAGCCCTGGGGAGGACGGTGTCCTGGACAAAGCCTGGGGTTTCAAGGCCCACTGGCCACTGACCGGCCAGACTCCCCTCCCAGCCTTCCAGTGGGATGGGGACACATCATCCACTGTAAGCTGGCTTTCAGGGTCACAGGCCATCCTCCGCGGCAAGACTTCACTGCTGTTGTTATTAATTAAGGACATACATTTTTCCCATTTAAAGGAATGACTTGTCTCTCAAAGACAAATAAAGCATTAAAAAAAAAAGTTTTTAAAAAAAGGGGCGCCTGGGTGGCTCAGTGGGTTAAGCGTGATCTCGTGGTTCACAGGTTCAAGCCCTGCATCAGGCTCTGTGCTGACAGTTCAGAGCCTGGAGCCTGTTTTGGATTCTGTGTCTCCCTCTCTCTCTGCCCCTCCCCCACTAGTCCCGCGTCTCTCTCTCTCTCTCTCTCTCTCTCTCTCTATCAAAAATAAATAGAACATTAAAAATTTTTTTTAAAGGAATGAGTTGTCATATGTCAAAGCTGAAGGAAGACAAAGAGGGACTGTCCTACTGCTACGTCGTGGGTAGGGCCACAGAAATGAGGCACCATCACTATGTTTTAGACCTATGTACATAGTAATTAAGGGTTTGAAACTTCATACATTTATATACAAGTCATTTTTACATCTCATGTATATGTATTTGACTATATATCACGTAAGTGCATATATGCAAACATATAACGTTTACTATATATCCTGCTATATATATCGATGCACACATATATAACATACAATAAAATACATACACATTTTATACACACACACACACACACACACACACACACACACAGGAGCCATTATTGAGCACTTACTGTGTTCTAGGTACACCACTTTGGGCTTTCCACACTTGATCTCTTCTAAGCCCTATAATAATCCTGTGAAGTGGAAACCACACCATCATCCCCATGGAAACGGTCTCTGAGAAGTCAGGTTCCTCACGCAAGGTCTCACAGCCTTTTAGGGACAAAGCTGGAAACAGCCATGGTTTGATGCCACAGTAGGGCACTCATAGCCACGAAGGTTCCTGACCGTCACAGAACAGACGTGAATGACCTCAGAGCTAACGCACAACGGCCCGCCTTCTCCCACGGAACCCGCTTCTCACGTGCATCGCTCCCGTGCCCGAAACACCTGTTTTCCTGAACCCGGGGGCCCCAGTGACGGGGCCAAGCAGGGGCTCTGATACCAGCCTGAGGCCGGGGGGGGACCAGCCACCTTGGATGACTCAGAGCCCCAGCCTGGCGGAGCCTTGGCACCTGGGGTGATGAGCGAGAGACCCAGAGGTACCGGACTGCCTTCTGGTTGACTTTAAATCAGGCCGTCGGCGCTCTGATTTCTAGTGAGAAATGGCCCCTTGGACTGTCTCTCTCTTGGAGAAAGCTTTTAATTAACCCACCGACCACAGGCTCCTGAGAAAACCGGTCAGTGTGAAAACGACTCTCTTTTCTGCCACCGCATATTAAGACCTCCTGCCAGAATCAGATCAAGTGATACGGTCATCGCCTTAATCGGATCGAGTGTCCTAATCGCCAGCTGCCCCGTCCTAGGCAACACGACAACCCTGCCTTCGCTGCGGACGCTTCTTGCCAACACCTCCCTCTGGAAGATGACCCACGGTTTGCTACTTCTTGCGGAAAGTTTGGTAATGAACGTGGCTTCTGTGTCTTCGGCCGTAAAGAGCAGAAATCCCCCTTCGGGCAACTCCACTAGACCTTTTATCCGTACTCGGGAAAAAGAATTGATTGATTTTGAAGTTAAATGTTGGCATCTGCTGTTATTCAAAACCGGGACCTTGGCTACAGTCATCCGCCACGTTTTCAGCCTTGCCACCAGTGTGTGGCAAATGAAGGCAAGCTGCTCTCAAATGAGAAATGCAAAATAGTCAATCTGTTTGTCTGTTTAATGTAACTGGGAACATAAGCTGCTAAAAATGGCACCATTCGGCACTGTCAGATGGGAGACACTCACCAACAAACAAAAGCCTAATGACCCATTTTACTCGGCACTCCGGAGTTGCTCCTAATGGTACTTTCCATATGCACTCGAACATGCTTTTATCTGAAACTGCAAATGGTACGATTTTCCATCCAACACAAGCGTGTAATCTGTGCGGGTGGGGGGGGTGGGAGGGAGAAGAAGGATGGTGGGGGGTGGGAGGTATCCCCCCCCCCCCGCCCCGGCACCATGGAGGAAGGCTGATGTTCTCGACATCTTAAAGCAGGAAGCATATTGCAGAAGCATCTGACTCTCATCTTCCCTTTACACCTGTCATTGTACTGTATTAAAGGGAAAAAATCAAGTCATTAACCATGATAGATATGTTTTTAATAAGTAAGTGTTGTGCCTCACCAGGCGGATAAATAGCGCGGCTTAAGATAGCTTCAGAGCCTGGCGTGGGATTACAGCGGGGAGTTAAAGGCACTGCTTACGTCTTCAAAGAGTGTGCAATTTGGGAAGCATGGGGCTCTCAACATTACCCCGGCTGCCACTCTTGAAGGAGGCTCCCTGCTGGGGCCGGGCTCTAACGGGCCTTTACACCAGGAGCTGGCTCCCTCTTCTTTCTCCGGACTTCTGGTGCCTACAGACATGTGCCCTCCCCCAAAGGGCTTGGGCCAAACCCAGCAGCAGCCTTTAAAAAATGTGCCTCCCATTGGTATGGTGAATGCCGATGCCTACAGATTCATACAGACTCTCAGGAGCACTGTGTTGAGAAGGAGCCTGAGGCACACCCATAGAAAAGGGTGTTAAAATCGGTTATTAGACCCTGAGGTTATTCACAAGCCAGTGTTTTTATTACAACAAAACCAAAAACAAAACAAAGGCCGGTTAGGATGGCCAGCATTCAATTCTTCATGTTCAGGATCCAACAAAGACTCTTGTATTTCTACCAGAAAGTCAAATCCACTTGAGTCATGACAAAATTGGGGGTGGGGGGGAGAGGGAGGACGTTAAGGGTGCTGATGCGCTCGGCTCAAAAGACTCATTGCAAAAGAACATGTCTGGCCTCGACCATCATTTGGATACGTTCAGTGGAAATAAGGCAAAAGCATATGGTTTACATTTCCGCTATAAAGAAATATGGGTGGGAACCTTGTGGGACCCAAGTTGCAATAACAAATACAGATACTTGACAAGGCTTGGCAGGCGAAGACAGAATATTTCTGTGTTTACCTGACAATGTGACTAGAGTCCGGCCCACGGGGGAGCAATCCATTTGGTTGTGACCCGTCGCACCCTGGCAGAATGTCCTTGCAGAGACATTATAATGTCAGCCTGGGAAGTCTCTCCCTCCCCCTTCCATGCAAGCTCTCCCTCCATTGAGAGATGCTGATATTGTCACACCAGTTAATATGCACAGTGGCACCACTTGGGACACTGGGCGATCCTGGATCGTCTTACTGTGCGATATCACCGTGTAATAACATGCCAGGAGGAGGCGTTGACTTTCGCGTGCGTTTAATTTTCCCATTCCAAAGTCCTTTTAAAAAAAAAAAAATCTAACTCTGACTTCTCTTTTGGTGTGTGATTATTTGAATGGCTTCTGTTACCATTAATTCTGGTTTACCTCCCCCCCCCCGTTTTTTTGTTATGTTTCTCTCTCTCTCTCTCTCTCTCTCTCTCTCTCACGATTTGAAGCATCAAACTCACTGAAACAAAAACGGGGGAGACTCCTCCTGCTTCGTCGCATATATTTGGTTTCACAACAAAAGCGTCATTGGTAAGCTAGACACTAAATGACTATTTTTGGGTCCAGCACACCTTTGGTCAGGAAAAAAAAAAATTTTTAAAGTTAATAAATGTGGAGTTTTCTTTTTCCATTTCTTTCCATGACAGATCAAAAGTCACATGAGTGGTATTGCAATGCAGCTGCCCAGATTACTTGGCCTCTGAATAATAAATAGGGAGTTTCTAGAACCACCAGCTCATTAATGAGCACTAATTCAGAATGGATGGCACAATGTTCAGTAATTTAAGCAACGTGGACAATGAAGGTTCTCAACTCTGGTACAAAGAGCGGCCTACAGAATCATGTGGAATGAGTAATTACAGCTAATATCCATTTCAGCTTGTATTAGAATGTCCAGAGAAACAAGGTCGCAACGGCGGGCTGGGAGCTGGTCCCGGGGAGCATCATGCGGGGGGAGAGGGAGTCAGCAGGGCAGGTGAACTGTTCCCATTACTTGGCCTCACCCAAGAGGGAGCCCCTGGCCGCTCCCACCGGCCTGGGCAGGAGAGCCTCAATGACTCAGTCACCGAGCCTGTCCGTGTCTGGTGGCTCGAGTGTTCGGCAAAGGATGGCCACGAAAGCAGAGGTGGGTCCAGCCCCCACCTACCTGCAGCCTTGTTCTGCTGTTGGAGCACATGGGGGAGCAAGGTTCTGGATGCTTCTTCTCCCAGGGGCCCGTGGGAAAGTGCCCCTCCCAGAAGATGCCCCTGGTGTTCTCTGCAGAGTCAACGGCTGAGGGGTCTGCAAGGCTCAAAGCAAGGAGGCCACGAAGCCGGCAGAGGTCAATGGGAGGGCCTGCGTTGGAACTGGAGGGTTTGAACCCTCCCGGCAGCCCAGAGAGATAATAGAGACACGGGATACGATTTGGGGCCCTGTGGATGAGATAGGACTTTTAATCTGAGCTTTCATAGGCAGTACTCTGGGTTGCAAGCAAGAGAAATCGACTCTGGAAGATTTAAGTGGAGAGAAGAATTTACTGAAAGGGTACTGGGGCCTCACAGGATCATGGCCACTGTCCTCACACAGCCACGGGACGCAGGCTTGCCTTTCACGCCGCCCCCCCCTCCAGACCCCGGGCTCCAGCACTGACACCCTGGGCCCCGGGTGTCACTTTTGCCACTTCATGGCTTCTCTGACCACCGATTCCAAGTCTAGGGCTGTCAAGATCAGGTCATGTGCCCGATAGCTTCTAAGGCAGGCTGGGAATGGTAACATTGAACTTTGTGGCTTCCACATTGGTGGGGTGTGTCTGTCTCTGCCTCCCAAGGATTCATAAGGTGGAAAATCCCCCTTCAATATGGCAGGACTGCACCAAAGGGTCAAATGTCTGCTCCAGCTGCTCTGTCTTGTCATCTCTGGGTGACCTGTGCAGGTCACTTTCCCATCCTAAATCTCAGCTCTTCGTGGCAAAATGCAGACAACAGGACCACCCTCACAGGCAGGGGTGATGATGATACTGGGCACGTTATCGATTCATCCCACGTACATTTATTGAGCTCCTACAATATGAAAGGTTTTGTGTAGCCTCATAATGATGCAGATAGTTGGGCGAGCTCCTCATCCGTGGAATGACCTGGACCTGCCACCTCCTAGTAGGGATGGAGAGAGGGGATGTACCAGTAACTCGGGGGTAGATTTAATAAGACTTCCTGATGAATTGGATGCGGGGAATCAAGAAGAGGAAGGAAACAAAAGACATCTCATCTCTGGGAGAGTCTACCAGTAAAGTCACTGACTCAGTCCTTAGCATACAGTAAGGGCTCAACAAATGCTCATCGCTAACACAATTGTCATCCTGTGCTCATCTTCATTATTTACTTCACCCCCAGCTGGCCAGTCCTCACCGATTAAGTCCGATACTCGATACGACAGGGATTACCGGGTGGGCTCAGGCTATGAGAGCTCAGACTTGACTCTGCCACTGGCTCGCCGTGTGACCTTTGGGAAGTGAATTCACCTTTCTGTGGCTCAGCCCCCTCCTCTGTAAAGGGCACATGTGCTCCATCACAGGTCTGTTATGTGCTTTTATGAAAATGCCCTCAGAACCACGCCTGCAACACGATACGAGCTCCACGTAGAGAGTCTGCTGTTGTTGTTATTTCCCTAGTGCACGTATCACTCACATCCCACCCCAGCCATCCAAACTGCCCGTGTGCAAAAGGAATCGTAAAAAAATCCGACCCTCTTCCTCCACTTGAGAATCAGGGAGAGAAAGTGGATCGCCCCAGTCCACAGGACGTGAAAGTCTACCATGAACCATAAACTGGAGGCTCGTGGTAAATTTGGTGATTGTGGGCGACTCTGTGGCTCAGGTTTGGGCCATTGACCTCAGATGGGAGGACCCCACAGTCTGCTCATGGTCAGCTCCTTGCACACGCTCACAGTCCTTCAAACTTCACTTCCTGACTGCCTCGGTTAGGAGGTGAGCACTGGGGGGGTCTCAGAAGTGGGACAGCTGTCCAGAGGTTAAAGAGGGTTGGTTGTGGGGGGTGGCGCACAGCCCGGGCTCCTGAGTGTGAGGACACAGGCTGGACTTCTGCTTTCCAGCCTGGCTGGAAATAACACATCAGCACCTTTCCGCGTGATCGTTGGGCGCCCGCGGTTCCCGCACCCACTGGAAACCAGAAGTGAAGAAACACCCACACTCGCTCATCACGTCCCCCCCAAAAGACGAGAAGTTGTACTACAAATGGTAGAGCCCCCTGCTACCCTCTAAAGTAATAACGATGCGGGGTGCCTGGGGGGCTCAGTCAGTTAAGCGTCCGACTTCGGCTCAGGTCACGATCTCGCGGTCCGTGAGTTCGAGCCCCGCGTCGGGCTCTGGGCTGATGGCTCAGAGCCTGGAGCCTGCTTCCGGTTCTGTGTCTCCCTCTCTCTCTGTCCCTCCCCCGTTCATGCTCTGTCTCTCTCTGTCTCAAAAATAAATAAAAAACATTAAAAAAAATTTTATAAAAATAAAGTAATAACGATGCGACAGAGCAGACAATGCAACAGAAAGCAAGCAAAACGTAACCACAAAATGGCCTCAGTGCAGGTTAACCAGATGGACAAAAGGAGACCCCCCCCCCCACTGCTCCACACCCATTTTTCTGGAATGAAGTCTTCACCTAGACCTCAAACACAGCGTATAAAACAATTAGCCCCTAGGTTGTGCTACAGTGACCTATACTGCAGGGTCTGACCTTTGTGAAGCTGGGCGTCGCGTCTCGTCTTGGTATCCTCTGGTGTTTGCGGGAGAAGTGGCACAGGACAGAGGTACATCGGAGGCAGAGCCCACGTGAACGGGACTCAGCACCGTGGCTGATGGCTGTGATTTCAAGGCACTGTATCATTTACATGTATGGAAATATAATACGAAGGCATAACATCTACCGAGATGCCTCAGTTTCCCCAGGTAATCAGAACAGGGCCATCCGAGCTCAGCCAGCCCGGTGCAGGCAGAGATCTTTGGTCTCCTTCTGGGTAGATGCGCCACCCTCACTGTTCCACAGGCAGCAGCCATTGCTTCCGGCACCTGTGGCCTGTGATATTGCAGACCAAGCCCCCAGCAGCCAAGAAACAAGAGCATCTGCCCCTTACAGGTCCCTGAATTGGTCGGAAGGTCAGCACTGCTGGTATCTGGCGATCCACTTTGATGGCTGGAAAATGTGTCAACAGACAGGTGCATGTTCTTGTGTCAAGGGCTAGAGTGCACACAGGCCGGGGCGCAATTTTCCCAGCGGCTCGTGGGAAACCATTCAGGCAGACATTGGGAAGTCGGAATCAGTTTTGCATGAAGCGGCGCGGGAAGCAGCTCCCGGGGCTTACAACCTTGTCCCAAGGACACGCAGCTAGGGAAGAACAGAGCGAACCATCAAATCCAGGCTGTCAGAGGCTGGAGCTTACGTCTAAGCCACCTACCTTTACAGAGAGCCGTTCCTAGACCCCTGACAAGCCCCATGCACCAGTTTCTCCACACCCAGCCCTCTGACCCACTAATCCTTTATTACGCTACCTAGCGGATTGGACTTTTCAAAAGCTGAACTTCCTCCCTGTCCTTGAAATCCAATGGTCTGCCATGAGACTGCTTGCCTGTGCCTCAGTTTCCCTTGTTTTCATGACAGTGGTGATAAAATGTGACAGAGCACTGGGAAGGGTCAGACCATGTCACGTCTGTGGTGTCCCTGGAGACCCACAGCCTTCCTGACCCAATCGATGGGACTGTCTAGACGATCAATACTGATCACTGCAGCTGAATTGACCCGACACGGGTCCACATTGATCATTTAAGACAACTGGAATGGTTGGATCAGCTGGGCCATGGTTCAGGGACTTTAGTCACTAAGGCCGTCATTAAATGAAGGACGTAGCCTTTGAAAAATATAAGGTGTTACATTCAAAAGAAAGAAAGAAAGAAAAGAAAAGCCCTTTGACCTTTGAGAAGTCCTTGGGTGATGGGAGTTGGATCTCTGGGAGGCAGAGGTAAAGATGCCTAAGGGCCCGTGTGGCTGCAGGCAGGCTAGACAAACCCCTCTGAGCCTCAGTTTACTTTCCAGGAAAATGGGGTGAAAGGGTATTTGCCTCCAGAACTCACAGGGACCAAGTGGTAACACGAGGTATTACAATGCTTAGGCGTAGAGTCGGGGAAGTATTAAGTTTTCAATAAAGTGTGATCGCTGTTGGTATGACTTACTCTGAGTAGGAGTTGTCTCCCATTCAAAAGACCTTTTCTGTTGGCATCTGGAAATATTGACGCCCTGTTATAAGTCGCGCGGGCCCGTATTGAGAGAGGTCTGTCTTTAGCAAGGACACCGCTGAACCCTCGGAATAACGTTGAGTTTTTGAAAGAGACAACAGACTTCAACCTGCCCGCGACCTCAGAGCCAGGAAGCAGCAGAGGTAGATAGAAAGCCAGATTCTCCTGACTCTGGCGTCTACATTCTCTCCTAAAGCCCAAAGCCGTGGCAAAGTGGGAGATGAGGGAACACAGGACCCTCGCCTTCAGGGAGCTTGGGGTCTACCGGATGATGAGTCACCTCTGCAAAGAACGAAACGCGCACGATACCGTGAGATAGGTACAATCTGATCACACGAAGGAGGTGAGGCTCTGAGCTGGCCCTGCGCGGGCGAGGCGGGAGGTGAAGGGGCAGAAAATTTAGCACAAAGCTGGTATGTGACCCGAGCTCCGATTTCAATAAACTACGGTATGTGAGGAGACGGAGGCCAAAGGAAGAAGGTGAGCAAGGGGGTGGAGGTCGGAAGTCGCTGGGCTAATTCAGCGAATGGCCTCAATTGGCCGATGCCTTGGGTCACGGCCAACGGCAAGCAAGTGCCTTGTTATATAATCGCCTTTATTGGCTATTTGTAGAAGATTCACTTAAGGTTACCATTTTGTCAGGTTTGCAGTTCTTTCTCCTGTTCTGTTTCTTTCTCTCTATTTCTGTATCTCTATCTCCCCAGAAGTTCATCTTCCCTCCTACCCCACTTTTTTTTTTTTCCCCTGCTTAACAGTGAGCAACCTTAGCGAGGGCTTCTGTTTTCATATTCAAGTTGGTTTTTACATGTAAACTGTTTTGCCCTAGATTTTGGCACATGGCCTTGCATTATAGAGTGTGAATATTTTATCCGGACGTATATTTCATTTTTTTTAAAGGAGGCTCATAACACTTGTCCAAAGCTAAAACGCTTCCCCTTGAATATAGGCTCTCTAGCAATGAAACAATATTCTGTTCCCCAACCTCAGAGGGGACGGACGCTGAGTTTGTTTAGAAATGTGCTCCTTGCGCTAAACTTCTGCCATAAATTACGAGGCGGCCGCTAGTTAGCATGTCTCCCTCCCAGCCAGACACGTGGTATGGATGATGTCCTCAGCCTACTTCAAACAAAGCCATAAGAACACATGGAGGAAAATCAGCCCTATCTCCATGCTGTGGGAAATTCACACAACCCGACTCCCAGCTCCTGCAAAATGGAAATAAAAATTCTCAGTGGCTGCTTTAACTCCAAGGGCTTAGAAAATTGACTAATAATGCAAATATCCAGAGGTTAATAGCCTGGTGACATTACTGTAACTTACACGGTGGCTTAAAGGGCATTATCCATCACATGGCCAGCAGTGGTCAGTTAGCAGAACATATGGATAAATATCAAAAGAGGAATGAGCTCCCAGAACCGGGCACTAATAAAACCTAGGGATTTCCTCCCTCCCCGCCGCCCCGCCCCCATTTTCTTCCTTTAATGGAACCAGGCAATGCGCAATCTTGGTCTTTTATGCCTGAGGCTCACATGTACCCTTCTCTGCAGAGGAGGCCGATCCCTGATGGGGGCCCATGAACGGGAACACAGAATGCCCCCACGATCTCACTTCGCATGTGTGGGGAGGGGAAAGTCAGTGGGATCCAATCAAGGGAAGAGTCGTCAACAAGCAAAAGAGAGTCTGCGAGATACCTTTGGCGGTGGCTGTTTTGGACAAAATGAAGTGAGCTGGAAATCAGCTGGAAAAGGCTGCTAATAAGTGTGTTCATGAACAAGGCCAGCTGGAAACGCCAGCCCTCCAGGCCCAGGTGGACGGCCCTTACTCATGGATTGCCCTCACCTTTGAAGTTTGGATTGGGCGACTGTTGCCCCGACGAGGTGGTTTGTGGCACCACTGAGTGGGTGGACTCAAAGCCACCTCACTGTCCCTGGTCATGAACTGTGAGCCCTTGTACCCGTCGGGCTGGCCTGGCTGATCTTCCCTCCTCCCCCCCTGCCGTTTGGGGCTCCTCCGGGGAGGGGTGGGGCGGTATTATCTTTGGGAAATTGTAGATTCTTCGCTCCTGCTGCTAAAAGGAAAATTACTACCCTGAGCAGTGCCTGGGTGGGTTCCAAAGGAGTCTTGTCGCATTATTTAAATACTGAATTGCGATATGATTGAAGTTGGTACCAAGTTGGTCTTGGCAGAGTCTGCTGCCTGGCAGGTGCTCTCGTAAGGGCTGTGCTGTTTCAGCTAACTGCTTTGGATTCGCTGCTCTGGGGAGCGCCAGCCAAGCCCCGGGCTGCTGCTGCCGCTTTTAATTTTCTCTTCCCTGCAAAATGCACAGGATCCAAACACCCACCCTCTCCGCGCGGGCCACTCCCCAGGCGGCGTCTCGCGGGCTCCCGAATCCGGGTTTCTCCCTAGGTTCCTTCACCTTGCCAGGCGGTCTCTCCCCAGGGGCCCTCCCTCTTGGCCCTAAGCTGCATTAAGCACAAGAAAAAGGAAAAACGCCCCTGTCCGAAGCGCTTCCTTCTCCTCCGTCATGCTTTCTTGCCTGTACGTTCTTCTTCCCTCCGATCTAAACTTCATTTTGCACGTTTTGGCCCCAAGGATGGCCTCCTCTTGCTTTGTTTGTGAGATGGAAGCCCTGTGGTAATCAGCCCTTTCTGAGATCCTTTGTGGGGTAACACGAGTTTTCCAGAACCGTTTGGAATGTCCAGGGTTTAGTGGGCAATGGGGTGCTGCACTTTTACCAAATCTGCTCCGGGAGGTTCTTTAATTAATTTGCGTATTTGACCTTAGGAGGCAGTTTGGCACCTGCCCTCAGAGCTTTCGCCCCAGCCTTGTGGGCGAGGCAGGGCGCCACGCCCAGGTGCACCGGGAGAACCCCCTCCTGCAGCTGGTTCTCAGTCCAGAAACGTCTGCCGGTTCACTCCAGGGACTCAACTTTCCAGCTCAGAGACGGTTTTTTGCCCAAACCCTCACCCCACTTCTGTGTGGACGGGATGCCAGGCCGGCAAGTCCGGGACCGCTGAGCCACAGCAGCGTCCTGAACAGGTTCTGAGTCTCCAGGGGCATGAGGGGGACGGAGGGGGACCCCAGCGGTGTCCTTGGTGATCTCTTAGCACTCAGCTGCCCCACGGGAGAAGGCTACATGGCCCTGGAGGGACCTGTAGGCTCAGGGGCAGAGGTGCTGATTAAGAGCCCAACAACGCCACTGCTAATGACCTAGAGGAGCTCCTGAAGCTTGTCTGAATTTTGGGTTTTCACGACTGTTCCTTTTCCCTTCCTCCTTTTTTCCCCCTTCCCTCCACCCTCCATCTGCCCTTCCTTCCCCTCCCCTTCATTGTTAGTAGTAGCATTATTACAAAAGTAATACTTGCCTTTTGTGCAAAGCAAAAGGAAAATCAATCAACCAATCAATCAATCAATGAAGGACCAGTAAAAGTTGGCATCCCCCATCACTAACCCAACCTTCCCGGATGCACACTCGCCATTAACCCTTTCCTACACGCCCTTTCAGACTTGGCCTGTGCAACCACGAAGCTGTACCTTTGCTGACGGTCCCCATGCTGAAGAGCCGTTGTAAGCATGAAATAAGAAAATTGATGGGAAATAATAATATCGGCCACTATCTTCCCTGGTGTCGGGTCTGATTTTATTTTGCTGACCTCTACGTATGCCTTTCACGCAGGCTGGCTGAGGGGCAGCTCTCAAGCACACGCTTCTCGTTGGCTTCTCTGCCACGGCCCATCCCAATTCCAAACGATCGTTTGCTATTTTCTCCCAACCTCCACAGGCCATGGCAGAGACACAGAAACCCCTTCCTTTCAGGGCGGTTAAGCGTCCCACTTCGGCTCAGGTCATGATCTCGCAGTCCGTGAGTTCGAGCCCTGCATCAGGCTCTGTGCTGACAGCTCACAGCCTGGAGCCTGCCTTGGATTCTGTGTCTCTCTCTCTCTCTGCCCCTCCCCTGCTCGCACTCTCTCTCTCTCTCTCAAAAATAAACACTAACACAAACAAGAAACCCCTTCCTTTCTAGGTCTTGCAGTCTTGGGTCTGTTTGGCATATACAGGATAGTGTCTAAAGGAAATATCTCAGTTATCAAGGTCAGGAGAATGCTGCGATTGTTCTGTTAGCCAACGAGCCGCACCTTCATAGCTAATCGAGGGGCCAGTTTTCCGTACGTTTCTCCCTGGGCAGAAAGCATACGTCTCCTTATCTCCTGCTGCATCTACGATAAGGGTATTTGATGAGTCAGACAGTGTTGGCTACATCCAAGACGAGCACCTTTGCAAGATTACTTATTCCGAAACCAGGCAAGGGTCTGTTTTATGCTTGGCTGTCTGGGACCCAAAAGAGAGCTGAGGGTAAACATCTTCTGGCATTACTTGCCCAGTGTGGGACGAAGAGGATGGGGAGGGTGGAGGCAGGAGGAGTTACATGTGGTTGGGAACACAGGCTGAGTGTCCACGCAGAGCTATGTGACCCTGGGCAAAGACAGAACTTCAGAGCCTCAGTCTCTTCATCTGCAGTAGGGAACAATAATACCCATTTCACGAGTCTGCTGTGAAGTCTGAATACACCAGCACTTGGGAAATGGTTCGCCTGGCTCCTGGGCACGTGGTAAGGGTTCAAGAAGTGAATCCTTAACAAACAAACAAAAAAAGGGGGTGGGGGAGAAAGGGAGAGGAAGGTAACATTTTCTATCAGGTACAAGGATTAATTTTCCCTGAACAGCGGAAGGGAAGGAGAGACCTGTGGATTGGGAAGGAGAAGCACCAGTATGTTTCTGAGTTTGTCTGAAGAGAAAGGCGGAGCAGAAAGGAAGTACGGGTCTGGGCTGAAAAACCAGGCACTCTGTGCAGAAGAGGCCTTGGTATTACCAGCTGTTGCAAAGTTTCCCTGACACTCAGATGTCCAGGCACCCCTCCTACTGTAAACAGGGACTCCCATTTCTGTAGCTGTTCGGGGTCTGGGGTCCGGACACCTTCTATTGCTTCCATCGCGTGGTCCTTTACTCTGGGCCCCAGGAACCAGACCCCTAGCTTCCTAGCTTGGGGCCCCATCTGGGGCCATCTCAATTTTCCGTGTTTCTGGGTCTTTTGCTTTCAGCATCTCCCGACGCATTGGGCGGGGACGCCCAGCTTTAGGCCTGCTTCTACGGGACCCCCAAACTGTCCCCGTCCCATCCCACTCTCAAGTGGGAAGGCAGATTCTGAAAATGTCAGTTCAGCTTTCTAGCCAGTGGACGCCCAAGGCTCAGGCTCGGAATCAGGCAGATGTGTGGGCAAGCCTCAGACCTCCCTCGTCTAGTCTGGAAAGTCACAGAGCCTCTCAGAGGAGCCTCCCCGTTCGTGGGAACATCTAGGACAGTAGCGCATACATACTCAGGGGCTCTGTGATGATTCAGTGATGTACGAATAAATGGCCAGGGAGAGTCTTTCAGCTGGAAGAGAGCTGCCCTTGAAAGATAATGGCTATTGCTACCAGACTTCTTTGATTATGACGCATGGGCACTGCACATTTTAATATATCTTTTTTAAAAATATATATTTTTTTAATGTTTATTTTTGAGAAAAAGAGACAGAGCACGCAAGCAGGAGGGGGCAGAGTGAGAGGGAGGGAGAGAATCCCAAGCAGGCATCGTGCTATCAGCACAGAGCCCGATATGGGGCTCAAACCCACGAACCGTGAGATCCTGACTTGAGCCGAAAGCGGATGCTTCACCGACTGAGCCACCCAGGTGGCCCTCATTTTAATATTTCTAGCACCATCACGCACGTTAAAGCCAAAAGGACCGTTTCATGTGGTGGAGACACTTCTTCCCGTGTGCCCTTGGAAAGCTGTTGTGAAGTCGATGGCACACCCTGTGGTCACCAGTTATCTTCCGGTTGAGGAAATACGTTTGATGCTGACATCTGTAAGGTGTTCGGGCTTCCCAGAGAAGCAGCACATTGAGGGGGACATCCCACAGGGACCACCACCCTCCAGATGCCCCCTGTCTTTCTGAGGGCTCCCAGGGCTCATTCTAGGGCTCGGGGAAATGGCTGAAAGACCCAGCCTGGGAAACTGATGGGAACGCTGGCCCTGACACAGGCTGCTTCTGGCAAGACTTCCCACAAACACCAGGCTCTGCTCTCCTCCCGGAGGAGGCGAGACTGAAGCCGGCGTGTAGGGGACACGAGAGGACGGGCATCCAAAGATGACGAGAAGCCTGAAAGTTTCCCTCCCGAGGGGGTTCCTGTTTGACAAGTTCAGGAGGAGCTGATTCAAGGCTTCCCACAGCCGGTTCTGGTGGGAAACATGGGTTTCCCCCGGTCCCCTGTTGCAGAAACTGACATTTTTGAAGGTCAAGGAGGAGACGAAAGCACTTATTTCCTCACTTACTCCTCTGCAGGACGGAGACACCGGGATCTAACACAGACGGAGAAGCTCCTGTGTGCTACATGTCGGGCTGGACCCTTTATGTCCACAACATGATCCATTTCAATGATTAATTCATTCGGTAAGTATTTAGCGAGCAGCTATTGTGTGCCAGGCACTGTTCTATGATCTTGGGATCTAGGAATGAACCAAATGAAGCTCCTGACCTCATAGGGCGTCCACTCCCATGGTAGGAATGAGGCAATAACACATAAATAACCCCGTAACATACCAGGAGGTGATAAGTGTTAAAAAAAAATAAAATAAAGCTAGTTAGGGGAATACAGAATTGAGTGCATAGGTGGGGGAAAGCTCAAACTACGACTACCTTTTAAAAGTTTTTATGTATTAAAATAATTTCTACACCCAATGCGGGGCTCAAACTCATGACCTTGAGATCAAGAGTTACACGCCCTTCTGACTCAGACTGCCAGCCCGCCCCCCAAACTACTACTATTTTAATTACAAAAATACCTATAGACCACTATTAACAACAAAAGCTAGTATCTATTGATTATGGACACTTTAATCCTAAAAATTAATAGTGAAAGGTTTATATTCTCTTTGACCCACTGACAGGTTCCGCACACTAAGCCCTTAAAAGTGTGTTGTGACTGAACCCACCCATTTTAAAGATGGAAAAACTGAGGCTGGGCCTCGTGAAGTAGCTTTCCCAGTTCGTAACACTGGGTGGTTCACCTGGGTTTCAAACCCTGTTCTTTCTGACTCTAGAAACTGTTTTAACCACATGGCTCTAACAGCCCTAGGTTGGGTGCTTTTTTCCTCCTATAAATGAAGAAACTAAGCGTCCGAGAGATCAGGGACTAGTGAGGCAGAATTAAAACCCACAACTGTTACACTTCAAATCCCATGTCCTTTCCTCTCTGCCACATCCCTAACTCATTACAGCGGAATCTTAAATGACCAAGACAGAGGCGGTGGAAGTTTCCAGGGCTCCCCACAGCCTGCTCCTGAATGGGTCCCTGCTCCTCTGTAGGACAGGCAGGGGGGACCGAGAAAGACCACGTGCTGTTCCGAAAAGCGTGTGCAAGCTGTTGGTCCTTGTGCGGTGGGCCTGCTCATGACTGAGAATCCCTGGCCGTTTTCACCAACACGCAGAACCTTAACGTGCAAAAAACATGGGCTTTATTTTGGTGAAAACAGAGTCCAACCTCAGGGCGTGGGCGCGTGTCAGAACGTGACTCACCCTATCTCGAGCTTTTTCCACTCCCAATTTGATGATGGAGTCAGCTTTGAAGTCGCTGGCGACCTTGCTTCGCAAATGACCGAAACAGTGAAGATCGAACTGACAAGCTCACCACACTCGTTTCCAGAGAACTTTGAGCCTGTGCAGTGTTCTAGAAGCATCTCTCCACAAAGCCGTGTTCACTCATAAACAGAGAAGGCAGCTGCCCACACAGGATGGTCTGCAGGACACTGGTAAAGCCTTCCTGCCGACGCAGGTGGCCTCCTCCCTGACACACATATACCGCGCTCAAAGTTGCACCATTCGTGACGGGCAAATGGTATGTCTCCAAGCCTCAGTTTCCCCCTCTGCTAAATGGGACGCGTGAGAGCTCCTTTGAGCAGCTAACGCCTCATCTTTCAGAGTGCCGCTGACCCAAAGACCAGTGGAAGCTGCCGTCCATCAGTTCCAGCTGAGGGTCAGGCCACCAGTTGTCTCTTACAGCCTGCCAAGAATTTCGGTCAGAGGAGACTGAGATATTGCAAGAGGATGGGTGGAAAAGGAGGGGTTGAGGGTCCGGCAGAATATTCAGGGTGTATTATAGAGGGACCCCCTCCTGGAGGTACAGGCGGAGGAAAATGCACCACCGGAAGTCCCAAAACACACGGGGATCTCACTTCATTCTCCCTCTCTGGGCTGGGTGCCAGTGACTTCTAAAACTTAGGAGGTGAGGTCAGAAAAGGCAATGTCTGTTGAACCCCAATGAAGAGGCACTTGAAACAAGCCATCTCGTGAATTCTCATACTCGCCCTCTAGGGAAAGGGTACTACCTTTAGTTAGCACAAGGGGAGACGAGGGCCCCGAGAAATGAAAATGTATGCTACCCCAGCGAGAAAGAGATGGGGCCAGGAGTCATCTACCTCTCCCCTGGGGTCTTGGGATCCTGGATTCCTTCTTCCCCTCCCTCCCTCCCTCCCTCCCTCCCTTCCTTTCTTCTCTCATTTCCTCCTACCTTCCTTCCTTTCTTCCTCCCTCCCACCCACAAATTCTCATTTATTCCAGGCTCAAGGGCTATACCAGTGAGCAAAACCAACACTATCCCTGACCCTGCTGGGGGCAAGCCCAGGAGCAGAGGCAGACACTGCTTTCCACTTTTCTCGTCCACTGTCAACCCGTATTCCTCATCCCTGGACTGCTGACATAGCTCTGGGCTCCAAATGACTGACTCACAGCTTACTGGACACATGACGTCGTTTGCACTTCTCTTTGTGGGACAGATACAGGCAGACTGTACTTTCTAGTTCACAGGCCCCACTTAGAATTTACAATCTGTGGAGAAGTCAGCCACTCACCTCCTATTACCTTCCTGTAACACGGGCACATCCTGTAACATCATAGCATCATGACAGCCTCGTAGAGCTCTCTTCTGAGGACCTCAGCAGAGGAGGCCCTATACTTCATTGATTCACTCGTTCATCCATACGTTCATTCGTTCATTCATTCATTCATTCATTCTCCAGCTATGTCTTGAGTGCTTGTAATGTGACATAAATCACACTGTTGTGGGCATTGGAGCTACAGAAGTGAATGGGACAGAGGTAGTTCCTGTGTTTGGGGCCCTCAGACCATCGAGCAAGAAAGAGGATGCTACTCAAGTGATGACCCACCTGAATACACCTGTTCCCAAGCTGGACATACAGCAAGGCACAGCTCTGTTTGAGAGCATCATTGTGCGGAACGTTAAACAGTAAGGAGCAAACTAGAGACAGGGCATGATCATGCTAATCAGGAAGGGCTTCCTGGAAGAGAGGAATGTGGTCCCTCTTCCCAGTACCTAAGTAATTTCTAGAGTGTCCACCATTTCCCATTCTTGAACTAGGCAGGATCGAGTCATAAGCCTGGGCCTGGAACCGCCAGGAAGGAGGCTCCGAGACTCCGTTGCAGGGATGTCGATTAAGACATGAGATGACTTACTATCCACAGCCCCGGCCACAACATCATTTGTTCTTGGCAGGAATAAATGAACCATTGTATTTTTGTTGGGTACATCCATTTCATAACTCGTTGGGATGAGCACTGGATGTTGTATGTAAGCGATGAACCACGAGAATCTACCCCCAAAACCAAGAGCACACTGTAGACACTGCATGTTAGCCAACCTGACGATAAATTATGTTAAAAGTAAATAAAATCATCTGTGCGACACATTATATCACATCACGGTATTTGCGCCTGGTCCCTGAGTATCAAATATTGTTCCCTAAAATACTCTTAAGACTAGGGTGGCTCAGTCGGTTGAGCGTCCGACTTCGGCTCAGGTCATTATCTCGCGGTCAAGGAGTTCGGGTCCCGCATCGGGCTCCGTGCTGACGGCTCAGAGCCTGGAGCCTGCTTTGGATTCTGTGCCTCCCTCTCTCCCACTCAAACACACTCTCTCTCTCTCTCTCTCTGTCACTCAAAGATGAATAAATGCTAAAAAAAAAAAATAAAAAATAATAATCTGAAGATTAGACGAGACCCACAGAAAAGGGCGTTTGAAGGCACAAGGACACATGACCTCTGCCAGAAGCCTCCCCTATTTTATTGCATCCAAGGCTATGATTTGGAAGAGAAGGGCTACAGACGCATCCCCATAGCCAACCTGGGAGCCCAGGCCTCCATAGCCAGGCTAGCAATGAACACACGTGGCCTCAAATCAGAACTGTCACACCTCGGCCAAACTCTCTCCCCACCCCCCGCCCCAACCACACACATCAAAGGGTGAAAATGAACATCACTTCCTATGCAACTCTTTGTTTCAGCTGGGAAAACTGGAAAATTCACTTACGCGACGAGCCAGACTTTCACTCCCATGGACTCATCCTTGCTCGGGCAAGCTCATTTTCCCTAAATGCGCTGCGCACTCTGAAAATCCAGGCAGAGAACCTTGGGCCACGCCAGTTGTCAACAGCCACCTCGGGGGTCCCCCGTAATCCTCCTGCGTCCAGGTTGAAACCCAGCCAATTACTAAGCCATCGAGAAAGAAACAATGGCTAATTAAAATGAACTATAAGGGGGGGCGGGAAACTTAATTAATGTGATCTTTATCTGAAACTCCTTCTAATTGAAGTAAACTTTAGAAGTTCTATGGATCAATGCCTTAGACTATTTGTAAAAGGTACATACAGCACTTTTTCATAAAGCAGAAGGCTGAAAAACCAAAGGTTAGCTAGTATGTTCAATGAGCACGGACCTTCAGCCCCCTTCCCCACGTACAACTGTTGGTGAAAATTCTCATATACACATAGAGATAGAAAATTATGGCTGCAACAGATATGGGCCTAAGGGGCCTGCATGACGGCTATTACAACAAACAGGTGGGATTCGTGTCATATCCCCTACTATTCTTAAGATATTAATTGCTCTACCTACCCATTAATTGATACATTCACAGATTCGTTCTTCCAATAAATAATGACTAAGCAACCACGACATGCTAAGGCCATTTGGGGCGCACCAGGTACAGAGTGAAACAGTACGATAATCCCCACCCCCCCCAGAGTTTACGTTCCAGTAAGGAAGAAGACCACTGACCATGTCAAGAATTACAGAAGTCACATGATTTCACCTAGAGGATGGCATGGGGTGTGGCTGAGCGTGTGGTGAGCCATGTTTCATCAGGATGATTGGGGTCGGGCTCTCTGCAGAGATACGATTTAAGCTGAGCCTTGAATATCGAAAAGATATTTAGGGGGGTGCCTGGGTGGCTCGGTTGGTTAAGCGTCCAGCGCTTGGTTTTGGCTCAGGTTATGATCTCACAGTTCGGGAGACTGAGCCCCGACTTGGGCTCTGTACTGACAGCATGGAGCCTGCTTGGGATTCCCTCCCTCCCTCTCTCTCTCCCCTTCCCCCGCTCATGAACACTCCCTCTCTTTCTCCCTCAAAATAAATAAATAAACATTTAAAAAAAGAAGATATTTAAAATACTCAGCTGCCAGGAGATTCTAAGGTACAGCTAAGAGTGAAACCCATGGCTTAGTGCAAGGGCGTGTGTCCAACCAAGCATGGATAGTGTGACCGACAGAAGGAAGCCCAGAGTCAGGATTTCGGGGAAGAGGGGCACAAAGTGAAGTGTGAGGGGAGGCAGGAGCCAGATCAGGAGGGCCTAGTAGACCGTGGATTTTACTCAGGTTCAGTGGAAACCACTGGAAGGATTTTGCTCCCGAATGACTTCGGCCCACTTTATATTTGTAAAAAGATCACTAAAGAGCAGATTGTAGGGAAATCAGAGGAGAGGAGAGGAGAGCACTGCTCCCTTTCTGCTAAAACCACCACCCAGAGGAGGCACACGGGGTGCCCCGCCCTGGGATGAAGGTCACATAAGGGACTGGGATCCTCGGTTTAAATGCATCCAAATGTTGGTGAGTGTTCCTAGGAAGGATTCTGGCCACTTCAGAGGTCCCCAGGGGCCCAGGTGAAAAGTGGATGCGTGCCTCTGTAGCTTAGACCCAGGAAGGAGATTTATTTTTCCAGATGATGCTTACGATCCGAGGAGAACAACAGGTTTGCTGCAGAGAAAGGCAATCGAGAGCTGTCCCGGAATTCTTTGCAAAAGGAAGTGAGCAAAAACGTATTGAATGTCTGCCATGAACCAGACCTTATATTGGGCACGGGAAGTAACACGGCGAGCAGAAAGAGGCCTTCCTGTTTTCTGGAGGACACAGGCAAAGCCTCACACAAACAAATATGAAATTGCAAGGTGCTAAGGTCAAAACAGGGGAACCAGGCTTATGGGCAACTTAAGGGGATTGACCTAGCCAGGTGCAAGGTCACGGCTGGGAGCATGCACACCCTGGAGGCGAGAGGCCCAAAGACAGGGGAGAAGGAGGAATTTGGTCTCACCATCAGCCCACAGGACTCTGTGGACCCCAATAACGACTTCTGGTTTGGACTTACACACAGGGTTGGGTGCTTGATTCACATGCCAGCCTGGCCCAGGACTGTAATCCGAAGAGGGTGTGGGGGCCACGTTAAAGGCTTCACAGAGACCAGGGGGACTTGGTTATGTCACGGGTTTAGATTACAAGAAAGAAGATTGGAATTATGTTCTTTTTTTGTTCCAAAAATTTTTAATGTTTATTTTTGAGAGAGAGAGAGAGTGCGAGCAGGGGAGGGGCAGAGAAAGGGAGACACAGAATCTGAAACAGACTCCAGGCGCTGATCTGTCAGCCCAGAAGCTGATGTGGGGCTCAAACTCACAAACCACGAGATCATGACCTGAGCTGAAGTCGGATGCTTAACCAACTGAGCCACCCAGGCCCCCCATGTTCTTTTTTATTTAAGTTTATTTATTTCTTTGGAGAGAGAGAAAGAATGGGGGAAGGGTAGAGAGAGCGGGAGAGAGAGAATCCAAAGCAGGCTCCTGGCTGTCTACGCAGAGCCCAGCTTGGGGCTCTTTCCCACGAACTGTGAGATCGTGACCTGAGCCAATAACAAGAGTCAGATGCTTAAGCGACTGTCGGTTAAGCCACTGACTCTTGGTTTCCACTCAGGTCATGATCTCGCAGTTGGTGAATTCAAGCCCCCCAATGGGCTCTAAGCACTGACATTGAGGAGCCTACTTGGGATTCTCTCTCTCTCCCTCTCTCTCTGCCCGTCCCCCACTTGCACAGGCGCGCTCTCTCTCTCTCTCTCTTAAAATAGATAAACTTAAAAAAATGATTTTAAACAATTGATACAAAGAAGGGAAAGGAAGAAACTTGAGGTTGCAAGACCCACGGATAAATGTGCATAAAGATGAGAGTTGGGAGAAAAAGGAGCCAACCTTGGGCATCCGCCTGCTCCTGGGGGGGGCACCACATGGGAGGGGGGTGTTGGGAAAGGAGCCAGACTGTGCGCTGCGCACATGGCACCGGGGCCAGGCGAGGGCTTCGGGAGACTTCCCCAATGCCTGCGCTGTTTCTTGGAGATTTACTTCCCCTCACCAGGGGCCTCTGGGAGCCGAGCCACACCCGCACTGACAGCTGGGTTTCCCAGACACTTAAGGAAGTAGCAGGGGAAGCGTAGACCCGGGAGAAGGGACCACCGGGGAAGCGGGAGCCACGCCCATGGCCTTGGGAGAAAGTGACCTCGAACTCGTAGCTGCTAACTGTCCCCAGTAAGGTCACAGAGCTGTCTGCAGACACATTTATTGAATGATGACCCCGTACCCGCAGAATGCTCTGAATCTGCCCACATTCACGTCTCCTCTGAGCACCCAAGTGCTACGAACTAGGAAAGGATGCTGGGAGCCAAGGGGGGTATTGTCTTATTTACCACCCGCCTTCCGGGCTTACGGCAGAGAAGGTTCTCAGTAAAGATGCGCTTAAACCGCGAATTCGGGAATTACGCGTGTACGCGACTTTGGACAGGGTGCTTCAGTTTCCTCATCTGTAAAATGGGAGACAGTCGTAGCACCCGCTCGCAGGGTTATCTGTGAGGACTGCGTGAAATGAAGCGTTTCGAGGGGTGCCTGGTCCTCATCAGAGGTCCTTAAGTGGGAGCAAAGGATGCGGTCATGACTATTATTATTATTACGATATCCTGATGAGCGAGCACCATTATTTGTGCTACAGAATTAAGACACGGGGGGGGGGCGCTCAGGTAGGCAAAGGAATGAGACCGGAAATGCCCAGGTGAGAAGCAGCCGACTCCAGACGCAGAGTCTGGATGCCAAACTCCGCGTAGGCCCCCCGGCTCAAGAGCCGTCTGCTACGCGCTCACGGAAGGTGATGGCAAGGGATGACGGGGGGAGACCGTGTGAGTTTCCTAAGGCTGGCGTGACAAACGACCACAAACCGGCTGCCTTCCAGCAACAGAAACAGATTCTCCCACAGTTCTGGAGGCCAGAAGGGCCACAAGGAGTCTGAAGGGCCATGCCACTTCTCAAGCGTCTAGGACAGATTCTTGCCTTGCTTCTCCTAGCTTCTGGCGGAGGCCAGCAATCTTTGGCATTCCTTGCCTTATGGATGCCTCCCTCCAATTTCCGCCTCCTCCCCTTCTCTCCTCTAAGGACGCCTGCCATTGGATTTAGGGCTCACCCTAATTCACGATAATCTCTTCTCCAGATGCCTAATTTAATTACATCTGCAAAGACCCTTTTTCCACAGAAGGCCTCATTCACCGCTTCAAGGGGGCTACATCTCTGTTCTTGGGGGCGGGGCTCTGTTCAACTCACTATAGAGACGACTATCTGGAAGGGTAAACGAAACCAAGGCACTTGATCTTTGCGGGGGGCGCCTCGGTGGCTCACACGGTTAAGCGTCCGACTCTCGATTCTGGCTCGGGTCATGATCTCGTGGGTCGGGGGATCAAGCCCCACATCGAACTCGGCAACGACAGCACGGAGCCTGCTTGGGATTCTCTCTCTCTCTCTCTCTGCCTTTCTCCCCCTCTTGCTTGCATGCGTGCTCTCTAAATAAATAAATAAATAAATAAATAAATAAATAAATAAATAAATAAATAAACTCTGAATTCCAACCCCCAATGCAACTGGCATTGTCACATGCCTGCAGCTTGCCAGGTACCTTGCTAAAAATCACTGCTTTCATACACTATCTCGCTCAACCCTTACCACAGCCGTGTGACCCGGGTGCTGTCACAATCCTGTCTTTACAGAGGAAACCAGCGAGGTGCAGACAGAGGAAGTAAGTAGCCCGGGCCCCAGCGTTAGTTAAGTGGGCACCAGGACCTGCAAAGAGCCGGTGGGTCTCCAGAGGCCTGGCTCTGTTAAGGCACAGGCACGGGCACACACAGAGAGCTTTTTGAGGTCTGGGAAGAATCAGAACAAAGCAAGATGTAAGTACACTGCTGGAGGCTGACGTGTAAAGTTAAAAGCGACAGCGAGAAGGCAGGAAACCCTCAACCCTTCACGTGCTCCTGCCTTACCCGTCAGAGAGAAGGAGCTTAAACCGGAAAGAACAGAACCAACGTGGTTGGGAAGGGAACTAAGGCCCGACGTACGTGAAGTGAGGAGCCCAGGCACAGTTTTTGGACTCAAACCTGCAGGGCGGTTACGTCACCAGGAGCCTCACGCTCTGGTCCTCTGGACGCCGAAGCTCCGCGAGGCTGAACGAGGAGAAACGACGGAGCCGTAAGGTTAAGCTTCCAAGAACTTGACTCTGACAGCCCGAGTCTGACCCCTTGATCCACCACCTGACCTGATGTGCGACTTTCAGCAGCCACTTTATCAATTTCAACCTCAATTTCTAATCCCCAAAATACAACTTGGCCCGTAAAGTCTGAATTCGTAGACGCTTTATTGGTTATTTTTAGACGGAAGATTTCCTTGGTGACATGATATACATGCCCCTTTGTTCCCAGAATTTATGACCTCCTGGAGAAATAAGATTATTTTCCACCTCATAGGGCTGAAGCGAGGGTTAAATGCATTAATACCTGTAAAATTACTTATCATGGTACCTGGCATGTTACTTGTTCAGCGAATTTGATTTAAGATGTTTTGCCCAATCCACTATCCAACAAACTGGATGAGCGGGTTTTGTTTTTTGTTTTTTCTCCCAACTTAAAGATTTCCCATCCCAAATCGCAGGTTTTAAAACTCTGCACTAGAAATGATACCTAATTTAGCACATCTGTATTTAATGAATTTTTGTTGAATGTAGCAACATTTTATGTTTTAATAGAAACGATCGTGACGTTGGAATTTCCACACCCTGAACTGGTTTTAGAGACACGGATCTCGGGTGGTGGTTGCTAAGCATTTTCTGTAAAGGGTCATCTAAATCGTAAATATTTTAGGCTTTGCGCATGAGATGGTCCCTGTTCCAAATGCACAATTATACAGTGTCACTGGGAAAGTAGCCACAAGAATATGAAAATGAAGGGGAGTGGCTCTGTTTCAATAACGCTTTATTTACAAAAACAGGCAGGGGCTGGAATTGGCCTCGTCTGCTGCCCCCTGGACCAGGGCACTCAGACATTTGCCAGACGTCATTATTAATTTCTGAGGCATCCAGGGTAGCAAGGTCATGACTGGAAGCCCCTGGACAGGAAACGAGGATATTCGGAAAAGAGGTAAAAGCAGGTAAGAGATTCCAGAGGGATAGCTTGATTTGGGTCCTGAGGTTCAGAATAACTTGCCAAAGCCCATTTTCACGGAACGTGGTGGGTGCGGATGGGACCCCAGGCACGCTGGCCGTGTGTGTGTGGGCTCACCTGCTCCACAAAAGACAGGGGACCGCGTGAAGGGCAGGGACAGCCTCTGCGGGTGTTCAGAGGAGGATGCACGGACTGTGACTTTCTAAAAGGTTTGTAAAAGCCCGCTGTCCCAAGAGTGGCTTGGGGCGGGGGCCCTGGGAGAAGGGGGAGACCATTCATTTTGCCGGTCCCTGAGCAGGAAGGCACAGAACTATTGCCATGATTCTCTCACCTGACGTTTATTTTGTGATGACACTTGGTAATGAAAATGTGTTTCATATTCTTAGAGCGCTTTTACTCAGCGATGGGTTCTCTTTGAGGCAGACGGGTCGGGGACAGCTGTGCCGGCGTACAGATAAAGTCTCGGGTTATTATTTGACAAGAGATAAAGCCGCGAGGCATCGATCTGACAAGGTCACACGGCTAGCTTTCGGAAAGACCTGCTGTGGGTGAGTCGGCTCCACCCAGGGTGGCCCAGGAGTGTGGGGAAGGTAGTGTTTTCCCCGCTAAGAGTGAGAGGGGTCGTTCTCTCCATCCAAAGGGTATCTGTTTCTGGTATAAGCACAACAAAGGGGCTCAGGGACACTTGCATGGTCTCAGGGACTGTGCCTTGAGGGTCGACGGATTCATCTCCTTTAGTTTTTCTAAGTCTACGCCGGGGAATACTCTTAGAATCCCATACTACAGAGGACGAAAAATAAAGCTCAGTCATACAAACACGAGTACCTGCAAGAACATCAACTCCTGTGTAAACGATGTTTGCAGAGCACCGCCCTTTCCAGCATGGTTTGATCACCACAGCATCCTGTGAGGGACCCATCAGACATCGGTGCGCAGCTTCACCGTGTGGTTTCCGGAAGACACGAGAAGCTGGGCAGACCCACGAAACTCCCTGAGGCTCCGTTTCCTTCTCTGTGCCATGGGGGCAAGAATGCCCACACTCAGGGCTGTGAGGATCCAGTGAAGTAACAAAAGTTGCAAAGCACCCGCCAGCGTGCGTCCAGTAAGCGCCTCCGGAGGCGATTTGCACCTGGCATACAGTTGGTGCCTAATGTATGCTGCCGCCCTCAGTGGCTCTCATTTTTCCCTCACTGATTTTCAGAGGCCACTGCCTGGCCAAAAGCATCTGTCTGCGTTGTGCACGAGCTCCGCTGGTTGTAAATCACAGGCTCCATGATAAAAAAAAAAAAAAACCAAAAAAAAAAAAAACTCAGGTTGTGTTTTTGGAGCCACCTCTGGACCAGGATATCAGTCTGAGACACGTAGGGCAACTCTACTTTTCAGGACCACATGGCTGTGCTAGTGAGAAAAACAGAGTCAAAGGGAGAATTTCGGATCCTCGTGGGCCCTTGGGGGGCTGCGGAAATCACGGGTGTGGGGGGCCCTGCACGAGGACACATTTCTTTTCTTTCTTCCTTTTTTTTTTTTTTTTTTTTTGATCTCTCGCCAATTTCTTAATGAAATAGGAGGGCAAGAGGGAGCTAATTCTCCAGAGTCTAAAAATCCCTCGAGCTGAGCCTGCACTTGGAGGAAGACAAAGCGTGTGGAGGGTGGGGTGGGGAGGGAGTTGTCACCGTGATTTGGAAGCCGTTCCTTTGGCCAGGATAACTCCATTAGGTTTTGGAAGTGAACCCAGGTAGCACGGGGGGTTCTGGAAGGAATAGTCTCCGACCGGCGTGTAATTAAAATGGAAGCTTTAGAAGAACAGCTTCTCTCTGAATTGCTGCAGCCACCCTCTCACTGATTGAATGCTGGGAAGCTGTCGCCTTGAGCTTTGGCTAGTTTTCTGCCAAGCCGTTTAGCTACCGGTTCTGTGTTGCCCGTATATTTAGCACTAAGGACATACCTGTGGGCAGCATCAGGTTCCTTCTTCCTGGTGGCTATCTGCCTCTAACTCTTGTCAGTAGCCCCAGCTTTGAACACAAAGGGGCTGTTTTGCAAGCCTGGTCTCTCCCCTTTTCCCCCAACCTGCCCTCTTCCTGCTGTGATCTCTTTTTTTTGTTTTTAAATCATGTTTCACTTCCCACATTCTGGTTCTTTGTGTTCCCGGACACCCGGACCAAGAACAACAACAACAAAAAACCCACCAGGGCACACTCGGTTAAAGGAAACCTTATTTCCCCCTCTCTGCTGGAAAAGCTGGTGGTCTCAGTCAGAGGTGACTGATTTTTCCTAACCCAGGTCCTCCTAAGTTAGGGGCCGCGATGACTGACAGATCTGATCTTAATCATCTGACTCAAGGGGGCGCCTGGGTGGCTCAGTCGGTTGAGCGTCCGACTCTTGATTTCAACTCAGGTCGTGATCTCACAGTTCCTGGGATCGAGCCCCGCGTCGGGCTCTGTGCTGACAGTGTGGAGCCTGCTTGGGATTCCTTCTCTGCCTCTTTCTGTCCCTCCTCCTCTTGTGCTCTCCGGTCTCTCTCTCAAAATAAATTTAAAAAATTAAAAAAACAAAACCCAATAACAATCTGACTCTGGGTTCACCAAACCGGACTTTAGAGAAGTAAGGGTGTGCATCAGATTCGTTGCTTCCAAAAGAGTTTATACAGGAAGAAAATGTAATGAAAGTGCCATGGGTATCTGGTGATCACAGTGCCATTTTGTGTGGATCCACAGTGGGATTCATAAGGAAAAATGTAAGAGCTAAATAACTACGTTAAAAAATTGTTTTCCAAAAATCTCCATTTAGGGTCTTAAAAACCCAAAAGCTGTAAACAAAATGGAAGAAATTTATCACCCCCAACCATGATGGAAGTGGGTCACATCAGCGGTGGTATCTCACCCCAAATCAAAACCCCCTGCAACACTGTATCGCCATGCGATCCTACGGACACAAGACGCTTGTGCAATCTACCGTAAAGTGAAAACAAAAGCAACTTTAGAAAACTGTCCTATTTTTACTGACCTCATATATAGTCTAAGTAAAAACAGCATGTTTTCTACTTAAATACAGTTTCAAAACAAATTCACACTTGTCCTCTTCCAATCTGATCATTTTCCGAATGTCTTCCCACATGGAGATGTTGCTTTTATGGTTATATAGAAAGAGAAAAACAAACAAATGAACGCTAAGTCGCCACGGAACAATAGAGAAGGTTACGGACGAGGATGTGGCCAGCGAATCAATTAGACCAAAGTTTAATTTTACTAACAATCAAAGATATCTCAATTAAAATACACTTGCATTATGATAATTTTTTTTCTTTTTACTAATCAAATTAACAGGTCTATCTTGTCATTGATTGACTCCGTGCAGGCCATAGTATGAGTTATAAAGACTACTGCTCTCCTGTCGTACTCAAAGGGGGCAAAGGTCATCTATAAATGCAGCATGGCAATCCAATTTTATGGTCCGACCCCCCTTTGTGACCGGCTCATTCCAAGCATAATTTGATGCTGTCACACGTTGGCTTTTACTTTTTTTAAACAGTATTATACAGAATTGTTTTATTTCCCTGAAAATCCCCCTGTGCTTCACCTATGTGTCCATCCTGCTCCTCCCAAACTCCTGAATCGTATTCCTGTCTCTCTAGGTTTGCCTCTTCCAGAATGTCTTATAACTGGAGTTACATGGTATACGGTCCCTGGAGATAGCATTCTTTCACTTAGCAAACACATTCACTTTTTGAGAATAAAGTACAGGAAGAGAAACTGAAGTTTCTAGAACTCCCCGCTCGTATCCAGTCCCAAGCTGCCAGGAAAGGCCTTAGCTATTTTGTCCTTATGATTTTGTAAGCAATCCAGAAATGTCATAAAGCCCCGGGCCTCACAAACGGGGTGCACCCTTGAGCACAGCTAGAGAGAAGGTGGGGGCTGGGAGGGAGAGCCCTGGCCGTGGGCAAGGCTGGTGTCTTGGCTCAGCTAAGCTTGGAGGAAGCCATGAGATGGGACGTGGTGGGGAGCAGTCCCAGTGCATCAAGACGGACACCAGGCTGTGATGGGGACAGTCTGTTAGTAATGAAAGGGACAGACCCTCAGGCAGAACTGGCGTCAGGCAACGAGCTCCTAGAAGGAGCTCCTAGAAGGAGCCAGTGCTGTCACACGGGCGGCACGAATGTGGACACCTGCCCGGCTTCTCCAAGCAGGGGCTGCCCTCCTGGGGGTAGAAATAAGGAGCGTGGGGCTTGGAGAGAAAAGGAACTGAGCAAACAGCTGGGGAGAGTTAATGCCTGACTCCACAGTTCCCCTCCCCTATGCCAAGCCACCTTTCTTATCTCACAAACCATCGTAAACCCTGGATGTGGAGGCCAACCCCCGGAGTGACGGACAAGGGTAAGAAACCATGTCAAGTTGTAAAACAAGAACAAAAACTAATCTCTGGGCTCACATGGGAAATTGCTTCAGATATTTCAAGAAATAAAGTTGGGTCATTTGGGGAACGAAGAACCTCCGTTTCCCATTTACTCGATGCTTGACAAATTGATCCATAATGAGATTAAGCCCCTTAACAAATAAAGACCTAATGCAGGCCTAATCCCACGTGGAAGATGAAAAATGTATCTGAATCTGTTGCCCGAGCTTAAAAACTAGATCTCGGAGCATAAATGGCTGCCGCTCCCCAGGCCTACCTGTCCCGGCAGAGAAGCTTCTAGCAAGGAAAGGGTGTTGTTGAATGAAGTGCCATCAGTTAAAATGCGAATGCTAGGGGCGCCTGGGTGGCTCAGTCCTTCAGGCTTCTGACTTTGGCTCAGGTCACCATCTCACGGTTCGTGGGTTCGAGCCCCGCGGCGGGCCCTGCGCTGACAGCTCAGGGCCTGGAGCCTGCTTCCAATTCTGCCTCCCTCTCTCTCTTTCTCTCTTTCAAAAATAAAATAATACATTAAAAAAATAAATAAAATGTGAACGCTAGCTGACTGTACCTGGGACTTCAGAGTAGTTCTAGATGGATTCGAAAACAGTATGGCACCATCTCTTCCCTTGGCGGGACTCAAGTAGGCACAATTTGGGGAGTTGTGATTAATTCTGACTCACGGTCAGTTACGATTAGCTCGTCTTGCTCTTAGACCTAACTCTTCCTCCACCACATCCCTAGCCTGGTTGAGCGCGTCATTTTATGAAGCTGAGATTCATCTCTGTCTATTAGATTCATCAGTGGGTCAGCTAGCGCAGAGTAGGTGGTCCAAGACTATGGGTTACTGAACGGGTTGCGGTGGGAGTTACGAGCTCGGATAGTGAGGCCGAATACCGAGAGCACCAGTTCTGCCACTCGCTAGCTGGGTCTCCCCCAAGAGAGATCAGCGCGTATGTATGTCCACCAAAAGAGGTGTACGAGGATTTTGACCGCAGCTTTATTCATAACCAAGAGGGGAAAACAACCCAAGTGCCCATCAGGAGGAGGACGGATCTACAAATCGGGGCGGAGGGGTGCACTGGATTACTACAGAGCAACAGCAGAGGAAGAGAAAGTCTGCAACGGTGAGATAGAAGAATCCAGAAACTAGCAGCAAAGGGATACACGTTGGGTCATTCCATCCCGTAGGGCTGGAAGCGAGGGAGTCTAGACCGCCGTCACCAGTAGGGGGCGCTGACTGGGAAGGGGCAGGAAGGAGTTTCTGGGGACTGGAAATGTTCTACAGCTTGATCAAGGAGGTGGCTATAGGACAGGAGACGTAGAGAGTAATGCACTGATCTCATGGACATAACCTGCTAGACCCAGAGCAAGATGAAAATGAGGAGTCTCTTGGCTAAAAAAAAAAAAAAAAAAAAAAGTTAAGAATTTTAAGACCGCAGGGTATCAAACCAAGCATGGCCCTTCCAAGCCTGGGGCCCCGGGCAAGTGTGCCCATCCCATGTCCGTGACACGGGCCCTGGTTAACATGCACTCAGGATGAGTATACTTTATGCACTTCGGTTACACTTTGATAAAAAGCCACAAGCAAACATACAGAAGCAGAGGAAAAGAAATCTCGATTTTGGTAGAGCCCGGGGAAGGGGGGCGTTTTAAAAAAGGATGTCGTCCCAATTCATTCCTTTATGTACTTCCTGTCCAACTCATCAGTGCTCACTTCCTGGTCTCATGGCCAGACAGCCTTCTGAAAGCTCATTAAAGTGGTTTATTGTAAAAAGAAAAGCTAAATCCAGCTGAGGAGCTAAATCAAGCTGAAATGTGCATTTGTAATTTTATATTTGTATTCAACTCAGGCTTCAGAAGGACGAGGGAAGGCAGGAAGGACCCTCTCTTGATGTGGCCGAAGGAAACAGTGGAGCCCTGGGAGGGGTGACATCCAAGTCTAGCCGGACTTTTCAGAGATGTCTGGAGTCGGCCCCGGAAGGTGTCTCCGAGGAAGGGGAGCAGGAAGGGACCCAGGGGAAGAAGGGAAAGAATGATGTGTCCAAGGTAGAGAGAGAGAGGATCAGAGTGAGTTTCCACGATGGGCAAATCCAGGAGCCAACAATTCACTGCAGGGGCAGGGGGCTGATCGGGGTGGGAACAACAGCCCATAAGGACAGGCTGTGTCACCTCCACTTCTGCTTAGTGATTTTCTTCCTGTTCTTGAGTTTTATTGTCCTTTTTCTTCTTAAGTATTTGTTTTTAAGTTCATTCATTTATTTTCAGAAAGCAAAGGTGCAGGTGGGTCAGAGAGAGAGAGGGAGAGAGAGAATCCCAAGCAGCCTCCACGCTGTTGGCACAGTTCCCGATGTGGGGCTTGATCCCACGAACCGTGAGATCATGATGTCCAAGAGTGGGACACTTAACCAACTGAGCCACCCAGGTGCCCCTATTTTTCCCTTTTTGCTCAGACAGGGCAGGAGACAGGGGATGGAGGCAGCCCACAGACATTGGACCTCGCAGGGAAGATCCAGAACTGAGACTCATGCCCTGAGCATGTTTAGAAATAGACACTTCCCATAGGCCAGACAGGTCCAGAACACCCTTCCAGGCATGCAGAGTGGACAAAGTCACCCTCACTACAGAGGCATCATGGGATATAAGGGCAGAAGCTAGGGCCTTAGAGCTTCTGATTCCAGGTCACATTGCATATGCCTCCCCCATTAGCTACTTTCCTCCCCCAAGGTCACGAATAGCACAGCCTCAGGTATGGTATTTAAGTCCGTAAGCTCAGCTGTCTCCGCCCCAAACGACGATCCTAATAGTGAAAGCCATACTGTCACGAAGTATCATTGAATAAATACATTATACACCTGACCTCGTTCAGGCTTCACAATCAACCCACAAGGGTAACCGATCGCATCATCTTCATCTTGCAAAAAGTGAACAGAGGCACAGGAAGGTTAAGCAACTTGCCCAAGGTCACACAGCTAGCACAGAGCTTAGCCCAGGTTTCCACTCCGGGAATCTGATGGCAGCATCCGTGTTCCTAACCAGTTCACTATCCTCTTTATGGATTTTACAAGGAAGACAGGGGAGATTCTAAATAAAATTGCCTACGGTGTGGTGGATACTCAACAAATTCAACCCCATCCTATTTTCTTCTGTATCTCTGCAGCTCATTGGGGCTACGAGCTCATTTTTCCAGTCTAGCTCAGTATGTAAGGAAGAGGGGACACCCAGAAAGGTCAAGGAAGTAGCCCAAGGTCACACAGCATGAATAAAGGGAAGCTGAGAACATAATCGAACATTTCATATTTTACTTTAGGGAGTGTCACGACTTTCGACTCAGACCCGTGAGTCACTTATTTCTTGTTCCCCCCCCCCCTTTTTTTTTGTAATTTGGTGAGGATTTTTCTCTTTTTCGAGTGAGGAGGGAAGGACCACTGTTACACATTAATGAACGCAGACATAATCTTGGTTTGGATTTATTTATGTCTTCCATAAATCATATTTATTGAGTGCCTGGGGTGTACAGGCATTGTGAGAGGTCCCACACATTAAAGCAAGGAAAAAATAAACGTTACAGACACTTGGTGTAGACTGCAGACTACTTAAATATCCAAAGGCATCAAATAAATCATCAGACTGTTTAGAAATAGGTTCTGGCATGTTCCCTGCAAACCTTCATACAAAACCCTGCAATTGTGCAACGTGGGCTGAGGGCTGGGAATATTTCTTAACACGAGTGAGTGGGTCAGAGGTCCCCGGAGTCCTCCACGTTTTGGACTTTGGGGATATTGTGGCCTTCTCAAGCTCCCTTCTCCAACCGCCATCCTTCTTTAAACCAGCAACAAAAAGAAATGGGACCGTAAAACGTTGAGAGCATCCCATTTGGAATGAAGCTGGCCCAACCCAGAAACAGCCTCCCCGCCATCTTTAAAGGTGTCGAGAGCCTGACCTTGAGAAGGGAAGGCTGGTGAGCGACAGGGGCACGCACACACACGCGTGCACACACTCACATACACGCAAACACGCACATCACTCCCTGCCCCCTTCTCGGCATGGAGGGGAGGGTCATAGATGATCCTGTGCGTGGCCTCGCTGTAAGCTATGAAGTCCTTCTCTGCATACTGATCCCTGCTTAAAGTGTGGCGAAACCCACACTGTCGGTTGCAACCACTTGGGACTGTTGCTCTTCCTGAGTTTCAAAGTCCAGTGGATATAAAACGACTTACTCCTTGGGCTCATCTCGTACCTCAGGGATGAGATTCTTTCTTTTAGGCGATGAGGATCGAACGGGCAGCGACGTTGCATCAGGCACCGTGCTAGGCATTGGGGGAATGAAAATAAACGGGACGTGTCTCCGTCCTCCAGGAGCCCCCGGTCTCATGGTGGCAACTCACATGTGAGTAGTCGGCAACTATAATCCAGCGTTAGGGTCTGTGTTCGGGCCTGCACTGTTCTCTGGTATCGCAGAGTGGAGACTCCGGGGGGACTCCCGGCAGAAGTTTAAAGATGGGATTGCCCTTTAACTCGGGGAAGACAGACAAAGCAAGAACATCCCGGACAGAAGAACAAGCAGAAACGGAAGCAGAAGTCAGCCAGACGGGGGGAAGACGCACTGCGTGTGAAAGACCTTTAAGTTGGCCGAGAGATAGCCAAGAAGCCTGAGTGAAGGCCAGGGGGGTGCTGAGGGGCCAGATCACAGCCTCACAGATGCCTGGACCGGCTAAGCCATGAGGGATGAACGCTCTCCTGAAAGCTAGCGGGAGGTATCGGGATTAGTATATAAGGGAGTGACCATATCAGCCTTGCCTTTTAGAAACATCTCTTTTCTATCCTCTTCCTTTGCAAGCTCCCCCCGCTTTTGAGAGCAAAAACGCACGCTCCAGCAACTATCGAGCATGCTTTAGACCAACCTCCTCTAAGTTAAAGAGTATTCAGTGGGGATAATTTTCCAGCCCGGAAGAACAATCTTGTAGAAAACACACAAAGTTACAGGAGCACAGAGTTTGTGCTTCGGAAATTACCGAGGGTTAGAAAGAAAGAAGGAAGGAGGGAGAGAAAGAAGGGAGGGAGGGAGGCGGGACAGAGAGACTGGCAGAGAGGGAAGATAGCAGACCGGTCTGTAACCTGGACAGCTGCACATCTCGACTTAGCTCCTTGCCAACTGCATAAACCTGGATCAGTTGCTTAACTCATGTAAGCCGCGGTTTCCTTCAAGGAAAACCCTAGCAATTTCTCATAGGGTTGGTATAGACTGGATACCACCCATGGCAGAGTAGGTAATTATTATCGAGGCCTATAGTCTCCCTTCCACAGTATGGAGTCATCACAGGGGAGGGACACATTCTCCAGGCCTCTCTTCTGGCCAGGTATAGCCACATGGCTAGCGTCACTGAAGGAATGTGAATGGAAGCGTATCACATCTGGGCCAAGGTTTTTAAAAATCGAATGTACCGGGGTATCTAGGTGGCTCAGTTGGTTAAGCGTCTGACTTCACTCAGGTCATGATTTCGTGGCTCATGAGTTCGAGCCCCACGTCGGGATCTGTGCTCACAGCTCGGAACCTGGAGCCCGCTTCCCCCTCTCTCTCTGTTCCTCCCCTGCTCACAATTTGTCTCTCTCTCTCTCTCTCTCTCTCTCTCTCTCTCTCTCTCTCGAAAATAAATAAAGATTAAAAAATTTAAGAAAAATTGAATGTATGTTCTCCATGTCCCTCTTTCCCCTTCTGCCGGCCGGGAGCAGATGAGATTGAGGCTCTAGGGAATAATGGAACCTCAAGAAAAGAGGAGCCTGAGTCCCCAAATCACTGCGTGGAAGACAGCCACCCTCAGCTGGGAACTCTGATCGGGTTATCACAGGAGTGAGAAATCTTGCATTAAGCCACTCACAGCGTGAGGCTTATTTGTTACAGCAGCTAACGCTATCCCAAGCAAACACAGTATATGGTACCATCAGGCACACACCACGTGTTTAATAAGCACCGTAGGAAGGGATACGCGGTGTATCCGCTTTCGGCAACTTCCTCCCAAGAAAGAGAAACGGTACGGTTTCGAGACGACTGTTTCTCACCAATGTCTTTGGAAAAACCTCCTAATCAAGCAGCCCCCCGAACGAGATGATCTCTTTGGAGGAAAACGAAGCCCAGGCAGGCTTTCCTCCTTCCCCTTCCCCGTGAAAAGCATCCTGCCAACTTCTAACTGCCATTATTTAGTGAGTTCTTCAATTTAAAAAGTTACCATCTACTCGCCATCCTGGCGAAGCTGTCAGTTGCGGAGAAATGGAACCCGGCCAACTGATTAGTTTTGATGGACTGCGGTGTGGAACCCCAGTCTCTGTCACTAAAGTGCCTGTTCATCCAATTAACCAAATTACTGCAGGAACTCTAGCCAAGTGCAACACTTAGCGGACGGCTGCTCGGGAGGTCAGGGATGGGGGAGGAGGGAGTCTGATCAAATGCCTGCTCCTCCTTCCCTGTCCCCGGGCCAAAAGGAGTGCCAGGCTGAGGGCAGAGAACAGACCCACCCTATTCCTTTGCTGCCTGGCCTGAAAACTCCAGTGTGACTCTGGAAGGACGTCTCAGGGCTGTCACCACCTCCACCATCACCATCATCATCAGTAGTGTTAGTTTTTATAACTTCTATTTTTTTTTTTTTTGAAATGTTTATTTTTGAGACAGAGAAGAGAGCGTGAGCAGGGGAGAGGCAAAAAGAGAGGGAGACAGAGAATCCCAAGCAGGCTTCTCGCCATCAGCAGAGAGCCCAGGGTGAGGCTTGAACTCACGAGTCGTGAGATCACGATCTGAGCCAAAACCGAGAGTCGGACGCTCAACCCACTGAGCCACCCGGGTGCCCCTAACTTCGACTTCTTCTGTGCCAGGCACTGAGCTTGGACTTGAGAAGACAGCCGAGAACAAAGACGTCAAGGCCACGCCTTTCTGGAATGTGCTCAAACTGGGAGAGACAGACGGCCATCAGCCACGTTTCTCAAGCTTGGTACTGTTGACTCGTGGAACCAGATCTTTGTTGCGGTAGCGGGGTCAGTGGAGGGGGGGGGGGTGTCCTGGGCCCTGTGGGATGATGAGTTGTAACAAACTAGACTGTCTGAAGACCTTACCAACTGTCCCCTGGGGGCAAAGTTGCCTCCTTGGCCTCAGTCTCCCACTGAGAACCACTGCTCAAGAGCGAGATGAATAAAGGGGTTTGGACTGACTTGTGGTCGCGGCTGAGAGGGACAGAGACTGCACAGTGAGAGGAAGCAGAGAGGAGGTCGGGGCAGCATCCCTGGGGGAGGTAACGTTTAAGCTGGGACTCACGGTGAGGAAGAAACTACCCTGTGAAGAGCTGGAGAAGAGGGGGCGAAGGGACAAAGGCCTGCAGCCTGGATGAGAGGAGAAAACGGCAGGTGTGGACAGAAGCACATGTGGGACGCAGGATGGGGGAGGAGAACAAGGCAGGGCCAGATCCTGGCTCCGGTCACCAAGGTGGGGAGCAGGGGTTTTATTTTAAGCACAGCTGAGAGAGGCAGTATAGTGTGGTCAGGCGCTGGAGCCAGACCGCCGCCCGTGCCTCAGTTTCCCTGCTTGGGTAGCGCAGACACAGGAGAGCAGCTGTCTGGCCGAGCCGAGGCGGCCTGGGAAGCGTGCGGCCTGGTGCCCGGCACCGGGGAGGCCTCCGGAGGCTGGCCGCTGGGGCGCTGGGGTTGGCAGGAACCAGCTCGCAGCGCAGGCGCGCATCTGTTCACAGCTGACATCACTCTGGCGGCTGAAAATTGGCCAGGCTGGGAGTATCTGCGCCAGGGGCACTGGCGAGGGCAGCCTGGTGATTGGCTTGTGTTATTAGGTTGGCTGTTGAGGGGCTTCGAACATACGGGTGGCACGATTCGGTCTGTGTTTTTAACATGAAACTTTGACTATTGCGTGGAAGCCAGATGGAACGCTGAGGGCAGGGCTGGGGGCAGGGAGGCCAGAAGAGAGGCCAGACCAGTGACATGGCCAGGAGCTGGTCACCTGGGCCAAGCGGTGACAGTGGGGCTTGGGAAGAGACAAGGGCGGAGCTGAGACCTATGCTGGGGACAGACTTGCCCGCGGGTTGGATGCCATGGAATCAACAGAGGAGGGTGATGTTTCTAGACCTGGGAGCCACACGGGAGGTGACGTGCTTGTAACTTCCATTAGCGGCATCAACAACACGGCGTTTGTGGTTGCCTTTTAGGAAGCATCTGCGTGTAGGGCGCGGACGGCTTCCATATATTTTTCTGATCTTCTCCAGAAAGCCACGGGAGAATGAGAATTAGATGTGGCCACATGCCATGGGCGGGACACCGAGGCTCAGGCAGTGAAGGGACTTGCCCCAGCCTCCCAGGGAGCAGGAAGCAGAAGGTGTAGTGTCTATAGTATTTCACCAGGATCAAGTCCAGCAGAGGCTGCCGCATGGGGAACTCAGGATGTGCTTACAGCTTGGTCTTGCCTCCCTCACTTCCAAGCGCTTCTCCCCAACTTTCTGAGACGGTTTTCCCTCGTCAGATTGTGTAAAGATTCAAAGAGGTGGCTCTGAAGTTCCCGGGCATCATCGCTAACCCTAAATATAGACGGAGAAACTGAGGCGCAGAGAGGCTGCTCACGTAACACGGCCAGGAAATGGCACAGCCAGAATGCAAATCCATTAAGAGCTCACGGGGTTCTTGGTCTCCGAAACACTTCTTCCTAGAATTAAATCGCTCTGTACACGATTGGTTACTTCCAAAGCTAAGATATGCAAATGTCCCTCAAGGTTCTGTGTTTTCGTTGCGTTATGTTTTTGTGTGTGTGTGCGTGTGCTTTTTTTTTTTTTGCTCAACGTTGGTAATGGAAGGTGCTTCCAGAAATTCTCTGGGCACCCTGCCTCGTTACCATGCCAGTGTGAATCAATCAATCAATCACCTCAGCCAGGTGAAAAGTGGGCTGGAGACAAAAATTCAAGCTTTGTCAGAGCAAGTGGATGTGGTGCAGGAACTGAGAGGGGCTCAGGTCCCTCTGGGTGACCACGGGGCACCTCTCAAGGAACAGTGTCCCAGTCCCGCGAAGCTTAAGATTAGGACAGATTCTGGGGCGCCCGGGTGGCTCAGTCGGTTAAGCGTCCGGCTTCGGCTCAGGTCATGATCTCACAGTCCGTGAGTTCGAGCCCTGCGTCGGGCTCTGTGCTGACAGCTCAGAGCCTGGAGCCTGCTTCAGATTCTGGGTTCCCTCTCTCTCTCTGCCCCTCCCCTGATCATGCTCTGCCTCTCCCTGTCTCAAAAAAAAAAAAAAAAAAAAAAAGATTAGGACAGATTCTGCCTGGGAATCTGGGATCTGATCAACCAGAGAAACACACACACACATCCTATACTTGGGTCCCAGCTTTTCTTGTTTTTTTGCCGTAAGTGGTTCACAGCACAGGGCAGACGACTTTAGGGACTCTGTATGTCAGCGTCAGACACAATCATCTTGGTTGGATGCTGTCTGTAAAGGGATGTAACATGCGTGTCTGGAATCGGGCAACTGTGTCACCCTGTTGAAACCCACATGTGTGTAGATAACCCTGAAGATGTTCCACGGGGTCGTCAGAAAAGTACATGCATCACGGCACCAACCATAATCGCAAACGGAAACATTCTTACTCTTTTTGCTTTTTTTTTTTTTTTTTTTTTTTTTCATTTTGCTTGGAAACAGATTGCCTCGTCGGTTTGTTCTGTGTCAGTCAGTTGCTTCGATACTTTCCTTTAGACACTCACGTAAAGTGATTGTCGTGAATGCAAATTTTGTGGCCGAGGCCATTTATATTAGCAAACTCTGGACTTTTCAATCAGTAATCTTTAAAATGTCATCTGGATTCGCTCTCTCTTTGGATTATTTATTAGGATTCTCCCTGCTTGCACGCTGGATGACAGATTCACCCACCTCTGGCAATAGGTCTGAACGTTTCCAAATGGCTTATTGACCAGGGGTTCCTACCCCACGTGCCCCAGCACAGTTTTTTGTTTTTTGGGTTTTTTTCTTCCTTAATAGGTCAGGGAAATCCTCAGGGTGTGGTTCTGATGTTGAAAACAAAACCGTACTTGCTTGGTGAAATCGATCTGACGCTCGCATTTATAGGTCTCCTGAAAACTTTAAAATACTCCTATGTGCTTACGAGACCCTGGTCTGTGGCCCTTTCTTCACTACAGAGGGATCCACATTCCAGAGAAACACCGTGCCCATGACCTCAAGGATGCTTCTGAGGGCTGACCTGAGGAACTTCCCCCACACTTGAAAGAAAAAAGCTTATGTTTGCTGAGTATCTCCTAAGCACTCCAATTCTTGTTTTTTTTTTCTTTTTTGTGTTTATTTTGAGGGACACAGAGCATGAGTGGGAGAGGGACAGAGAGAGGGGGACAGACAGAGAATCACAAGCAGGCTCCAGACTGCCAGCGCAGAGCCCAACATGGGACTCAGACCCATGAAACTATGAGATCGTGACCTGAGCCGAAACCAAGAGTTGGGCGCGAAACTGACTGAGCCACCCAGGTGCCCCAACGCTCCGATTCTGTAAAAGGGATGAGACGTGCATTTCCCAACAACCCAATGGGGAGCGGGGTGTCAGAATCTTTATACCCATTTTGCAAGGTGAAAAAAATGGAGGCCCTAATGAGCTTCAGCGACTCACCCAAGGCTACGTGGCTAGTAAGTGGCTGATGGAGATGGGGCCCAGGTCACCGACATACTTCAGAGCGGTGCTTACCAAGTGTCCTTTCAAGGGCCTAGGTAAACATGTAATTTATTGTCCAGAGTGAGCTGATTCTGAGCATGAAAGGGGATGTTATTACTAATTATGCTCATCACAGGTTTGTCATAGGTCAGGACAGTCCCAGACAACCAGGACATGAGGTTACCGCAGTGAAAGGGGTAGGTCCCCGTGCCCCATCCCAGACCCACTCAATCAAATCTCTGGTGGAGGGACTGGCCACCGTCTGTTTGATAAGCATCCCAGATGACTCTCACTGGTGCAAAGGGGTCCCCGAATCACGGGTGACTACTTCAGAACCATCCGAGGAGCTTATCCAAATACTGTTTTAGGGGGAGGAAGACCCTCACTCCTGCACAAGTACACCCGGGGCTCAGAATTTTGCATTTTTAAGCTCTCTCATAATTCTTGCTAAACGTAGGAATCGTGGTCAACACTATAGGGGCTGAATTTGAAATGTAGCCTTCTGTTTGGTCACACAGACAGGGGAAGACAGGAAAATCTTTCAGAGCAACTCTTACAAGTTTGCTATGTTCTTTTGTGAAAAATGTAGACAAAAAGAAAGAAAATTCTCTGTTACCCCCAGGCTGTTGTGTGAGCTTGGGGGCAAGTTTATATTATGTCTCTGCCTCAGTTTATTGGTGTTTGCAAAAGGATTGTCAGTGGGAAGATCCCTACTGAATTGGGTAACATGTGAATTATTTAGAATCATACTTAGCATGTAGAAAGACCTCTCGAAAATGTAACGACCATTAATGATTTTTACCAGTACCTGATTTTTCCCCAACCTGCTTGGTAGCTTTTACAGTCTTTTTGTTTCTCGTTGCATTTATGTTACTTTGCCTGATTACAATAGAATGTGGTTCCTGACTCTTAACTCCTGTCCTGCCACCTGACAAATGGCCCCCCTGTCACTCTACTCAAAACCAATTTTGTGTAACTCTTCCAAATTTCATCTGCCTTTGTCCTGAGATGCAAAGAAGGGGTAAGGAGTGGCTAAAACAACCATGTGCTGAAAACCAGTTAGAACTGGTATCTGACAACAGAAACAGACACAATTCCAAATATTCCTTCCACACCTTTCCTATTGGCTACAGGGTATTCCATTAGAAGTATATTTCACACTTCTGTGAACAGGTTGCTACTCTTGGATACTTTGTGATTGAGTACTGTTGGATACTTAGGCTGCCTCGGTATTTGCAAACCGTGACTGTTTGTTTCTTTCTCTTGATTAGTAATGATAACTTCCTCTAAACAGAGCCAAAAGAATGATTTTTGAATCTGGTAAAGTCCTAAAAGCAGCATGGCTCCATATTTCTCTGACGCAGGACTCACTCATTGGGACTCTCTTTCTCATCCCCATTCGTCTTGAGAAAAAAACAGGGCCAAGGATTGGCCAGAATGAATACTTGTTAAACAAAAAACATAAAAAATAAATCATCTTCCGAAAACAGAAAAGATCAACAATGGGCCGGTCTTATTTAATGGCAAAGGAATAAAAGAGGGCTTTCTCTTTCATGTTGAAACGTAAATACTCCTAATGCCTTCTGAGGTTTCAGTCTTCGGCTTCAAGGAGGGTAGACGGGTTTTGTAAGCTGAAGACGCACTGTTTGTCTTACTCTGTGTGGCAAAAATAAACATCACAGCAGATCTAAATGAGAACAGCGCATACGTGTGTCTTTCTACTGGGTGTGTGTCCTATTGCCCCATGTAAATAGTTACATTACATATTTATAATAGCCTGACAACAATGTTGTACATTTCTGATCTCTTTTTAAAAAATTTTACTGTTTATTTACTTTTGAGAAAGAGACAGAGAGAGACAGAGCATGAATGGGGGAGGGTCAGAGAGAGAGGGAGACACAGAATCCGAAGCAGGCTCCAGGCTCCGAGCCGTCGGCACAGAGCCCGATGCGGGGCTCGAACTCACAAACCGCGGGATCATGACCTGAGCCGAAGTCGGACGCTTAACAGACTGAGCCACTCGGGCGCCCCTACGTTTCTGATTTTTAAACACCCCAAAACATACCCTTGCGTAGCTTTGCTTATTTCCTGGGGAGAACTGACACTGACACAAGATGTTCTTGGTATTTGACAAGATTTAACCCGCTGTCGACATAATCCCGCTCCTTTTTTTTTTTTCTTTTTCGAAGCACCTAAATAAAGCAAAACCAACAGCGTGACTGGTGCGGTCATTACAGACAGATCCACCCGGACGAGTCCGGACTCCGTCACGTAGCAGCTGCGTGACCTTGAGCAAGTTCCCAAACCCAGTACCTGCTCTGGGGTCTGGCTCTCCGTGGGCTCTGGCCCAACGGTTCCTGTGATGTCAGAAACCGGCCGGGTTATGCCCTTCACCGGGCCGTCCGCTACACCATGGAACTTCCACGTGGGAGACCGGGTCTTACCGGAGGAAGAGAACCTTCCGTTCTGACCGCGGCGGCACAGACAACCCTCTGGGCGTGCCAAGTAAGTGTGGAGGGCATGCAGGGTCCCGGGCTCCCTCCACGGGGCCTCTGCCTTCCAGCGACCACACCCACCGGGTCTCGCCCAGCGGGCCGCCAGCAGCCCTGAGCAGCGGCCAGCCAGGAATGTTGGCCTTAACGTTAGCATAGCACGTTCCAGTTGACGGAGGGGCACCGGCTCCGAGCCCCAGGCGGAGCCGTCCCCTGAATCCGTTTCGATGGGCATCGGCGACTCGTGTGCTGGCCTTGTCAGGGTCCATCTTCCCTGACACGGCTCCCAGCCCTCCCTATTATCGAGAAAAGTCCTCGTGCTTCGTGCGCACCGAGCGGGGAACGCAAGTGGCAGGGGAAGCATCAGAGAGAGATCTGAGCCGCGTTTAAAAATGATATGCTGGCAGCCAGATCCGCCGGGCCGGGGACAGCGTGACCGTTATGAAGGTCCAGAGGGGTTGCGCAGGCAGTCGGAGGCCCCCTCTGCTCCTCTCCCACCCCGTGTCCCCGCACTGCCGGGGGCCCGGGGCCTGTCCTCACGCCTGTCCTCTGCTCCCACATGGGCCGCCACTGTCTACCAGTGATCAGACCCGGGAACAATGGATTCTTTTGTCCCAGGCAAGAGCCGTGGGTCAAAGGCAGCCACCTTCCCTCCACGGCGGAGGAAAGGGTCCCGATACAGACATACGTAGATGCCAATTTTTAAATTAGGAAATGAAGGAAATCTAACGTCTCCCCCCCCCTTTTTTTTTTAATATTGTCCTTTCAAGGATGTCTCTATTTGCATAGTTTGATCCCCTCCCCGTACCCAGCACCAACATTAGTGTGACCTTTTCCTGCTAATTGGAAAATCTTACGGAAATAAACCCTGTCAGAAAATGAGAAGTGACTCCCCCTTTGGATGGCCAAACGACCTCAGAGGGGGAAAGAAGTTCTGAAATTCTGTTCCTTTTGCACACACTGCAAAATCTTTATTACTTCGGAGAGCCTTGAAGCTCGGTAATGCCCCTCCAGTGCAAAGCGGAGTAAATAAATTTCTTCTTATGACCACTTTGGAGAAACACACAACCAGATTTACTCAGCAGGGATAGATAGTGGACAGGATAATGAAGAGAGAATAAGAATATGGTCGGGGTTTACAGCCTCTTCTGTCTCTTTAAAGGGTTTTAATCCTTCAGAAACAGGATACGGGGTCCATTTCCTTAAAGATACAGTGTCCCTTCTGGGACAAGTAATGTTATAAAAAGCTAACATGTAACATCTATCTCGAAATATTGATTGGCACTTTAGTGTGATAAAAGGGGTTGAACCTGAAGGGGAAAAGAGGAAAAAAGGTAAGCGGGTATTACTCTTGGAAGAATTCAAAGTGTCCCCATAATATCAGGCCAAACTTCTCCACCACAGAAACAAAAGCGCTCTTCGGGCCCGGTGACATTCGTCGGCAGAACCGGACGGCTAGGGCGGGTTTCAGGCAACAGCTCTTGTCTTACAGGCAATCCCGGTGCTGCTGACGACACATTCTGAGGATTCTTAAACTGACCCCCAATGAGTCAGGCCAGATATTCCGATCCATTGCCATCGGCCTAAAGGACAAGGTCCTCTCTCTTGAGAGGCGTTGAGTTAAACGCTCCAGGAACTCGGCACGTTCACCTCATGCCCCAGATTCAGTGAGGTCAGTTTCAAAGACGATCCTGTGTGTACCTGCCGTCCCACACCCCCGCCCCCCCCCCACCGCCGCCCCAGCACTCTGGGGTTACTTCCCCATTGCTTTCACCTTTGGGCATGACAATGGGCTCCTCTCTCTGCAACGAGGACACCGAATTTTTGAGGACTCACTTGGTGCCCATCCTCACGATAACTTCAGTGCCGAGGTTACGAAACCCAGTCTACACAACAGAAGAAGGAAGCTCAGAGACATCTCGCATCTTAGCCAAGGACACACAGCTTGTGAGGGACAGAGCTGGGATTCGAACTTACGTCTGCCTGACTCCAAGCCTCACGCTCTCTCCCACTGGTTACATGCGCCCTGACCAGACTCCGCAGAGGGATCTGAGGTTGCTGTCCTGTGATTTCATCCTGACACCCTATACGTCCTCCCAGGACCTCTGGTGTCCTTTCTGATTTGTGGAGGACTTCAGGCATCGCCCAGCTCATCCATTCGGGAAACTATTTCTCTCCCAGCCCAAATTCCCATTCTGTCTCTCACTCTCTCCCAGCAAAATGGAACGGTCATCACCGATTTGGAAAATAATATGTGATTCAGGTATCCCATTTCTGATTTTACTCTGGAACTAATCACAAACCAGGCCGACTCAGGTCCGCTCAAGAATATAGAGACCGGCTCTTTGCAAACCTCCCTACGCGGAACACAGCCTCTGTCTATGCAGGAGCTCAGGGGTCGGCGCCCTTCACCCCTGCGGGGCCTGGGGCATGATGCGGTGCTGCTTGGCTTGAGCACGAAGCTCTTTCCTGCCCTAAACTGAGAGCACTTACACACACAAAAAAAAGTTTATTTATTTATTCTGAGAGAGAGGGTGCACACACGAGCTGGAGAGGAACAGAGAGAGAAGAGAGAATCCCACACCCCGCCTGAGAACACTTTTTCCACCTGTCCTGTCCGAGGTCCTCCACGGGCTGATCACCAGGTTGAAAACCCAATCCTTCGCCTCAGCATTGTGGTAAGGCCCTTTGTCGTCTGCCTTCCAAACCTCCTCAGCACCCTACAATTCCAAATACACACACTCCGTGCTTCACCCATGCCAAGTGTTCCCCCGAACACAGCACCCTTCAAACCTCTTGCCTTTTGTTCTCACTTCGACTGGCTTTCCTCCTTGAAGGAACAACAGCAAGTTCCCTCCTCCGAGAAGCCTCCCCTGATTTCCCCAGCTTGAGTCACATTACAGGCCTCCTTGCTCTGGCTTCCCACTGCCCCCTTTGACGGCCTCTCTCCCCCACCCAGCCTTTAGAGGAACGGTTTGCTCATATCCTGCCTCTCCCTGGATTTGTTAAAGCAAGGACCGTGTCCTTCTCATCTTGGGTCCTATGTACCTGATCCAGATATGCTTGTCGGTGACACAGAAGAACTTGTGGGTGACTTACCCGGGGCTCCTGCAATCCCACTGGGCCCGGGAGTTACAGTCAGTCACATGGACAGTCCATGACCTTAGAAACCTTCCCACCTTTGGACAGTTCTGACCCAAGGAACAGGATTTGAATCTCTGGCCGGGGACAGACAGACCTGGTAGCACATGTTCAACAAGGTGGCAGATAATGGCCACGTGTCCACCAAATCATTTTCTTGTATTTTTTTTTTTTTTTTTTTTTTTGGAAAACATGGATGGACTACATTTCCCAGCCTCCCTTGCAGCTAGGGGTGCTCACCTGACTGACCTTTGGATGGGGAGAAGAAGGGATGAGCATCGCTTCCAGGACTGGCCCGTAAAAACCTCCTGGGGCTCCCCTCTGCTCTTTTGCAAACCAACTACAGACTGGAGGGGATTCCCGGGACCCAGCCGAGGGCAGAGCCCCAAAGCACACGGGGCCTGGGCTGCTGGGACTCCACCTGCAGAAAGGCTGTCCCCGGACCTGGTCGCCACCTCTGAGCGAGCAAGAAATAGACTCTTTTACTGTGTTCAGCTGCTGAGATGCTGGGCTTATGTGCTACAGCCAACAGCCTGCCCTAACAGAGGGATAGCAGTGTGTGTGTGTGCGTGTGTGCGCGCGCGCGCGCGAGATCTCTGAGATCCACTGCGTGCTCAGGGGGAATCCCAGACGACGAGATAGACGGGCAGAATTCCTTTATCACCTCAAGCTTCCAGATACACCTGCCGCTTGCATCAGGAAGCCTGATGTTGGCCCCGCCTACTCCCCAGCTGTGGTAACAAGGGGCACGCTAACTTGCAAAGCTACTCCTCGAAGGGTTCCCTCTGGCAGAGCCCTTGTTTTGGAGACTTGACTGCATTCCCCGTGGGTGGTACTTTCTCTCTCTCTGCTTTTGGCAGGGACCCCTTGCCCAGCCCCTGCGAAGGCTCCAGAGCTCAGGGGCCACCTTTGCTGCTCCTGTTCTGGAGGTCCTAAACTGCTGGATGTTGCTTTACCATCACCGGCCGCGGCTGATGAGGGGTAGAGGGGGTCCTCCCCTAAAAGGGAGAGGCCTCTTGATTTGGTGTTTACAGAAGCACTCTCGGGACACCTGAACGTGCTCCTCCCCACAAGCAGTGTGTCTTCGGCTCTTCTTCGAGGCTTGGGGGAGAGAGCTTCGTGTTGTGGTGGTTTCGTTTTGTTTTTCACGGCAGGGTACAACGAACTAGGAAGGGGCATCGTTGTGGTTTCAAAATCCACAAATCTATGCAAACATGATCATGGAGTCCCAGCATTCCAGAGTCAAGGAATCTTGAGATCACTAAATTTCAGAATCTTGGAAATGCGGATTCAAGGAGCCTTGGAAACACAGAATCCTTTTTTTTTTTTTTTAATGTTTATTTATTTTGAGAGAGAGAAGCGGCGGGGGGCAGGGAGAGAGGCAGGGAGAATCCCAAGCAGGCTCCGTGCTGTCAGCACAGAGCCCGACGCGGGGCTTGAGCCCGTAAACCACGAGATCATGACCCGAGCCGAAAACAAGAGTCGGACGCTTAACCAACTGAGCCAGCCAGGCGCCCCTGTAATCCTTTTCGAAGGCATTCCCAGGACTACCAGTATCTGGGGCAGAACGTGGGAAAGGGTTCCAGCCTCAGCGACCTGTGTCCATTCCCCACCCTGGGGGCCGGGGTGCAGGAGGACGGGACGCACCAGGTCCTCCAGGGACAGGTGTCAACAACAGTCTGGAAGGGGCACTTGTCACCTCCACACGTTGCTGGGAAACTGGGCAGCTCTGCCCGTGGGCAGGCCCCCCTGCTGGGCCGCTCTTCCTTTCTCACCCCGGCAAGAAACGCAGTGACGTCGACAGTGCCAAGCCACCGGGTTCCTAACCTCCTGAGACAGGCACACTGGGATTCGGTCCACTGATGGAAATGTCACCGTGGAGAGGACACTCCTTTTGGCCCCGCTTCCTGCTTCCGGATCTGAGCCTCCTGGGAAGCGTCTGACCAGGCCCTGGGCAGCCGGAGACCCGGGGCCAGGGCTTAGGGGAAGTTGCACCTGCTTGAGGCACATGGAAAAGTGACCGGATCACAAAATGTCCTGCCAAGGGGCTGAGGCGGCCACGGCCGGGAGTCGGCACTAAATCATTCCCCCAGCTCCGAGAGGCTATAAGGCCCATCTCTGGGCAAGAAGCGCGTCACACAGAGACTCGCCTTACCTGCTTTTGTCATTCGGGGACTCGTTAGCGGTGTTCACATATTCCACGTCTTCTAGAATTACCAGGAATGTTCTAGGGTATTTCGGTCTCCGTGTTGGTTCGTAGCTGGGAGTAAGAGGTGACATCCAGGGGGAGGAGATATGACGGGCACAAGGTTGATGCCTGTGATTCCTGAGTCTTCCCTTTTTTAGCTGCAGGACCTTACAGGGTTTTGGAGCCTCTCCAAGACCGAGGATTGTGGGAACCGCACCCTAGCTAGTGCTCACAGCGTGCCGTGTCCTAGGAGTTGTGGGAAGTCTTGCCTCGGTGAGCAACGACCATATCTGCCAAGTATGGTTTATCTTTTTTTTAACAGATTCAAAAAAAATGAGTAGCCGAGGTCCAAGATCACTCAGCCACTAAGAGGTGGATGTAGACAGAAACGAGCTTTCTCAGCCATTCGGACAGAGCGGGCTTCTCCACCTTGGTGCTCCTGACAACTTGAAGGAAGATAATTCTTAGTCGGGGGGGTGGGGGGGCTGTCCTGTGCACTACAGGCGTTTGGTCAGAGGCCAGTACAGCACCCAACCCCACCCACTTCTGGGTGTCCCCCAGAATGTCCCAGATATTGCCAAATGTCAGGGGGGCAGAGTTCAATAATTTGAAAACCACTGGAGTGGATGAAGAATCAGAGGGGATACACATATAAAGGTTATGCCAGAAACACGCAGTATCGATATATGTCATTATTAGAATTCAAAATGTGAAACCCTTGCCCTATGGCTGGTGTCAAGAAAGAGAGAGAGAGAGAGAGAGAGAGAGAGAGAGAGAGAGAGAGAGAGAGAGAGAGAGAGACACACACACACACACCAGAAGTGAGAAACACTGGCCTGGAGAGGGGTCAGCTGTGCGGCACCTGCTGTAGGTCAAGTCCTATTAGGAGACTTGTAATCTGTTCAATCCTCCCCAAAGCCCTGTGAGGTGGGCCCTATTTCTCTCCTGCTCGAGAGGGGCCGGTGAGGCTCCGAGAGGGCAGGGAATTTGGCTGGGATTATACAGTCCAGCCCGCAGCGAGCCAGGATTGAGATAAAAATCATGCAGACAATGGTCTTCCCTCCTGGGCTCCCCAAAGCAGGGTCGGGGGGAGGGCGGCAGGGAGAAAAGGTTGCTCCTGATGCCTATATAGCCTCTCGTACGTGGGAGTGATCATTTGTTCACACCCAGAGCTAACCTTCGTTGTTTTCTAGATCCACGAAGTTTTCTGGGGACCCCCGCGCCCCTATCAGTGTGCCACCCAGAGGTAGGTGCACGCACCGTTTCGGTGCAAGATAGAGAGCGCCGTAGGACTGGAATGCAAGAGAGGGCAGGCAAGTGAAAGAGAAGGTGCAAAGGTCCTGGGGTATGTATGTGGCTGGCCATTATGTGTGCCGACCGACGGGCACACGTTCAACACTGAGCCTTCTGCGCAAGGTGGGGAGAGGGTAGGAGCAGGTCAGGGGCCTTCTCCGCGAGAGGGGATGCCGACTGACATTTGAAACTGCAAAGTGCAGAGGCTAAAGTGAGCGGAATAAGGAAGGCGGAGGGAACAGACGGGCTGGCAAGAACCAGAGTCAGCCTTGGGGCACAGCGAGGGACTCCCGTCTCCTGACGACCCACTTCTCGCGACAAGAGCGAAAGGGACCGGGCCGGTGGAGGGAAGACGTCATCTCTAGCCCCCTATTCTGTGCCCATGTGTCCAAAGGGAAACGGTCCCTGCAAACAGTCACATTGTCCTCCTTTTCATTTCCATCCCGTCTCTCCCCATCGAGGGACGCTTCTGTGACATCCTCTCGCCTGGCCGTGCAGGGCGAACCGGTGGGAGGGGAAACCCGGGAGCTCACTGAGCTCTGGCGAAAGACAAAAAAGAAAAACACCAAACCCAGCCTGCTTGGGAACCAGTGAGGAGTTGTTTCGTAACATTTTGAAATCAAAGTTGGCTCAAATAGGAAAGATGTCTCTCTCCTTCCTTGATAAGATGAATTCCCCCCCAAACCCCCTCAATCGTTGCCAACAGCGCTAAAATAATCTTTGCCTTAGGATAGTTCATCCAAAGTCTATCTTCTTGAAGGATCCTTCTTAAAACCCCTGTGAGCAGTGCCTGGAGCTGTCACCCCGGGATTTCACAACCTCCCTCCTGGAAAATGCATCCCAAGGTCTGAAAATAACATCAGAGACCCGGCTGAGGGGGGGGGGCGGGGCAGGGAGTCGAATTCATGCATTTGAACCCCGGGTCCTTCACTCCGTTTGACCTCGGAGGAACAGCCCCAGCGTCCCCTCCGAGAACTAAGCCCTCTCTCCCTGAGTGGTTTTGGTAATTGAGAGAAGCACACAGTAGGAACTCAAATAAGATTTGCCTTCATCACAATTGCAGTTGTGTGCCCGCCTCCCGCAGCCCCCACCTGGCACCGCACGCACGTTCCCTACGGGGCCGCCCCTCTCTGAGTGTCAGCACGCGGTTGGGCCTCCCCACCTTGTCCATCTGGCGGATTCCATCCCCAGGCCGCACCATGTGGCGAGTGCTTAGTAAGCACCTCCCCCGTGCCAGATTCTGAGCTGGGAGTCCGGTGTGCGTGTGTGCCTGTGTGCGTGTTGGGGGTGGAGGTGACCAACAGGAGTACCACTGCCGCCAAGAACTCACAGCTCTTCACGGCTTAGCCTCAAACGCCGCTTCTTCTGGGAAGCCTCCCGTCTCGGCCTCTCCCCCCGCCCAGGTGAAGGGGGTCACTCTCCCTTAAGGAAACCCGCTGCGTCCCCGACCACAAACCGACTTGGAAGCCTCACCCCTCGCTCCGGGGCTTTGGCAGGGCTCCCTGGATGCTAGAAGGCGCCTCCCAGGGCCAGCCGCCTAAGGCGATCCTTGGGAAGCACCCTTGACCTGTCCCTCTCCGTCCTCCAGGACCTCCCATGGCCACCAACCCTAAGCTCGTTACCTCCTAATTTTCTTTCACGTTTGCCCTCATCTCCACGGTGGGTCATGCTTTCGCCATCACTCACCCCGGTTCCCATAGTGCACTCTTCTCCCGGCAGCCGGGGGCAACTGTTCGAAATCACTGACGTCACCCATGATTCCACCTGCCCTTAACTGCGACCACTGCTATCTTCATTCCGTTACGCTGTCGCTACTCATTTCCGACACTCTGACATTAAACACCCAGCCCACCGTCTACCTCGGCACCCCTGACACACGGCACGCGTCCCTTCGCTCTCCGCAGCACTGTTCAGTTTCTTAAACCCACTCTTCTTCCTCAGTCCACAGGACCTTTGCACACACTGTCCATACTGTCTGGACCACTCTCTTCCCCCTGCTGATGACTCCTGCTTTCCATCAAGTCTCAGCTGAGTTAAAACCCTTGCGGAGAAGCCTCCCTGCACCTCAGGACTAAATCAGTCCACCCTCTTCAAAGTGCTGACAGCACCTACTTCCAGGGACACATTATGCTGTTCTTGGGCCCTGGGCACTCTGGCACTTGAGGGTCCCTTCCTCCGCTAAAAAATAGATTTTATAACTGATATAAAGGCAAATGTAATCCAGACTGAAATCATTATCATGTACTCCTTCTTATATTCATTTTTTCCCTTTGGATTTTAAAAGAAAATAAAGTTAAAACGCTTTTGTGGGCCCCGAACGTCTCACGGGTGCTGTGCCCCCAGTTTCTGACGGACTCTTTGGCCCTGCCGGGTCAGCCCTTCGTTGAGCCTGTCATATGTGAAAGTTTACAGCGAGGGCCGTCATTTTCCTAACTGATGTCAGTCTCCACCTCTGAGCTCCATGAGGGTTGGGGCCACGTCTGTCGTCCTCACGACGGAATCCCCAGCAGCCAGCCAGGGCCAGGGGCTGCCCGGGCGGGAGCTCGGGAAACAGCTCCCGCGTGCGCGAAAGGCGTGCCGGGCCCCTCTCCCACACTGAGCTGTGGGCACGAAGGGCAGCGTCTCGTTTTCCTCCTCTTGCTGCGTCTGACATCAGAGGATCGTACAGGATCCATCACACAGAGGAGTGGATTCGTGCCTCCTGCACAGGCCTCTGCTGGCCTCCACCAGGCTGGGCTCCTGGGAGCGGGGGGAGGGCAGATCTGGTCCGCCTGCTTGGACCCCAAGGGTCGGTCGGGGTGGTGCCCCTCCCGGCAGACCGCTGATGGCGATGGCCAGGATCAGCCCGTGCCCCCGAGGGCTAGCGTGCTGGGCTCATCAGCTGGGGCTTAAAGCAATGGGAACAAGATGGGCAGGTCGACCCTTGACCCCTCCATGTTCACTGATCCCAAGCTGTGAGTTTCTTTCTTAATTTCAATGATGTTCATTTGGGAGAAGGGAGCCCAGCACAGCTATGGCATCCTATCCAACTCCAGAGATCTAGCACTGGGTATCTCACGAGTCGGGGGAGATGGGGTGGTCCTGGGGGCCCACGAATGCCCACCTCTGATGGCTCTCATGCAGACAAGTCACATCACCTTTTTTGAGAAGAGAGAGAATGCCGGTAGAAGGTACACACACGCCCGGCACACAGAGAGGCGATAAACGCCCCCAGGGTTAACTTTCAAGCGCCTCTCCAGGGATAAGCCCAAGTCAGCTCCCCGATTCCCTCAGATCCGTGCTCTGGAACCCATCCGTGGCGAGTCCGAGACCCAGGCTGGCCGGGAAACAGCCGCGGGCCTGGCCGTTGCCAGGACGCTTCCGAGGCCGCTCCGGCGTGAGGGGCATTTCCCCAAGAGGAGAGCTCGACACCACGAGCATCAGGACGCATCACCTCTAGCGGCCCAGGAAGGACACAGATGCGAGTGCTGGAAGGAACCACGGGCTTTTGCAAAATGCACTTTTTTGGGGGCGGCCTGACCGAGGGGGGAGTTGAGGCAGGAACCCGCGCCCACGGCCCATGGGCGCCCCCGGAAGCTGGCAGCGTGAGGGAGCCAGGCACACCCAGAGCCCCATGTCAGTTCGGAAGGGTAACACGCCCGCAGCTTCCCAAGCCTTCCCCTTCTTCCATCCTGCTGTGCACACAGCCCCCACCGCTCTGGAAAAGGAGAGTCAGGAGGCTGTTTGAGGCCATCACTTTCCTTCCTAAACCAGGTCATCTGTCACCCTGTACCCCAAAGGGCATGCTGTAGACCTCCGAACGAGGCCTCAGGAAGTGAGGGTGGCATCGATTCCAGCAGCTTACAGACAGAGGTCTCTGCTGATGGTGACGTAACAGGAAGTTCTGGGGCAAACCGAGCAGCTTCTTTGAGAGGATGCCAGGGTTCTGAGGCCACCCTTGCTGGAGAATCTGGTAGAAGAGAGAGTATGGTTGGGTACACTAAGTCCATCAGACCATCTACCCGAGCACCTGGAGCTAATGCTTACTGAGCTCTTATCCTGCCAGGAGACGGGTCACGCTGGGGGACAAAACAGCCACAGTTTTTGTCCTTGGAATGCAGCCAACCAAGGAGGAGCATTCAGAGAGCAATCAAATAATCACCCAAAGGAAGCCACAGATTGTCTTGGGATGAGCGCGACTGAGCAAGGCCATGCCTGTGTCCCGGGTACCCCGTTCTCCGATGCACCTTAAAAAGGTGCACTGGTATTCAGGAGAAATTTCAGAAGCGGTGATGGTTATGAGGACGGGTCAACCCGCTGGGTTACACTCGGGCCAGCTGGGGACTACGAGCACCTCAGCCTGATCAGGAGAAGACCATGGGGGTGTCGAGTTTCCATCTCATGGCATGTAAAAGCCATCTCATGGCTACTGACTGGGGAGGGAACCAGGCAGAGTTATTCTGAGCGGGACCAGAAGGAAGAACATGGCGGAGCTGCCCCCGAAAGAGGCGTCTGGTCCCCTTTCTGTCCTCTTGGCCACCCGCGCCCATGCTTGTGATCAGCTCCCGTGGAAAGGATGTTCTGCATATTCTGATGCCTTATCTCATCCTTGTGAATCTCCTTCGCCTCTTTCCTGCCGCGTGTTTTCCTATTCCCCTGTTGCAGCCTTCCTGGGGAATCTCCCCCAGCCTTGTCACCCATTGACAGCCTCCCAAATGCCTTGGATGATGCTCTTCTGGGACTGGTGGGGACATGGTAGCAGCTAAAAGCGTGGGTGTAGGAGCCAGACAAATGTACCACATCTCAGCACCACCACCAAAAAAGTCACGTGGCCTTGTGTGCACGGTTCTCTGAGTTGGTTTCCTCATCTGTAGAGTGGGGAGAGTCATGTGACTCTCATACCCACAGGCTCAGGAGACATGATTTACTTTCTTTTTTTTTTTTTTTTTTTTTTCTGGAAAAGGAGTTAATCAATTCGACTGAATTACTCTGCAGCCGGGACCCCGGGGGCCAAGCAGACCCAAGCTCGGACAATCAAAGTAGGTCAAGTGGTGCCTTTTCTGCTTGTGGGCATTTCCATGAAATCCCAGAACAGGCAAGATCTACCTGAGGGAGGCAAGGAATGAAGCCTCGGAAGCTCCTGAGGAGAAAGTCACAGGCAACCCAGCGGAGAGGACTCTGGAATGTCCACCTGTCCCTTGGCTGGCTGTGTGCCAGAACCGCCCGCTCCGTGACAGCTGACTCTGCAAATCTCTTCCTGACTCCTGCTCAGTGACGTCATGCCGTTAGCCTGAATCAGCCGGGGTGGTGGCATTTACACCACGGAAATTGGCAAGAGCTCCGAATCAGAGCTCTTTCACCCCCACAGAGCTGATTAGTAGACAATTTCCCAGCACATCACTTCCTCTGAGAGTCGGAGAAGAGTGGCCCAAGTCACATGATTCACCTTCAAAATCCATGTGGGTGAGGAAAAGGCATCAGTGGTGCAGAGGAACACCGCACCCTAGAACAGCTCCTTCTGTCCTGGGTGGAGACACAGGGTGCTTTAGCAGCCTTTGCACCAAGGATCCGCGTGTCCGTCTGTCGGGCCCTCGCCAGAGAAGCAGAGGGTGCCTGCCTTAACCTCAGAATGCCAGCATCCTGGGAGAGTCTTGGGAGCCCCTCATCCGGGAATGATGCAGGGCTCTCCGGTGACTTGGGAACAGCGGCACCTCCGCAGCCAGGAGCCCGCGCTGGAGTCTCGCAATAATCCACCATCGCCTTATAGGGCCCGGAGGAGGCCAGGCATGGTGTTGAAGTTTGATTAGTAATAAGAACATAGCAGCTTAACCTCTAACATTTAGCACTCTCCCCCGGATCGAATGACTGATCTCTATCTGGGTGAGCCATGCTAGCCGGCTGCCTGGGAACATGACACCTCTCTAAAAGCTGTCAGTCTCTGTCACTGTCTTTGCACAATGGAGCCCATAGCTATTTTTAAAGGACTGTGTCACCTTTCAAGAGAAATTGTGTCTGCACCGAAGACTGACTTTTTTTTTTTTTTTGGTTGTTTTATATATGGGATTTGGTGGTCTTTGATCTCCCAAGGTGACGCTGGGTGCCTAATCCCCCACAAGCAGGCATTGTTTTGATTCTTCCTGTGGGGAGAATAATTGCCCAACGTCCATGTTGTCTGTGGAAAGGAAAGGAATGGAACAGAGGGGACACAGAAATGATTTCTTCACTGAAGTAACCACTGTTTAAAAAAATGTTTAAGTTTATCCACTTCTTCTGAGAGAGAGACAGAGAGAGAGAGAGAGACAGAGAGAGAAAGAGAGAGAGAGAGAGAGAGAGAGAGAGACAGAGAGAGAGAGACAGAGAGAGAGAGAGAGAGAGAGAGAGCGCACGCAAGCAGGGAAAGGGCAGAGAGAAGGAGAGACAGAATCCCAAGGCAGCCCTGTACCATCAGAGAGCCTGATGTCGGGGTCGAACTCACAAACGGTGAGATCATGACCTGATCCGAGATCAAGAGTCAGAAGCTTACTGACTACACCACCCAGGCACTCTGAAATAATGACTGTTTTGTTTAATCCTTTCCAAAATCCTGCAAGATAGGGGTTGGCTGTTAACCCTATATGCAGATGATGCCAACCCGGATAGTAGACTCTGGCATTAAAGCCCTGGGTTAATAAGCCCAGATGGGCTTGGGGGCAGATTCCTACCTATGACCCTGTGCCTCGGTTTTCTCACCTATGAAATGGCGATGTAAACAGTGCTTAGCACACCACAAGGTCGCTGTAAGAATTTGGTCAGTTCCTCTAAGCACCTTGAGCCTACTCAGTGGCCTACCATATGGGCTTGCTTTGGAGGATGGGGTCTAGTGACCACCGTTTTCCAGATTCGTCCCTAAAACTACTGCTCCGATTAATTCTCCCTGATGCCTTGAAACATGAAGCAGCTCCACTTTTCACAGGGGGACAGCAGCACTTGCCTCAATGACATTATTTGTTAGGAGGATTAAACTGAGATCCTTAATTTCAAGTGTTGACTCAGTACCCGGCACACGGAAAGTTCTCAGCACAGGTTGGCCCTTTATTAGTCATCATTAGCCATAGTCTTATTGTGAGGAAACTGTAATTTAGAAAGTGTGGATGGACTGTGGCCATAAAAAGGCACTTGGCGCCATGAAAACTCATAGAATGTTCTGGACAACTTGTCCAAGGCAGACGAGGTGGTCAAGTCAGATGTCGTAAGAGTATTCAGACCATTGATAAGATGGTCTTTAGGTTCTCCTTAAAGAAGTGAAACCCCAAGCTGCAGATGATGCACGATGGGTGTGGTCTGTGCCACGGGGTCACGTGGGTCTCCATCGCTGCCCTGCTCAGAGCAAAGGTGTTGCCCTTTACGAAAGAGACGCGTGTGAGCGTGCTTGCACTTGGCACGTTTTCAGTTAAAGCACACTGTTGGTTACATACTGGCGTGTCCGTTTTCATGATCCCTCGCTCCAACTACATTTCATGAGTCACCATCCAACCACTAATGCTGTCCGCCTTGCGCAGGGACTTTGTGGTTCGTCTGCAAACTCATTCCGTCTTCAGGAGTTGCCCCACATCGCCCATTACCACCCGGTTTGGATTCCTAAAAGGGACGGCACATGCAGAAAAGAAGAGGTGCAAAGTGGAGTCTGTCTGGACATCTAGTAACTTAAAAATCATTTAGAATGTTCCTAGCTCAAGATAAGCCATGAGGGATGCCCTGATGAACAAGGGAGGAAAGGAAGGTGGGGAGTGGGGGGGGGGGGGGTCCCTGCCCTGGAAAATTTCTCAGCTCAGGGCAGGACACAAATGAAAATAATTACAACAGAATGAGATTGATGCTTAGGTGGAGGCCGGATAAAGTATATGGACACATAAAGAAAGGGATGGTTAATTCTGCCTGTGGTTGCTGGGGCCAGACATCAAAATAGAGAGGAGATTCCAGGTGGGCGATAGAGGGCGATTAGGAGTTCACTACGGGGAAAGGCATGTGAGCATGGGGATGACAAAACCAAATACCTGGAGGGTAGAAAAGTGTGACCTATGGCAGACCTAGACAGTTCAACGTCATACCTTTAAGGCTTACGCTGCCCTTCCAGAACCTAACACAGCACTTGGATGGGTATTCAGCTTGGCAAATATCTAGTGAAGGAATGACTTATCGGTGGGTGGCCTCTTCATTCCGCTTTGTAATCGGGAGCCCCAGCTCTCCTCTTAGAAGTCCTATAGGCTCTGGGAGTCTACTGCATTTCTTAAAGGGGAGGAGGTGTCTGGGTCTCAGCTCTGCTCACTCATATGTCTGTGGATTGGTTGGGAGCTGGCTGATCTAGGCTGGATGGGTCGGGACCAAAAGGTCTTTACTTCCCTGTCTTCAAAATGATGCCATAGTACCCAGAGGCCGATTAGCTCACAGGGGAGAAGTTTCTCAGAACCACGACACTTCTGGCAAGGTGCGTATTCCTTCAAAATTATGCTACCTGTGCTGTTTCCAAGAACACTAAAACAGTGCTTTTCAGAACAACACCTGGACTGGGTTTAAAGGCTCCTCAGTCTGCAGATTTGACCTGTTAGGATTTAATGACTCTTTCAATCTTTGTGATCTGATCTCTGCCAAGTCAGCTTTTCGAAACACACATTTCCACAAACACCTGTTTAATTTTGAGATCTCCTCTTCATCCTGGTTCTCTGTAAAACCATTTAAGGTTCTGTTGTGTTTTTCCTTCAGCAAAATGAATATTTGTTTACTGTTGCTAAGAATACCCCTGGTTTACCAGCTGTCATTCTCATGGTGGTAAGCTTTTCCTGAGCCTGGGAATGGTGTCAGGACATTCGAAACCTCAAGAAAGGGGAACAGGCAACAAGAATTCAGCTGTAAGAGAGTCAACCTTTAAAAAATAACTATGGGGTGGAATCTCATGGTACCAAATATCTTTTGGAAACCCAGGTAGAAAATAGAAATCAAGAGTATAGGCCGGGTAATGCCTATGAATAGAGACCAGATTGCCTAAGTTCAAATCTCAAGTTGCTTTTGTGATGTTGGATAAGTCTCAGAAAGTATCTAAGTCTCAGTTCCGTTAGCTCTAAAACTGGACTGTTAATAATAATAACTTACAGTTAGGGATTTTTATATAGGTTGAGTTTTCCCACCCTTCTAGACACCTGAAGAGATTGTACCTTCTGGTCCCTTAAGGTTAGGTATGACTAAGTGACTTGCTTTAATCAATGAAATGTGAAGAGACGTTAAGGGTGCTCGCTTTTACAGGGAAAGTTTTGAATGTCAAGATGCAATTTTTCATATTTTCTTTCTATGTCCCGTCATAACTGGTAACCTTCAGATGGGGTTCTCCGTCAGAGGATGGGGTACTGGCAGGAGAAAGATGTGGAAGCTGAGACACTCACTGACCCATGATGGACAGGTAGCATGAGCAAGGAATAAGCCAATGACTACTTAAACCATGGAGATTTGGTAGCTGTTGTCACAGCAGCAGAGCCTTACCCATACAGACTCATAAAGACTTCCTGAGGTCACACAAGGAAAGGTCTCACCACAGTACCTGGTGTGTAACAAGTGCTCCATAAATACTAGTTTCCATTGCTGTCGGTCCCCAAAGAAACACCGTGAAGAACTCAAGAACATTTTCCCTCTGTCTGACAAAGAATGGCCTCCCTCAATTCAGTCATTTCTTCCTTGCTGCGCTTTGATTCTCCCCAAGTGCACAAAGGTCAGCCAGGCAGAGATTGGAGTCTCCTGCATTGATGACTCAAGTTTCTCCTCCCCTTGAAACGGTTCTCTTTCCGTCAGTCCTGTGGGTATGTAACTTCACTGAACACCCACTTCCCTAAGGAAGTTAGCTCCTCTGGCGTGGCCACACCGGTGATAGCCTTGCTACTGATCAGTTGTGCCTTGTCTCAGCGGCCGCTGGGTGAGGCCACGGTGAATGAGGCCCCGCTTTCCTGGCTGGGAAGACAGCAGGTGTCACCCACAGGGCTGAGGGAAGAAAGAAAGCCCAAGAGACACAGTCACAGGGCTGCCTGTCCGCAATCAGGACAGACGTGATGGGGTCTCGGGTTTACAGCCAAGCCAGGGCTTTAGGAATTCTTATTTTACTTCCCAAGAGCTTATATGAAAGCAAGTAAAGGTTCAGACCATCATGTGCAAGGAAACCAGAGACTTAAAAGATGTGACATCCACAGAGACAGCGGAAGGGTCAACATGGAAAAGGAGGAGGAGGGTTATCGGATATGAAGCACCAGCTACGCAGTCTGCATACGTTTTCTCATCTTATGGGATACTGACTCCCCTAATCAAAATAAACTTAGCCACCATTTATTGAGCCTGAACTCCTTCCCCAAACTGGCTTACATACATGAACTCATTACCTCCTCATGCCAACTCTGCTCGAGATGTATTACCAATTTTAGCCCCTTTAACAAATAAACTGGAATCCAAGGGGGTTATACAGCCCAAGGTCACCCAGCCAGTGATCATCAGGGCAAAGACTCTAGCCTACCTTGGTCAAACCTCAAAAGCTTCTATGTCCCCATCTAATATTTCTATGTCCCCATCTATTATGTCCAGCTCTGACTTCACCCAGATTTCCTGATGATAATAATCACCTGTGAACCTGTGAAGGTTAAAAAAAGAAACTCAAGTCCCCAAGCTCCTCTTGAGAGATTCTGATTCAGGACATCTGAGACGGGACCAGAATTTATGTTCTAGAAAGTCCCTTGGTGATTCGTGCAGCCAGGTGAGGTTAGGCATCATTGGCTCACAGGCTTTAAGAGCCAGAAACCTATGCAGTCGCCTGGGGTCCACACTCGGCAGGATTGTGCTTGTGTTTGGTGCTCTGTTCTGAAATTCATAGTAATTTCATCCCTGAACTTGTGGTTTGTACGCAAAGTCCCATGCATGCACGCCAACAGAGGAGATACCCAATATGCGTGTCCACCCATCCTTGCTGCGCTGGGTACAGATGGTGAACGCAGAAATAACGCAGGGACATCCTCAGGAAAATGAGTGACCAGGGAGCCCTATCATATCCTGTCTTACTGATGTTTCTTCCCTGTGTTGGGCAACGACTTAAGCTGAAAACGATGAGCCGGAGGCCCAAGGAGATATTGGGCAACTCATAGTTCCCTTTCCTTCCAGTCCTTCCCTGCCCATCAGTCAGTCAAGGTAGAGACTGTTGGTAGGATGTGAGCATAGCAAGAGGCGGAATACAAGCAGCTGAGTTTTGTACATTTCCACTGTTCCCATAAAGGACGAAGTGCATTTGTATGTATGAGCTACAAGATACAAGTTGTGTAACTTTGGCAATTGCACACAGTAAGTTAAATACTTTTACATTTGCGTTTAAAAACGGTATTGAATGATTTAGAGGTGGATGTGAAAACTCAAGCTAATACAGTTTTCATTTTTCGTTACTCAGAATGGCATTACATCGCTGATGAGAAAACACCACGGTGATTTGAGAAAGACACCACGGAAGAAAAGAAAAGGCTTTATATTTTAATACCATGAACGATACTTTTTTTCCTCCTGATTTCTTTTTTTTTTTAATTTAATGTTTATTTACTTCCGAGAGAGAAAGAGAGAGAGAGAGAGAGAGAGAGACAGAGCATGAGTGGGGGAGGGGCAGAGAGAGAGAGGGAGCCATAGAATCCGAAGCAGGCTCCAGTCTCTGAGCTGTCAGCACAGAGCCCGACACGGGGCTCAAACCCACAGACCGTGAGATCATGCATGACCTGGGCCGAAGTCGGACCCTTAACCAAGTGAGCCACCCAGGCGTCCCTTTTCCTCCTGATTTCTGAACAAAGAGTTCATATCTCATCTTGCACAGGTCCCTGGGAATTACGTAGCAGGCTCTCCTGATCAAAATATTCAGATGCTCTCTTTATATTTCCATGCCTTACAAAAATAAAATAAGACTGTCTTGACTAAGGTAAACATTTGAGCCCGTCACTTTTTGGAATTTCAGTTATGAGCTCTGCAAATAAACAGTGGTGGAAAACAGATCCTACACTAGTCTGGGGCAGATCATCCCCTAGACGACCAAATCTCAGATCATGATGTGTTTGCACGTTTGTTTGCTTGATTATTATAAGAAAAAAAAAATGTTCCACCAAAGATGTTTTGGAGGGCTGACGATTAGAGCCCTCGATTAGATGCCTGGCCTCCAAGTTCAAGGTGTTGAGGGTGTGTGATGGGGAGAAGCAGGGAATCATGGGAAAATTCCCCCACTGAAACTGGCAATGGCAGAGGCTGCCTGACCCTGCGGAAAGAGCACAGATTCTGTGACTGGTCAGCCCTTGGCTTGAATCCCAGACCAACCACCCATTATCTCTATCACTTGGGACAACTCTTCTTTCCGGGCCTCAGTCTTCTTGCCTGTGTCAAGGGCATGCCAATACCCGTCCCATGAGCGCTGTTAGGAGTCAAAGAGAAACCTATCCCTTTTCTTTTTCTCCTTGTCCCGTCTCTCTTCTAAGGGAGGTAGGTGGTTCTCTACAGTTACCCCAGAAAAAGCGGAGTGGAATGGAGTGATTGCTTTTTGCTTCTGCAAATCTGACAGGCCCCAGCCCCCTACGAAAGGAAGGAAGGGAGGAACCCGGTGGGGGTACGGAGGAAAGTGTTTAAAATGGAAAGCACAGCTTTTTGTGACCACGCATCCGCCAGAAGTACCAGCATCCTCACGGCGAACAGCTGTCCCTCCACTGTGCTTGAGTTCCCACTGTGTCCAGCAAACCCTACAAACACAAGGGCTTTTCCACCTTCCAGATGCAGAGACTCAGAGGCTCCCCCTCCCCCTGGCCCTGCCACCACAGCTCTATCCCCCCGAGGCTCCTCCTCACCTGCCAAGTGGGGGCTCTGGCACTGCCTTTAGGGGACTAGACAGGACCCAAGGACACAGGACAGTGCTGTCCAACAGGACTTTCTGAAAACAATTTTTTTTTTAATGTGTATTTATTTTCAAAGGAGATAAAGACAGAGCGTGAGTTGAGGAGGGCCAGAGAGAGAGAGGGAGACACAGAATGGGAAGCAGGTTCCAGGCTCCGAGCTGTCAGCACAGAGCCCGACGCGGGGCTCGAACCCACGAACCGTGAGATCACGACCTGAGCCGAAATCAAGAGTCAGGGGCTTAATGGGCTGAGCCACCCAGGCACCTCTAATTCTAGTTAAACTCATGTGGAAATAGCCACGCGTGTGACTATGGCATCGGACGGCACTCACCTAGCAAACGCACAAGCCCCACACGCCGTAGGCACTCAATAACCCAGCACTTTGCTCCTTTATTTCTATTGCCTCTGCAAGACTTCACAAAACCAAACTCCTCTGGGGGTGGGGGGGGTTCATCTCATGGGCCTTGCCAGCGGCTAAGTACTTTCACCGGAGGAAGAAGCCTGACCAGACACTGGACCAGGCCAATCCACTATGTTATCACCCACTCCATTTGTCCAACGAGTGACAGGTGCAGAAAGATCCCGGCCACACGCCTTCCTGCAGGCCCTGCTCTGAGCCCAGAGGCTTCCCCATCTGCACACTGCTTCCTGCTCCCCCAAAGAAGCAGAGGGGGGGGATCTCCGGCTCCACACAGGGATCACCCAGGCTGGGGACCTTTCAGAGGGCATCTTGTCTGGGGGGCCGACTCTTTCCTCTCCCTGAAGCTCATTTTATCAAAACTCTGGAATAAGCCATGTGCCCTGGGCTCCGGGCTCCAGGTTTTGTCGGCTTGAAAGCCCCTGCAGGAGGAGAGAACGGCACGAGTTAGGAGTGGAGCACTGGGCGGTATGGAGTTTTGAACAACCGACACCTGGTCTCTAGACCTTTTCTAGAGCTCAGGGTCCACGAGTCCAGGGGGGTGTCCTTTACAGAGTGATCCAGGTGAGACAGGGCTCTTTAGCACATGAACACAAGAGGAGGGATATCGGGCAGTTTTCACAAGGGAAACAAAACACGTAGATACTTGTGAAATGACTACTAGGCATCAGGCATGCTTCTGGAAACATGCCTCTCCTCAGAGCAGATGCTGAAGTCTTTCTCTAAGTAGCCTTCAAGTCTCTACCAAGATGGCCCCTGCTCCCCTTTGGTTCCAGCTCTTCCCTCTGCCCACCCTAGACACAAGAATTAGCCTCCGTTTCTGGAACATGCCATTCAACCTCCTGCCTCAGGACCTTGACACGTGCTCTTGTCTGACGTCCACACGACAGACTCCTCAAATCTTGAGTCTTTGCTCAGATATCAGCTGCCCAGTCAAGCCTTCCTTGGCCTTTTCTCCCAATTTAAAACTGGAATGTCTTGCCTCTCACCTCCTACCTCATTTCCTGCTTTACATTTCTACATTTGGTATCTCACTTTTTAATGCGCCATAGGTTTTTTTTGGGTTTTTTTTGGTTGTTTTTTTTTTTTTTTTTTATTGTCTATCCCCCGCCCCTAGAAGAAAATGAGAATCAGGAAGGCCGGGAGTTTTATCTGCTTTGTTCTCGGCTACATCATCAGCACCTTGAACAGAGTTGGGCACACAGTAGGAGCGCAAGGAATATTCACTGAGTTTATGGATTCTCTCGTATTCAATCCTCGTGATCAATTCTCCCCAGCTTTACAAATGAGGCAACTAGAGCACAGAGAAGTTAATCGCCTGAAGTTTCATAGCCAGTGAGTAGAAAAACTTTATTAATTCCCCTGGCAAAACAAAGACCGGCTGAGAATTCACTCTGTACTGGGCACTGGGTTACAGGAATGAATACCTCAGGCAAGATCCCCATCTGCACGGAACCCGAATGACCACAGCGATTCTACGGAGTCATGTGCAAATCTGTCTCACCCCCAAGGCCATATTTTTCTCCTGCATTCACTGCCTTCCATGTTTAGGCAAACATTACTGTGTCCCTGGACACAAGTTCAGCTGTTATTTTTGTTTTTTTTTTATAATTTTTTTTTTAACATTTATTTATTTTTGAGACAGAGAGAGAGCATGAACGGGGGAGGGTCAGAGAGAGAGGGAGACAGAATCCGAAACAGGCTCCAGGCTCTGAGCTGTCAGCACAGAGCCCGACGCTAGGGCTCGAACCCACGGACCGCGAGATCATGACCTGAGCCGAAGTCGGACGCGTATCCGACTGAGCCACCCAGGCGCCCCTCAGCTGTTCTTTTTGAAGACGGGAAGCCACTGGGATACCAGGTATCCTGAAAGAAAGGTGTACTTCCATGACGCCTGGCTCATCGATTCGGGAAGTCGCCCCACGTCTAAGGCCAGATGGCAAACCGGCGCATCTCAGCCACTGCAAATGCCTCCACCCTCCATGACGGATTCAAGGCTTGGCACGCACACGCAGGGGGCACCCAGGCTAATCTCAAATCGTGAAAACTCTGGACGAGAGCAGATTGCCATGGCCCGAGCCCCAGCTGGAGTGAAGCAATAACTTGAAAGGGAACTGAAATTCAGCCAACGCGAGGCCTCCAAATCCTCAAAGATGGCCTCCTCCACAGGCGACCTCTCCCGACCTTCCCAAGCCGCTCTGTCATTGGCACTCACCAGAAAAAGAATGGGGGGCAGGGGGGGCGGTGACTCAGCCAAGAGCCCGAAGTTAAATGCTGATAAGAGGAGCCTGACTCACCCTCACGACTAGTTACTGGGTCAACCAGAGAAGACTTAGGAGTCTCTGTCCTCCAAAAGTTTCCTTCCCCAGGGGGAGGATCACCTGGCAAAAGTGTACCCGGCAAATTTCTCGATGGGAAAAGGGGGGGGCATTGAGGCTTTCTCGTAGTGCCAGGGACAGGTAGGGAAAGATGATGGAAGGTGGTTGGTTTTGAGCTCTTCCTCGTTGGTCTGAGAGTGGAGACCATCTGGTCACAGTCACAGTGGGCAGCAAGCCGGGGAGCCCTTAAGACACCCAACTGTGGAGCACTCAGTGTGCTGGGTCCACTGGTAATGACGTTCTAGACCCGCGGAGGTCCTGAGTGGATCTCATCCTGTCCACAGTGAAGCCGGCCCAATGGTGGCCAAACTCCTCTTGTGCCCCTTGCAAGGGCACACACCTGTCCCCCCCTGGAGAGAGGAGCATTTATAAGGAGCAAAAAAAGCAGGGTTTATCTGTGTCCCCTCTCCAGGATCTTAGGATACAGAGGGTTATCCTCTACCCCTCCCACTTGAGCATCCAATATGCAACCCATCAGTGACTTCTGGGTTGTGTTCTCACTTTTCCCCAAAGCACAGATCAGATTCGCTGCTGTTTCGTCGTCATTCCTCACGGTCTCGCCTGGACGACTGAAATACACGCCAGAGTCTACCTTACCAATTCCACCCCTGCTCTCCCTCTCTCGGCCCGTGATCCGGCCCCTACACGCTGGCCACAGTTATCTCTCTACAGGGTATCCACAGTCACAACTCCCTGACATCCTCCCAATGACTCACCTGTTCTGGGTATCTATGGCTCTGCAACAACCTACATGAAAACGCAGCAGTCTAAAATGACCACAGTTTAATGGTAGCTTTCAGTGGTGTGTCAGGAATTCAGACACGGATCAGCTGGACGGTGTTTCTGCTTTACAGAGAGTCGACTGAGGCCCCCTGGGGGTACTCAGCTGGCATATGGCCTGGCGTAGAGGTTCGCAGGTGGCCTCCGTCACCTATTCTGGGGTTGTGGTGGGGGTGGCTGGGGAGCGGGGCTCAGAGGGGACGGCTGACTGGAGCATCTGTATGTCACTACTCCAACATGGCAATAGCAGGGTCATGTGGCTTCTCACATGGTGGCTTAGGACTCACAGAGCTTCAAAACAAGAAGTCGGGGGTGCCTGGGTGGCTCAGTCAGAGAAGCGTCGAACTTCAGCTCAGGTCAGGATCTCATGGCTCCTGGGTTCAAGCCCTGCATCGGGCTCTGTGTGGACAGCTCAGAGCCTGGAGCCTGCTTCAGATTGTGTATCTCTCTCTCTCCGCCCTTCCCCGCTCACACTCTGTCTCTGTCTTTCAAAAATAAACTTAAAAAAAACAAACCAACAAGAAGTTGGAGATGCCCTTCCCTCGAAGTCAGAGATGGGAAACTGGCATAGCATCGCTTCTGCCATATTCCATTGGTCCAAGAAGACAGCTAGCCTCCTAGATTCAAGGGAAAGGACACAGATGCCCCCTCTCAAGGGGAAGAGTGTTCAGGAATATGTGGCCATCTTTAATTTGCCACACAACCACATTCAGAAAGACATCCGCTTTCTTGGCTAACCAACAAGGCCCTGATGATCCAGCCCGTGACTGCCTTGTACCCCTTTCTTCCTCTCACTTCCCCCTGCAGCCATGTTGGATTCCGCCCTATCCCACAAACACACCAGGCTCTTGCTTCTCACCTCGGAAGCTTCACCTGTGCTGTTTCCTCTGTGTGAAATGTTCTTCCTCAAACTCTTCCCCGGGCTGGCCCCTGTCCGTTTTTCAGGTCTCAGCTCATGCGTCTCCCTTACACTGATGACGTTCACCAACATACCGTCCCAGTGAGCCCCTGAGCTCAGGCCACTACCATTCAAAAGCATCTGGGCTAGAATGTTCTAGAAGGTCAACAGCTTCCCTTCAGAGACTGAAAGAAAGAACCAGTATGCGGCTCTAGGGAGACAGAAAACACCTCGTTCCTTGACAGAGAGGAGTTTCAAGTCTGCCTGTTAAGTAGTAAATTAAGTATTATTTATCACCACACCCCCCAGAAAGAAAGCTTTACTTTTCTCATCTGGGAAACACGGAAAAGAAACATTCACCTCCAAGTGTTGTCATGAGAAAAAACTGAAGAGCTGGTCCCTGGGTACGCATTGTGGGGAGCACCTGGGCACACACAGTAAGTTTCAACACATTTTTGTTAAAAAAAGAGAGATTTTTTTTTTTTTTTTTTTTCCTGAGTGCAAAGCCAGTTGTTACTAGACATTCTGGTTTGGCCTCTGAGTTCCAGATGGTTCTTTGTTTAATTTGAGAGCAGTCATCTCAGCCAGCCCCAGTCAGAAAATCCAATGCCTGCCATTCCTCGCGGGGAGGGCGAGGACGGGGGTAACTTGCTCAGAGTAAACAAGCTTAGGAACTGTAGGAGCAAACACGTAACTGGCAAGAAAGATTTTTTTTTTTTTAATAATAGATGTTTAAAAGTGAATCCAAACAAGAAAAATATACCCACTGAATAGGAATAAGTGTAATGTCTATCATGAACTGTGATATATGTCTGCTCTGAGACCAGCTCGACAAAAGGCCAAATTTTCTTAAAAGCATGTTAAAATATTAATAGATACCTGAAACAGTTCTCTTGCAACTTCTGCCAGTCCTCAGAAAGATTACATCAGACTGGAAGGAACCAGGAGGGACGCTGCATTGTCATAGCAGTGGTGACCCATCGAGGGACCTTAGCTTCCACTCCAGGAGGGCAGGATGCGGTCTGGCGGGCAGGCCCCCAGGGGGTTCCACAGTGCGAATTGGAAATATATTTTTTTATTTCTTTTTTAACATTTATTTTTGAGAGAGAGAGAGAGAGAGAGAGAGAGAGCGCGTGTGCGCGAATGCACAAGCGGGGGAGGGGCAGAGAGAGAGGGAGACACAGAATCCGAAGCAGGTTCCAGGCTCCGAGCTGTCAGCACAGAGCCCGATGCGGGTCTTGAACCCACGAACTGTGAGATCATGGCTTGAGCCGAAGACTGAGGCTTAACCGACTGAGTCACCCATGTGCCCCTGTGTGAATCACAATTATTAAGAAATTTCTTATTTGACCTCAGGAGCTGTGATTCACTCCCTCCAGCAGGTTCTACATCCCCAACGCAGTCCACAAGGGCCTATTGGGCTTGCCTTCAACCTCTCTCACTGGTCTCTTCTCCCACCAGGAACCCGCTGAACTCTAGTGCCATGGATAAGCTCTTCTGACTCTCCTATGTATCTAGCTCCCTCCTGCTGCAGGACCTTCAACCTGCTCTAGCCTCTTTCTAGAACATTCTTTCCTTTCCTCTTCACTCCTTCAGTTACCTCTTCCTCATCTAGGTCTCTGCTGGAGAGCTGCTTCTTCTAGAGCATCCCCAGACGCTTCCCATAAGTCCCGTAAGAGGAAGGACCTCTATTTCCTTCCTCTCCTTTGCTGTTTTCGTAACAGCCACTCCACAAGGATATGGGTGGTGTCGGGGCATCCACAGCCTCTCTTATAATCCCTGTAGGGGCAGGGATCACATATCTGTTCGCTCACCATTGCATCCCAAGTGTCCAGTGGAGTAGAAAGCCAAGAAGTAACTGCAAGTAATTCCAGAAAAATGTCCCAACACAGCAAGAGAATAAAGTTAATCCTCATGATTCCAAGGGGGGGTGGGTGGGTGGGGGGAATTCATTGCTATGTCTCATTAACCTCATTGGTCTGGTCTGCCAAAGAAGCCTTCAGTCTTCTCTTTGCCTTATCAGTGAAAACCCATCAAGGAACAACAACAAAAAAAATGCAACATGTGGAAGGTGCTCTGGGATCTCTGACCTCTGGGGCCATGCTGGTGCTTAATCTCCCTCATGCCCCCATCTGTTTGTTATCCATCAATTATCCTCCTTGACTTTGCTCCAAAACCAATTGGAATTAATGGTGCCATTTTGCCCCCCAGCTGCCCAAGCTCAGGATCTCAGTGTCCTCCTTGGCTCTTCCTTCTCTCATCTTCCTCAGCCAACTGGCCAACAAACTCTGTTGGACTTTTCTCCCACCGTGTTCACTGCTGGCTCTTTCCTCCCGAGCCTTTGCCTCTACTTTAGTTCACGCCCCTCCACCTCGCTCCCAAATCACTGCAATTGCCACGACAGCCTCTTACTGACTTCTTGCGATCGCCCCTGCCGGTTATCCTTTTTCCAGTGACACCTGGTAATATTTCTGAGTTACAGAGCATCCATTCAGCGGGTATTTATTGATGATGCTATTATAGGACAGCCACTGGGAAGGCACTGGGGATATAAGCCCACCGTGACCTCCGAGAAGAGACAAGCATATGACAACAACCAACGGGAGAATTGGAGGGGCAAGGGGAGTGACTGCTGTCACAGAGGAATGAGCAGCCACAGGGAGAGGGGAGTTGGGAGAGGCCACTTGTTCCTCCTCCTCTCCCTCCATTCCCCTCTGGCGTTGTCTGTCTCTCTTGCTTATTCATTCATTCAGAGAACGCTGTCTGGTGACAGATCCGATAGAAATGCCTGACAGTGTGGGGGACGTATATGGAAATGAACATGGTATGGAGTCACCCCTTAGAAGGCTGACTTCTCCGTGTGTACGTGTGCACTCTTGGGTGTGCACAAGCTTCCCCGTGTCCGCGCGTGTGTGCACAGTGTTCAGTTCCTCTAGGGCCAGAAATTATCTTCCAACCTCCAGTATGTAACACAGGGCTGGGACAGAGTAAGTTGTTGGTGAGCATGGACGGAATAAACGAATGCAGGTAAAGGAATGACTGGTGTGAAAAGTTGACAAGTGTTTTCCGAAGAATCAACCTCTGTCAGCAGGAGGGTTCTGATGCCTCAAGGTGAGTAGAAAATTCCCTACGAGCCAGAGGCAGAAATCTCTGGAGTTCCGCCTGCATAGGCGGGTTCAAGGCACTGATTTTATCCAGCTAAAAAGAGAGGATCCCTCCTCCCCTCCTGACGTTCTTGTCCTCCATCATGAATATTCCAGACGCCCTGGGAGTTTGTACAGAGGCCTCACTCGCCGCTCTCCAGGGCTTAGGGATTCCACACTGAACTGATGTCCTTTTTCCTAGATGGAATGAGGAGGAGGAGAAGAGGAGGATGACAGCTACCTCTTCCTGCACACCTCTCACGCACCAGGCACTGCCCTAGACAGCTGGCTGGCAACCGACCACAAAAGTGGTTACTAGCACCATCACAGATGGGGCCGCTGAAACTTAGAGACACAGAAAGAACTTATTGTAGCTTACAGCCAGTCAAAGAATCACCCCTTTCTCCGCCTTGCTACATTTTGGCAAATTCCAGTTTAATTCCCCATTGTTTCCCGCTTCTGAACCCAGAATGTTCCCGGGAGCACAAAATAATAAGGGAGGATGAAGGACTTCATAAGCAGTTACGGAAACATGGATAGCATCAGAACACGTCACATACTGTGCCGGAGATGTGGGTCAGAAGAAACGTGAATTAGCAATGAATCCTTCACGATGGAAAACAAGTCAACAGGAGAGTTCAGTTTCTGGGTCCTGAGAAACCCGTCAGCGGAATTCTTTCAAAACAAGGACACTGCCCGGGAATACCGTGAAGCAACGAGCAGTCAAAACATACTTGGAGAGCAAACAGAGCACAGAAAGAGAAATGTTATTCCTTCCCGTGACTTAGGATTTTAGTTTTAGTCACGTTTGGTTTGGTTGGATTTGGTTTTTGTACATTCGCTTTTTTTCCTTTGGTCGCATTCTACATTTTCTCTGTGTCTACTATGCAAAAAAACAGGGTGGTTTCTATCCTGATCGGCACTTCTAGAATCTCCTCCGCCTTTGCTTTCGACACATGGAGTTTGAAATATCGCTATATTTTAGCTTAGGTATTTTTTTACACTGGAAAAGTTCCAAGCCTGTGACCCAAGAATTCCACCCCTGGATACACCCCCCCCACGGAAAGGTTCAAGTATGTTCATCAGAAGCCACGTAAGAACATTTGTAGCTTCACCACAACTGGAGCAACCCCAGAGCGGAGAAGCCCATCAGTCGTGGGACGCGGCACAGTGATGGGAAGAGCACCACTATGACCGATGTGACAGCATTGCCATCCCTAAACGCAACTACCCGGGGGGATTTCAGAAGCACAATATAAAGACAAAGAAGTCAACGGAAAAAACAGTGCTAAACTCTTTTTCTTTCTTTCTTTTTTTTTTTTTAATGTAGATTCATCTTTGAGAGAGACAAACAGAGTGTGAGTGGGGAGCGGCAGAGAGAGAGGGAGGCAGAGAATCCGAAGCAGGCTCCAGGCTCCGAGCTGTCAGCACAGGGCCCGATGCGGGGCCGGAACCCACGAACTGGGACATCATGACCTGAACTGGAGTCGGAAGCTTAACTGACGGAGCCACCCAGGTACCCCCAAAGTGCTAAACTCTTGACTGAGTTACTGTAAAACTCAAGCCAGACAAAACCAAGCTCTTCTGTTTCTTGATCTGGAGCATTAAGGTACGTTCATCCTATTAAAATTCACTGAATTGCTCACTTATGATTTGAGTGCTTTTCTGTACATATTTTACACTTCAGCAGCAATTTTAATGAAAGTAATCATCCATTATTAAAAATAGGAATAGAGATAAGCAGGATGAAGGAATTAATATTTATCCATAATCTGACCACCAGAGATATCACTGTAAATATTTGTTTATATCCCCAAGTCTTTTCACATTTATTTTTAATGCATATATCTTTTAGGTGCATTATTTCAGCTGCTACCTAATAGTAAATCAAAGGATCATATGCTAATTATTTATCTCTTTTGTTACTGCTGAGCATGTGATTACTGTTATCGGCATTGTAAATACTGCCCCAACGAACGGCTTTTTCTTTTAAGGACTTTCCTGAATTAACAATTTTTTTTTCTCAGTTTAGAATCTCAGGAATAGAATTACTGGGTCCACTGGTGTACATTTTTTAGTTGCTATTTATAAACACTCAATACCTGTTTTAATTTAGACTTGACTGAAAATAAAACAGGAGCTTCTCTCAGGACCACTGGCCTGGCTTTGTCCCATCGAATGCAATTTTCTCCTTGTGACGAGTTCTGAGTTCAAAACAAAACAAAACAAAAACACACGCCAGTTTCAGCTTGAAACCAAATGAAATGATGGGTCGTGACTTTACGATAATCTGAGTGACATTTTCTCTGGATCACAGACCTGGCATGAGGATTCTCCTCTCTCGGGGAAGGTAAACTATCCTCACCTTGCCTGTCAACCCCAGCCGACGGGATGGGTCACGTCTGCCTGGAGAGCTGCATCGAGAACTTTGAGGCCGAGCCTGGCTAGAGCACCAAGAGGGTTCTGATCCAGTGGCGATGCGTGCCTGCCAGGACGCTCACACAGAGCGCTAGGATACTGGCAGGGTGCCATCCACGGCTTTGCTGATGTCACGGTCTGTCACTGCATTTACACAATGTGGAACTGCCCAGCAGAGGTCTATCTATGATCTGGGCAGGAGCAGACGGCAGAGAAGCAGTGATGCATCCTACTCTGTTCTAAATGCAAACACACACACACACACACACACACACACACACTGCTTTAGAATATAGGCACACCAGGGCACCTGGGTGGCTCAGTCGGTTAAGCGTCCAACTTCGGCTCAGGTCATGATCTCACGGTCTGTGGGTTCGAGCCCCGCGTCGGGCTCTGTGCTGACAGCTAGAGCCTGCAGCCTGCTTCACATGCTGTGTCTCCTTCTCTCTCTCTCTCTCTCTGCCCCTCCCATGCTCATGCTCTGACTCTCACTCTCAAAAATAAATAAACACTAAGAAAAAAAAAAAAAAAAAAAAAAAGAATATAGGCACACCAGCTCAGGTAATCCTGTACAAAATTACATGCTATGTTTCTCTTACTTTGTAGCTAACTTTTTTTGAGTTTCCGCATCTCTTTACTTAAGCGAATGGTTTGTCCCGGATGCAAAGAACAGATGACCTTGGATAAGGGAGGGTCGCTCATCCCAACAACTAAGAGTCAGGCCCATGTCTTCCTGTGCCACTTTTGGGGAGGAGGAGGGAGACGCAAGGAGGAGGGCGCATCTTGGGGCTGAATGTCCGTGAGGGGCATCGCTACGGCTTAAGACCCCCCACCCCACCCCCAGCTGAGGAGCTCTGGGCTTGAGGAGCCATTGTCCCGCCAGCTGGGGACAGGGCGGCTCACTGAGGCCCCACCGAGGGGAAAGGGACGGAGACCCCGCTGGGACACGGTCTGAGTCCCCCCTGGAGCAGCTCACAGATTCTCGAAGGGTGTGAGAAAAGCCAAAAGAAAAGCGCAACACGGGTCCGATGTCTCAAGTTCGCTCCTGGATCTAGGGACTGTGCACTCTTCCTCTGCGGCGAACGGTTTGCAATCAAATCCCCAAAGCACGTGGAGTACCTTGTAGGCTTATGCTCCTTTGGCTTTAACCAAACACTTGACTTTCTGACTACTTAATCATGGCTGACACCTCTTAAAAATCTGGTCCCTATTGGCCAAATGCAACTCAGGCTTTTCCAGCAGAACTCCACTTGAAACCTGAAGTACGCTAATTAAAACAACAATTTACTGACCGCGAATTCTCAGCTTCCTTGTCTACAAGGCAAAATAAGACCACCGACCTCAAGGAGAGTTGTGAGCATCGTGGGGGATGACCGTTATAATAGTAAGAGTATTAACACTAGCAGCGGTGATGTGAATGTGTCTCAGGCAGCAGGAATTGTGCTAATTATGATGCTTCCCCTTTAGTTGTGTTATCTGTACCAAAACAGATATGACAAACAGTAATGGTTTTATCACCATTAAATTTATTTACCATTTATTACCATTAATGGTTCGGAGCAATATTGCTGCAGACCCGTAACCCAATGTGCTCCCCATACATAGCATCAGCCCCTTGTACAGATAGGAAGACTGAGGCCAAAGCCTCAAAGCTAATAATATGGCAAAGCCACACATCAGTTCTAACCCAAAGCGACACACGCCGGCCATCAGCTCTGTGGCTCATGTATCACTCTGGTCTTTTTTCACTCATTTGTCAAGTCACCTGCTTGTGTCATAACTGCAGTTGCCTGCCGAGTCTGGGGGGACTAGGGGTGGCCCAAAGACTGTCCACGACTCCGGTCTTTCCTTTCAGTCCAGATGTGATGGGATGAATCTGAGGGCAGAGCCTCTCCCCCCGGAGGCCTCCGGCACCCGGGACCAGAGGTGCACCCGCGAGCCCTCTGGCCTCCCGGGCCGGCGGGCTCACCCCCGCTCTGACCTCCCGGGATGGAACAGAGGCCACGAGCACACGCTAACCTTTGGGTTCAGAGGCCGGCAGCTGCTGCTGGAGATCAATGATAAGTAGAAAGCGTGCACATCACCTACGACCGCCTGCTCTCCCTCCGAATCACGTGACTTCCTATTAACGGTATCTCTCGTCTTACCAAACCGATATTTCCTGTAAAGGGTTTAGACTAATTGTGGTTTTAACAAGGGTAACATTATGCATTTCTGTGAGAGTGAACAACCATAGGTCAGACAGTCAGACGGTCAGTCTGGAAAACAGATCCATACTCCGAATCTTTAAGGCTGATAGGAAACCCAGATAAGTGTGTTTGTGATGTGCAAGTTCGCCTGGGAAAATATAAGGGGAGAAAAATGAAGCCGGGGCTGGAGCCACCGCTTGGCTGGGAGGGCTTCCTCAAGGCTGCAGCACTGCGTTTTTCTTTGGGCTTATTTGAGGAACGCAATCTCTGAAGGCTGGGGGCCCTGCACGCTGTTAGATGAGGCCCCGACCATGCTTGGCGCAAGAAGAATCAGGTTGGTGGGGGGCTGTCGTGCTCTCTGGGTGCCCCCCCACCCCGCTCCCCCTCAGCAGCTCCCACGCAGATGACGTGGCTGCTGATGGCGATCTTCTCTTGGAGAGATTCCCTCCCGGCTCTGATCTTTCTCAACAGCTTGGAGGCCCTACAAGCACACTGCTCTTGAGAAAGGCTGAGGTTGCCTTGGAGAACACGTTTGCCCTGACCGGCTGGCTATTCTGCAGAGTGGATGTGCTGTGATTGAACTCAGAGCTCTTGAACTCAGCCTGCACCTTGGAAAACAAAATGAAGACGAGAGAAAGGTTTGAACTTCCTCCCTTAACCCACACCTGGCTCAACGGCCCCCTTTTCCTGTTAAGACGTCAAGTGCGATCCGACAGGGTACCATTTATCACTTAGACACCCTCCCCTGTCTTCCTCTTCCTTTGCCCCATCTCTTCCACTTACTTTAGGTCAAACTGAGACATTTCTTACAGGGGAGCTTTCAACTAGGGTGACACTTGCCTGATTCTGAATCTTGTTGCAAAACGCCACAAGCAAAGTCACCAGCCTCGAATATCAACACGTCAGAGGGGTTTTCTTTTTTTTTAGACACAACTCAATCATTTTCCTTCTGGCTCATCTAGGAGTTTCATTCGGTACATTAGCATCTAATCCTACTGGGGAAATTCAAAACCACCACCATACAAGCCTAAAATCTGCTCCCGCTACACCTCTGGCTGCTAATGCAAGGTGCATGTGCATATGTTTAAAATTTTTTTTTTAACGTTTATTTATTTTTGAGACAGAGAGAGACAGAGCATGAACGGGGCATGAACGGGGGAGGGGCAAAGAGAGAGGGAGACACAGAATTGGAAGCAGGCCCCAGGCTCTGAGCCATCAGCCCAGAGCCTGACGCGGGGCTCGAACTCACGGACCGCGAGATCGCGACCTGAGCTGAAGTCGGACGCCCAACCGACTGAGCCACCCAGGCGCCCCAACACGTGCATATGTTTTATACTAGCACTGTCCAATGGCACTGGCCACAAGGGTGGGACTGTTCCATACCTGGGTTGTTCAATATGGAAGCCACTAGCCACCATCGAGCAAGCGAAAAGTTGCTTTTACAACCGAAGAACTGAATTTTAGACTGTTTTAATTAATTAAAATTTCAAATTAAATTTAGGTATACAATAATGTAGAGACTGAGAGAGATGAGTTTACCCTGAGCTGTACTATTGATGGAGGGGTAAGCTTTTTTTTTTTTTTTTTTTTTTTTTAGAGCGAGAGCGAGAGGCTACACATGTAAGCAAGGGAGGGGAGAGGGGCAGTGGGAAAGAATCTTAAGCAGATTCCATGCTCTGTGTGGAGCCCGATGCCGGGGTCCATCTCACGACCCTGAGATCATGACCTGAACCGAAATCAAGAGTCGGACGCTTAACCGAATGAGCCACCCAGGAGCCCCAAGATTGTTTTTTTAATCACAATTATCCATCCAACTGGTTTCTCTAGCCCCAAACACTGCTTACAAGTCCCCATGTGGTACACGATCTTACTTTTGTTGGCCTGTACAAAGTATCTCAGATGAAGCTAAAGTAGAAGATGCTAAATTGTTAAAATGGTGCATTTCTGCTGAGGTTCGAAGCAAGACAAAGAAGAAGAGAAGATCCATGTGGGAGGGGAAGAAAAAAAAAAAAAAAGAGGTTAGAGGGGGAGAGAGCCAAAGCATAAGAGACTCTTAAAAACTGAGAACAAACTGAGGGTTGATGGGGGGTGAGGGAGAGAGGAAAGTGGGTGATGGGCGCTGAGGAGGGCACCTGTTGGGATGAGCACTGGGTGTTGTATGGAAACCAATTTGACAATAAATTTCATATTAAAAAAAGGAAGAAGAAAAGAAATGGTTTAGTGCATGGGTTAGGTAACGAATGCAACCATATCAGAGTGGGAACACTTTGAAAAATAGCACTAATGGGATGGGATTTGGCATTCTGAGCCTAGGATCTATGCTCCAGTATTCATTCATTCATTCATTCATTCATTCATTCCATATTTACTAAATCTCTACCACGTACCATGTATCTTCTTCTACAAATGTATATATGTATATGTATATAGATATGTATATATGTATATATATATATGTACATAAATGTATAGAAAGTATATAATGCCTAAATAAATTATATGTGTAGTACTTTGATGAACTGTGAACCACCAGAGTCATTTGGACTATAGATATGTTGCTATTTTCTTTAGGCTTTTGAACTAGGAAGCGACGTTCAGACTGGAAGGGGTACTTAAACCGTAGGGGAAACTCCAGATTCGGGTGGGAGTGGGGTGAGGACAAAAGATAAAGAAACCATTAACCATTTGGGATGATTATTTTAAAAGGTTCAAATCCCTGCATTCATAAAAATGATAATATCCTGAGATAATAAAAAGATTGACAGATGGAAACTCAACAGATCAAGACGAAAGGGAGAAAAGGAAGAAAACCAGATTTTTAAACATCTTGGTTTCAAAACAAAACAAAACAAAACGAAACAAGGAAAACAGAACATGAAGAAATGATAGGTTTCGGAAACTATAGGATGGTAAGTTTACAGCAGCACGATCTAAGAATGGATTGTTACCACGTTGATTTTAGAGACAGGAAAGAGAAAAATAGTATCTCAAAGACGGGACACAGTGCATGTGTGTTTGGATCTTGGAAAGGCGTATGATACTGTCCCTCAAGAAATACCTAAAAGCAAGATGGGAAAATGTGAAATGGATGAGAAGAATTGGAGGATTTGGAGTTACTTAACCTTATTCCAGGAGATCCTTACAGATGCATTCTGTCTGACCTCAAGAGAAGGATCTGTAGGTGTTTGGGTTGGTCCTTTTTCAGTGCATTGTTATTTTTTAAATATTTATTTATTTTTACAGAGAGAGAGAGAGAGAAAGGGAGAGGGAGGGAGGGGCAGAGAGAACGGGAGAGAATCCCAAGCAGGTTCCATGCTGTCAGCACACAGCCCAATGTGGGGCTTGATCTCAGGAACCATGAGATCATGACTTGAGCCAAAACCAAGAGTTGGATGCTCAACCAACTGAGCCACCCAGGCGCCTCTGCATTGTTATTTTGAATCAGGACTTCGAGATGTGCTCATTAAACCTACAGCTGGTACAAAACGGGAAAAGTCAGAGAGCTAGGTGATAGATACATCAGGATCAAGAAAGATTTACACGTTTTAGAACAAGGGACTCAAATCATCAACAGAGAATCTCTACGTGTCAAGTCTTGCATTGAAATTAGAAACTTTTCTCTGTTTTTTCAAAATTACAAGATAGAGTGGGTTCTGCCTGAAAAAGCTTCTAAGGAGAAAAAGCCCCACAGGGATGAGTTCTCCCCGACAGTAGGGCAGCCATGAGACATAAATCCACTGATGTAGGTCAGATTAAGGGAGAGGGATCTTCCTGGGTTGTATAATCCAGATGAGGATGCCCCAGAGAAGGAAGGCAGTCAGGAAAGCATTCCATCTGAACCTCATTTAAAAAGATGGGGAGTTGTTCACCTTGGAGAGGTAAAGATTCAGGAGTTACATTCTCCCAAGTTACGACCATCTTTCACATAAAAGCAATTGTGCACAAAGATATAAGCAGATCTTGAACGATTAAGGCAGTGGTTCTCAGCTTAGGGTCCTGGCTCCCGCAGGATCACCTAGAAACTTGTTAGAGAAGCAAACCTTTGCCCCCCACCTGAGACCCACTGAGTCACACACTTTGGGATGGAGCCTAGCCATCCGGGTTGACTGCCTTTTGAATTCTTATTGGCAAAAACTTGGGATACTCCCCAGCTTGATGCTTTGGCTAAGATTCCTGGAAGGTGAGCTGGAAAGAAGTACAGAAGGGTCAACTGTGCCCTTTCGTAAGAGAATATGCACTTTTTTAAGTGCCTAGACTTCCCTCCTCCCCGCCTTTTTTTAACCAGGGTAGACAAGATTTTATTTATTTTACTTTACTTTACTTTTGTTCTATTTTATTTTATTTTATTATTTTATTTTATTTTATTTTATTTTATTTTATTTTATTTTATTTTATTTTATTATTTTATTTTATTTTATTTTATTTTATTTTATTTTATTTTATTTTATTTTATTTTATTTTATTTTATTTTATTTTATTTTATTTTATTTTATTTTATTTTATTTTATTTTATTTTATTTTATTTTATTTTATTTTATATAATTTATTGTCCAGTTAGCTAACATACATTGTATGCAGTGTGCTGTTGGTTTCGGGGGCAGATTCCCATGATTCCTCACTTACATACAACACCTAGACTTCCACTTTTAAAGGGCTCTAGAGAACAGAGGTGGGACTAACATGGAGACACTAAGTAGTAGATGATGTCTCATCAAGAAAGAAAGGATAAACTACCAGCGAAAGGTTTGGGTCTATGAAGGAGTGGGCGGTCTCCTCACTGGGCTGAGCTGTGAGTTCTCCATTGCTGGAGGGAAATAAATGGCACATCGTTTGTAGTAGAAAGGCCTGCAAGTCAAAGTCTGGGTCAGACGGAGTGAAGATTGGTTCTAGTCTTATGTTTTCTGTCTCAAAGGGGATCAATTTCCTGTATCTCAGCTCTCAAAGGTCCACACAGCTGACTCTTTCATATCTACCCAGGTCACCTCCTCCCGGGAGGCAAGATGAGCCCCTGGACTTTTGCAGATTTCAACCCATTGAAAAGGAGAATCGGGAGTGGGGGGGGGTGCTCCTGAATTTTCTCCCTAGCAGTTCAAGATCAAATTCCAACTCTGAAGTTGGTTATCCTAGTAGAACTTCGGCTTCATGGAAACAAGCCACTATTCCAAGTTCCTAGTTTGTTTCTTGGTCAGCAGCTGAAGGTGGCCCCGAAACCCTTGAGTGGTGCCAGCTGCTAGATTTTCCTTTTTCTGATTACTTTCATCAAAAGAGGCAAAAGGAGACCATTAGCTATGGAGCTCAACCCCAACGCAGCCCCCTGACTGTATGTTTCGGGCAGTTACTTCGCATTGCTTTGGCTTCCTCGTCTGTAAAAGAAGGAGAATCAAACTAGTCAGTGAAGGTAGTGGGCATCCGTGATCATCATGAAAGAGACAGGATGCTAAAGTGTATGTAACTTCAGCTTCACCTCTTCCCTGATCTTCCCAGGAGGAGTCTGTATTTCAGCTTCTCTGCTCACAGACGGTGAAGTTGCAGAATTGAAGAAAGCAAAGCAAGGTTACACATAAAAGGAAATGGAGGGGGTCCAGAAGGGCATTCCAGATCAGAGGGCTGGGAGGAGGATGAAGGGGTGGGCTAGAGTTCGTAGGGGAACAGAGGAGGAGGAATGGGGGGCAGCTGACATAACGAGAGGGCTCTGGCAAAGTAAACTGGTCTGCGTGGGATGTAGAATAATTCTCCCCTGGCTGCCTTTTCAAATGGCCTCCGTAAAGACTTGCATTACTGCTCAAGGCTCTGGAGGTCAGAGGGATGTTTCTTTTGAGTTGGACACCGGAACTCACAGCAGGGGCCAATGTGACGACCATTTTTGTCTGCCAAAGAGATGAATCCAACTCTTGTCGGCCTGTCTGGGTTGCAACTGCCCAAGCTCAACCCATTCCCTCTGTCCACCCTCCCAACTTCCCCCATATAAATAAGACCCACTTTTAAGATTATTGGAGCCTATTTCAAGTTGGGGTTGACCAGGCAAGGCTCGTCTCACGCAACGGGGTAAAATAAACACCCGAAGAACACAATGGAGTCATTTTCAAACAATACGTCCTGGCTATGACTTGCTCGGAACAAATCTTGGAGAAGTGGTCAGTGAAGGTTTGCAGAGAAGAGTTACCACCATAGTCCAGAGAACAATTTGACATGTACATGCCTGCAAAGATGGCTGAGCATAGGTGGGTTTTTTTTTTTTCAACTTCCCTTTCCAAAAGCATTTACTCTAATAAACATACAAGATGAAATAATGATCATGTCACCCGGTGCATAAGAAGGATAATAAGATATTAATATACAGCCCAAATAAATTCAACTCCCTTTGAGGGAAATAGCCAACTTGCCAATATGTATGAATCAATTTAACTTATAAAGGGAACAGAGTTGCTCATTGGATTACACCGCGAATAGTGATTAACAGACTGTCAATTCTAATATGAATTTTGTCTCTGCCCAAGTAAAGGTTTAAGATTCATTTCATTTTTATGCATAAAATTCTGCTGCTTATTTTTTTCAATGTTAAACTCTCTATGTTCTCTCTATAAGAAAAAAATATGAGAAAAGGGTTGAAATGAAACAGAAAAAGTCTAAATCTTCTCTTTCAATACATGCAGGCATGTATCTATGTGTGTCTTTTAAGGTAAGATTATACTTTACACACTGGATTCTCAATTTGATTTCTTTTTTTAACATGCATCGATGTATTTAATAGGTATTTTTGGAGCACCTACTAGGTGCCTGACTCTTTGTTAGGCTCCAAGGGATTGAAACCAGGAGCCTGCCCTCAGAGCTTAGAGTCGAGGGAAGAGGAAGGAACAAAATCAAACCATTAAGCAAGTATATAATTGTAGACAACTATGTAAGTTATATTGCATAAAATATATGATCACAAATTATGAAGTGATACGATAGAAGAGAGGAAGAATTGGAAACAGAAGTACAGGGAAGAGCTATTCAGTAAAAGGGTCATGGATGCCTTTCTGAGAACATAAAAGGGAACAAGCCACCAAATATCCTTGGAGCCCAAAGAAGGCGGGTTTTGGCCAGAGAGAGTATTACAAAGTGTTATAAATAAATGCTCCATTGGGTTGGTATCATTATAAGCCCCACTTTAAAGAAGGGGAAACTGGGGCTCTGGGAGCCCACAGACCTTTCTCAAAGACATACGTTCACTGTGGTTCCCACAACAGCCAGCTGACCTACCTTGAGATCTGGTTAGGAGTTCAGCTGTCTAGCTACTCAACAATTTAACTACACCCCGTGGCTTCGGAAGCAGATTTCCCTAGAGTCAATATGTGCTCAGAGAAGTCACACCTCCTGGTTTTGCTTCTGGCATTTCATCTTCCTTTTACAGTGAGCCCATTCTCCAGTAACCATTCCAGAAGCCGGCCGCACCCAGCAAAAATGGCAGAGCCCTCTCCTCTGTGACCCACTGAACCGTGATGCCCTCCACATATGGGTGTTGGATGCTTCTAAGCATTTGCATTTGGTTGGCCATTCCACATCTCTGCCCTCTTAACCCTTCCCATAAGCATGTGGAGGAGACAGAAAATCATCTTAATGCACAAAGGGCCAAGAGGGTGTCTCTTTTTCATATCTATTTATATCCTTCCTAGCTAGATGGAAATCCATCCTTAAGGTCCCAACATCCACTACACTAAGGGAGAAAAACAAAACCCACCAGGTCAAAGCATGAGTCCCAATGGGAAGTTATTAGTGTCATTCTGGTATTATGCTAAGTCTGGACCATCATTATACATGAAAGCCAATGCATGTTGGATAAGGCAATGGTTGCCAGTGCACTCACTCTGAGGCTGTGTGTGTGTGTGTGTGTGTGTGTGTGTGTGTGCAATCTTTATTACAAGTAATGTAATAATGGGTACTTATTGATCACCTGTATATGCCTAGAACTTTGAGGAGGACAGCATGTTTAAACAGGATCACGAGGACAGACTCGAGTTCTAATGTCTATATCACAAATATTTGCAACTCAACTATACCACTTACAACACTTGCTACGTACAAGAAATTCTGGTAACCCGAGTGAAACCAAATAGTTAACAATGGCAAAGCATTAGAATCATCACATGAGGATTCCAAAGAAGAAAGCTAGGTAATTTCTTATTAAGTTTCTTGGGGGCCGAAGTTTTATTCCGTGACTTCTCAGGAGAGTGCAGAGTCGATTGGAAACAAATAATAAATAGTAATAATTGCTTCATGAATGGGCGAAAACATAGTGAGCTTGTAATGTGATGAGATTCTCATCTTGAGCCTTCTACATCGTTTTGTTAAAATATCCATATTAGACTCAGAACTAAAGTACAGGGTCTGCTGTCCTGTTTTCACTTCCTTCTCTCTCTCTCAGCACTTAAGTGATATAGAAGATATATGAGGAATTGAAATAAATAAATGCATAATTATGTTCATTTATAATGCATTAAATTCAGCTACATATATTTGCTTGAGTTGTGCGTGCTGGTCTGGCCGGCGGATAAATAGCATGCATTTTATAACCTTTACAGAGTGTTCATATTTCTTGGCTGTTATGATTTCTACATTATAGTAAAAGTAAGTCATGCAGATGTTTAAAAAGCCAACTCTCTGCTCCTGGATGGATTCCTCACCTCAGTCCCCGCGCCTCAAGTAGAAGATTCTAAGAGTGAACGGACCCGCCACCATATCCAACCCACGTGATATTTCCCTCAACAAGTAGAGGCCATCTTGTCATTTGTTTCCCTCGAATGTGTATTAAATCCATTTTAAAAACCAAACAAATAACTATGGGGCAATCTGCTTATCAGAGCAAAGCTCTGTCTCCATCTATAAGCCCTTGCTCATTTGTTTTCCCTTATCTCTTTCCAAGAAACAATAGGTAATAAAACGCCATGAAAAAAAGAAAAATAAGTGATTTCAGAAAAGACTGAAATTTGCTGATCTCTACAAGACACAGAAAACCCAGAAAATGTAGGGGTCTCGAGAACAGGGCAGGGAGGAATATGCTGTCTTCATGGAGCATGCCATTAGTGTCTTTTACCCATGTCTCACAACAACCAGGGAAACTAGGAGTAGGGGGGACTGTCCATTTCACAGGTGAGAAAACTGAGGCCCAGGGAAGTTAAGTGGTCAGCTTCCTAGCGCCCCGCTAATTAGTCACCGGATCCAAACTTCAGCTAGCTTGACTTGCAGTGCATGCTTTTCCATGTTCTAGAATGGTTTTACTACCCTGCCTTATTATTACTGCCCTATAAGGAGGCCCCTTCAAACTGAGTCTCGAAAGGCATGGAATTGGATGCGTTTCAAAGACAGTAATCCGATTCAGAAACTCGACCACCCGTGAGGCTGGACCACGTCTGGCCTGTGGCAGGACGGGCTGGGTCGCACACTTTTGGAAGGACCCCGTCAACCGCTTGGCAACTCTTGGAAACAGCCGATGGTCAGACTCAATCCAAGTCTCAATCCTTCCCCACCACCACAGAGCTGCTCCCACCGGCTACAGACCGTCCGTCTTTTGGATCTGCCTTGACCTTGGCTCAGGAAAGAAAAGAAGAAACCACCTTTTCTTCGGTTTGGGAAAACCAGCAGGCCTTTTCCACACTTGCCTTGTTGGTTATCACATCCTTAGACATTTTCCTCACTTCTTTCCTTTTTTTTGTTTTTTGCAGAAAGATTTTCAAGCGGCTCTTTTGCATGGTGGGTGTGCACACGCACGTGTGTGTATGTGCCTGGGCCCGTGCCGGTGCCCCGTGCGTGAACGTGTTCCCGAATCTTGGGGGTGAGGCTGACGGTGTGGGAGCACTACCTGGCCTTGGCCAATCTGAACAGCTCTCCTTGGAAGCCGGGTTTATTTTGGCAACACTGCATTTCTCCCCAGTTTCCCCTGACCTCCTGTATTGCTGTCTGTGGATTATTTTTTTGCCGAGGGAGATACTTAGGCATGGGCTGGAGGAGATAAGTGATATGGTCAAATCACCACTGCCAAAGCTTGAAATTCCTGACCACTTTAATAGCTCTGGCTGACCTCTAAATGAAACGCCACCTTTGGTTATTAACATGTCTCTCTCTGCTTTTATGATTTTTCGGAACATAATTTGTCACAGTTTTTATCTGCACAGAGCAAGCTTTAAGCTTTTAAAAATGTGAGTTATCTTTTTACAACTGCTAACAATTACACATCACGGAACAGCCTGCTCTGAAAACCAATTATGAAAAACCGGCATGGATTCTGCATCTAGCCCCGGAGTGTGCTCTCGCCACGGAATTCTCGCGGAATTCTCGATTTCTGAACTCTGGCCAACGGAGCTGCTGGTGCTCGGGAACTGGGAACCAGAAACCGAGCTTGGAAATGGCTTGTGCGATCCGGGAGATAAGATAGAGGCAGAGAGATTAATTGTCCTTGTTCCGTGTGGTCATCTGATAACCGGACCACAGGGCCTTTCCATGTCTGCATGTGGGGCGGGGGTGGGGGGTGCTTCTGCCGGAGGAGGGCTTGCTCGCACCCGGGCATCCCATGCTGTCTTTCAAAGGCCACCTGCTTGCCCTGAGATGCTTATCAGGGAGGGTTCCGGCCGCTGTTTCAGCGTCACAGGTTCCCGCCATCGAGGGACAGAAGCACACGGTCTTGGGATTAATGAGCACATGCCTCTCAAAGATGGGGGGGGGATTAAATAAGCAATAATAAGTTATTTTATTACGTTAGTTGCTTTATTCATGCTTTTATCCCTAGGTGTCTGCCCAGAGCTGAGGGGTCCAGGGTCCGAAGCACAGCCAGAGACAGGAGGGGAGCATCAGACGGCACAAAGGGCGCCTTCTCGCCCTGTGGATCAAGGTGAAAAGGTTTGTGTTTTGTGGCAGTTGAGACGCTGATGAAGAAGTGGCAGGAAATGGTGTGACAGCTAGGGGCAGCCTTTTCAATACGAGATTGAAAGGAACATCTGTGGTTAGACCACGGAAAAAAAGTAGAGCAGAGAGTGACATGGGGCCGCCCTGGAGGGGAGCCCCCTCGCCCCGCAAGCACGGGCCCCCTCCGCCAGCGGCCCCCATGTGGGAACCCGGGCAAGCTCCTGCGTCCAGGAGATGCTTGCTGAAGGGTGAACGGAAGGACTGAACAGAAAAGCGGCGACTTTCGGGTGTCGCGTCCTTGTCTCCTTCCCGAGGGGGCTGATGGAAAACGTGCCCCCCGCCCCCATTCCCGGAAAAGGCAAGACTTTAAAGACAGAGGATGGGGAGAGAACAAAAGGAGTACAAGAGAATTTGACCAGCCCAAGACGGGCTGTGCTTTTGTGTATTATCTCACCCAAGCCCTAGTCAGCCAAACAGGGCCCAAGAATGGTCCTGATGAGAGTTTTACATACCAAGTAGGATTCGCAGTTGTCAGGGAGGAAGGAAGGACTGGCAGAAGTCTGAAACCCACCCAAGTCACCATGCCAGACAGGTGGCACCGCGGGGACCAGAGCCCATGCCCATCCAGCCATCCCGGAAGCTCACCCTCCTTCAGCCAGCAGGAAACCAAAGGTGCCCCTGCAGCCTGCCAAGTGCCAAACTAAGGGAGGCTCCAATGGAGACCCGAGATATGACCATGCACATGGCAGGGGGCGGGGTGGGGGGGGTTCTCCGCTTCCTGTGGCTGAGTAAATGGAGACACCCCAATAAGAGAGGCCCCGTTCTGGGCCTTGGCAGCTCCTGCCTCCCTCTTAAAGGAACTATTACAAGACTCTTTTCCAGGAAGTGATTTTTTTTTTTTTTTCTCTGTCCTTTCCAGGACCACTGTCTGCCTCGGCCCCGGGGGTAAAACATTCCCTCTGCTCCCGTCTCCCTGGCAGGAAATCCATTCAGAAAGGATGTTGATTATCCTCTTTAGCACTTATTTCCTTTACATGATTTCGATTCCGTTATTTCTCATTATACTCCCAATATGTTTTGGCAGCCCGGGCTTGCAGATGGGAACAAACAAAGGCTTCGACAGTCCTTGGACTGTACCTTCTGACTTGACTCCAAAATGCTGTCTTTGGGGGCTGGCCATTCCCTTGCAGGGTGGGGCTGGGGGGGGGGGTGGGGAGGGCGAGGGCTCATTTGCATGGCCCGCCAGCACCCTGGGTTGGCTGGTTTCCAGAATGCAGGATTCACAGACAGCGCTGCAGAGGGTGGGACGTCGAGTCCGCTCATTGGGTGGAGTCAGGGCCATGCCCCCCCGGCTCTCTCGGAGGAGAGGGTAATGCCAGAAGACAAAGACTTCATCCTCTACCCATCCGGTTGTTCCCTGATGGACCTTCGGCCCAACTAGCCCTCTGTGCTGGTCACAATGAGCCACCTCCGGGCAGCCCTTTGTTAGGGGGACAGACCAAGTTGCCACATGTGTGACAGCACCCTCCTCTTACCCTAGGGGACTAGATCAAGGTGGACTGTATACTGAAGGGAAGTCTCTCCAGAGGCAACCTGGTGACCCAGAACATGGATACCTGGCCAGCCAGGTCCTCTCTCTCTGGCTTGAACCAGGACAGTAAACGCCGGAGCCAGCAATGGGCAGGTTGTAAAATGGACAGAGGTATTTATAGAGGAGCTTGATGATTGCAGGGCCGGGACAACTGAGGAGGAGGTCAAAACAATACGCAAACAGAAGAAGGCGGCTCACGAGACTCAGGGTCACGGTCCCACTTTTGACCGTTTGCAGGTGCTGAGCACAGTCCCAGGACCTTGCCTGTTTCGCCCCACTGTACCCGCAAAGAAACCTTCTGAAGTAGGTTTTGCTCCCTGGTTCCCAGATAAGGAAATTAATTTCCCAGGTACGTTCTCTAAAGGTCGTGTTCTTTACAGTCGTATGTTCTCTATATGGTCGCTCAGGTACTTCTCAACAAAGCGAGAAAAATAAAGCAAGAACCCAGAGAGAGGAGAAGAGCCGGAGAAGATCCTGCTCAGTGCTGCCACAGACCCCATGCAGACTAGCCCAGGCCGGGGAGGGAAAGAAGCCTCCTTCCATTCTTGCGGTAACGTGATTGGATCTCTATTCCCGGCAGCCAGGAGGCAGACTGAAAACCTTCCTCCCAGACTCTGTTTAAAAGTCTTTTCTGCCGGGAGGCTCTCCATGACTTCCTCCTCATCCCACGGGCCAAATTGGTTCCTCCGTCCCCTGGGCCTCCCCGGCGGCTGGCTCATACATCTTTCACTGCCTCTGTCTCACTGTATTTTGATTATTTGTTTACAGCTCTGTTTCCCCCAACCAGACAGGACACGTGTTCTTTAAATCCCAGCACACAGCATAGAACTGAGTATGTAGTAGGTGCTTATTAAATGCTCATTAAATTTGTGCATTCTCCCAATCGGCATGTATCGTGCCAGAAATTGCTCTAGGCCAGGGGTCTGCAAACTGTGGTCTCCGGGCCACATTCGGTCCTCTGCCTGTTTCCGGGAAATAAAGTTTTATTGGAATGCGGCTAACGTTTCTTCATTTATGTGTGTCTATGGCCACTTTCGTGCTATAATAGTGGAGTTGAGCAGTTGTGAAAGAGACCATGTAATGCGGCCCACAAAGCTGAAAATATTTCTTCTCGGGCCTTTACGGAAAAAGGTAGCCAACCTCTGGTCTAAGTGAATGATTCTCAAATTTGCCTGCACATCCAGAAACTTCAAAACACCCTATGGTCTGTGTCTCACCTCCAGAGATGGAAATTTGCCTGTTCTGGCCTGGGTTTGAGGAATCGTACAAGATTCCTAAGTGATTCTACTGTGCAGACTGGAGAACCACTATTCCAGGCACTGGAGGCTAGTTAGTCGTGGTTCCACCAAATTAGTAATGAGAGTAAGAACAGCAACTGTAGCAAATTAGTATTTAGTTGGGGCGCCTGGGTGACTCAGTCGGTGAAGCATCCGACTTCCGCTCAGGTCGTGATCTCACGGTTCCCGAGTTCGAGGTCTGCGTCAGGCTCTGGGCTGACAGCTGAGAGCCTGGGGCCTGCTTCGGATTCTGTGTCTCCCTCTCTCTCTCTCTCTCTGCACCTCCCTCACTCACGCTCTGTCTCCCTCTCTCCCTCTCATCAATATTTTGTAAAGATTGTTCGAGAAAGCCTTGGCCATCCAGATCTACCTGGTCTGGGGGTGAGGGCAGATCTGAAGAGGGGAGGGCTGGGCTGCACAGCTCTGCCATTTGGGCTGGAAGCCACGTGTTCAGTCTCCACGTCCAGGGATCCTTCCGTGACCCCGTGGGGGCCCCTTGTCTCTAAACCTATTTCACTCAGAGTCAAGGACAGCAGTGGGCTGGCACTGGGCCAAAGAAACAAAGCCACGCAGATGGAAGGAACTTCAAGGAACATTCCAGCAGTGCTCAGCCCCAGGGGCACTTAAAAGGCCCAGAAATGTTGGCTTTGTGGGCCGCCAAAGCCAGGTTGGCACTGAGCATGACTGGAAAGTTTAGAGGACACATACTCAACCCCCTGGGGCGAGCCTTGGGCGTCCACACACGTCCCTACCACCATTCACTCGCTAGAAGACAAGGTCCCTGAGGGTGGCTGCAACCACCCAGCGTCTAGGGTAACGGCCGGTGCGTGCTAACGGCTCAGACGAGCTGGGTGGATGACAGAACAGAACTCAAGGGGCACCTGGGCGGCTCAGTCGGTTAAGCATCGGACTTCGACTCAGGTCACGATCTCGCGGTCCGTGAGTTCGAGCCCCGCGTCGGGCTCTGGGCTGACGGCTCAGAGCCTGGAGCCTGCTTCCGATTCTGTGTCTCCCTCTCTCTCTGCCCCTCCCCCGTTCATGCTCTGTCTCTGTCTCAAAAATAAATAAACGTTCAAAAAAAAAATTAAAAAAAAAAAAGAAAGAACAGAACTCAAAGCAGCGTCCTGCAATGGTGATGCCGTAATTAACGTGTTATTTGCCCTGCTCCTGCACTGCGCCTTGGAGATGTGGACATGCAACCGTAAGAGAGAAGACAACAAAGTCGCCACGGAGGAGGAAGACATCATGTCACGACGGTGCTAAGTGCTATGGACGAAACAACACCGTGAAGTGTGAGACAGGGGGATGCCTTTAAGTAGAACAGTCTGGGAAGGAATTTATGAAGCGGTGACCCTGGAGCTGAGACGTTGAAGGCTGGAGGGAAGGTGCTTGGGCAGAGCAAGGGTAACAGTGTGGAGGTACGGGCAGGGCAGAGGGTGGAGGCCGGGGCTGTGGGCGTCGGGGAGTATGTTCTGGGAGGAGGTGGAAGAGGCAGCCTGAGCCTAAGCTTGTAGGCACCAGGAGGCCAGGGCCAAGGGTTGGATTTTATTCTAAGGGAAAAGAAAGGGTTGCCAACAGATGGGAGGACGTGGCCCAAACTGCCCCTTATGAGACCACACGGCTGAGCAGAGAGGGTTTGGCAAGATGGAGAACAGATACACTGGGTCGAATAGCGTCCTCTCGAGGTTCACGTCCAATGGAGCCTCAGAATGTGACCTCGTTTGGAAAGAAGATCTCTGATGTCGTAATCGGTTAAGTGAGATCATACTGGATCAGGGTGGGCCCTCATCCAAAGGCTGGTGTCATTATAAAAAGGTCATTTGGAGACCCAAGAAGACACACGGGGGAGAGACAGAACAAATGCCATGCGACCCGGAGGCAGAGGCCGTGGTGATGCTTCTGCATGGACACCATGTGACATCAAAGACTGCCAGCCGTCACCACCGGCTCAGAGAGTCCTTCAAGAGCCTCCAAAAGGCAACTAACCTTGCCAATACCTTGATTTCGGGCTTCTGGTCTCCACGACTGTGAGGGAATCCATGTGCATTGGTTTAAGCCCCTAAGTATGCAGTCATTTGTGACAGCAGCAAGAGGAAACTCATCCAGGAGGGGACATGTGGTTTGGGAATGGTCAGCAAGAATAAGAATAAGAGAGAGAGATGAGAAAGGGGGAGGCAGACGGAGAGAAGGGAGCGAGAAAGAAATGAGCGGCAGTAAATGTCCCCTGGTTATTTGCAGACTGAACAACTGTCACAGCCCAGTCTCCTAAGGGGAGGCTTTCCCTCAATGTCTTCGAGTCTTGGAGATACCAGGCATGTCCCTACCCGTTACCAGTTAAAAGAGGAAATGACCCAAATCTCTTGTGCGTGGAGGACCATAGGTGGCACTCTGAAACCTCAGGCAACTCCAGAGAGGGAGCATGTCCTGTGGGACAGGATCCGCAGGACACAGGTCGAAGCTGGGGGTACCCTTCTGGGTCCACTGGGCCCATGCCCTGTGAGCTGCTACGGCGGTTAAAGAAAACATACAGTTTTGAGTGGATTCAGTTAGGGGTTGAAAAATTCCAGGGGAAAAGGGGGACGCTCACAACAAAAAGAGTTACACTTTTCTGTTGTGTTAAGAACTAGAAACCACAAGATAGGAAAAAAAAAAAAAAAAAAAAACTTGACTCAATTTTTATTCGTCCCCAAGGTACAACGCATTCTCCTGGAAAACGCCTGTTTGACCCACTATCAATGTCCCACTAGAAAGATGCTTTAGTGCCATGGTTAAATAGAAGGGCTCTAGAATGTTCTGGTTCAACCCCCATCTGGATGGGTGCCACCTGATCTCTCTGAGGCTCAGGTTTCTCTTCTTTAGAATGGGTCAATAGTAATAGTTCCTTCTCAGGGAGTTTAGAAAGGGGATTTCAGTGAGAGCCTGTGGTAGAAAAAAAGTGGTTCCCCAGCCTGGCTGCACATTGGGGTCATCAGGGGATCTTTAAAAAGCAATGATGCCCGCGTTCTACCCCCAGACATTTTGATTTAATAGGTTTGGGGTGTGACCAGGCATCAGGTTCTTAGAGCTCCCAGGGCGTTTCTAGCACGCAGCCAAGTTTGGGAACCACTGGCCGACAGCACTTAATGCACACAGTAGGCACCCTACAATCACCAGCTGTGACAGGCAGGCATGGTCCCACATCTATTCCATTGTGAGGAAGGACGTGGGCACTCGGGGGCCAGCCAGCCTTGCCCAAATATCTACCACCCAGTGGCCCTGTGCTTGCCCAAGTCGCTGACCCTCTCCCAGGTCATTTTATTTCTCTTTTTTTTAAAGTTTATTTATTTTGAGAGAGGCAGAGACAGAGAGAGAATCCCAAGGAAGCTCCGAGCTGTCAGCTCAAAGCCCCATGTGGGGTTGGAACTCCCAAACTATGAGCCACAACCAACAGCTGGACGCTTAAGTGACTGAGCCACCCCGGCACCCCAAGGTCAGTTAACTTCTTTGCAAAATGGGAACTAAAATACTTATCTCATGGGGTGCCCGGCTGGCTCCCTGGGCAGAGCGTGTGACTCCTGATGTCAGGGTTGTGAGTTCAAGCCCCACTTTGGGCGTGGAGCCCACTTCATTAAAATGCTTATCTCACACAGGTAAATTGCCAGGATTAAGTGAGCAAATCGAGTTAATAATTGCTTTGGGGGGAAATGTTTTGCAATCCGCCTCTTCCACACCGGTAAGGCCATGTGCACCCAGCCTTTACCACGGTTTTCCTGCCCTGAGAAAGGGAAACACAGGGTCCCGTCAATGTAAAGGAGAGTTAGAAGCAGATTAATGCCGCTTTGTTCTTTAAATAGTGCACAGCACATGTCTTACTCTGTGTTTATCTGCCTGTCGAAATCAATGGTGTAAATAATGAGGCTGCGTGATATCTGAATATTTCTACTGCTCATATTTTTCATTCTAATTAAAGCCAGAATGTTCCTTTTTAGCCATCAGTATGAATAATAAAAACCCAGCTGCCTGAATACAATATTGTAGTTTTTGTTTAAAAAAAAAAAAAAAAAAAAGTAGAGGAAAAGCCTGTGTGATCATGGGAGAGTGGCTCTGAGCTACTGGTTTGAGTTGCAGAGATGACAGGCCGAGCCTTGGAATTCCTGAGCCCCAGGACCTGCTGTTTCCCTTCCCTTCCAGGCCCCAGGATTATCAAGCTATCCTGGGTGTGGTTATGGGCTCTGATAAGAGATACTCCCATTCCTTAAGGCCAGGCCTGGATTCCATCTCCCAGCCTCCACCAGGTGGAGGAAAGTCCTTCTTCAGGGCCCAAGAGATTAGCATAACCTGAGGAACCCTCAGGGTACGTCGACCCAGGGGCTGGGGACTCTCCAGTTCACCCAACAGAAGTACAGGCCTCCAGGTTCTGGCCCAGAAAGGTGTGTGTTCCCTGTGGTTGTCACAAATGACCACAAACTTAAGGCCGAGAACCACACAAATTTATTCTGGGTTCTAGAGGTCAGAAGTGTGAGCCGTGTCTCTCCGGGCTTAAAATTAAGGTGTGGACAGAGCTGCATTCCTTCTAGAAGCTCAAGGGAAGAATCTGTTTCCTAGCCTTTTCCAGCTCCTAGAAGCCACCTGCATTCCTGAGCCTGGGGCCCCTCCTCTATCTTCAAAGCACTTGACTCTGACCTCCCCCTCTTGTCGCATCTCCTTCTCTGACACTGACCCTCTTCCCTCCTTCTTACAGGGACCCTCGTGTTGGACCCACCCAGATAATGCAAGACAATCTCCCCATCTCAAGGTCGAGTGATTGGTAACTTTCATTCCATCTACAACCTTAATTTCCTTAAATAACATGTCTATAACATACCATATTCCCAGTCATATTCACACAATCCCCGGGGACTGGCACGGGGACATCTTTGGGAGCGAAGGGACATTTTTGACATTTTTCTGCCTATAGCTGAGGATGAGTGGAAAGATGGAGGGAAATGATGTTCTCACCCAGGGCTCCTCAAGTGGCCACATCAGAACTCCCTGGCACCCTAGACGTATATAGGAGGGGTCTATCAGCACCATGAGCTTGTGGCTGAATTCTGTGTGTGCACACATGCATGCGTGTGTGTGTGTGTGTGTGTGTGTGTGTGTGTGTGTGTGTGTGTTTGCCTTAGGGCATGAGTGTGTTGCACACCCTGGTGGCACAAGGCCTTCTGGGGTCCCTACTTGGACTTCGCCCTCCCTCCGCCTACACTGAACCGTAAGTCTCCAACCGCTCCAGTCGGCCTCGCTCAGGTGCAACCCCTGCCTGGGATCCTCCTCCCTATTTCCTGCCCCACCCCCACTCCGCAACTCTCAAGACTTCGTTCGGACGCCCTCCCCACAGACAGCCGGGCTGGAGAGCCCCCTCCCTTTAGGCAGGCTTGGTTCAAGGAATGCGCCGTCCCCTCAGAGCTCCTTCCACGTCAGAGAACACACGCTGCCTGCTGAGTTGGCTGTCTCCAGTGCTGGACTCCGGGCTCCTCATGGGCCGGGAGAGAGAGAGAGACTCTCGTCCATTCATTCTTTGGTGCCTAGCATCACGACGGGGAGAGGTGCTCATAGACGGATGACCACCGACCCCATCAACCTTATCCTACATCGACAGGTCGTACTCCGTGGGCTTTGGGATTGACAGAGCTGTCCTCCAATTCTGACTCTGTCCTCAGACAACCGTCCCACCTTGCCCAAGTTACTAATCTTGCTGAAGCCTCATGTCCCATAGCTATTAAATGGGGGGAAAGATAGCATCATGGGCTGTCGTAAGGATGAAATGAAATAAGCCCTGCGAAGTGCTCATGGCAAGGCCAAGCTATACAGCAAGGGCTCGGTCGTTGCTCGGTCATCCTAGTCCTCATGATCACTGCCAATGCCCTCATCACCATCGTCATCATCACAGACTACGGAGGGAGGAAGCAGGTGCACCCTCTCCTGATTAGCTCAGCAGGGTTGACTGGAAACATAGTCCCCAAACCACGTTTTCCAAGTAGAGCCCAGGTCTCTATAATTTAGGTGAACACGCCGAGAACCCGAACAGTATTAACTGAGCTTAGCACAGAGCCAAGAACACTGGCACCAAGTCCCTGGGGTCATTTTCCATTTTCCAACCAGTTTAATAAAATCATGGGCTTGTCCGTGCATATGGCCCAGTCAGGGTCCCTCTGAGGGATAAGAGGAGCTGGTGCTAAGACTCCCAGAGCCCTAGGAAACCCACCCTTCCGCGCCCCCTCTCCCCGCCCCGAGATGAAGGCATCAGAGTCATGCTCTGAAGCTGCAGAGTCATACTTCTGCCCGTTTCTACCTGGAAGGCACGTAGCACGGGCAAACATTCGTCTCCACCATGGCACCTGTATTCTGACATAATTATCAACAGTGCCCATTTTCTTCTCTGAAGGGCCCTGGTTTGGGTTGTAAGTTACAAGCTGAAGCTCACCTGAGTCAGTTACCTGCCAAATGCAGATTAGACCCTGGCGAGGACATCGTAATCATAACCTCGGCGTCAACGATGGCAGAATCATGAATAATAATCACAGTACCCGACATAGGTTCAGAGCAGTGGCCCTCACCTGGGGCTATTTTGCCCCCAGACAGTTGACAATGTCTGAGGCATTTCCGCGTGTCGTCAGTTGGGGTGGGTGCTAGTTATTGACCTCTACTGGGCAGAGGCCCAGGACGCCGCTAAGAACCCTACAAGGTGCGGGCCAGCCCCCCAACAAGGAAAGACGCACCCCGAGCAGTGCCACAGGTGAGGGACCCCAGGCCGGGGAGCTTCCTCTGTGGTTTAGGGGGGTGTCTGAGACCAACGGGGGAGGTCTGAATTCTGACCGACTTTTGCGGGCTGGGTCACCTTGAAGAACAATTTTAAGCTCTCTTAGGATAACTTCGTCTTCATCCAATGGAGTGATGCGCGTCTCAACCCCTTTGGAGACTTTAGCGACATGACCCTGCCGTCCCGGCCCACTATGCTGGCCCAAGGGTAAGCGCTGCGCACCTCAGCAGGTAGGTCTCTCTCCCACGTATCTTTCCAGTTGATCGTGTTTCCTGAACTAGGAAATGGACAGACGCACACCTCCCCACGGGTTTCCCCTCGGGTGGATGAGAGGCGACCTGTGCCAAACCATCTGCTGATTTGGATCTTACTCCTCGGGAGCACGCTGCAAGGTGAACGGGGGCCGGTGTTCCTGCCCCCCCAGCAACGTGAGCTGACGGGGATCCTACAGCAGGAAGTAGGAGCCAGGAGCCCCGGCGCCCAAGCACTATCTTGTCCTTTGTGGAACCCCAGCAGTCGACTTTCAACCCTTTGTTATTGGGAGCGAGTGTTGAGAAATGCGCAGGGGTATCCCCAGGGGGAAGGAGGAGCTGCCACGTCCAAGCCCAAGTGTGTCCAAAGTCTGGGCTGCTGACCCCCGCACCCCACCCCTGCCTCAGGGAGAGGCCTGATAAACACCGTGAGCCTCTGCACACACGGGCGTCCAGCCCTGGTGCCTCGGACTCTGAGCCTGCCGATAAGAGAGCTTGGCCCTGCCTTCAAGGAAAGCTGCAGACTTCACCAGGAAGTGGAGAGGTCAGCTCCGAAGGGGCCTTGGACCCTGCCCTCTGCAATCTCCCGAAACCCTGCCTTGCTCGGGAGGAGACACAGCGTGGCGCTGGGTCCTCGGCTCTGGGTCCATTGTCCCGTCTTCCCCGGGGGGCTTCTCCGAGCAAAGTGCATTTCGTTATTGCCTTCTTAGCTCCCCAAACTGCTGGTGGTGTTGAGCAGTTTCAACTAGATTCCGCTTTAGTATTTTATTGAGCACTTACTGTATCGGGCACCGTTTGCCACTGTCTCACTGAATTCTCTCCAAAACCTTGCAAAGAACATTCTGCACCTCTCGTCATTCAGCCCCCAATGAAGGGAAATGCAGCTCAGAGGTATTAAGTGACCCAGAGTCACAGAGCTCCTAAAGAGTAAAACTAGCATTTAAATCCAGATTTAAATCTAGGGACAAAACGCTTCATGTATTTTACTTGGGGAGAGCTCCTCCCTTTGACTTGTCAATCTTTCTTCACAATAAGCCGGTCCAAGTGAAGCCTTTAAATGAGTTGGCGGCATTGTATGGATGAGTTTGGGGGGGGAGGGGCAGGGGTGAGGATGCCAAGATTCTACTCTGACATCCTGGCATATACCCTCACAGAAGAAAGAATAACAGAGTTCAGCCCAGGCATTTCTGGGGCTCACAGCACGCGGGACGCGGAAACAGAAACAATCAGAACAGAAGAGAAACAAGGAAATCAGTGGCTGTGAGGTGAGCAAGAGAAGACAGAATCTAGGACAAAAGATGCTGGGGCCACCGCTGGGCAGTTGAGGTAAGCGCCCCCACGTAGGAACAGGCTTATCTGGTGCTGCTGGTGGTGACCCTCGCGGAAAGGGTACCTGCCACCCCTCAGCGACTTCTCCAGGCCAGCCAAATGCTGTTCCAGGCATTCCTGCGTGGCGCTCACCCCTGAGTTCACTGAGCCTCCACAGAAGCCTCACAGACTGGTGGTATTGTTTTCCCCATTGTACAGATGAGGCAACTGAGGCCAGGAGAGGTTAAATGGCATGCCCGAAGTCACAGAGCTACTAAGGGGTTAGGGGCATGGGCTGTGGCGTCAGAAAAACCTGGGTCTGAACTCAGACTGTGTCCCTTACCCGTTGTGTCAGACTCTGAGCTTCAGTTTACTTGTCTGTAAAATGGGGATGGGGGAGTCCTCCCTTCTTAGGACCTTATGGGCAAAGTAAGGATTACATGAGTAGCTAGAAGACAGAAACAACTGGAAAAAGAGGCTGTTACCCAGGGTTTAAATCCAGGAGTATGTATGCAAGTGCACATGAAAGCGAGCGGGCAGGGGCCAGCCGCCAGATGGCCTGGGAAAGCAAGAGAAGGAGAGACCCTCTCTCGAACTCTGCCTCAGACGGTGTAGGCTGACTCTTAATCCTTTCAAAGCTATGCAGGTCTTTCCAGGTGGGCCTCTCGCTCCGACAGGCCAAGCTGGCTCCAGGGAGCATCCCTTGGGAGCCCTGGCTCGTGGCTGGCTTGTGAGCTCTTGGCCTACCAGGCATGACTGGGGGAGAGGCCGAGTGCGGGGTGGGGCCTGGCCAGACTCCAGCAGTAAGGCTGGCGCCCAGGCTGAGGCCACAGACAGGCCAAGGTCGGCCAGCAGGGCCTGAGGGGAAAGGTTGGAGGTGCCGGGGGTGCGGCCAGATAAAGGCCGCCGAGGCCCAGCTGCTCAGGAGGGCAGATTCCTACACCGAGAGGAGCAAGGTCTCCTTGGCAATGGGGCAACATGGCGGCACTTCCTCTTGTGCTCCCAGAGGGCCCACTGGAGACACCGTGCCAATGAGGCCACGGGAGGAGCTCTGAGGCGTCTTAACCCACATCCTCCGATGAGCCCAGAGACCAGGAGTGGCTCTGAGTCGGGCCTGTCTGCAAGCCTGGAACCTTCTGCTAAGTTTCCACTCCCAGCGATCTGGGCAGACCTGGCTGAAATCCTGGCTCCAGCAGGTCCCAGTCTTTGAGGGGGCAGGTGAGTTCACCTGCACTCGAGTCTCCTCATCTGTAAGATGTGGCGAAGCGTAGCAAATGCCTCCGGACTTCGCTGCCCAAAGCGGGGCTAACGGCCAGCACATTCAAACATGCTGGTTCAATACGCAGCGTTTGCTAACATGACTGTGTTCCCACTGAAAGCAGGGCTCAGTCACATTCAGCTCCTAATCGTCCGTAACCAAGAGAGGAGAGCGCAGTGGCAGCGGCTCAGCGTCTGCTAAGCGGATGAGTGGGTGGCCACAACCAGCTGTCACAAGCGGGCTGAGAAGACAGGAAGCCCTGAGTCCCCGATGACATGCCGTTTAAAGGGCTCAGCATCAGGACCGCCCCGCTGTCCAGAGAGAGGGGATGGTCCTGCCTGAGCCAGACTCTCTCATCTCCCGGCCACGGCCAGGAGCATCCTTCCTGTTTTGTCCCCTGCCAGCACTGCCTCCCCCATGCCTCCCGAGGATTCCAGCTTCTTGGGGAGCCTCGCCTGACCCACTGAGCCAGACTGAGTGCCCACTGGCCTTTGGAGCCTCTCAAGAGTCGTGCCCCATTGAGATGGTTTACTTCGTCCCTGACATGAACCGTCAACAATCTTGGGGGCACCGCAGAGAATAGGTCCTAACGTAGACGAGCGCTTGGTAAATATTTCTGAACAAAATAATGCACGAGAGGGTGAGCTAAAGACCAACGTCATAGACATTGGGATGACTTTCCAGAATGTCCTTCTTTGGGGTGAGGACAGCAGCGTTTGATTCCATGGCGCTTCTCCTCTGGAAAATTCAAACGCTTTGGACAGAATGGATGTAGGAGGATCATGAAAACAAACTCACCTCCACCCACCCAGTGTGGACCACTTATCCCCACATACTTCTAGAAACACTTGAGATTACTTTGAAGCACTTTCCACCAGGGCCAGTTATCCCATTATTTGTTATTTTTTTTAATTAAAAAAATCGTTTTTAATTATTTTTGAGAAAGACAGACTGAGCAGAGGAGAGGCAGAGAGGGAATCTCCAGCATGCTCCGTGCTGTCAGCACAGAGCCCGAGGTGGGGCTCGAACTCATGAAACTAAGAGATCGTGACCTGAGCCGAAATCAAGAGTCGCTCACCCAGCGGAGCCACCCAGGCACCCCTCTGCATGTTTGTTCACCCCGCTGAAGAAGATGTCTCATTTGCGAGGACCCTTGACACGCATTCCAGTATCAGGATTTTGTCGCTGTTGTTGTTTTAAGAACTTTTCCCGTTAAGGGCTCGCGGACGTGCCAGGCGCCCTCCACCATCACTCTGCTTACAACAGTCTGAAGTGCAGTAAATGTACCCATCCTTTGAGCTAGCGTGAATCCTAACTAACGTTAAGGGGCCTCTGGTATTATCTCATTTAACCACGGCAACGCTGGGAAGCAGGAGGTGCTGGCCTCATTCTGGAAAGGAGGAACTTGGGACATCAGGGGACTGATGCTGTCCCTCTCATTTCCTCCCAGCCCCTCCCATTTCATTGCCCACCATCCACACTCCCAAGCACCAGAAGCATTTTCTCTGCCTGAGGCTTGTCCATTCTGGGAGGCCACTCTATCCACAGACACGCCGGCAGAAGCCACGGGAGCAGCCCTCAACCAAGACTCATGGAGTGGGTGTGTAAATGCCCCCACTCCCTTGCCCCTCAGCTGGCAAGACCCCAAGGCGTATGTCCAACGCTGCCTCCCAGAGGTCCCCAGCGGGATTACCTCTAGCTGTCCATGGTGGTAGAACGCTCTACCATTCACGGAGTCTTCCCTTGCCTGTCACTTACTGAAATCACCTCCCGAATCAATGACTTGCCTTCAAATCCTTGTCTCAGGGTCTGTTTCTGGCAGAAGCCAAACAAAGACAGAGGAGTCAGGCAACTTGCCCAAGACACACAGGAGTAAGGCTGACACAGATTTGACTCCAGTTTCCCATGACCCCAAAGCCCGCGTTTGTAACCACAAGATGGATGTATTGCCTTACGGTCTGCGGACCTCTTTACGCACACATACCCGAGAAGGGCAGAAGGCAGTTCATGCCGTTCAAAGGACAGAGGAGGACAGAGGGACATCAGGTCTGGGCACCCCAGACACAGCAGGGGCCAGGCACAGGCTCCCCCACCCCGTGGCCCAGGGCTCTGGGCAAACGGAGGCGGCCGGTTTCTAGAGCAGGCGGGAGACACGGCGGCCAGCCCATCACACCCAGCTGGGAGAGAAACACCTAACATCCGCCGGTTTGCTCAGCCCATTTCCAGCACGTACTAATATGCGAGGTTGGCACCAGGGAGGGTGTCGTCTGGCAACACCATCCTTCATATGGAACATTAAGCTGAGGTCCTGCACAGGCTTGAACATTAACCATCCCCTGGTACCCATGAAAAAGAGCTACGGGTTTTATTAACCTCTGTGTCCTGAGCGCATTGCACAAGGAGTGCCATCATTAACCCACCTCCAGACGGGGGACAGGGACCTCTTTTCCAGCCCTGTTCCAAGAGCGCAGGCCCTACGAAATGCCTTCAATAATTTAAGGAAACTACCAAAATGTGACCATAAAGGATATAACTTCACCTCAAGGATGGCGATCCATAAAGATTTTGTGATAGTAAAAAGTATGCTTTGTTCTGTTACAAGCCCTTTGGAAGTTTCCCTCTCTCCCTGTGTGTGCGTGCGTGTGCGTGCGTGTGCATGTGTGTGTGTGTGGGGATGGCCGTGAGTCAGGTAGTAGTGTTCCCGCCACTGGGATTCGGCTGAACTCACGTGTAATTATTCCCACTATCACAGCCGCGGCAGGCCCACTAAGCACAGCTCAGGCCGCACCAGGAACCCCACTGGTGACCCCGGAAACACGTCTTATGGCTCATGTCTCCCCAGGTCAAAGATTTTGCTTTTCTGTTCCAGACACACAGCTTCGTTAAAAAAAATGGAATGAGCACAAGACCACCACGGACATCCTGACGTGGGAATTTAAACACCGATCCAGTTCAGCCGCCGCTCGGAGACTGGTTGCTCATAGGCTCTGTGACCTCAATGCCTCAGTTATCCTTAGGCTGGGTGATGCCCTTTTCATTCGTGTCCCCTGTGCGGGCTCGCAATTTGCCTCTGATAGACAAGGAGAGGGGTGGGTTAGTTCTGGGGAAGGAGGGAGGGTCAGGACTCCCAGGAGGGGAATTCCCTTCGCAGAGGGAGACAGACCTTCTTCCACCGTTCCAGAAGTTAAAAAGCTGGTGCCATAAAAGTATGGGTAGGAAGTACCCCAACAGGCTTTTTACTTGAAACAACAAAATGGGAGAGTGGGTGAGGTATGATCAACGGCACAGGCTTTAAGGACAGAACAGACTGCATCTTGGTCCCCCTGTTTATGAACTGTTTAACTTAATAAGTCACTTAGATTCCTTGCATTTCCTACGTTTCTTTATCTGTAACCTGAAACTGACAACCAGATGCCGGAAACTCCTCCCTCCCTTTCTTCCCTCCTTTTTTTCTCCGCCTCCCTCCCCCTTTCCTCGAACAACATATTAAATGCCTAGGATGTGCCAGAAAGTAAACCAGGTACCAAGGGTACAGAGAGGAACAAGAGGAGGCTGAAGCCTGTGGCTTCGTTCCAGCCTCTGTTGAAAAGAACTGATCAGACACCATATAAAAAGCACCTGACAAATTAGAAAGGCTTCCAGAAATACGTATAGGTTTATTATGAGTGATTGCAGAAGTGGGCATACTTTACGTTTTGTTCAAAAGTTAGGATTGGAAGGGGCATCTGGGCGACTCGACGGATTAGGCTCTTGATTTCGGCTCAGGTCATGATCTCACGGTTCGTGGGCTGGAGCCCCACATCGGGCTTCGCGTGGACAGCACAGAGCTCTCTTGGGATTCTCTCTCCCTTTCTCTCTGCCCCTCCCTTGCGCATGCTGTCTGTCTGTCTCTCTCTCAAATAAATAAATAAAAATTAGGATTGCAGGAAAAGCAGATTTTTCAGACTCTGCATGCCTCCCTGCAAGCGTGCAAAGGTGAGGCCGGCAGGTCAAACCTAGAACACAGTGTGAGTAGTGCCCCCTGGAGTTGTGCAGTCTGATGACGTGGGAGGAAAAAACCAAACAAATGGGATCCAGGTTCCCTGCCCCACTTTCAAACCTAGCAGCAACTCACTCTCTCTCTCTCTCTCTTTTTTAATATGCTGTATTAATTGGGCTTCTACGATAGGGGCCCACCTCAAAGAGAAAACAAATATTTGAAATTCACTGATGTTGGGGTTCAATAAATGCCCTTAACTGCACTGGCCAACCACAGGAAAAAGTAGGTATTTTTTTTCTGCAAGAAACACGAAAGAGAAGCCATCTCAAATAGCTCTGCTGTTTTTCTGCCCACTCAGAACATTTTCAATTAAAAGCTGAGAGACATCTGTGTTTCGGAGCCTGCCAGGTGTTTCTGACGCTTGCCTCGGCTACGTGAAGCTGAGCTCAGCTCGGTCCGCAGTTCGGCTCTCGAGTTTCCCGTGACGGGAACCTGTGTCTTAACACCACAGCCCCCGGGCCCCCTCTGCAGGCCCGGAGCCCACCCACGGGGAGTGATTTGATATACACGGCGCAGTAATAACCCTCAGCAAACCCCACGTGGCCAAATTCCTCTGCAGCTCTTGGTATTATCCAAGTACTGCCATTTGACTCCCCAAAGGATTAGCCGCAGCAAACCTTGGGGACGAGACAGAGGGTACAAACAGGGACAGGAGAATGGGCAGAAGAGGTCATTCTTTTTTTTTTTTTTTTTTTTTTTTTAAGGTTTATTTACTTTTGAGACAGAGAGAGACAGAGCATGAATGGCGGAGGGTCAGGGAGAGAGGGAGACACAGAATCCGAAGCAGGCTCCAGGATCTGAGCCGTCCGCACAGAGCCCGACGCGGGGCTCGAACTCACGGACCGTGAGATCGTGACCTGAGCCGAAGTCGGACACGTGACCGACGGAGCCACCCAGGCGCCCCAAGAGGTCATTCTTTATCCAGGCAAGACCAGCGGTGAAGAGTGGAATTTTCGGAGATGAGGCACGTGTTCTGTATCCTTGCTTGCACTCTACTCAGGGAACGAGTCAAAGCAACCAATGATGTGTAGGTGCCATGACAGGGGATGAGAGCAGAAAGAGGACGAGGAATGCAGGAAGGCTGCATTGAGGAGGCAGCATTTAAGCCGCTCATATAAGGGAAGAACGTTTCTCGCAGAGAAAGGGAAGAACATTCTAGGAGAGCAAAAAGCATGAACAAAATGTCAAAACCGTGATGTGGCTATAGACTGGAGATAACTTATGGGGGGGCAGGGTTTTGGTGGAAAGTGGGGCTAGGTGGAGGCGGGGAGAATGGGAGTCGACAGTGAGGCACCTCACATAATATCCACGGGAGTCTGGACCTGACCTCAATCTGGAATCCCTTGACTTTTCCGTAGGTATTAGTCTTGGGCTCCTTACCTACTGCCAAACGAAAGGCCCTCAGTGGCTTACTTTCCTTGTCTTTCCCGTCCTTCAAGCCTCTGCCTGAATCCTGCCTTCTCCAGAAGCCTACTTCGAGCTCACCTTTGTACATCAATCCTTCTCTTTTCCAATTCTGGCTTCCACTCCACGGTCACTTTTGGGCGGTTTTCAGCCACAGCCTTCACTTGGTTTGCCGTGAAGTCTTCCCCCAAGACCTCAAAGTCCTCGTGGCTGGGGCCTCACGAATTATCATTATTCTCTGTCCCCCATGAGTTCAAGAGTAGGTGCTCTGTAAATAACCCCCCTTGATAAATTAGATTTCCTGTATCACATCTCTATTGACTTGCACCTGGGGATCAGTCTAAATATTTGTCATTCTTAGGTTGGTGACACGTGAGTTGGATCCCCCGGATCCCTACCCCATGCCTTTCATTTTTTTGATAACCAGCCTCAGTGTCATTCAAGGAGTCCCCCAAAGCTTGCCCTGATAGTGGACACGAGGGATAGCCCTGGGATCATTGCTAGGGCAGGGGGAGGGGAGAACCCCCAAAAGTCAGACAGGTTCTCTTTTCAACTAAGTCAGCCTCAAGACCCTTTTGGCCCTGAGTGATGGAGACAATCTGTACATCGAGCTGAGACACACAGCCCAGTCTCTGATGGGATTTCCTTGTGTGGCCCAGACATCTGATGAACCCCAAATGCTGTTTTTATTTACTGAATTGCTTTTTGGAACTTTCTAGACTCACCATGAGTTTGGTTTGCTCAGGCTGCCCTCATGGCGGATCTTTCCGCCTATTATGCCTTCACGCACGGGCTCTCTCTCTTCCAGGTCTCCACTCAGACCCCAGCACCTCTAGGCCATCTTCCTCAACCACCCAGCCAGCCTTGGGCATTCCCCTCTGTGCTGGCCAAGTACCCTTCAGTAAAACCTATCTCGTAAGGCCACTGGAGGGTTATAGGAGAGGACAGTATGAAAACTTCAGTAAATGCTAATGGTTGCTGCTGAGACTACGAGTCCTGTAATCAACCACTTTGTGCTACACTTTGTCTTTTCCCTTATGCATATTTAGCGCCCAGCAGAGGCCAGGCATGGAGAAGGTGTTTCCTGAACGAGTGAACCATATCAGTGCGGCCTCAGAGGAACAAGCCAGGCCTTAACATTCACAGGTTTGGGATCCAGGGTAATTAAGCCATCATTCTTAAAAACACAATACATCAGGGGCGCCTGGGTGGCTCAGTCAGTTGGGAGTCTGACCCTTGATTTTGGCTCAGGTCATGATCTCGCGGTCCGTGAGTTCGAGCCCCGCATCAGGCTCTGTGCTGACGGCTCAGAGCCTGGAGCCCGTTTCAGATTCTGTGTCTCCCTCTCTCTCTGACCCTCCCCCGTTCATGCTCTGTCTCTCTCTGTCTCAAAAATAAACGTTAAAAAAAAATTTAAAAAACCATAACCAAAAACAAAACACCATAGGACAAAATGAGCCCTCAGGGATACAGTGCCAAGAATGCAAGGCCACAGAGGTGAGACGCGCATGTTGTCGGAGAAGGGGTTGGCCGACACTTCCCAAGGAGGTCAAGGTGGTACCACGTGGCACAGGTAGTAAGCAGCCACGTGGAGATATTGGAGAAGGGCCTGTTGACTTCGCAGGCCTTGTAAAAGCATCTGTTCTCCATCGCGAGGAGCACACGATTAGCCCTGGCAGACACCGGCTCGATCCCGGCCCTGTGGCTTCAATGTTCCACGACGTATCGAAGTCTCTGGCCGTGAGCATTGGACATGGAGCTGGGTAATCTTGTGTTGTGGGTGTTGTCGGGCGCATTATAGGGTTCGCAGGAGCATTCCTGGCCTCTACTCTCTTGGTCCTAATTCTGCCCCCCACCGCATGCTGTGACAAGTGCCCCCTAGCTGAGAACCACCGCTAGCAGCTAAGCCTGGGTCTCCTGAGCTGTGAGGGGAGGCTAACAATCCCTATGAGGCCGGGCTGTTGTTAGGATCACATGAGGTAACACGCACGAAAGGGCTTAGCCCAGGGCTGGTGCGGGGCTGAATGGCCACAATAAAGGAGGGAGGAAAGACCCTCCCCCATCCACACGCTGCTCTGGGAGGCTGCCTGGGAGATAACAGGGCAGAAGGGACCCATCAGTCTCTGTCCTGAAATCCCACCAGAGTCAGCAGCTCACGGAGCTAGCCTTGCCCTGTAGGTATGTAAATATGGGAATTATCAGGGCCAGCATCTGTGAGAGTTAAAGCAGGAAGTCCTTACAGCTTCCTGTAAAAAAACAAGTGACAAACTTGGATAAACAGCAAGCAAAGTAAAGATATTCCTGTGTCATCACCAGCCTCCCAAACAGTTGTGTGCTCATTCTCTCTCTCTCTCACACACACACACACAAGCCTCCTGCAGTACGATGCACCATAAAATAGTTATCAAAACCCTCCCTTACAAGTCAGACTTGAGATGAAGTCTCACCTCTGCTACTTATGAGCTCTGTGACTTTGCTCCAATTACTTTACCTCTCTGAGCCATAGCTTCCTCTTTTTAACCCAGGGATAACAATGGGACCTACTTCAAAGGGCTAACGTGGGTGGTCAGTGTAATACTATATATCAGCAATGTGTGTATTTCTCACGTAGATGACGCCCATAGTGGGGACCAAGTGCCTGAGGTCTAGTACATACTCAAAACATATTAGTTCTTCCCCTTCTCAGTAATGGTACGACCAGCAATCTCCCCCAAGGGGCAATCCCCATTCTCCGATGGGAGAGGATACTGTGGGGCTGAAGCATCACCCACTGGGGAAGAGAGCTCAGCAAATGGAGGCCCAATCAATGAGCAGTCGGTGGGTGAGCTGGAACGGCAAGAGGATGGAGCTTGGGGTCAGAGACGTCCACGTTCAAAACCCCACTCTACCACTTAGCATCTGGGCAAATCCCACCCTCTGTCCGAGCACTCACGTCCACCACTTCTGAGCCCCATAGGGCACTCATGGCCTTTGCCAACTCTGTGGTTCCTCATTTCACTCTCTCGTCACTGTCTCAGGAGATAGCTGCTTGGCCCTGAGCCAAGGGTGAGGGACACAGAGGTAGATAGGGCATGGACCCCGCCCTCAAGGAGCTCAAAGTCTAGTGCCAAAAGCCAAACTCCCCAAGAGAAGGTATGGCTAGAAGAGAAGGCATAAAGAAGAACAGCACTGAAAGCCAAGCTCGAAACGCAGATGCATTAGTCAGAAGAGACGAAGTTACGTCACGGGGACAGCCCTCAAATCTCAGTCGCTTCACGACACAGAGATGGGCATGTGCATGTGGTCTGCTGTGGGACCAGGGCCTCCTCTGGACGGTTGTCCGTGCATTATCTTAGTATTCTTGGTGTTGAGCTCTCAGGCCACCTGCACACCAAGAGGGCGTCCGCGATCACTGAGGCAGGGGAGGGGAGGCACGGGTGTTCTACGCCCTCTCCCGACAGCTTCCACCTGCGAGCGCTGGTTTCGTTCACCTTGACATTTCACTAGACGTGGCTGGTCACATGTTCTTTTCTTTCGCTAGCACTCAGCCCAGTGTCTGGCATAAGAGAGAAACTCAACAACCTCATGGGGAAAGAAGAAAGGAAGGGACGGGGCCTCGAGCTGTTAAGAAACTTCTCTGCTGTCCAGGAACACAACTGTGGATTGGGGAAGAAGTCTCCTTAAATTAGGAGAGGTTCGGCGTGTGGGTGAGGGGGGCTGAGCCGCGGGTGGTCAGCAGTCAGGTTGAGATGGCTTCCTTTCTGCAGCCACAAAGCAGCTTGTGTCCTAAGCCCCTAAGGTTTCCAGGCCGCTGATACCTGCACCCTCCCCCTCAAGGCCTCCACCCCCTTATTTCTTCCTGGGGCATGTCAGAAAGAACATGGGCTGTGGAGTCCGTTGAACCACGGACGTGATTCCTGGACCATTCCCTTTCTAGCTGCATGCCTTGGAGATACTAACTGGACATCCCTGGAACTCAGTTTCCTCGTTCATCAAGCAAAGACATCTGTAAAGTCACAGACCCTTCAACAACTCTTCCCCTTTCCCTCTGGGCCGCACCCTTGAATCCTTTCGAGCATCACATTACAACCCTCGGAACTCACTCCCTGTAAACAACTGAACTTCCCACGGAGCTTTCCCCCCTGGGTCAAGGCTTCCCCGCCTCCTTCCAGCAAAGCGCCATGCCATGCGCCTGGGTATGCCTGAGTCCTGCACCTGTCCCCTCCCAGTAGCACTGACAGAGGGGATGTATCCAGCTTGGGGCTGGTGGCAGCTGCTTTGAGTGCCCCGAGCTGCCACATGGTGCACAGGATGCAGCAGGGACGATTACTCACTGCTAATAATTATAGACGGAGACGACACCAGGGGATGGCTGAGCCCAAGGTGGAGGCTCTCAGAGCCTTCTTGTTCTGCATTCTGAACGGGTTCTTGGGGATTCCAGGGACCTGGGTGAGCGAGGCCAGCCCCATTCACTCATTTACCCATGAGGTTTCTTTTAATTTTTTTTTTAATTTTTATTTATTTTGGAGAGAGAGAGCGAGACAGAATGTGAACGGGGGAGAAACAGAGAGAGAGAGGGAGACACAGAATCCAAAGCACGCTCGAGGCTCTGAGCTGTCAGCACAGAGCCCGACACGGGGCTCGAACTCATGAACTTAAACATACTTTTTTTTTTTTTTTTTTTAATAAACTCTTCAAAATATGGCTGCTTCTCTTTCTCTTCAGGGTGGTACCAGACATTTGGAAGCATAAAAAAGGAAGTGGTTTATAGCTATATTGCAAAAAAAAAAAAAAAAAAAATCAGGCATTTATTGTGACTTCCATAGAATCATATGATTTTAAGCTGAAAGGTTTAAATATCATCCAGGCAGAAGTGTCCCTTTCCTTTCCTCAATCTTACAAACGAATAAAGAGAAGTAATTCAGACATGGTGCCCAGAAACCCAGCCCTCCAAATTCCTAAATTTGTCCCTAGTGCTAGGTTTAGTCCCAGGGACAAGAGAGGAGAACAGTATTGAAGGCACCGCAGACCTGAAGCATCGGACGACCTGGATGTTTTTGTCACTTTCTCTCTGTATACGGTTGGGGAAGCCACTTTATTGTGTGACCGTTTCCTGATGGATAAAGGACAGATAAGGAAGCTTTTTATCTTGTTGTTTGTGGAGGACTGGACTCCGCTAGCCAAGTGTTACGATGACCACCACGGCAGCTACCATAACTATTCTTATTTCCACACGGGCACATGGCCCTCATTTCCACGTCAGGAAAACGGAACACGGGCAAATGCGTCGTTTACAAAATGCCACAATTTCCCAGGCACGTTCAGAGCCAAACTCACAGAACGGACGGGTACCTCTCCTCCGACTTTTAGCAGAAGTTGTTAAGCGAGGGGAGTGCCAGTCCCCTGTTCATGGCAGGCTGAGCAAGTGTCTATGGCCCCTTTCGGCAGACTCGGGCATTAATAGAACCTAATTCTTTAATGGACTCTGGGTGAATTTTTTTTCTCTTGCATCTTGAGGTCTTTAAAAAGCCTGTGGTGAATGGCACTGACATAAACCTTTTATAGAAACAATCAAATATCACTCGGTAAGATAATTAGCATAAGAATAGCACAAAGTCAGTCCGTCCCACACTTGGTGCCAAACATCAAAAGGGCTCCTGCCAGCCTCACCCCTACCCGATTTTGGTGGCGGAAGGGGTGAATTTCCTCCCTCCCCTAGGCAGTTTCCAGAGTGAAGCAGGGCTCCAAGGTGTGCCATGTTTATTCTGGGCTGCGGGACAGATGATGTTCCCAGTGGGCATCACGGGGCAAAGGATGAGGAAGGAGGGAAGGACGGGAGGCGCAGGAGTTTGGGTGCCCGCCGCCCCCCTCCCCCCCGCCTCCAAGCCCCACCGGGCAGGCCACTTCCCTTTCTAGAAGCAGTGCTGGGCAGGCATCCCCTCCCCACGCCGCCCCTAACTTCCTGCCTTGTCTTTCCAAGTATTTTCTCGTGTTGATCAGGGGCTTGCTTTTGTTTATGACTTTTGGACAAAATATCGCAGGAAAGGAGTGTCCTCTCTCAGGTCCAGATAAGACGCCCACAGGAGCGCCACGTGGACCCGGCACACGCTACTCACCGCGATAAAGCACGTGTGTCTCAGCCTGGAAATGCAACTTCTTAGAAATGGTGACTTGCAGGGGTCCTCTGCTCGGGCCTCAGCCCAGAGAGACAGACCCCCCAGCCCAGGCCAGCGGGCATTCTTCCTATACTGTCACCCGATCGCCGTGACAGGCGATGGATATTCAAACCGTGGAGCTAAGGAAGTAGAAACACGCGACACCTTTCCGTTTTTCCACATCTCAAGTGTGCAACTGGCTTCAGGAAGAAAACCACAGCCAGGGTTCCTGGCCAGCCTGAAGCTGGGGGATTGTTTCTCACCGTGGGGCCAGAACACAGACCCCAGCCCGGCTGAGCTCGAGACACCGTCTTCTTGCGTCCCCTTTAACTTAGCTGACAGCTATGAAAACGGGTTGCGTTTTTTTAAATAAATAGGCATTTCTCATTAACTGGGAGCAGTTCGCAGGCATAGGGCCTCCCTGTCCACGGGGAGCTCTCCCGGAAAAAAACAAGAGCCCCGGGTCTCCCGCACAAAAGCCCTGCATACCTGTGCCCCCACACTGGCTGGGGGGGGGGATTATTCACCCATTCTGTTGTGACAGACAGAAAGGGAATTTAGCAAAGCACAAAATTTCCTAATTAGTGCGCCGGGAGTTCTTTGGACGGTAATTCGTAACAAAAAGAGAGAGTCCCACCATGACGGGGTGAGGGAAAGGGAAAACCCAAGCCAAAGAAAAAAGAAAAACCCACAAAAACCAAAAACCAAAAAACAGAGGCGGTGGGGAGGAACAAGTGGCCCGCTCACGGCAGGCACAGAAAACAGTTCTAGAAGTTTCTCCTAGCCAACAGCATTCTTCTCTTCCAGAGGCTGCTGCTCACATATGGCAACACGATCCCCAGGCACCTACCATATGTAAGGACACAAGGTTTTATGACTTATTGTCGGTAAGATTTATGGAGATGACATACGAGCGGTGATTTTTTTCATCTTCTCATCTCGGGAGCAAACACGGAGAGGCACGGCCCCCAGCCCTGTTGCCGGCCGGGGCTGCGGGATCCTAACACGGGGCCCAGGAAACACTCGGGCCCCGGCCAGGTCTGCTGCTTCCCCCCCTTTAATAAAGGAACAGCCTGTGGTAGCAGCAGCAACAATTTATTTGATTAAAATGGGCTACTCTGGAGCTATTTTGCGGTATGTTAATGAGTGCTATATCGTAGACATGTATTAAATTAGATTTCATAAATGTCAGCCGTGTTTGCACAGGAAATGCACCAGCCTAAATGTGGACCGAACGCGGAATTAATTTCCCCCCTCCGGAGCACGCGCATTCCTGCAGGGGTGAAGGTGTGCTGGGGAGGTGAGGACAAGACGCCCTGCTCGCAGGGTTAATATTAGCACTGGTCAAACACAGCAGTTCTGGCTCGCGGCCGCCTTGCAAACAACGAGAATACGAGGGGGCTGAAAGGAAGGAAATAACAGAACTCAACACTTCCTTGGAACAAGCCCTCAGCTTTCTGTGTCACAATATTTCACCTTTCCCTTACATCGGAATCAGCACAAATGCGCACAGCTTGAGAAAACAGGCCGCAGGAAGAAATGGCAATCTGTGGCCAGAAGCATCCTGGCTTTCGAGAACAGTGATTCCCTGCCACCAGCCACGGAGATGTCCTCGCCAGCTCTCGAGCGTTCGGACAGGCTGGGAGGAAGGAGCTTACCGAGGAACCCCTTTCAGAATTCCGGGGGGAGGGACCCTGAGCCCGCTGACTCTTTCCTGCCTCAGTGTCCTCCCCTACTTAATCTTCCATACCTGGTCTGGAAGAGTTAGAGCTCACATGTTCTCTCTTAAGGAGCAAGGAGTCAAAAGAACAGCGCCGTGAACATGAATTTCTGGGGTCGCGGAGATTTTCGTGGCAGGTGCCATAATTCCGAGAAAAATCTGGATAAATAGATTCATCTAGTCAAAAATAAATAAACATTAAAAAATGTTTTTTGAGAGAAAAAAAATAATAATAACGTAGAAGCGACTGTGACTGGTGTCTATGAAACTGCAGGGACCCAATCTCATGCCTCTGCAGTTGGGAGGCAGGGTGATACTTGTGTGTTCCTTTGGACAGAGGCACTTGGAAAAAAGACAGAATGATTCTTCGGCTGTGTAGTTTATAGGTGTCTATCAGTGTTCTTGGATGGCAAACAGAGTGTGTGTCCCTTTAAATGCGATTTTGTGAACGTGAGGCTCCCGAGGGAGAGGGCACCCACTTTAGCCAGCAGCAGCCACAAAAGAAAAAAAATTGTTTTGCCTTGTTTTGTTTTCGTGGCCATTCGTTTTGTAATCTTGTTTGGCACGCTTTATAGCCGCTAAGAGCTTAAAAGAAGTGATTTGATCAACGAAGCCAAAGTGAGGTGGCCTTTCCTTTCCACATGGGCCAGATTTGTTTTCTTGTGTTTCTACGAGTGTTCCAATGAAACGAAATTCAAAGGAAGTGAGCACACATTTGATATACACAAGACTCTTCTTAGGAGTCCTGGGAATCCTAGAGTCTTGGGTTAAAAAGAAGACCTGAATGGATTCCCACCACTACCGCCTCCGAGATCTTGAACGTGTTCAGCAGACTTAATGAGACCCCGAATCCTCTTATCTCCGCTGAGGACACAACTTCCTTCCTGAGATTTTGGACTACAGAGGAGATTAAGCACCTGGGCAACACCGGGGCTCAGTTGATGTTAGTTTTAGTTCATATTTCCAGCGCTTTGGGCATAGTTAGCTTTTGGATGAATAGGATTCAGAGTCATTCATTTATTTGCGCACGGACTCACTCAAGACATGTTCATGGAGGACGTGTTATGAGCCGGGGACTATATAGTGGGCACCTGGGATAGGATAGCAAACACGAGAGCTTAGGTCCCTGTCCTCATGGACAGACAGATATTCGTCTACTAAACACATAAATAAGATGACTTCAGATACGGAGAAAAGACGACGGCGAGTATGACAGGGTGCCTGGGAGGGGGAACAGACTAAAGGGGATGGCAAGGGACACCATGAAGAGCTGACACTGACAGGAAAAACAAGAAGCAGGCAGCCAGATAAAGAGAAGAGGAAGGCTATTCTAGGGTAGGGTTGACAAAATACAGGACATTAAGTTAAACTTGAATTTCAGATAAACAACACTTTTCAACGTAAGCGTGACTCCATATTGCATAGGATGTGATTACACAAAAAGAATTATTAACTGTTTATTTGAAATTCCCATGTAACTACACGCCCTGTGTTTTTATTTCCTAAATCTGGGGGGCCTATTGGAGGAGGTGGGAACAGCAGGGACAAAGGCGATGCCATGGGAGTGAACTTGGCTTATCTAGGGTGCAGAAAGGTCAGCATATCCAGAGGGTGGGAGATGTGCTTTCGGACAGGAAGTCAGAGCCCCACTATAAAGGATCTGGAGGCTATGATGAGGAGTTTGAGTCAATCAAACACAACGACGTATGTATTTAATCCATGGAATTATCTGGGCCATGAGTAACAGCCCAACTACCACCAGAGGTTGGCGAACAAAGCCTGCAGGTCAAATCCAGGCTGATGCCTGTTTTTGTAAATAAAGTTTTATTGGAACCCGGCACCACGCCTTTATTTACATGGTGTCCGTGGCTGCTTACCCACTATGGCAGCAGAGTGGAACAGTTGTTACAGAGACCATAAATCCCACAAAACCTAATTTATTTACTCCTCTGTCCTTCAGAGAAACTACGGCATGTCCCAGGAACCAAAACACAACAACTCCTAGGAAACAGCAACCTCGCTGTGCTGAATCCTCGTTTCCTGCCCACCTTTCTTAACTTCCATCTTCCTATTTTGTGGTTCCTGTTCAATCAGAAACTAATTTTTTCTTTAACGTTTTTTATTTTATTTTTTTGAGAGACAGAGGGTAAGCAGGGGAGGGGCAGAAAGAGGGAGTCACAGAATCCGAAGTGGGTTCCAGGCTCCCGGCTGTCAGCACACAGCCCAACACTGGGCTAGGTCTCACAAACCACGATATCATGACCTGAGCCGAAGTTGGCCGCTTAAGGGACTGAGCCACCCAGGTGTCCCCCTGCCCCCCCCCCAGGCCCCCCACCAAGAAATTAAATTTTTAGATAAATGTTTTAAAACAATCAATTGTTCAAGTTTTTGAGTCTGGTACTACAATGGAAAGAAAACTAATTTGATTCCAATGTGTGGTTGTTAATAATACTAGGATTCACTAACCCGTTATGACACCATCATAAAAGAAGACTTGTTTCTTATTTCATAGACTTATGTCCATTAAGGTTGTTATTACTTTCTCCGGTAAGAGGTGAGCACAGGACATCGGTCCATGTTAAGTATACATAATTTATATGCAAATTACACGGTGGCCAAGGTGGGATTCATGCGGAATTACCTGATTTTGAGGACGGCTACGAAAGAAACGGGCAGAACTTTTGTAAATGCTCTGTTCTTCTTAAGAAAACTAAAATAATAATAAAGCTCTACCCCGACATTGAAAAATTAACGCTTTTAAAAGTTAATGCTGAGGGGTTTCTGGGTGGCTCAGTCGGTTAAGCTTCCAAGTCTTGGTTTCATCTCAGGTCGTGATCTCAGGGTTTGCGGGTTCGAGCCCTGCGTCAGGCTCCGAGCTGAGAGTGTAGAGCCTGCTTGGGATTCTCTCTCTCCCTCTCTCTCTGCCCCTCCCCTGCTTGTTTTGTCTCTCAAAGTAAATAAACTTAAATTAAAAAAAAACCCTTAATGCTGAAAAGCAGGAACAAGGCAGCATGGTGGCCAGCCAACAGATAATAGTTATAGTTTGGATTCTACCACGAGCCAGCTGAAAGCAGTATGCCCCCTAAGCCTGGGTTTCCTTCTCCCTAAGACGGGAACGATCCCACCCACGGACACACAGTAATTTCTGGGGACACTAGGCACTTTTGCCTTCATGAGTGCCTCCTCCATTAAAAATATTAAAAATTCTAGTGCTTTCTGACTATGTGGTGTAAAGATGAATATAATCCAGGCTGGGTTGTATTCATTTGTTCCTGCGGATTTTAAAATAAATTAAAACGCTGATACAGGATCCCAAAAGGATCTTGAGTCTTAAGCGCTGTGTCTGCTGTGCCCAAATGAAGAAGTCGGCCCCGGCCTCCCCTGCTCCCAGGAATTGCCATCCAGGACTCCAGGAGGCGATGCGAGCAAGTGGGGACCACATAACAAACGCAATATGGCTGTTGTTGATTATGTGCTGATACACATACCTTTCAAAAATCAAAACAGTTGGGGGTGCCTGGGTGACTGAGTCGATTAAGCGTCCGACCTTGGCTCAGGTCATGATCTCACTGTTTGGGGGTCTGAGCTCCACATCAGGCTCTGTGCTAACAACTTGGAGCCTGAAGCCTGCCTGGGATTCGGTGTCTCCCCCTCTCTCTGCCCCTCTCCCCTCTCTAACTCAAAAATATAAACGTTAAATTTTTTTAAATAAAATAAAAATCAAAACATTCGTGTTATAGCCAATTTGTCAAGTTACGCCTCTAAAAATAAAATAAAAGGTGTTCCCATTCAAGTCCTAATATCCACACATTTTCATTAGAGAAAATGAGAGCACGCAAACATGAACACAAAAGGAGAAAATAAAAATCACTCAGAATATGCTCTTACCCAGAACTGACAGTTCCTAATGCTTTAATACATACCCCTATGCTCTTTTCTTGTTTATATAAGGGTGATGTTAGTTGTAACAGAATTGAAACACACTCTACACACTTTTTTTGTAACTATTTTCCCCACCTACCCAAAGAGAATATCTGTCATCCTATTATTCTTTCAATATCAGCTTAATGATATTATAGTATTCCATATTATAAAAGCACGCATATTCATTTATATGATCTCCTCTCATCCAACATTCCCATCTTTTTTTACATTTACCATGATAGACAATGTTGTGATGAATAACCCTGTGGCCACAAGTCGATGATGTCGTTTTTTATTTTTAAAATGAAATTCCTGTGGGCTTAACACTATCTGGAGTGTGGCCTCCCTGAGTAAAAAAAAGATCTTACTACACAGTTGGAGGAGGAGACGCACGAAAATAAAGGGCAAAATTAATGGCCCGGTTCCTCGTCAACTAACAGGGTCCTGGGACCAGAAAGTTCGCCTTGGCCACAGGGCGGTAGCTGAGATGGAGAACAATGTTCCGCATGCTTTTCTCATTTGGATTTAAAACCCAGCGGTTTTGAAAGTCAGTTAATAACCCAAAAACTTGTTAGTTACCGACCACTGCTAATAAGAAAAAAAAAAAAAGTTAATTTATATGTTAGAACATTCACTTGGACTCTTCATGTTCTTCCTGATTTTACCGCAGTTACAAAATCTGGGAGTCCAGCACTATCACGCTATTAGCTGGGTAATACTGCACAAGGTCCCTGTACCAAAATTTCTTCTCTGTAAAACTGGGAAATAAAACCTAGAGACCACAATTTGGGAGGGCTGAGTCAGAGAATAGTACCATGGGGCCAGCGTGGTGCCAGGCACACAGTAGGTCCACAAAACCATTAGCCTCTGCCCCCACCCCCCCTCCCTTGCTCAGCAGAATCGTCTGTGAGGACTTCCCCAGTCAACCTGGATGTAAATTGATTTGTTGAAAAGCTTTTGTGGTGCTTTAGCCACAGAAGCCCAAAGAACTGGTGATCACGTACAATGATCCTTTGCGATCTTCTTCCTCTGGGTTAACTCATCTTTTTACTTTGTCTTTCAGGCAGAAAAGACATTTGGCCTTTTCAGGGAAGATGAAGGGGGGGCCACTTCAACTGGGAACATCTACTACTTTTGACTTTTGGGCATGAACTACATTCCAGGAGAGGAGGAAACTTCCTTACAGGGAAGTCGCAGAGCGGATTTCATCATTCCCATTTAACAGAGAAGAAAATGGAGACTGGGAAAGGCTGGAAAACCTGCTTTGTATCACAGAGCCAATAAATGCCAGAAGCAGGATCAAACCACAACTCAGCCCCGCCCCGCCCCCCCCACGTGAATCACTTCCTGAGTTCTTATCATGTAGCGAACACTGTGCTCAGTTACCTTCCTACCTTCTACATGCTTCTAGATACTACTAGATGCTTCTAGATACTACTAGATGCTTCTAGATACTACTAGATGCTTCTGGGTGTTTTTTTTTTTTTTTTTAACGGAGATATAATTGACATAACCTTGTACGTTTCAGGAGTGTGACACAATGATTCAATATTTGTATATCTTGCAAAATGATCACCCAGGTAAGTCCAGTTAACATCCAACACCACTCATAGTTACAATTTTTTTTTCTTATGATGAGACGTTTCAAGATCTTCTCTCCTAGATACTTTCAAACGTGCCATATAGTATTATTTGCTACGGTCATCATGTTATACATTACATTCTCATGACATTTCTTTTACGACTGGAAATTTCTACCTTTTGACTCTCTTCATACACATCCCAAACTCCCTTCCCTCCCCACACCTCATGCAACCACCAATCTGTTCTCTACAACCAAGAGATTGGTTTGGGGTTTGTTTGCTTGTTTTTTACGTTCCACATATAACTCAGGTCATGTGATGTTCGTCTTTCTCTGTCTGATTTATTTCACTTAGCGTGACACCCTCAAGGTCCTTCTGTGTTGTGGCCATTTGCAAGACTCCACTCTTTTTTATGGCTGAATAATATTCCATTGTGTATCTACCACAATTCCTTTACCCATTCATCCAGCCAGGGGCACTTGGGTTGTTTCCAGATCTTGGCTATTGTAAATAAGGCTGCAATGAACACGAGAGTGCACATATCTTTCCAAGTTAGTGTTTTCGTTTTCTTTGGATTTTGCTGGATTATATGGTAGTTCTCTTTTGAATCTTTTGAGGAATCTCCTTACTGTTTTCTGTAGCAACTACACCAACTTCCATTCCCACCAACGGCACACAAGGCGTCTTCTAGATAGGATACTTCTAGATATTTCTAAGCATTTTTACCTTCTAGCCCTGAGCTGTCCAAGAGGTGGCTACTGAGCCCTTGAAACGTAAGCAGTGCCACTGAGGAACTGATTTTTTATTTCATTTACTTCTGTAATGGAGTTAAACTTAAATACTAATACTTGATTTCGTTATTGGAAAACTTTTAAGTACGTTTGGAAAAACTTGGCGAGGTGAATCTATTTCTTCAACTGTAAACATTACGAAATCTAAATAGAGATCAAGTATTTCTGATAAAATTGTAGCATCCCATAGGAGAGGTGTTACAAGTATATAAAATGCACACTGGATCTGGAAGATTTAGCAGGAAAAAGAGGAATAAAATATCTCGTTCACATTTATATACTGATTACAGGGTGAAATAATATTTTGGATGTAGTGAGTTAAACAAAGTCCATTAATATAATAAATTCTGCCCGTTCGTTCTTACCTTACCTCATGTGACTAATCAAACCTCTGAAATTACAAACGGGTATTGGTTGTTTTACATGGGCACACCTCCATCACCCCATACTCTTAGATTCTTACTAAAATTTTCTCCGGGCTCGAATCCTGCTCCATAGTCAGTTCCAACGTGTCAAGTGAGACCCTGCCTCCAGCTCCAGAATAAAACAGGTCGTGCGACCCACGGTCGAAGGATCAGAAAGCCAATTTTCCTCAGATAGGAGTGGGATTCAAGGGTCTAGCCATTCAGCTGACGTTGACCATCCTCATGGTCACGGGGACTGGTTCACCGAAGGACATGTGCCCTAGGTTAATCTAAGCAAAGTGAATCAAAATATATCTGGACGGAAGGTTCATATGAATGATGCTTTTTTCCTCCGGGGTCTGCTAACAGGAAGGACGGTGTGAACTTGGAGCTCCCAGAGCCCATACTTAGAGCATAGAATGAAGTCCTAAAAAGGAGCTGACACAAAAAACAGGCATCACTGAGAGATGCAATGAAACCCACCCTGATGACATCACTTGAGCCCCTGGATCGAACCACACCTGAAGCCCATATATACATATATCTGCATTCCTGATTCGCATGAGCCACCAAACTACCTTGTTTTCTGCTCAAGCCAAATGACCTGTATTCCTGTGATTGGTACCAAAAGTCCAGGATACTGTTCTCCTTCCTTTAGATTTGTCCTGAGGACCACATAGGATAATGGGTAGGAAACTCCTAGGCAACTATACGCTATTCCACCTTTCAACTATCATTGTGGTTTTAGGAGGGAAAGAAAAAATAAACACAAAGAGCAGGCAACCTGAGCAAAGCCCACCATCAATGACTCGAGAAACGAATCAAAACCTAGGTTTGGAAAGAGCCCCATTCAGTACACTTAGCCCCCGTGGCTGGTTATCTCATCCAGCTGCTACTGGGTACACTTCGACTGTCCACCTGCTGTGCCCTGGGCTGCCCCAAACATCTGCTGCTACCTTCCCTGGGCTCGAACAACGCCATTTGTCCGCCATTTCTACCTGGTTCTTCCCGCAGACGATTCTGATGTTGCGTATTCATTTTTTTCCCATTCATTTGCTTGTTTACTTATTTGGAGGGGGTGATGTCAGCCCAGTAATCTGGGTGTTTGGAGAGCTCACATGTGTAGCAGCTGGACACAACCCTTTAGGCGGGCTCTCTCTCTCTCAGGTTACAGTCAAGGGTGTTCCTTCCCCCCACCTTGAAGGCCCTGCCTGAAGACCCCCTCAGACCTCATTCTCTCCATTTTTTTCCCCTCCACCTGCTGCTTTCCGCCTCTCCTTTTGGGATTCACTTGACCGAGAAGCCTCTCCTGACAGCTCCTGGCGGGCCTCTGTGCTCCCCTCTGACTCTCCATCCCGGCCCCCATTATGCGGGTGAGAAGCTATTCTGTTTATCTGTCTAGCCAGCTCTCCAGTAGACCGCGACATCCTGAGGGCAGGAATCGGACTGGATTCGGCTCCATGCCTCTCTAAACTGGGGCTGTAGGGGCTGGAGCCTCGGGGATGATTCGCAGGTATACAACGAGCAAATGAATGGAGCCAAGCGACCAAGAGCCCTCCTGGTCTTTCAGACCTTCCTGGGTGCCCCAAAGCGCTTCTGTTGCCAAGCAACTTCCGCGCGTCTCTGTTGATGCTTAAAAACTACAGCTTTGAGGGGCGCCTGGGTGGCGCAGTCGGTTAAGCGTCCGACTTCAGCCAGGTCACGATCTCGCGGTCCGTGAGTTCGAGCCCCGAGTCAGGCTCTGGGCTGATGGCTCGGAGCCTGGAGCCTGTTTCCGATTCTGTGTCTCCCTCTCTCTCTGCCCCTCCCCCGTTCATGCTCTGTCTCTCTCTGTCCCAAAAATAAATAAAAAACGTTGAAAAAAAAATTAAAAAAATTAAAAACTACAGCTTTGAGTGAAATAAGAGAAGCGTCTCTCGAGTGCCTCTGCCTCTTCCACGTGTACCTGGAGGTTTGGGGTGGGGGTTCCTGGTCTCCCCACCAAGGCCTGGAGGCGGTGTTAGTCACCTGAGACAATGGAGGGGTCCCAGAGGCCTCAGCCGTAGGCATGGGCGGCACCAGCCAATGGTTAGACCTGTTTTCTGCAACCACCTCTAACTGGCCACCAGCTCAATACTCGGCTGTGTCAAGGACAAATGTTATGAAGACCATGGTGTTACCTTGGAATCTTTCAAAGTGGCATTTTCCCTTTAATTGTGAGCTTGGGAGGATGAGAGAGAGAGAGAGAAGGGAGGGAGATTGAACGAGGGAGGAAGCAAGGGGAAGGAGGGAGACAGGGAGGAAGGGAGGGAGAAAAGAGAAAGAAAGAAAAAGAAAGGAAGGAAGGAAGGAAGGAAGGAAGGAAGGAAGGAAGGAAGGAAGGAAGGGAACATTGTCTTCTCCCTAGAGATCACAGAAGAAGAGAGGGATGGGCCCCGGGGTTACCAGAGGCCACGATACAACAGCTGCCATCAGAACATGTCCTGTGATGGACAGAGAAAGAGACACTCCGTGGAATGCATGAATAAGTCACTCTGGAAATAGTGCATTTCAAGTCCATCACTGGGCAAGAACCAGGCTGAGATGTGCTGTAAACAACATGTCTTTAAATGTCTACTGGAGCTAATTAAGTTGGAGATGCTTTTCTTTGGCACATCCTTGGAGGGTTACCTTGGGGCCTTATTCGGGAACATCATCTCCCAGAATTAAAAAAGAAAAACTCTGTGGCCCTCACGCTGCTGCACTGGCCCATCTCCGGGCAAGTTCAGTCATGAGTCAACACAAATCTCCTGCCCAAGAGCCCGATACCTGCTGGCAAAGAACGAACGGACACGAAACGGGACCGGTGGAGAGGACAGAATCTGCAATCTTCTGTGTGTCTCTTCTTCCTCTCCCTGCCCCATCTGCCTGGCTGCTTCTCCCCTCTGAGGAGCACTGCCCTTTCCTGATGCCATAAGCTGAAGTAATTTGCTTTGAATTAGGACCACAGTCATTTCCAAAAGAGATGGGAAAGCAGGCTGGCTCTTCAAAGTTCAAGTGGATTTGATGCACGTGGTAAATTCAGATCACACTGGGAGTAGCCAAGCTGAGTGGCTTGTCCCTAATGTTCTGGGCTCCTCACTCCGGTCAACAAGGGTCTACTCGTATGCAGCACCAGTTAATAGGTCAGAAGGGGTGCGGAGAAGGGGGAACCGTGACCCCTGGTTCCCTCTGTACCTGGTGCTGAAATTATCCGGTTGATGGGGTCTGTGCTCTCCTGCAATGCACCTGCCTGGTATCATGGTCTATGCACCATTCAAACACTCTTCCCTGCAGCTCAGCTCCCCCAGTCCCACCCGGGATGGGTATCTCCATAATTTGCAGTTCCTGCTGGAAGAACTTCAGCCGTTTGTTGGGGGTGGCAAAGAGAAGAGAAAGGGACAAGAACACAGGCTTTGCGGCCTTGACCCCACCAGCATCTTCCACCCGGAGTTCTGGGCTGGGACCAAGTCTTCCTGCCTCCCTGTGGTTCCAGGCCAGGTGTCCGCCGCGGCCCCTTCCTTCTAGAAGTCGCACCTGGGAGCCTCAACCTGGCTTCCACTCTGGCTTTCCGCTCCCTTCTCCCTGCTCCCCGTACCGGCACATTTTATGACGATAATTGGAAAGGAAAGAAAGGTAGCAGCTTTGTTTACAGTGCAATTAACATCTGAATAATTTACTAGGAAATAAGCTGGAGCTATATTCAGCACATAGAGCCTGCTCCCTTTCTAAAGCCAGCTTGAAATCCTTAGAGGCGGGACTGTCTGCCCCCTTCCCCTGGGCTGAGCTGGGTCTCCGTTGGACAACCAGCCACTGGCATCAGCACCTCCCTGCTTCTGACAAACCCCAACTGGAAATTCTCAGGAAGACCCCACTGCCCGCACGGGGAGCTCTGCGAAGGTTCCTGTGCCCCCTCTGTCCGGGCCTGCCCCCGGCCCACCGCCTCACCAAGGCCACCTCCGCTTCCAGATGGCTTCTGTGCCCGGCACAGAGCCCATTTGGAAGAAAAGCCTGTTGGGGGTTAAGAGTGAGAGGCCCAACGCCTGGTGATGATCACAGGAGGCTGACTCACGACTCCCCTGCTCCACGGGGCCCTGCCCAACCCCCGCCTCGGGAGATCCGCACGTCCGAATGAGTTGGCACAAAGAAAGCAACTTAGGACGTGGGCCTGGCAGGGGAGAGGGTGCTGTCTGCATGAATAGCACCCGGCTTACCCCTCCAGCTGGCTTTGATTTGCGCTTCTGGTTCACCAAATAAGCACAATCCTGCTCCGTCATGCTAAGCGTGCCCTAGAGCTGCTGTCCTGCTTCCAAACACATAGCTGGGCTTTGCTTTGCCCACTGGCCTTGGCCCTCTTTCCCCTCTCCCTCCTTTTCCACCAGACCCTAAGGTTGTGCGTCCTCCCCGTTACGACTTCTTAAGACAGCGGACATTCAGAGTCCTTTTCCAGGGAGACCAGGAAGATGCTCTTGGATCCACACCCACACTCCTTTCTACGGCTCTTGATTCTTCATCCCGGGACACCCAACTCCCAGCCAGACCCAGGGGGCTCAGGGGGGCCCGTGCCACGCACAGCCCTTCTGCCGCCCTGCCACTAAGCACTGTAGGAAGGGAACGACACTTTGGACGGTGGGTGTAGATGAGAGCTTGGGTTGGGGCAGTGGGGATTCTTGCCAGGAACATTGTGACAGGGAGTAGAGTTCTCTCCGTGAGACCTCCTGGACAAAGTGACTTAAATCCAAGCAGGTAAATAGTTAATCAGTCTCTTTCACGTTTTGGGAACTTACAGGGCTGCAAGTACCCCCCGCCCCCGACAGCGCTTTTATTTAAATGAGAACGGGGTGCCCCTTCCTCCGGGCAAAGGGAGCCCCTCCCCCACCTGCCAGGGCGCGTAGTTCAGTGATTCATATGCAGGTTGGATTTCCATCCTCACTTGGCCCCTTAGCTGAGTGCCTCTGTGCAGTGTACAACCTACTCAACCATACAGAGCACCCCAAGTACCTGGTAAAGGAAAGCGGCATGGTGGTGAGCCATGAGTCCTGAAGTCTAACACGGAGGGTGAAGATGGTAGTTAAAGACCAAGGTTTGTGGAGCCAGCAGCATGGATTCGAATTCCACCCGGCTCACATACTAGCCAAGTAACATTACACAAGTTGTTGAATTTCTCTGTACCTCGGCTTCTTCCTTTGTGTAGCGAGCACCAAACAGATCTTACATACATCCATTATCCACCTCCTTATTAAATGTTTAAATATTGCCAGGCCCCTCACTGATGGGAAACACTGGACAGACCATTTCATCTCTCTGTGTCCTGATTTGATTCGGAGCGATTTTACTGAAGGTGCCTCTTTGAAGTCGTAATTGGACGCTCTGTCTCTCTCGAAAATAAATGTTAAAAAAAAAATTTATAAAGGGGGGGCGGGTGCCTGGGTGGCTCAGTCTGTTGAGCGTCCGACTTCGGCTCGGGTCGTGATCTCCCGGCTCATGAGTTCGAGCCCTGCGTCGGGCTCTGTGCCGACAGCTCGGAGCCTGGAGCCTGCTTCGGATTCAGTGTCTGTCTCTCCTCCACTCACACTGTCTCTTTCTCTCAAAAATAAACGTTAAAAAAATTTTTTTAAAAGAAGTTGTAGTTGGAGACCTTCACCAACGTGTATGCCCTCCTCCTGACACACTCTAGCTCATGCTCTGACTTGAGAATCCCGCTTTTGCACACCCCGACTTGTCCCTTATTTGCAGCATGAGCACCAGCAGCTGAAGAGGTCACGGCCTTTCTGCACCGAGAAACAGGACTTCACGTTACTTCTCGGGAGTTCCCATGTGAGGGGCTCATCGAGAGAATCATACAGTGTGGTTGATGCTGGGCAGAGCATGGTCCCTTACTATCTATCATGGGGTGAACTGTGCCCCCTTGGCCCCCAAAGTCATAAGTCCAAGTCCCAACCCCAGGACCTCCGAATGTGACCGTGTTCGGAAAGAGGATCTTGGCAGATTCGTCAGTTAAGATGCGGTCGCACTGGAGTAGGATGAGCCCCATTCCAGCGACGGCTGTCCTCGTAAGAAGGGGAGATTTGGGGACAGATGCTCACACAGAGAGAACCCCAGGTGAACACAAAGGCAGACACGGGGGTGACGGTCCACAAACCAAGGAACACCAGAGACTGCCAGTGAACCGACCTGGAAACCGAGGGAGAAGCTACAACGCAGTCTCGCTCCCAGCCTTCCAAAGGAACCAACCCTACAGACAGCTGAATCTCGGACGTCTGGCCCCCAGCACCGTGAGACGATACGTTTCTGTCGCTCAAGCCACCCGGACCGTGGCTCTTTGTCATGACAGCCCTAACAGACTAAGTACCTCAGGTAAAAGGGTTCCCCCTTCGTGTTCCTGAAGCCCACAGCACATCATGGGACCCAGATCTGGGCCTCGGCAAAGCCACACTTTGCTACATGTCATGGCCCTTCTGCAGTAGCTCGAGAACTGTCCAAGCTGTGAATCTGAGATCCTCAGTCATTTAATACGCTTCTTTTCCCACAAAGGATTTAAAATAGCTTAAGGGAAAAGCACAAAGCTAGTGTAACTGGTAAAGATGCATCGGTATAACCAGAACAAATAGAAATCCAAGGATTTCTATTGCGTTTTGCTGGTTGTGTTTTGCTTTCTGCTCTGGCCACCAGGAAGCTCAAAACCACGTATGCAGTTCAACCGTTTCTTCCGTTCAGGACGCAGCTCTGAGCTTCTCGGAGGCAGTTAGGCACCAGGCCCGTGCGGGCAATGACCCTTTTGTAGCCTGTCATTCTTCAATAATGGGAATTGAGCGGGAAATCCAGGTCCCTTAAAGGAGCTCGGAGAGGAGAGAGGCACAACCTCACACTCTAACAGGAAAGGGCCTACTACGTGGAGCCCAGAGGGAAGGCTGAAACTGGCTTCCATTCCCTAGGCACTTGTCACCGCTCACGTGCACCCAGGTTCTGCTCAGCACCACCCACTGAATGCAGGTCCCCCAGGAAATCCAAGGCAGGGCCATGAGTTAGGCTCACGGTGTTTTTAAAAACTGGGGAATTTCACAGGTGTTTAAAAATCCAGAGGTTTTTCTTCCTTCTTAGTAAATCAGGAAGATCTAACACCACCGGTCCCCTGCGTCCTCAGGCGGAAGTGACAGACTACAGCTGCTCCTTTACATGGAACACAGGGCCCCAGTTTGCCCCAGTCCTTCCCACTCTCTATTCTCCTGCCATTAGCCCCCTGTAGGTGCTGAGCTGTGTGTCCTGGTCCATTAGCACCTTCAGAGGGAGGTGGTACAGGAATGACAGTTCTCCCCATTGTACAGGTCAAGGAACTAAAGCCCAGAGGCAAATAGGCTCTGATGGGAAGAAAGCTCCCTGACTCGTGCAGTAAACAACACGTGCAACCGCGCACCGGCCCCTTCAAGGTGGGGTGAATTGCCAGCGTCTGCAGACCGTGGTGAAGTTTAAATAAAATAATAAAATAAAGTATGCATGGTGACTAACACAGTGGTATGCTTATAAATGTTTCACAATAAGCTCACTGCAGGAGGGAAACCCTAATTTGTAACGTTTGCCAATTTCTGTTGTGTAAATGCTTCCATCATGGCTCATTTCAAGTTACCAATGTGAAGTCAACTGAAAATTTAAGAACTGGCTCTTAAGGACCAGTTACAAGCAAGATACAGTTCATTACCACGCTGGCTGGTGCTGGCTTAAAAGAGCCAAGTGTGAAATTTATACGTGATGTTTTATACTATATGGTATGTTACATTTTGTTATGTTATATATTATACTTATAAAAGCATACTATATTCTTTTAATACATAATATATCTTTAATACATAATTTAAATGGGAAAGATACCGTTTTAATAAATGATATATGGTTTTAATAGATAACGGGAGTTCATAAATACTTTATTCCCTGTTAAAGATTATGTAATAAAATAAACGCTACGTTTTAAAAGATTATAAAGAAAAAAGTAGAACACCCGTACACGTTCATTTCTTCCTTTCCTTGCCGTAAACTGCAGGTGCAGGTGTCAGGCCAGTCCTTCCTCCGCCCCCTCCGAGCCCCACTTCCAAGGGTTAGAATCCAAAGAAAAATCCAGATCCAGGTAGGGATGCTTCAGTGGCACGTCTGGATGGATTCCTGAGAAGCAATGACTTCTTCACGGCCTAGAGCTACTGATGGGATCTTGCCAAGGCCCGGATTCTGCTGCTTATCTGATGGGAGCCACCAGCCCTCGGCCCCAGGAGGGCGGACAGAGATGCTACCTGTCCCAGAACGGCACGCCTTAACCCACGAGGCTCTCTTGCTACGACTCCACACACACACACACACACACACACACACACACACACACACACACACACACTCACACACCACACTACATGCAGACACACACCTGTGTGTGGATACACGTGCACACAGGTGCACACACACGTCCTCAAACACACCTGTGTATACACACACACACACAGAATTTTTCTTTAGAATCTTCCTACAAATGATCATCATAGATTGAGGGGCGCCTGGGTGGCTCAGCCGGTTAAGTATCGGACTTTGGCTCAGGTCATGATCTCGAAGTTCACGAGTTCGAGCCCCGTGTCGGGCTCTGTGCTGACAGCTCAGAGCCTGGAGCCTGTTTCGGATTCTGTGTCTCCCTCTCTCTCTGTCCCTTCCCGCTCACACTCTGACTCTCTCTCTCTCTCTCAAAAATGGATAAACTTCAAAAACAAAATCTATAATGATAGACTGAAAGCCTCTATATTCCCCAAATTCAAGGGCACTGCCTCAGACTTAGGAAACCATGCGCCTTCTGTGATCCAATAAATGCCATCGACAGAGAAGACTTTTTCACAGTTAACCATCCGTTGAGCTTTCACTACGAGCCCCAAGTTTCACGTACGTCCACCCGCTCACTCCATCCTTGCAGCCAAGACAGAGGCTGTGTTTTCATCCCCCGTTTTTCCAAGAGGAAACCGAGGCCCAGGAAGTCGGATCAGTGTGCGAAGGGTCACAGAGCCGGCCCAGCAGCAGACTTTCCGGCTAGTCTACTCGAAGGGCATTTTTCTCTTCTCGGGGGCTTCATCCTTCAAGCCCCTTTGCCAGGAGGGCGCTGGTTTTAGGATTTTCATCAGAAGCCAGTCTGCTCCCGAATCACATGAAAATGACTGGCCCCAACTGCCCAGCAGTGACAGAATCCTGTTTTGTCTCTGGCGTATTCTAGGTGGTTTTCCAGTGTAACCAACACATTCAGCCCTCTGTGGCACGGAAGTGTGAAAGGTGAAGAAGGTGGAATGACTCACAGAGGGCCCCACCCCAGCGAGGAAAGAAAGGGATGGTCTCCCATTAAAGGGAGGGCGGCTGCTCTGGGAAAACGCTTTTAACAAGAAGGCGCAAGAAACACAATAGATTTGTACCAAAGGGTTACTTCCCACCTCATTCACCCCACTTGGCTACAGCTCACTTCCGCAAGTTTCTCCAAATGGGATTCACTTACCAAGGATTTGCCGGTCGAGAGGGTATTTAAAAAGGAGACCCCTGTGCCAACCTCTGTCTTGCGACCGATCGCACATTCCACGAGCGGGTTTCACGGACCCTCTGCTCCCAAGAGGACCTTGAACCCCCTCGGAGGCCGGGGCTGTGTTGCCAGCCTGACATCCTCAGTGCCTGGTGAGAGTCGGGACAAGCTCAAGGATGGAGTTGAAGGGATCCAGGAGGCAGGGTTCTCACTGTGTTAAGCAAAGGGGCATTCCTCCACGGGGAGAATGCACATCACCCAGGGGGACTCTTTCCCCAGGCTCCATACCCACTTGCCAGAGAGAGATCTGCGTGTTCAGAAATCTTGCCCTTCAGAGTCACGGGTTGGGGTGTTTTCAGAAGTTGTTCAGACAGAAACGAAACGGTCAGAGGGGCCCTGGTTCTCTCGGTAACTTTAGCATCCGTCCCGGCCACCCAGAGAGTGCGCGTCGGGGACTAAGAACGGGAGGAAGCCCCGTGGGTGTGCGTGCACCTGTCTGCAGATGTGTGTGTACCTTACACACCCTAGTAGGGCAGAGAGCGTGTCGTAAGGAAAACGTGGGGCCACGTTGGCTTGCACTGAAATCCTGGCCCCGCCCCTTGCTAACAGAGGGGCCGGGGGCGAACCAAATACGGGTCATCTGAGGGCTAAGGATTGTACCCCTCAAGTGGGCATTTTAAGACCTACATCACAGGGGTGGGAGGGCCTCGGGGCGCAAACCACTGGGTGGCCTATTTGGGATTGCACGGGGATACTGGACAGAGCCATGCACCCTGCTCGAAACGGCTCAGCAAAGAGTCCCTGCAAAGTTGGGCCGATCTGACCTCACATTACCCTTCAAGGGGAGGGAGGCCCAGGGGTCCAGGACCCGCCGAGAGCCAGGCACGGCATGGCACCCACGGAGCCGCCCACGGAGGCCGTGCGCGCTCCCCCATTGGACATCTGTGGGGAGGGCACCTCGGACAGATTCCTTCAGGCCCTCCTGCTGGCCCACCCCGCTCAAGCACACAGCAGCCGGATCGGGACCCCTGCCTTCCGAAAGCCCCTGGCCCCTCTCTGGAAGCTTCCAAAGCGCAGCAGGCCCCTCAGCCACAGAATTCAGAGACAGAAACTGCAGGCTGGCACTGGGCATTTCTCAATCACACCATTTCCTTTCCCCTTATAATAGAAACTTCTGCCTGGGCCGGGAAGGGGGCCTTCTCCCTTCCCCTGGGAGAGCACAGGGCAGGCCAGAGTTTCCGGGGCTGGCCTCCCTCTGCCGGCTGGGCTCCTGGCAGGCCCATTCGCTGGGACAGGACTCGCCGGGCACCAGGACGCCGGGGCTTCTGCTGGGCACGTCTCGGGGGGCTGGAATGCCATCCCTTGGAGAGCTCTGTCTCTTAGAGACGCCAGGTCTGAGCGGCTTCAGGAAACAGCAGAAGCCTGTGGCTCTGGGTGTGTGCGTGGGGGGGGCGGGCAAGGGGTTCCCACACGCCAAGCTCCAAGGCCCTTTGTGGGGGGTTCCCTCAGGCATTTCTAATTACAGGAGTTATTTCTGCCCCGCAGATTATGTGGTTCCTGCACTTGGCATGAGAAATGAATCAAGTCATTATTAACTCGGCAAGTGTCAGCCCTGGGTCCGGAGGCCCCCGTATGGAAACAGAGCAGTTAATACACGGGCGGATTAGGTGGCTCTCAGGCTACGCCACAATTAGAAACGCAGGACGTTTGAAATATTAACTGGGGCGTGTGGGGAAGAGGCAGCGCCCGGCCTCCCTGCCAAGGAGATAGCAGCCCTGAGGAGGGTACGGAGTGTTATGTAAGGATTGGGCCGTGGGAAGTGGTGTTTGCAGGGAGCTCGCTGTGCGTCAGTGTTCTTGTGTGCGTGTCCCCCGCCTGATCTTCCCTGGGGCCCTGCAGACGGGACCGTCTCCCATTTGACAGAGGCGGGAACGGGCAGAAGCTCGGGGGTGGGGGGGGGAGCAAATCAGGTCCCCAAGTCTGCACAGGGAGGAAGTGTGGATGGGAATCGGCACCCCGGTGGCCCCCGCCCCCACCCCTGTGCCCTTGCTCATATCTGCCCACCTCCACGGAGAACTGAGAGGCTACTAAAAAGAAGGGCTAAGAAAAACACGATGCTAGCAATTAATACTAGTAGCTGCTTTAACTGAGCACATACTACGTGCACACAGCTGTGTTACAACTGGTGTAGGTATACTGGCGTTTCGTGCTTGGAGCATCGCAGAAAGCAGGGACTGTCACAGGGCCCCTTATATAGTTGAGGAACTGAGATATCCTGAGAGTTGTAAAGGAGTTAAAAGACCCGGGATTAGGTCTGGCCTCAGGCCTGCCTGCTTCCCAAGTCCCCCCTGCTGCAAAGGTGCCACTAGGCCTTTCCAACTCCAAGAGGCAGAGGCGGGGGGGGGGGGGGGGGGAGGGGAGCCCTTGTCTTCCTCCATCCATCCATTCACTCATCCCGGAGAAGCCTTCCTGAAACCCCATCAGGTGCTGGGCCTTGTGCTAGGCACGCAACACGCAGCCACTCACATAACTCTCCCTGCCTCCCCAGGGGGCAGGTACGACTTACTACTCTTCACAGTCTATGACCAAAACCGAGTTTCGGGGAATAGCATCTCCCTCCTCTGCTCCAACTGGTCCAAAGGCGCAAAGCCTGTAACCGTCAGAGAGAGAGAGAGGTCCGTGTCAAACAGACCGCAAAGACAGAGGCCTACAGATGGCAGAGAGAAGAGGGAACGTGCCGGAGGGACCAGCTCGGACCCACACATGGGAGTCACTCAGAGGGAGGATGGCAACTGCGGAGACAGGTCACTGGGGAACCCAAAGCTACCGATGGCGAAATATCAACAGCGGAAGATAACATTTGACAAGACCTCATGGCTCACGGACCTCATGTGCTAGGCTTCTGTGTGTTCGCGATTGTGTCTGGGGGTCGGAGGGGCTTTGGAGGGGGGGTCGTTTTACTTTTTTGGGAGAGGTCTTCTGGCCCCGCTTCACCGAGGTGCCTGTTTACAGCGTAGGGAACACACAGGCACAGTCAAAACCAGATTCCTTGGGTTCAGTTCTATTTTCCACTTCCCTAATTACAACATTCCTTCCCTTTGGACACGGTTCAAGTTCTCCATTCCCTTGAGATGCAGTGCTAACACCTGGACGTGGGAAGGAAGCAACCGATCGTGTGTTTCTAAGGATGGTAAGAGAGGAAAGCCAGCAAGGGGGGCCCTCCCGGCCCAGGTGGGCAGCCCCCTTGGGCCCCGGCTCCCTGGAGTGGGGTGATATGAGCACAGACCTCATCCACAGAGCTGGAAGGGGGGGGCAGGAGGGCTCTGAGAATGACCTATGTACCTCCAGTAGCAGGCACACAGCAGGTGCACACAAGACGTCCAACCAAGATGTGTCCATATCCAGGGCACCACAGGCTCAAGTCATCTCTAATTACAGCAATTAAACTGTGGAAGCTTTGGAATGGGTTGCTTTTTTTTTTTTTTTTCTTTTTTTGACATCTTAATTAAAGCAGCTCGGGGACACCTGGGTGGCTCAGGGAGCGAAGCGTCCGATTTCTGCTCAGGTCATGACCTTCGCGGTTGGTGAGTTCGAGCCCCACATCCGGCTCTGCGCTGACAGTGCGGAGCGTGCTCGGGATCCTCTCTCTCTCTCGTGCTACCCCGCTGTCTCTCTCAAAATAAAGAAGCTTGAAACAAAAAGCAGCTCGGATGCCATTCCTAGGCCACTCTTCCTTTCACTCGCTTGTGTCTTGGCCCGTTTTCTCGAGTGGGAAAGAGAAAGACGCAGCAGACAGGGGAAGCGTGCCTGAGGCCTAGCCGGGCTAGCGTCCCACAGCCCCGGTAAGCGCTGCGTACTGACACAGCCTTCGTCTCAGGGATTTCAGGGGGTAACGTGCCCCCCTTCCAGCTCTTAGACCTCCTCAACATACGAGGGAGGAGCTAATTAAGAGCCGGGTCCCTGCGTGGGCGTGGTCAGTCGTCTGTACCGGCCGCAGAGTCTCTTCCCTCGCTGGAGACGTGACGCATTTGTAGTGTCCCTGTGGCGTCCGTTACTGGTAACTGGTGGCTTTTTATTCTCCATCTTGAAGAAAAAAAAAAAAGGACTACCAACACGGCACCCAAGACTTCTGGTTTCTCCATCACAAATTCAGAGTTGAAGCCTTGCCCTTTTGACATCCATATCCTGTTTCTAAAGGCCGTGAGCCGTTTCCCCCAGGGCTGGGAAGTTGCCAGGATGTGTTTTCCTCTTGCTCCCAACCTCCCCTCTTTTCTCACTTGCACCAAAGGTTTAAAACTCACCGCGTCAAAGCAGAACTCACAACCTCTTTCTGGAAAGGACCAGAGAGTGAATGTTGTTGCTTGTGGGGCTCATCTACTCTCTGCGGCAACTCAACTCAAGCATTGTGGTGCAGCCCCAGATACCAGGGGAACCAACGGGTGTGGCTGTGTTCTGGTAAAACTTCATGTTGGAGGCCAAAACTGGAATGTCGTATGACTTTTACAAGTTATGAAAAATCATTCTTCTCTTGATTATGGTCAGCCATTTAACAATGGGAAAAATATCCTAAACTCCCTGGCCAACCAAAAAACTCCGGTAGTAAGCCGGTGTGCTGGTCCCTGCAATTGAAGGGAGTTAGGCGTACCACCAGCCACAAATGTCCACGGGCAGACTGTGTGCTCCCTCTGGGCCTCTGATCATCACGGTTAAAATGGACGGTTGGACCAGGCCCCTGTTGCCCAGTGTGTTCCTCACCAGGCACCTGTAGCTACCTAAGTGTAGATGTGAATTAGTTAAGATGAACAATTCAGTCCCTCAGTGGCCCTAGCCACATCTCAAGTGCACCCCCAATACAGCTGGGGGCTTCCATATTGAGTAGCACAATTCCATCACTGCAGAAAGTTCTACTGGACAGCTATAGACTAGAAGGACCTTGAAGACCCCTTCCTGGTCCAAAAGTTGGTGCATCTATGATTCTCTGCCGTGAAAGTATAGCGGGGAAGGAGGGGGAGCAAAGCCAATTGTGGGCTTCCTTCCACAGCATGGAGGAAGATGTTGGGAATTCTAGTGAGTTGAAGAGCATCTCCCTCAAATTGTTCTTCACCATGAGCTTCACGATGGAACCTTACTCAGAAAGAGGGTCTTTGCATGTGTAATTAGTCACAGGTCTTGAAACGGAATCATCCTGGATTTAGGTTGAAGGACGGCCCCAAGGCAAGGAAGGCCAAAGATCACAGCGGCCACCAGAAACGGACAGAGGCATGGATTAAATTTCCTTTAAAGCCTTCTGACGGGGCAAGTCCCCAATACACCTTCACTTCAGACTTCATCTTCCGAAGTGTGAGACAATAAATCTCTCCTGTTTTAAGCAGCCGTGTTTGTGGTAAACCAGTACAAGAGTCCTAGGAAACGAATCCAAGAGGTCAAGGGGTTTTGATGAAGAAGAAGACCAAGCTAAGAGGAATTATGTAATCCTTGAAATAATTTGGGAGGTGACCAAAAACATCCAAGCGAGGATGTCAAAGAGCTCCAGAAAGAGCCTGGGACAGAGAACATAGCTTTACGTGTGGAATCCCATCTGCCCAGCAGCCAGTGTGGCCGAGGAGTTTTCTTGGCAACACAGAAAGGCCCGAGAAATGCCAACGAGACAGAGAGGGAACAGCCCGCTTCCCCAGAGGAAAACCTCCCCCGGCAGATGGGAGGGATTTGGTCCTGGCCACAGTGGGAAACCAGAACGGGAGGGAGCCGGAGACTTAAGCCACAGCAATTTGCATAAGACGCTTGGTCATCAGCGGGCAGGGCAGCACGTGTCAAGGGGGGAAGGCTAGGGGGGATGTCATAAAGTCCTTGTCTTTGGGGAATGCAGAGCAGGGATTAAAGGCAGAGTCTAAGGGGACTGGTTAGGGGACACATGGGAAGGTGACAGACACAAGCTCATTTTGCTGAGTTCGCTGCCCAAGTAAAGATGGCTGTCATAGAAGGCAGTCGAGGCTAAGAAGCAAAGCCGGAAGATAGTCCCCTGTCCCCACTCCTTGGCGTCTAAGGCAGCACGGAGAGGGTCCCTTGGCTTCCTGCTGGGGAGATCCTTAAACTAACACAGCTGCCCCAGCTTCAGAGATGTCGGAGCTGCCCTACCACCATCACTCCCCCACTGGGAGAGCCCCTTGTTGGGCTCACCCAGCTCACTGCCCAGGCCGTATCTGAGCCCACACTCTGACTTTCAGAGTCTGGGGACAGCCAGGTGGGGTGGCTGGAGCCCAGCCTCCCCAGGGGGAGGTGGCTCTTTGCTGGGGAACAAGGCACTTACTTCCAGCACTGCTTTTAGGAAGGTCAGTGTGGACATCGGTTCCAAAACCCGGAGACAGCAGCACCTGATCTTGGACCCAGCCACGCCCCTTCTACGGAGGAGTCTAACAGGCTAATAACAGAAACAGAGCCAGGTGGGTGGCTATATGGCAGAAGACACAGGCTTGACCTTCAGAGATTCTTGCATCTGACTCTGCCTCGGTCGCCAGCTTTCACTGTCTGTCCAGAGGATGCATTTCACCTATTTAAGCCTCTGCTTTTTCATCAGGAAAAGGGTGTTGATAATAGCACCTTGCTGGCAGCGTTGTGATGAGGTTTACATTAAGCAACGTAAGTGATATACTACGTCCCTGTGCAAAATACTCCACTCAAGCCTAAGGTAGGACCACCTGTTGTTATTAGCTACTTTTCCCAAACCAAAGATGTTCATCGAGGTGTTATTTATGATTGGAGAAAAAAAAAACCTAGAAGCAAAATGTCCAAAGACAGAATTAATGATGATGTATATGTGTATATACGTGTGTGTGTGTGTGTGTGTGTGTGAAGAAAGGTTACCTAGCCTGTCAACCATCATTCTTGGAGACTATTTAATACTAGTTAATGACACAGGAAAAATTCAAAATAGAATATTACATGAGAAAAGCAAGAAGAAACTTCCTATGACCATCAAATCCTTTCCCTTCTCATTACATGCTGAGAGAGAGAGAGAGAGAGAGAGAGAGAGAGAGAGAGCGCCCTATAGGAATACCAGGAAAGATTTACAGCAAAATGAATGACTATCCATACCAGAAGCAAGGAGAACTTTTACTTTCTTCTTCATACTTTCACTCCGCTTGCAAAATGTTTTACAATGTACCTAAATTACTTTGGTAATGAAAAGTAAAATATTAAGGGAAAATAAAATAACATTGATTTTATAGTCAGATGCTATTTCAAAAAGTGGCTTTCTGCTTTGGAATTGTCTAACTTTGGGCCGGTTCATTAGCCGAACCTCAGCTTCCTCATATTTAAAAAAAAGGTGACAGGAACGTGTCTTAGCAGACTGTGTGAATTACACAAGATGGTAGAAGGCCAAGGTGTCCGTTTGTGATCTCCCCAAGGTCAGGAGATCTTTATGGGAACCTTCGGGCCACTTTTGGGGGGGGATATCAACATGCTTAGTGGATCACTAGAAATTCTGAGACAGAAAGCCTCATCCCTTGGCCACCATGGCCAGAGCGCTGTTTCTGGGACACAGGGCTCCCCCGGAGAAGTCCTGGAATGCTGTTTGAAGGACTGGCTGATTACCGTCCTGCTCAAGTAATCCTTGCTTATCAGAGCAACTCGGTTCAGAGTCCATTGGAAAGCCCAGATTGATTTCATCGATGAGTCATACCTGCTACTTGCTTTGCACAGGCCAAGAGAATTGACATTTGGGGGGATCGTTGAAAGGACACCAACAGAGAGAGACACAGAGGCTGGGGTCTCTAGGTGGGAGGGTCGTTCAGTTCCCGCCAAAACTAATAACGAATAATGAAACTAACATGCCCCAAACACATATGGATCTGGTTTCGATGTATCCGTTCCTATGAAGAGCACGATGTATTTGTCGCTTTGGTTTTCTCTGTTTCCTCTGTTTCCTCCAGCTTCGTCGAGATATATAACTGACGCACAACACTGTGTACGTTTAAGGAGTACACAGTGGTGATGTGACACATCATCGCATTAGGTGACACTCCCATCACTTCACGGAAGAGTGAAGAACCCTGCATCATACTCGTGAAAGTTGCTAACAGAGTAGATCTTGAAAGTTCTCCCCACAAAAAAGAAACAGTAATTATGTGTGGTAATTACGTTTGTTTCTGCAGTGACTTTCCACATCAACTCATTTTACGAATGAGGAGACCAGGGCTTAGAAAACGCAATATGGCCAAAGACACAGAGCTAATAGGGGCCTCAGCTGCGATCCCAAATCTTGGAAGGCTAAGTTCAGAGCCTATGTCCAACCCACAACGCACAGATGCCCCTCCTGGAGGATTGGTCACCTCACTCCGCTGCCTAGGGCCACCCATGCACCCCGAGGCAGTATCTCCTCCTCTGGGGTCAGGGAAGAAGAGGAAAAAGGATAGGTTTCCATGAGACTCTCCCTCAGCCTGTCTGATGGGGGCGGGGGGTAGTTTTGAAATACTCTAATTCCCTTAGGTCCTTTTATTATTATAATTGCTCCTAAATGTTTTGATTGTGGTGTATTATGGATGTTATTGCAAATCAGCTTTCGGCCTTATAAGACACTAACGCAAGCACGCAAGAACATTCTCTTGAGCAGAACATCCTTAATAAAAACAATACATCAGGCACTGACTCTTATTAAAGGGGCATTTAATCCCCGATAGTAAGCCTCTCCTCAGACAGTGCCCTCTCACAAAATGTCAGGAACCTGGCTTAGAAGTCAGTAAGAAGTGGAGAGCGGGAGAGAGAGGGAGAAAGGAAGGGAGGGTTATTGTATCTCAGTTTGATAAAAACAAGGGGCTGCGTGTCTCTAGGATATTTACCAAGTTGTGCAGACCCTGGAAAGAGGCGCTGGGGTATGGTTTACAGAGCACTAGATTAGGAGCCTGAAGTCTGGGTTCTGAGATCAGAATTGCCAGTTACTGGTTGATGTCTCTGAACAGCCTCTTAGGCTCGGTGTTTCTGCATTAGTAACCCAAAACTGCTTCTGTCTCGCCTAGCTGGGCTGACCACATCTCATTTCGTCCAGGACATCCCCAGGCTATACCCGTTGTCCTGGCTTGAGTATGAATTGCACCCCCTTACCTCTAGAAGTGACCCTGTTTGGGTGATAAATGATATATTCACCCCATACCCAACTTACAGCGTTATGATAGCTAAAGACATAGGGTTTGCACACGTTTGGTAATAGTCAAAGCCCGATTAAAGATCCGAGGGAGAGAAGGCACTTCTCAGTTGCTCTGAATCCTACCTTTTAAAAATGGAGATTGTGGGCACCTAGGTGGCTCAGTCAGTTAAGCGTCCGACTTCGGCTCAGGTCATGTTCTCGGGATTTGTGAAGTCAAGCCCTGCATTGGGCTCTGTGCTGACAACTCAGAGCCTGGAGCCTGCTTCAAGTTCTGTGTCTTCCTCTCTCTCTCTCTCCCTCTCCCCCACTCACATTCTGTCTCTCTCAAAAACGAATAAATGTTATTTTTTTTTTTAATAAAAGTGGAGATTGAGAAAGTATATATCAGTGTGAGGGAAATACTCAATATTATAAACTGAGGCTATTCAAAGTGATCAGTGCAGTGTGGTCATGATACATATGAACAAAAACATGTAACGGAAACACAGCAAATGAAAACAAGTAAGTAGTTGTGGGTAAGAGTGTGCTACCTTTTTTTTTTTAATGAGGTTAGCTTTTATTTTGAGGGAAGAAAAAACAACTTCAACAACACAGGAGAAATACACGCGAGCGGGTGATCTTCTCTAGAGGCGGGCACAGTGAGAAGCGATACTCGCCTTCTCTTTGTACCTCATGTCAGGAGGCGGCGGGAACGGCTGCCAGAGAGAAGGGAACCTTCCCTAACGAGGATTTCTTTCTCACTCAAAGACAGTCAGGCTGCAACAATGCTCAGGTCACCTCTGGCCAGACTGCAAATGGGGAAGAGTAGTCTCAAGAGCGGTGGGACCCAGGTGATTATTTGGGCATCTAGGTTCTCCCTGCCGTAACCTGGACGGGACGTCTCAACTCCAACACAGCTTCAAGCATACTCCAAGCAGAGAATTCTAGGGTCAAAGAAGTTCATCTAAACACCATATCGTAAAATGCTCAGCTTTTCTGTTCATTTAAAAAAAAAAAAAATTAGGAAGAGGGAATTCAGGACAAGAATGTTATTTTGGACAAAGCAAACAAATCCTATTTCCCTGATATGAAGTTAATCCACTGAAATAGACATTCACCGAGACCTGATGTGGTCACATAAGCCTCCAAACAATCCTCTGATGCAGGAGCTAGTTCCTTCACACTTGGCGAAAGGGACAGTGACGCTTTGGAAGATAATTAACTTGCTAAGAGTCACAGAAAAAGGTAAGGTCTGAGTTTTGCCCAAGACATGTTGTTGGCAAGGGGCAGACTGGGGACTTGAACCCGTGCCTGCCTGCCTGCCAGGCCTTCAGCTCTGCAAGCCGTGACTGGGCAGGAGCCACGGACGGCTTCTAGCCCCTGGACACCCAGCATGGATATCAAGCCTATCCGTGAACTGCCTCAGTGAGCATCCAACTTCTCAAAGACATAGTCCCCTGGGGGAGTCTGTCCCCAGGCACGAGTGAGACACCACAACTTCTTGTTGTTTTCTTAGCCAGACTTTCATCTGCTGGAAAGTACTGCCCTTGTCCCGGAAAGTCATTCGACTCCACTTTCTGGGTTCTGGTCCTATGCTCATTCTGGAGGAGTTAAAATATCACCTCCTCACACATGTATGCAGCAAGTGTTTATCAAGCAATTATTACGCGCCAGGCAGAATGCTACAGCTCAGGATGGAACAAGCAGCCAGAGACAGATCTGACTCTCACCAACCTAGTGAGTGGCCAACCCACTGAGGGGCCTCTGAGACGCTTTTTCTCTCACGAGGACTCAGGTTCTCCATCAGGAAAAATAGAAGTGGTTGGACCAAATGAATTCTAAGCTCCTTTCTGGCACTGACGAGCTATAGTTTACTCAGAAGGATTCCCCCCAAATAACTCCCTAAGAAGAGGTTCAAGATTGGCTCTGTATCCCCTCTCTTTCTCCTCCCCCAGAGAATTTCAGCCACGCCCATGCAAGCTTACAGTTCTCAGGTTTTTATGAGATTTCGACTTTCTCTTCTAAGGTGGGCAGACATCTGTTTTCAGCGCAGTTCACGATTCATAACCATATATTAAACAATTGCTCTTCTCTTAAACAACTCTGAAAACCTTAGGGGAAACACATGTTCCTGTTTCCACGGTATTCCCTTATTATTAAGCAATCAATGCTGAGAGTGTAACTTTTCATTAACATCAGCTCTCCCCCTAAAATCAACCTGTCATCCCATTGGGTTAAACCAGAACAGACCAGTAAAGTATGGTTTAAAACCAAACGCGCCCGCTTGTCGTTCGTTAACTTAATTTTGGCACAATTTACGAGACTGTGATTTTTAAGTCATTTGTGGTATTCCCTTATTAGACTGAAATTGCCCTTTCTTGGCTGTGCTTTTTAACAGATGCTAACTTGCATGAAGCAGGCTAGCATAAAATGTACCTGCATCGGAGAAATGTCCATCTATCAATGCGGATTCTCGTAAAACATTGGAAGTGTTAGATAAACTGTTTCCATTAAGCTGAAAATACTCCTTCGGGTGTGAGCTTCTAATTCACGAGTTGCTGTAAACTGATTCAAATAATAACGAGGATTTTTTTTTTTTTCTCCTGGCCTGATAATAATCTAGTGGAGAACACACTGAATCCCTAAAGAAGATGTTATCTGACGATTTCTACAATTGTCCTGAAGTCCAAACAAAGCTGTGGTGTTGAAATGTGGCTTTTGTAAGCGATCATTTTGTCCAGGCTGGCCTCCCCTCCCCTGTTTTGCAAAGAAAAGTGTGGTCTTTGACTGACATCTGGGTAGCTGGAGAGTAATCAGAACTGCGGCCCACGGGAGAAATTAAGACAGCAACCAAGAGCTGAGACAAACTGAAATCAGAAGAGGAATGCAGAGGTGTTTCGAGAGTCTACATTTCTCTGTTTGGGAAAGGCACCCAGCAGCACACAATACGTCAGCGAGAAGGAAGCCTGATGAAAAACTGTTCATCACCAGAGCAGACAATAGACGCTGATCTCTCTTTTCTTCATGATAATGTTCCCGGGATGCTGTCTCGGGTTAATTTAGGTTAATCATACAACCTCACACGAGGTAATCTCGCCGAGAACAACAGTCCCGAAGGCTCACGGAACGGGCCTCTTTATCGCAATCCTCGAAGGGAAAGACGCGTGCGCACAACTCCGAAAGGACCGAGGCAGCCTGGCCTGGAAATAAAATGCCCACCTGCCCCCTTCAGTGGCTGCACCCGTCCAATTCAATCCCCTCTGGACGTGTTTCGTGAGTGTGTAATACGGGCCAGCGGCCGTGCTGCTCACCGGGAATGAAGGTTGCGGGTTTACATCGAGGAACATCTAGGAAGTGCCCCTGCGCGGGGCACACGGACCCTGTCTGTCCCCAAGAAGCTAATGACAGCCCTGCACGTGACGAGGGTGACAGCAGGGGGCTGAGCAAAGGAACCCAAGCAAGATCCGCAAAACAAGGCTCCGCTTCCCCTTTATCAATGCCCTTGTCAGCTAAACGGTCGAAAGAGGAAGCGGACGACTTGTCTTCCTCGAGGCATTTCAGGCTCTGTCTAAACCCTTTCAATGTTATTTTGTGGTCCAGACTACAGTCCCTGAAACATCGCTGCAGCTGGTTCATGGAAAATGCAAACGAGTCACGTGTTCAGGATTAAAAGGCAACATTCTCTTCTGAGTCAGCAAAAAGGTGGAAATGCATACATTTAAACTCTCTTTTTTATCACAATAGCAAACTATGCTCAATGAAAAAAAAGAATTCACACAGCGTAAGAGTGAATAAAGATTTAAGTAAAAATATCCCCTCTCCCCCCGGGCCCCCTCTGCTTATAAACTTTCAATAGTTAAGGTCTATGCTCGTAGACTCTTGCTATGCTTATCTAAACTTGTATCCATTGAATTTTAAGTGCTTGGAAGTCATACAACTGCATTCATTTCAAGTTAAGTGAAGCAGATGAGTCTTTCCTGCTTTCCTGCGCAGGCGTCTCATGTGCAGGCCGCTCAGTGTTTTGCATACGTTACTCGGTATCCGTCACTTACTACGGGGGTTGTTACACTTTTGTCAATAAAGCTTTATTGAAACACGGTCACATCCATCTGTTTACATGTGGTCTGTGGCCGTTTTTTGGGGCCACCCGAGCGGAATTGAGTCGCAACAGATACAGCATGGCCTGGAAAGCCTAAGGTATTTACGATCTAGCCTCTTCCAGGCAAAGTTTGTTGGCCCCGGGCACAGTAGGTAACTTTGTGTGGAGGAAAAGGACCAGGTGGATATAAAACAAGCTGTTAACACGGATCCAATAATGAGTGACTCTAATTTTTTTTCTTTATCCATTACTATATTGCCTACACTTTCAATAAGGATGCACATATTACATTTGTGGCTTAATTATAAAGGCAATTTAAAGGGAATTCTACACAAAAATGAACAAAGCTGATGGACTATTACCAAGTAACCTCCTACAAATTGAGACAATTTATTACTGGAATTTCCACTGCTTGCATGCAAACACCATAGTCTAAAAGGGATTTCTGTTATTTTCTCTTTTTTTTTTTTTAACATGTATTTATTTTGAGACAGACAGAGAGCAAGCAGCAGGAGGACAGAGAGAGAGAGGGAGACACAGAATCGGAAGCAGGCTCCAGGCTCTGAGCTGTCGGCACAGAGCCCGACGTGGGGCTTGAACCCACGGACTGTGAGATCATGACCTGAGCCAAAGTCAGAGCTTAACTGATTGAGCCACCCAGGCACCCCACAAAGGGGATTTTTTAAAGCATTTGCAAACACTTTATAAAATGACATTTCTGCAAGAATATTTACCTTCTTATTTTCTAAGAACATAGGTTTTTTTGGAGAACGGTGGCCACTGCTAGCTGGTTACCATATCAGTCTCTTCCACCTGGGCAGCTAGACTACATTTCTCAGCTTCCTTTGGGTAAGCACTTGAGAAGTTGAAGAATTCCACAATTCCTCTTCTAGACCTTCACCCATCGAACCTTCCCTGCTAGTGTCCCTGCAGGTAGCTGACGTGGAGATAACCTTTCGGTGACTTCGGAACCACGTAACGAAGATGACAGAGCTACGAGGTAGAAAGAACCTGGGTCCCCCGATCAACGCTTGGACGAGAGTCACCCAGGAGAGGTCCCTGCTATGTGCTATGTGCAAATCCATTTCGCATCAAGCTTTGGAGACGGGGGAGTTTATCTGTTACTCTTCCTGATGAGAGTTCGCTGTGTTTACGGAGCTAGCTGGCGACAGATGGCTTTGGGATGGGGGGGACAAGACAGAAATCCCTTCCCTAGAAAATGTCATTCAATAGCCTCCCCTTAAAAATCAAAGTACTAAAAACCCGTCAGGCCTCTTTCTAACGGACAATCACAATGAACAAGCGGTAACTACAACTCCCACCCAAGCCTTTGTCTGCCTCTGTTCTGAGTTCTCTACTCTCTAATTGTGCCCTTAGGGACCACCTCAGTCTCTCTCCTGCCAGCATCAGATTCACCATAGTTCCTGGTCAAGCCTTTTCCTCTCTGCCACATGGTATTGGGTTCCATGTAACCTGAGATGGTATCCGGTAACCATTTTTAAATTTATCAACCAGGATACTTTCTCACCTACTGACTCCTATATGTCTTGATGGAAGATAAAGCACCATTCTGCCATCAGCAAGGAAGCAATGTAGATAAATTCCATGCCATTTATAATTCATTCCTCCTTCATTAAGTATTCATACACTACTTATTGGCACATCACCTAAGCGTTCTATGTGATAGAAAACAGAACAGCCAGAAGAGACACTGGGAGAGGCTGGTTCATAAGGAGACTAGGAGAGAGGAACCATGGATTTGCTGTATCCCTTACCCCAACCCTTTTGCAGGAAGGATTTTTGGGCGGGTCACTCGCAGGTGAATTAGGTACTACCTTGAGGGTGAATGGAACAGCGCTGGTGGAAAGATCACTGCTATTCTCATTCATTATTGCAACCCATAGTTTTTGAAGACCTGCTTTCGTGGGACCTGAGAGTAAAGCACGATTCCCTTCTTAAAGGCTGGATTGCTTAAGCAAACATACATGTGGACTGAACACAAGGAATCCATCCTCGAAGTGTTCTATAGCTACCTTCCTGTAGAAGGTTCATTTCAATAGTAACCATCACAACATTAGGTCATAATAATTTATCATAATTAGGACAGCCAAAATATATGGAGATTGTACAACAGGTCGCCTCCTAGACTGAGGAAAAGCGGATGGTCTCATTTAATTTTCAGAACCCTGAGGTTTAAGTTCCATTACGTGTGCCCATTTTACAGATGAAAACATTGAGGTTCTGAGAGATGATGCATTTGTCGCAGGCAAGCCCGTAAGTCAGGGAGAGGCTCACGCCTATTTGGATCCAGAGCCCACGTCTGTGAGCCCTCAGTGCTATCATTCCCTAAGACAGGATGGTGTCTCAACAGAGAAGATGTTGAGGCAGTGGGACATCAAGTGAAAGCATGGGCAAGCAGGGGGTCCCTGCAGAGTCAGAGGAAAGATATAGTAAAAGAAGCCTACCAGACACTGAAGACCAGCTGTGACCAGCTCATGGGTTTACCACAATTGGCCTTGATGACTTGCCACAAAGGGCCCCCAAAACCAACCTGATTTGGTGGCATACAGACCAAATGGAGGTAGACAAGGTAAACTAAGAATCCCGTGTGTTCATTAAGTTTCAGTAATGTCAATGAATGATTCCTCCATACGTATAAAATAATTATTCAGCACCTCTCTCCTAATGGAAAATACTCGAATTAAAAAATCATGCAGATACATTTAGAACGGGCCAGATCCCTACACACTGCTCCTTTCAAACATCGACTTCTCCATGAACGGATCCTCTGGGCTTGGTTAATTCCAACATGGCGGGCCATCTTCCCGTCAGTCCCATCTGTGAAAACTCAGCTCCGGAAAACACGGGTCCATCCTTCCCTCGCAACACTGATCTGGTAGAACTGCCAGGACGTTATTCTTTGTAGTTTTCCGCACCTACGATTCCTCTTAAAAGCCAAGTCACCGACATTTCTTGGATGAAAATGTACCTTCCAAGTGGAACCATGGTGTGCCCCAAGCTAAGTTCAGAACAAAGCCTACTATACGTTAAGGGCTCGAGAGAGCTTCTCTTTGGGGTTAAAAAAAAATGGCACTTAATTTAAAAACCCTGCTCTTTGCTTAATTATGTGTCATGAACTGTTCCGCGATATGGATAGAAAATGAACTAAATCATGGCCCGTGCCATGAGTATCTCCAAACCCAGTAGACCAGTATACATAGAGTGACTTCTACATTGTATTACTTTGGGAGGTGGGAAACACATCACTAGAAGACATGACCTACGTTTGACTTCCCCTGTACAACCCAACACCCTTCAAGACGCCATCTTTCAAATTGCCAGAAATACCTTCTTTTCATCTTCACGAGGTTATTCCCACCTGTTGTAAACAAGATGCACCTGATAGATTTACATTTCAAAACTGAAGTCCAATCAAGTAGGTGGAGAGGGCTCCTGTTAGCCATGTGAATATCTTAATTTTAACAACAGAAACAAAGTCATACGGCTGTTCCTCTGGCAAAGGAGACACATTGTACAGGGAAAGCAGAGAGTTAAATTCCACCCCCCCCATGTCCTGATCATCTGCAGTTTGCTTACCCATCATGCCGACGTGGCACACAGCTGTGCCCATGCCACACGAAGGCTGTGTGCTAACATGCATCCCGGAGTTGGTCCCGTGTGAACACGGCACCACAGGATTTATGGAGAATGATACAACTATTCAACTCAGTCCCATTCGCTACCATCATGGCCCCTATTTAAAGCCTCTCTGGAAAAGGCCATTCATCTCCAGGGACAAATTGTCAGAGCAGTGTTTTATTGATAGAAATACACCCACTCTGTTTTGACAGCAACCCAGCCAGAGATAAACATGTCTCCTTCTCAATAAGTCCAAGGACTTAGGGCCTGAGGGGCTTACACATTCCAGAAGAATCCCCTTACATACAGGAAATGCTTGCCGGAGGACCCCATTGGATTCATGAATACGCACTGATGATTCCAGAACTCTCAATTTCTAACCGTGCTCAGGGCTTGGGAGAAGGTGATTGGCTAGTAAGTCCAATCGACTAGAGAAAGCTGTTCTTTACAACCTTAAGCTAAGTAACAGATGACAGAAGTCCCCTTTGCTGAGCAAGGACCTTCTGCAACATGAGCTTAGAATATGCCTACCCTGTTCTTCACACCCTGGCAGCCAGCATCCAGAAACAGCTCTTCACAAGGAAATAACTCAGGTTCTACCTCTCAGTGAGATGGCCTATTCCTGGAGCCTCCTCTTTCTGGGACATTTGCTAAAAATTAAACCTTGAATATGGAATGATTGTATTTATATGCAAATACGTGTTGGTTTTTTGCATCACAGAAGAAAAAAATATATTTTGTTTATTTCTTCCTACAAAGCCTTTTTTTAAGGAATACGTGCACACACACACACACACACACACACACACACATTTGCCTAGGTGATTCTTCTGTGTGGGCTTATGAGAAATTTGGGTGATAACTCCCTGCAAGGTCACATTTCAAAGACTGATAAAACTGATATGGTGGCCATCGCAGTTGGAAAGAAAACCCACTTGGCACCAAAAATACACTTTGTTGATTAGGGTGAGGTTGACAGGGGCCATTCTCTTCAAGAAAAGAGCTCTCCCTGAAACAATTTCCAAATTAGCTCTGCCGGAATTTTCTGTCCAACAGGTATCACCTGCGGTTTGCTCCCCAGTTTAACACGCTTCCCTCCCGGCTCTACGGACGACGTACAGGGGAGCACCCCAAAGCCGGGCACCTCTTCAGAATCGAGTAGCACTCGGACTTTTTTTTTTTTTTTTTTAAGCGCGATCCCATTCGGACAATGATACTACACGGAATGAAACGACTAATAATAATACTCAAAATGTCAAGTGTAATACTGAAACATGTCAGTATTTTCCCATTCGACCATGTCAGCAGCAAATCCAATCTGAAATATGCTGACAATAGGGGAGCTATGAAAACCAATATACTTGATGAGCTAGCCGCCCAATAAATTATATATGTGTACATATACATTTGTATGTACTGCCCCCAGAAGTAGGAGACATGGGCAGTGGGGCTTCAGGATGGCTCGACACATTACAGCATCCATTAGTTTATGCTCGACATTCTATCCTCCTCAAATGAGGATTAAACTTAATACGGAGTGACTGGACAGGCACCCCAGAGTGATCAAGGCACCCCAAGGAGGTCATGGTATCTTTCATCAGGGCCTGAAATGCCACGGCAACTGGAAATCAGGACAAGCAGTACCCACAGCTACCTCCCACTGAACCGAAACAAGAGTGGCTTTAGTATACCGTAGAAGCCATACTATTTCATTATTCTGGAAGGTTTCTTGCAATATGGTTCATAGTTTGTTTTTTTTAAAAAGCCACCATTACTCTCATTTTTCCTCTGCTCATTAGAGAAACATTTTTTTTTAAATATAAATGATCAAAGAGAATAAAATAAAAATGGCCCATTATCCCATCACCCAAAGACTATCACTAAGATTTCGGTGTATTTAATTGTGCGTGCAGAAGGGTCTTTAGCATGTGAGTACTCAGCTAAATAGCAGAGGGACAGGGTGCATGATTCGGATCTTACTTCTTTCCCTACACCCTCTCGATTAGCTTCAGACCAGGCGGACCTGGGAACCTGAGTGCCCGACTTTCCCTTCCTCTTCCGGTCCTGAGAACACACGTGTTTCCCTGGGCATCTTTGGGAAGAACAAGACAAACGAGTTTGCTCTGTGTTTCCAACAGGAGACTGCTTTGCCAACGGCAGAAACCACTTTGCCCTCAGAAGAGAGTTTCTTTGTTTCATGAGAAAGCATATTTTTATATATTTTTGCGTACGTAGCAACGGAGGAAAATAGGTACAACTTACAACAAGGTGAAAAGGCAGATTCCGAAATCGATGCCCGTTTGACTCAAGGACATTAACCAAAGTACCAACCGTGGCCAGCTCAAGGTGGTGGAGGAGGTGAAATTCCACGCTCTTCTTTGTACACTTCTGTATTTTCCAAAACTTCGCCAGGAAGCAGGAATTGCATTTTTAGTTAAAAAATGGTGGTGGTAATAGCAAAAATGATAGCTATGTTGATATTCCTAGGTTATCCGTCATTATGTTATTTTTTAGTATCTTGGTTAAAAAGTACCGTGGGAGCGCCTGGGTGGCTCAGTCGGTTCAGTGTCCCACTTTGGCTCAGGTCATGATGTCACGGCTTGTGGGTTCGAGCCCCGCTCAGAGCCTGGAGCCTGCTTGGGATTCTGTGTTTCCCTCTCTTTCTGCCCTTCCCCCACTAGTACTCTGCCTCCCTCTCAAAAAAAATGTTAAAAAAAATTTTAAGTACCCTGAAGGATAATGTGTGACCTTGTGCATTAGGCAGAGGTCAAAGAAGAGAGGTTAGTCCTCTCCTTGGTCAGGCGTTGTCTTGGGTCAGAGTCACCGAGAAACATTTCTCACCAGGGAAGTCTCGATACCTGGAGATTTTGCGGAAATATTAAACAAGCTGCAGGAAAATGCAGGAAAAGATGCCTTTTTTTTTTTTTTTAACTTAAACATATATGTCGCTTCTTTTTCCTTTGTTAGCTTTACAGGGACAAAATGAATTACGGAGCATTTGAAACAGCAGTTAGCATGCATCGAGCTAAGTGCTTTACGTGCATCATCTTAATTCTTTCCATTTACCCCCTACGGTAGGTATTCTTCTTCATTCAAATGTTTAGGACTGGAGACTCAGATCAGTCCATCAGAGGCAGAGGCAAGGCTCACATATCGTTCTGCGAGGTGTAAGCGTGCACTCTCCGAACCACGATGGAGTATGCCTGTGATTAGAAGAAAGAAAAAGAATACAAGATATCCCAATACCAGCTTACCAGCTACTCTTCTAGTCTTTCTTCCCACCTACTATGGACCAGGTGTTGTTGCACTGGTAGGATCACTGCAGCAGACAAGACAGTGAGAGGACTGTGCTCCGGGGGCTTGTGTTTTCGGGGAGAGGCTTATCATGGATTCCAAACTACTTCTGCATTGTCTTGTGTTCGGCTGTCTGGTCCTGCATCATGGCCACCTTCTTCTCCTATGGAGGCTTCCAAACATATTTTAATCTTGAGAAGGAAAAGACCCTTCCCGTTACTTTTCATTTCAATAAATTCTTCCTTATTCTCCCTCTTTTAAACAGTATCACAAAGCAGATCCTCCCACAGCTGTCTTTGGGCACTGGATGGATTATATCCTTAAAACCACACAAGCATATTTGCTGGATCAAAGGGTGTGGGCATTTAAAATCTGTTTTCTGGGGGCACCTGGGTGGCTCGGTCGGTTGAGCGTCTGACTTTGGCTCAGGTTATGATCTCACGGTTCGTGAGTTCGAGCCCCGTGTCGGGCTCTGGGCTGACAGCTCAGGGCCCGGAGCCAGGTTCGGAATCTGTGTCTCCCTCTCTCTCTCTGCTCCTCCCCTGCTCACGCTCTATCTCTCTCTCAAAAATAAATAAGGATTTTTCAAAAAAATTTTTTTAAATATGCATAAAAAATCAATTAAATAAAATGTGTTTTCTGGGGGCGCCCAGGTGGCTCAGTCAGTTGAGCGTCTGACTCCAGCTCAGGTCATGATCTCACAGTTCATGAGTTCAAGCCCTGCGTCGGGCTCTGGGCTGACAGCTCAGAGCCTGGAGCCTGCTTCAGGTTCCGTGTCTGTCTCCCTCTCTCTCTGCCCCTTCCCCACTCATGCTCTCTCTCTCTCAAAAGTAAATAAACACTAAAAAAATTAAAATGTGCTTTCTGCCATGCTAGCCTCCAAAAAGACTATGTTTTTATCCATTTTAATATGGATTTCTATTTATGATTGCCTAATAATAGATCTATATATATGATGGCTATTATCACTTAGATTTTCAAAACTATAGCAAATAGTTTCTTAGTTTATCATTCGTATTTTAAATTTTGTATGTTGTTTTTTTTTTTTTTGCAATGCAAGTTGTACAGTGTTTGGGAACCGACCTTATCAGTCGGTCTCACTGCTCACTTTTCCTAGCATTAGACATTATGCTTACAAAGATCGTTCATCAGGATTTGAAATAGCTCATGTATTTTTTTCGTACAAAGCTCTCCAGAAACTTAGAAGAAAGGGAGAAGCAATTGTCCTGATGTTATATATTAAACAATCTATCTTGAGTCCCCTGATTTGAAAGGCTAGCTTCCTAATATACTAAACTCACACATAAAGTGTCCAATGCCAGAACTCTTTCCTCTGTTCCATTATGCTATTTGCCCATTCCTGCAACATGATCATATTTTAGGGAATACATTTTTATGTCCGACAGAGGAGGCCACTAACCCTCCCCTTTCCTGTCACTTAGTTTTATTTGTCATCTATTGGCTCTCCTGCACTCTGCTTCTTCCCAATGATCTTTGGAGTTAACCTGTCATGAAAACCATCATCTAGGATCTTGATTGAAATTTCACTCAACGGAGAGTTCAATTTGGCATGGGGTTGATGTGTTGGAAATACTTCTCCAAGTTTTATTTTTAAACTTAAAAAAAAAAAAACGTAATAAATTTTCTTTCATATTCCTTGTTAACATTATCCCAAGGTATCCCAACGTTTTCTTTTTTTTTTTTTTTTTGGTGAGTGCCCCTCCCCCAAAAACGTTTTCCTTTTTTTATTGCTAATGTTCAGACGATTGGTTTTCAAACACATAAGAACTTTTTTTTCTTCCTTTTTCTTTCTTCCTCTTTCTTCAGCTCTCCAAAGCTGGTGTCGTCGAGATCTCCTTAGACTCCTGTCTACTTAACACACTTAGAAGCACACAGTAGAAAGAGTATGAAATAAGGTGCCGAAAACACTGGTGGTGATATTTATTTGTGAACTTTAAGAACCTCCAGATATTTGTCTACCAAGTAGACATCATCATATCAATGAGTTGAGTGGCCCTTGTAAAAATCAGAGTTGATATACGTCCTGTTTTTCTATTTTTAGATGTCATTAATCCACTCTCAGAGGGTACATGGCTATAGAAGATATCTGATAGACCACTCTGATGGTACTTTCATAGGGGTGGCATATTCACTTAGGGTGCGTAAGTTGCTGTAACAAACAACCCCCAAATTTCAGTGGCTTGACACAACCCAGATTTGTTTCTTGCTCACATGCCAGTTCCAAGTGGGTATTTCTGGTCAGCTGTGTCCCTTGGACAGCACAGGGACCTAAGCTCCTTCCATCTCAGGCCGCCATGCTAGTCCGGGTCCTTGGAAGCATGTCACTTCAGCCAGTAGATGGGACAGAAAGGTCATGGAGGAATTCAGAGGAAGTTTTCATGGGCCATGCCAGAAAGGGTCTTTATCACCTCCCGTTTCTTCCATTGGCCTGAACGTGGTCATATGGCACATTTAGCTGCAAAGGATGCTGGGCAATGTAGTCCACCAGGTACCCAGGAAGAAGACGACTATGGTTTGTTTAGCGTATAGTGGTCTCTACCATAAGCACTGTTTGGGGAAAAGACGGAGAACACTTGTGTCCACATGGTGAGCCTGAAAACAGGCCAGGAACAAGGAGAGGGACCTAAGTAAGCAAGTCCCTTCCTCCTTTGTCCTGTGGTCTGCCTTCCTGCACCCCTGGGATTGGGTGACCTGAGTCCTTTTTGCAAAACGAGACCTAATGTGTTTTCGGGGGGGGGGGGGAGAGGGTAGAGGCCGTTTCTGGCTGTGTAATAACAGGTGGAAAGTCTCAAGGGCTGAAGCCCAGTTTCAAGACTCAGCTCCAACGAAGCCTTACATGAGACCTCAGGCCTCCCTGAGCTGCGCCTGAAATGGAAGCTCTACTTTCTGCACAACCAGATGGCACCTGGACCTCGGCACTCACCCGTCCCCACCCCCTGCCCCCACCAGTCCAGGTCGAACAGCGACTCCTCCCCACACGAACCCTCTGGCTCATCTCCGTTTGGGAAAAAATGGTAACGATAGTAACAAGAGCCAACACTTACCGACCCCTTACTCTACGTCAGGCACTGTGCAAAAATACTCTGCACATAGTTTCTTTTCCCTCTCGCGTCTCTACGAGGCAGGAAATTTTATTATTTCCCTATTCAGGCGAGGAAACGGAGACCCACCCTAACAGGGTGAGTAACGCACTCAAAGTTGCAAGGTGGCAGAGACGATGCAAGGGACAGCAGTGGTCGGATTGCAGAGCCCCCAGTCTGAACCACTCTACTACGAGCTTAGAAATCCTCCCCACCACTCTGAGTTTAAAGCCTAAACTCTTGCCCAGTTAGCAATTCCCCCCCTCTGGCAGCTCACCTCTTGTCAAGAGTGCACGCACACGCAGCACAGCTCACTGATCTTCGACAAGGGCACCAAACACATGAACACACAAGGGGAAGAGGACGGGGTATTCAGTAAACGGTGCTCTCAAAACTAGATATTCCACAGGCTTCAAAAATCAAACCGGGCCCTTGCAGCATATACAAAAACCAACTCAGAAGGTATTAGAGGCTTAAACCTAAGACCCCAAACTAAAAACGGCACACGCAGGTACACACACACACTGGCACGCCCGCCTGTGCATTCACACACCCAGCACAGAGCACGTTTTGTCCGTTCTGGACACGCTAACAATTCATTCCTGTAGTCGGTCGTGCTCACTTGCCTTTGGACCTGTAACAGATGTTGACTGAGCACCAGGCACAGCCAGGCACTAACGTGGGTACCAGGGACACTATTTCAGGTACTTGCCTCTATTAAATTTCTCTTCTTATGGGGAAGACAGATCCTAAGCACAGAACACAGGAACACGCATTTTGGGGTATTGCTTAGCGTTATGAGGGTACATAAATCAGGGTCAGGGTTTGGAGAGTGGTGGTGGATAGGGTTGTGTCCATCAGGGGGCTCAGAGAAGGCCCACCCCAGGGAATGAGTATTGTCGTCGATGGGCATCTTCAGCACAGCCCCATAAGGCCCGAGAAGAAAATCATCTGAGCCAGAAGAAATGGCCAACACAAAGGCCCCAAGCGGGAACAAGCTAGTTTAAGGAACAGAGGGAAGGTCCTTGTGGCTGGAAAGCAAAGAGCAAGGCAGAAGGTGCCAGAGATGGGCTCGGAGAAGCAGCCAGGGCTGCATCCCACAAGGCCCTGGGCCGTGGCAAGGAGCTGAGCTTGAATCTCCAGGCGGTGGAAGGTGCTGGATGGTTTTAAGCAAGGTAATGATAGGATCTGATTTACATTTTAATAAGATCACTCTTGCGCTCTTGTTAAATGCCAACTTATCTTGACACACTGAAAGCCTTCCTTCCAGCCCTGTTTTAAGACAGCGGGAGCAGATACCATTAACATCCAATGACAATTTGATTTGAAAACCCCACGTCTTATACGAATTATGGCAAACTTGCGTGGCAGATAACATCAACATTACCCAGCTGCCACACCAAATATCCTCACTGGGTCCTGTGCATTAGGGAAACCGGAACTGAGCATATCATCAGGCTCCGATGAGGACGAAGTTTGGCACACATTCTGTCAAGCCCAACCCTTCCCGGACCTTTCATAAGTCAGGAGAGGTGGGCACGTTTGACGTCCAGGTTGGCATCGGGTAGGCAAATGCGTGAGTTTTTCAAAATCCGTGGGCCTCTCTTTTGGAAAATTTCTTACATTTTTCCTCAACCCCATTAACATATTTTTTTTGTCTCTTGACGTAGCGGATCCCGCTGCGAACTTGAAAACGTGGCTGGATTGCTAAATTAGTCGCTTCTGCAGGTGTGCTATCCTATTACGCGTCATTCCCCCCTAAAACAAATGCAAACTGACACTGCTTCTGTAAGAAGAGTGTTAGGAGACAAAACCCTGGAAAGCGCTGAGGCTTGCAAAAAAAGGCTAAGGACGATAAAAAAGGGCTTTTCGAGCTATGTTTGGAGCAAGAAGGAAAAGGAAGGGATTGGGAGAAGATGATGCAATATTCGAACAGATGACAGTAAGAAAAGCAGAAGTTCTGTGCTTTTATCTGCCTCCACCTTCTCCCCCGAGGAACAGTCTCCAAAGCTGGAAACGATCACATACACGTGGCTGAGGATGAATTCATAAGCATTAATCGGGTACAGGGGCACAAGGGTAGCGCATCCGCCAGGGGCTGTGACTCAGGTGACTTCTGGCACCAGGCGGGCGGGTTACAAGCGTAAGGTGTGCGGGCGCAGCTGGTGGGGGCAGAGGGAGTGTAAGTGAGAGGGTCCAGCGGGCAGTGACCCCGTAGGCCGAGCGGCACAGCCCCCCCCGAAATCTTCCAGATAAGCCAGACCCTGAGTGGTTTTAGACTTGAATTGCCCAGGTTTTGTAAATGCTGACCACAAAGGCAGAATTTGTTCAAAACACCATGCAGACCCCCAAAAAACACCTGCATCCACGGGGCAGGCTCGGCCCAAGGCCGACATTTTGGAAATCTGTGCTAAGTCAGTGCGGGCCACCTGAAAGATGCCTTCACGGCCTACTACAAGAGCTGGTGGTCAGCAACAGGGCCACAAAGGGTTGCAGGAAATGTCCAGAGTTTCCAAAAGGGTTAAGGTACATTCCCCAAAGCAGACGAGTCCTGGACCCCGATTTCCGGCAAATTCAAGAACGGGGGTACTAACGACAGTGAGCACGGCAAGAAAGGCAGGTGTGGGCCGTGTTGCCACGATGGCTTGGGTAAGATCAGGGGCGCCTCAGAAGGCCTACCGGACCAGGAGTTCGAGCAAATCGCGGAGAAATGGCTTAAAGCTACAGCCGAGGAGAAACGTGGCAGACCTTCTAGTGATTGTAGCTACATGTGTAGCTGGATAACCATTCAAATCCCAAAGATGCTGATTAATGGATCAACAGCCAGCAGGGAGAAAGCCTTCAGCGACTGCTAACATCTTAAGGATTTTCATCAACTCCCTTCATTTCAAGTTCTTCTGGATGAAAAACAGACGGATGGCAGAATTTTTTTTTTAAGCTGATACGTGTTTACACTTCCACTATCACAAGCTGCACGGCCTTGGCCAACTCACTTCCTATCTGTGATGTTCGATTTACTTTCTGGCAAAGTGGGAGCTATAGAAGGTTCTATCTCCAATAGGTGCCACGAAGCCTAAGTGCAGAGATACAGTGAAGGGCTTGACATGGTACCTTCCCATGGATATAATGTCCCACATGTGCGGGCATCTCCCACCAGCCTTGGGACAGATAACTGAGGGGTTCAGGGCGATGTGCTGTGACGTCTGTAGGAATCAAGAGTGATTCTTAGGCATCAGTAATGCCCGTCAATGCCAACCCACTCACAGTGGTTCTCATCGGGCTTCATCGCTTCAGGCTGGCTTGGGCTCTGTTTTGAAAAGAACAATGAAAAACGACCAAGCAATCTCAGAGAGGGGTTCTGGGATGCAAAAAATTTTAAGAAACACATGAAACCCTGAACGAGAGCTGGCTTCCCACGCTAACCCAGAGACCCTGGCGGCAAAGGGCAGCCTGTGCTGGGATACGGCCCTCACAGCTGGTTGTCAGCAAAGACGTTTTGAGAGCACGTGCTCATCTCAGTCGTTGTGCAGATAAATGACATGTGCGGCGACAGGCAGCAAAATCCAGGAGAAGACCGCAGGCGTTCTGGTTCACCAGAGTCTCGGGGGGCCACTTAACGTGGCACCTTTCACGCCATGGGGACGAATTACCTCGTTAGAGGGACACAGGGGATTTCAAATCCACTTCAAGGCAACCGAGGCGATGGCTGGGGAGTCAGATTTCCAGAAGGGAACGGAGTCTCAGAGCTCGAGGCCTGGCGGATACAGTCCGGGCCACGGTCTGTCTGTTCTCACCGCAAGCAGGCTGTTCCCTTAAGCTGCAGCTGGAACGATCTTTTCAATATACGTATAGAGTTCTCGGGGCGCCTGGGTGGCTCAGTCGGTTAAGCGTCCGACTTCAGCTCGGGTCACGATCTCACAGTCTGTGAGTTCGAGCCCCGCGTCGGGCTCTGGGCTGATGGCTCAGAGCCTGGAGCCTACTTCTGATTCTGTGTCTCCCTCTCTCTCTGCCCCTCCCCTGTTCATGCTCTGTCTCTGTCTCAAAAATAAACGTTAAAAAAAAATTAAAAAAAAAAAAATATATATATATATATACACGTATAGGGTTCTGTTGGTGGCCTCTAAGGATGCCAGTCTCCCAGACCCTCTTTCCCTGGTCCTTCCTTGCAGTTTCTACTCCATTCCTTCCGGAGGCCTCTCTCACCTCCCTGATTAGGTCCAGTACCCCTGTCAGAGCCTCTGGTTGCCTCGATCATAATATCACCTCTAGATCGATCATAATATCACCTCTAGATCGGTCTAGCCCTCCAGGTGGGAGGCTCCAGGCAGGCAGGCACCCAGCTGTGTTCCTCCCATTACAAAGGGAGGTGACGCGTATTGGGGGCGTACTGGGTTGAGTATTACTCAGGCACGAGGAATCGCGCTCGCTGCTTGCGGGGATCCTCTGAATTAGGCTCTGTTACTATTCCCATTTTATGGAAAAATCAAGTCAAAGCGGAGGCTTGGCTCCATCAAGGAAGTTGCCCGAAGCCACACAGCTTAGTAAAGGACATCTGCACGCAGAGGATTCCAGAGCTTGAACTGTTTACCTGTAGGCCAGTTGTTTCCAGAACGGGGTCCCTGGACCACCACCAGGAGCATCGCCTGGGCCTCGTTAACATGCAGACTTGGGGCCCCACCCCACACCCACCAGGTCAGAAACTCTGGGCTGAGGCCCGTGGAGCTGGATCCTAACAACTTTTCCAGGGGGTTCTGCTGCAGCCTCGGGCTCGGAAACCATGCCCCAAAGCCGTATTTCCATCTTATTAAGGGTCCACGTTCTAGGCACGTAACAATATGTTTAAATAGGAAAGGGAGGAAGGCAGAGAGGGGAGCAAAGAAGGCAAACCTCTTCCAAAAGAATATTCCAAAGCAAGAAGATGATGCTGGTGGCGGGGGGGGGGGGGGGGGGGGGGGGGATTCTGCCGAGGCTTGACCATACTTTAATCTCCAAATTGCAAAAACATTAACATTATTGATTGATCAGACATCAATCCAACAGAAATTTAATTAAATTAGAATGTGTCACCGAGCAGACCTGGCTGCATCACGCATAAATCTCAGGTAATAAGTTGACAAAGAGACAGCCCCCGCTGATGCCCGGCCTGGCTGAAGCCATCGGCCGCCATCGTCCCTTCCCCGGGCCTCCAGGGGGCCCCGCGCACGGTCACATGGATGGGACAGGTGAGACGGAGTGAGCTCCTGATTTATGGCACGCACGGAGTCCCCAGCAGCGTGGCGTCCAAGGAGTGCCTTCTCCCGCGTGATTTACCGCTGCCCTGGGCCAGCCTGCCAGCGCCGGGGGGATGCCCCTGCCCGAGTCCAGCCCTCGGGGAAAAGTGCTGACCACGGTGGCATCTCCTGGGTGAGAGGATTAGCACTCGGGGTGTCCTCACAGCAAATGTGTCCTCTGGAGGAAGCCAAGTCCTGGGAGGGAGGGCAGAGCCCTGCTCTTGTTTGGTCTGTCTGCCCTCACCTCGAGAATGTATTTTGGTGGCAGCGAGCAGTTGCACCTGCTGTCCCAGAAACAGGGCTGGAGCGGCCCCAGAGCGCTCCGGCCTCAAGGCACACGTATCCTCAATTTGCCCAGCTCCGGCTCGCCCCGGGCAGGCCAGGGGCGTTGGCACCGGGGACAGGGCAGAGCACGCTGGGAGGCCCCCGTGCCTGGGGAGGTCCCAACGCTTTGGGGGAAGGGGAAGGGGGTGGCTGAGGACAGGATAATCCAGGGGGCAGAAAAGAAACCAGAGAAGTGAGTGCCCCAGGGAGCGTTATAAATCACGCGGGCTATTTTTGTCCTGGGTCAGTAAGGCTACAAGGAAGAAACCCTTCTAATGGAGATCTCTTGTACTTAATCCTCCTGTTTTCTCTGATTGCCTTCAATCGATGGCAGGCTCGAACCGCCTTTTTCATAGCCATCTTCCAGCTATGAAAGCATGCCGCCGTAGGGACAAGCAGATGTTCGGGAGAAGCTCCAGGCTGCCCTCATGCTAGCAGGCATTTATTCCTTAACCCCATTCACGGTGTTTCCCAGGCAGCCAGGCCTTGCTCTAAAGCAGAAGTCAGGAAGCTACAGCCCCGCAGGCCCACGCCGGCCCGCCACTTGTTTTTGTCAATAAAGTTTTATCGGAACATAGCCATGCTTGCCCGATGGCCTATTGTCTATGGCTGTTTTCGCGTCACAAGCTTCTCTGTGGTCGCAGGGAACGTGTGGGCCGCAAAGCTGAAAACGTTTAACAACCGTACCTTTGTGGAAAAAGTGCGCTGACCCGGAGGCTCAAGAAATGGAGACCGGCTAAGAACAGGGCACGCAGTACGCAGCATGTAGCTCGGGACTTAGATCAGGGCCTGAAGACGGCTTCTCCCATCTATTAGCTGTGTGGCCTTAGGTGAGTCCAATTACCTCTCTTAGCTTCAATTTCCTCCCCTGTAAAGGGGGATAATCAAATTGTCTACTCTCCTGAACAATATGAAGATAAAATAGGCTACGGCATGAAAAAATGGTCATGGCAGAGGCAGGCACTTTTACACACGCGGCTTCATTCAAGCTCACAAATCCCCCCCATAATAGGTACTCGTGTTATTCCCATTATACAGACACCCATTAGCTGAGATTCAAAGAGTTAATAACATAAATATGCCATCTCAACCTTACTCAGAAATGCAGAGTCAGCTTCTTCTCTTCCCCATCCCCCACCCCCGCCAGTGTATTTGTAAAGAAAGACATTTCATCACACGACCGACCAGCACTGGCATTTTTCCGGGACGTGCTTACTGCTGGAACGTGAAGGATGTCCCAATAGATCATGTGAGCGAGGGAGATAGGAACACTGGTTCTGAGGAAGTAGGAACTTCCTTCAAATGTCCCTTTCCTTTGTCCTCTGAACCCCAACAGTCGGCCCGGTTGGATCCTTGCCAACAGGGACGCCCATCCGCCTTTTCTTGGCAGAGCTGGTCAGTGGGTGCAGGGCAAGGCACGGTGCGGGGCCCCAGCTGGGGGCAGGGCCACAAGGGTGTCTCACCTCACAGGGGCTAGAGAAAGTGTTAGGGAAGCACAGGACCATAGGGGTGACATCCAGTCCCACAGTGAGCTCCCTTCCAGAAAGCAGGGTCCTGTCTTCCTACACTAGGCAAATACCATCACCGATGACAACAGCCAACATTTGTTAATTTGCTCTTGCCAGGTGCTGTGTCAAGCCCAATTTAATTAATTCTCACGACAACCCAGTGGTGTAGGTTTTATTATTCTCTCCGTTTTCTACTAAGAAAATGGAGATTAAACGACTCAACGTATTATAGGAAGGGGATCTGCGATCCCACTGTCCAATATGGTGCTCGAAATGGATAGATGACACAGAGCTATGTGGCTCCCGAACTTGTGCTCTCTACCACTATGCACCACTGTTTCTTATTCATCTTTGTATTCTGAGAACCCAACGCGGCGGGAGGCACTCTGATTATTTGATTTACTGTGAAAGGACAGAAGACTGGAATCACAAACACCAAGGTTTCTTTCAGGTCTGTTACCAGCTGGGCAAGACACATTATGGAGATAATGGTATCTACCTCCTGTGGTGGCCACGAAGAATAGAGAAGGGAGGGTGGATGGGTGGGTGGGTGGGTGGATGGATGGGTAAAATGTGTTACTTAACGCTTGGAAGATAGCAGGTGGTAAGTGGCAGCTACCATCAGGGTCATGTTCATTAATGTCACACCATCCCCAACCAAATTATCCTGATAACTCTTGCAGATGTTTGTTGAACAAATTCCTAGGTAAGTGTCATTTTACAGGTCCATGTTCATTGGACTTTCCTACTGGCCTGCTTCCTGATCACTGTCATTCTGCCGAGGGAGAAGGACACAGCAAGGGTAGGGTGGTGAGACAGAAGGAATATCTTTCTATGTTTTACAACAGAGCTTCTATGCCTACGAATCTGAATTTTTTTTTTCTTCTTCTTTCCCTCTTATCTCACGGATCCTAAAAGATCCAGGGAAATCACAAGGAGCTTGGCAGAATTCTCAACTGCAAATTTTCCGCATGCTCTGGGTTAAAAGCAGAGGGTTAAGAGTGCTGAGATTGAATAAACAAAGATTTTCAGATGCTATTACCCAGGTCATCATGCCTTATTTCTGGGGGCACCAGGGCGTTCGTTATTCCCTTACTTTGCACACATAAAAACCTGAGACTCAGAGATACCCTCTGCTTCTCCTAGGATGTCTGGCAAGTGGCCACATCAGGAATGGAGCATGACAGGTGGTCCATTTCCTCCTTTATTGTTGTGTATTATCAGGTTTTCCATAATAGGTGCAATTCATGTTTATTACGAGAGGAAAACACTTGTAAAAAGATGACACAAGGAACACCATAAACAACTTTGGGGGGGGGGGCGTGTCCTCGTGAAGCACGTCCTTGCAGGAGATAAGATGTGCTTCCTAGTAGGCAAAGAGCCCACAGCCCCCTCCCTCATTTCTCCCCTAACTCAGCAGGTCTTCTGTCCTTTGCTCTAACGTCGTTTATAAGGAGCCACTCTGCGTAAGTGTCCACATTCAGTCTTACAGGAAAGCTCCCACAGCAAAGACTCCCAGCCAGCCCTCAAGTTGGAAGAACTAGAGTACATGGAAAATCGACCAACTGCCATCAGACCCCCAGCAATTCCGCTCCCAGAAGTCTACCCAAGAGAGATGAAAACGCGTGTCCACGCAAAGATTCACAGAAGTAGGATTCATATTAGTCCAAGAAGTGGAAATAACCCAAGTACGTACCGACCGGTGAAGAAACAAATGAAATATGCTCCAGCCGTACGATGGCGTATTACTCGGCAATAAAAAGGAACAAGATACTGAAACAGGCCACATAATGGATGAGCCTCACAAACACAACACGCTAAGTAAAGAAGCCAGTCTCAAAAAGCATGTAATTTATGATTCCATTTACATGAAATGTCCAGAAAAGGCAAATCTATAGAGCCAGATAAGTGGTTACTGAGGGCTCGGAGGGAGGGAAGGAATGGGGGTTGACTGCTAAGCGGTAGGGGGGGCTTCCTTTTGGGGTGATAAAAATGTTCTGAAAATCAGAGTGATGGTGGCACAGCTTTATAGATGTACTAAAACCTATTAAATTTTACTCCCTAAACAGGTGAATTTCACAGTATGTATATAAATTATACCTCAGTAAAGCTACTTAAAAAGAACAACAACAACCTGCCACGGGAAGGATGCCAGTGTTAGAGGTGGGTCAATCCAGCCAATCAGCGATGAACAGGCACGTTCTCAGGACCAGCATGGACAAAACATCATTCCTGTCCTTACCGAACTTGCATTCCGGAGGAGGAAGACAGACAGTAAGTGCAGAAATATATACACACTGCGAGTTGGAATAAGAGAACGGGGAAAAAAACAAAGCCGAGTAATGGGCTATAGAGTTGGGGATGCTTTTTTCTGTAGTGCCGAGGAAAGCTTTCTGATAAAGTAACTTTGTGAGCAGAGGGCTGGAGGGAGCAATGGAGGGAACAGAGGTGACACCTTCCAGGCAGAGCGGACAGAAAGTGCAAAAGCCCAGAGGCTAAAACATGCTTATGGAGAAACAGCTATGTTTCACTGAAGAGGTGACGTTAGAGCTGAGCTTTGAAGGGTGAATAGGAGTTCCCTGGCATCTACCCCAGGCGGTTCTCAGAGAAGAACTACCCGGAGTCTCTTTATAGGTCTTCGCGGCTCTGAGCATTGGCTCATGCAGTTGTGAGCAAGCTGTGGGTTCCCAATAAGCACAGAAGAGGAAATAAATGCATAAATGAGGACCCCAGTTTTCCTTAAGGTCTGGGAGAGTGACAAGGGCATCTAAGTGCTTTAGCACCACACCAACAGCCCATTTTCCTGGGACATACCTCCGGTTCCCCCAACCCCACCCCAAAGTGCTCGATGGTATACTCTGCCATTGATTTCTGGATGTGCGCAGTGCTTCAAGCCCTGGTCTAGCCTAGACCAAGAGCACACAGGGATTCATACACATTCTCCTCTGGGCAGCAACTGAACCCTTTTTGTTTCTTTGCCCAGTACGCTCGCATGCACTGATAAAGGCAGGTATGCTTTCCTTGGCTCCCATCTATTCAGGAAGAGTCCCGGGGTGCCAAATCCAAGGGGGGGGCACTAAGGACATCCAACAGGACAACTGCCATTCTGGAATGTCACTCCTCTCTCCTCACCCCCCACCCCAGGCAGGGTAAATGCTGGAGAGACAGAGCCACCAGAAGCCTCCCCTAACAGGAAGGACAAATTCTCATCCTCTCATTGGATCTCACGCTAGTGTATAGACCAGATGGATGGTTCCCTTGGCAAAGAGTCGGGGGGACTGTAAACAAGAGCTCTCAGCCTATGCCAGACAATGCCCGACAAAAGGAGAGAGAACAGGCATCCACAGCCTTGCACACCCTGGACGGTTCAGGGCTCACAGACCTCAGCCACTCCCCTGAGCTCGGGCTTGGGGAAAGGGCACGGGGTGAGGTGTCTTTATGACATTATTGATCAATTCTCTACCTGCAGTTAAAAACCATGCCCAGACAGACAATAAAAATAAGTACTTAACCGTATCGCAGCTCTAGCGGCTAAAATGGATTTTACACTTAAAGATACAGCTGATCCGGGTGAGGCTTTTAATGGCATGTTTGAGTTTTAAATGAAAAAAAAAAAAATCAAATCTTTGAAAAAAATTAAATGAGAAATCACCACCGTTGCTCTTCATGGGGTCCTTCTCATGACATCTGCAGACCCAGGGGACTGGGGGTTACGGTTTATGAAGCATCGGGCGGGGAGGAATCAGCTAGGAAGCGTACTTGAGAAAGGTGGGCATTCCTGCGTCTGTAAGGAGAGGGAGAATGAGCAAGAAAAAGGGAACAGGGGAACGAAGTGGAATAGAATATCTCCCTGAAGGAGAGAGGCAGGAGCGAGGAGGAAATAAAAGCAGGTACGAAACGGGGCCAGAATTATTTGTCGTCTTTAAACTAGAGATCAGCGGCCCCTCCCTCATCCAGATCTTTCCAGATGGTGCAGGAGAAAATAGCCCCACTGGAAACCTTAATGCATGTTGTTATTTACTTCTTTGGGGGAAATTACCCCTGCCTGGTTTATACTATTGGTGTTTATAAAAAAATGCCTATTTCCCCTGCCAAAGGTATAGATTATATTTGACGGGTCTGTATATTTCCCTCATACATCCCTCATATCTCCATCCTTCATGCATATTAGTTGGTAAGAGATGGTTGAGAGAGTTGCTGGTTGGCGGGACAGACAAATGAGAAAAGGTTATTGCTAAACCCACAGCCAAGGAGAAGGGACTGGGGCTTCTCGGGTGCTTTCTGACAGGTGCCATTGTGTTTCCATTCGATCCCCACAAAAACTCAATGAAGCTGAGATGGGGCGCGAGGAGAATGAGACTCTGATGTTAAAATACCCCGGCCCAAAGGGCAACGTTGCATTAGTGTTGCACATTGCAGTCTGTCTGTCTGTCCGATTCCACATCCCCTTTCCCTTCTGCAGATGGGAGGGGAACAACTGGAGCTTTCTTCACCACGTTGCCTCCTGCCACCTAGCGTGTTTTGCTGGGGAGGGAGGAAAGCCCTGAGCGCAGCTGTGCCCCAGACGTGCCTTTTGGGAGCAAGAAGGGCCCCCTCACCATCAGGCAGTCAAGGTCAAGAGTACCCTTCACCTCAGAGCATGTGGCCATATGGGGGGAGGTCTGAAAGCCAACGGGCATGACCGACCGTGGTCAATTACGTGCCCTGGCAATTAGAAACGTGTGGACCACCCAACGAGGATCAGAGCCCCAAGCCATGCTTTCTAGACACTGCGCTGGTAACGCGGCCGATGACGGCAGCACGCGCAGATGGCTTCCCCGGGCACCCCGACCAAAGCATTTCTAGAAGTCTCTTTTCCATGGCCATGGGCAGCTCAGCTGGGTCCCTTCTCTTCGCCTTCGTGGAATCTCATCAAGAACTGAGACTTTCAGTTACAAGAACAGGAAAGAAGCTAACAGGGATGGATTGCCTGCACTCTGGTGGCTGTGATATGACTTAGTGCAAATATTAGCTTCTTTAAAATTAAAAGTTACACGTAAGTGTGTCTGACTAGGAGGAACTTTCTAAGGGATGAAGATATTCTCAGCTGTCATAAGGGTGTGCGTTACGTGGGATGCGTCCATTCATCAAAGCTGCACAGCTGAGATGTGTGCCTTTCAGTGTGAGTTTTACCTAAAATACTATAAAAGTAAATAATAATGAAGGGTGGGGGGAGATTACTAGGAGCATGACAGGGGCGCCTGGGTGGCTCAGTCGGTAAAGCGTCCAACTTCAGCTCAGGTCATGATCTCACGGCTCTTGAGTTCAAGCCCCACATCATGCTCTGTGCTGACAGCTCAGAGCCTGGAACCTGCTTTGGATTCTGTGTCTCCCTCTCTCTCTCTGCCCCTTCCCCACAGGCACTCTCTCAAAAATAAATATATGTTTAAAAAATTTTTTTCAAAAGTATGGCGGAGTGTTAAGCATTATTAAAGCTACATGGTGAGAACACATGGGTCATACTTGAAGACAGAATTCTAAGATGACTCCCAGTGACCCACACCTTTGTAGAATCCCCTCCCCTTGAGGGGGGGGGAGTGGGCCTAGGAATGTGATAAGTGTCATTCCTATGATTATGTTATACTCTGTGGCAAAGGGATTTTACAGATGTAATTAAAGTCCCTGACCAGTTTGACTTTGAGTTCATTAAGAGAGAGATTATAGTGGGTGGGCCAGACCTAACCAGGTGAACTCTCAGAAGAGCACTTAGGCCTTCCCTGAAGCCAGAGACTCAAAGCAGGAGGATCTGGACAAAACAAGCCTCCGTGAGTTCTACAGCTGGAAAAGAAAGGAATTCTGCCGACAACCCCCTGAGCTTAGAAAAGCATCTCCAACTTCTGATGAGAGCCCTTTGACTGTAGATTTAGGAGACCCTGCACAGGGGACCCAGGCAAGTCATGCCCAGACTCCTGACCCATGAAAACTCTTGGTTAATAAATGGGAGTTGTGTTGAGTTGCTAAATTTGTGGACATTTGTTACATAGCTCTAGGAAACTGACACACTACTCCATTTACTTTGTGCGGGTTTGAGATTTTCCATAATAAAAAGACACCAAATAAAGGGCGCGAGGGCACTGGAGACAGTACAGAATCGTGCTTAAGGGCAGGGACATAGATTTGAATCCCAGTCGTACTCCTCTCTTACTCGGTGTTCCTGGAAAATGTACTCGTTCTCCCTGGCCCTCAGTTTCTTCGCCATCAGAGTCAGAAGGCCAAGGGCATCCTCTCCCAGGATAGTTGTGAGGCTAAGACTGGAAGATTTGGAGAGTCAAGGTGTTCGGTGAGAGAACGCATGCCACGGTCCTAAGGATGACAAGATGACAGTGAGGGAGTGGATGTGGAGTCACATGGCAGAGGGCTCCTGTCACTGATTTCCTAGCTCACCTTAGGCAACGAAGCCTGTCATCCCCGTGGCTCGGCATCTCCATCACTGCATTTTTTTTTCATGTGATTTCCTATAAGTGCTCGCGTGCGCCAGCTTGAAGAGATCCGCCATAAGGGTTTCGTGTTACTGAGATTGATGTCCATAGCCACCTTGAAGGCCTTTTCTGGGCTTCTGGCTGCGAAAGGTCAAGTGCAACCCACACCTGTCGCAGGTGATGATCCCTGCCTCAAGGACATCAAGCATTTGTGACAAGGAGAAGTCCCCAGAGCGTTTCAGGGCTTCGGGGAACAAGGATACCAGCAATGGTTGAAAGGACCCACAGACGGAACAGCTGTAATTACTGCAATTTGAACTTGGCATTGGTCAGAGCTGTCAGCCACGCTCCTCTTCTTGAAGAAAAGGTGCCAAAGGATCATTTTAATGACCACGAGGGCTCTGTGGTATGTGGCAGCTGAAAGATGTCCCTTTGAGAGCCCTAGGACCCAGGAGCATGGGCTCGGGGAGAGACTGAGATCAAAGTCTGGCTCCCCTCCCCGCAGACATGATTTGCTGGACACAGACCTCCGGGTAGATATTCCGTCACTGAGCAGGTCAGGACCAGCCTGATCAGGTTTGCACAGCACAGAAGAGCCCAGCTTCCGGTAGCCCAGCTCTCTTGGTAGAAAACGTCATTTGCCCCATATTCCCTTCCAGCCTAAGCAAACTACCCTGAAAACCTTGTGTTCCTCCAAGGAGGGAGCCAAACATTCGCCGCGTTCCTACCATGTGCCAAGCGTGGCCAACCACCTTATGTGCGTTTGCTTCCTTCACGGTATGACTGGATTTATCGTCTTAGTCTCCCCGGACTGTCCCTTCACCTGGAAGTACTGATTTACGCCTCCTTTGTTGTGGGAGTTTTTACCACCTGCCCGGCATTCAATGGAGAGAAGCGACTTATTCGAAAAAGAAGCAAGCACACAGAAGTAGACATCATTAACCCTCTTTGGTAGATAAGGACACTAAGGCTTAGAGCACAGCTTGCCAGGGCCTCAGAGTTACCGCGTGGGAAAGTTAAACCTCAAACTTTGTCCCTTAAGACTCCCGAGCCCTCGTCCCCACTCCCATGCACGCCAGCTTGCAAGAAAGAGCCAGTAACCATCACAGGTAACCCTGAGCGGGGATGGACTGTGGGCGCTTCTGCATCACCTGTGCTTTACAAGCCCACAAAGAAGATTTTCATTTCTCTTTTCTACAGATGAAAGAATGAGCCCGAGCCTCGGGGGGCTTACGAACCTGCCCAAGGTCACACGGCCCAGAGTGGCGGGGCCAGAACTTGAGACTGGGCTGCTTGTTTCCGGGCTCTGCACCGTGAACAGCTGTGGGGTCCCAGCAGAGTAGCGGAAAACACACATCATCAGCCACAGGGACGAACAGTGTGGTAGGTCCTCGGCATGGCAATGGTGGGGTGTCTTCATGGGCAGAATCTTGGGGCGTACGATCTCGCCTTAACTGTGTCCCACCCGTGCCCTGTCCCAGCATACCCGTGTGCCCTATGTGCGTATCATCCGCACACGTCACCCTGGGTATATTTCTAAGCGTGGCTGCACTTCATCCCAGGGCCCCGTTCCAGGATGCACCATCCCGGGGGCTCCTGCTCGCGCGTCTCTGTACCACCCCCATGTGCCAATGTCACTTCCCTGTGTCCCCTCTGATGCCCCGTCCCAGTGCACCTGCGTTCCATCCCAGGATATACCAGCGCACAGAGGGTTCTGTCCCACCATTGCAACACACCTGTATTCTGTCCCAACACGCCAGTCTTCCATCCCCGTAAGGGCTCCATAAAATCAAGAACCATAACCGTTTTTGCTGGGTATGTTGCAGGAACTAGTGAATGGTTCCTTTCCAGTGTCTGAACAGGCATCAGTTCTAAGACCTGCCTGGGCACGACGGTTCCTTTCCGTGGCTCCGCACTTGAATGGAATTTGCCGGGAAGGTGCCATCATTACAGGCTTTAATAGCTGCACTTGCAAGGGATCAACTCCCTGCTGACAGAGGGAATCCTCGGTCTCTCTCCCTAGAGCCGAGCCAGCTAGCCTGAAGCTGAGAGAGAAGCAAGCCGGTTGTGCAGACCACAGCACTGGGTGTTTGGAAACGCCTTCTACCCTGTACCCCAGGCAGGATTTGGCATTTCCTTCACAGGAAAAGAAAGAAGGAGAAAGGCTACTCCATGCTAATGTCGGTGCTGGTACTTCCTATCAAGGATTGAATTCTTTCATTTGTTGGCATTGTTGACTCAATTGGAGACATGAGAAAATCGATGGTGGGAGAAATTATTGCCAGGCTCAGACAACAGAGATGGGGCCGGGATCTGAACCACTTTTTCACGGTCCTACACTACTTTCCACAGGTTTGGGATGGGCAAAGGGATTAGGAGGCCAGCTGCTGGTGAGAAAGGACACTGGCGTGTCTAAAATCAGAGGACACCACAGAAGCTGGCACTAAGCCTCCCTTTTGGGTCAAGCTCTAGGGCATATTATTAATAGAATCTGTAGCCTGTCCCCAAATACACCTTGACTGCATTGCTTGGTCTGTCCGAGACGCTACCTCTCAGAACCTTGATTTCAGATACGGTAAACTTGTGACTATTCACACATCGGAGCCAGTACGTTGAAGACCCATGCCACGCGGAAGGGACTGCTCCAATTCCCCAATTAGTAACATGTTGTCGGTTTCAATTCTTTTCCAGGTAAAGCTGGGCAGGCGGAATTCTCAGCTGAGGTGAAAGACATTTTTCTTCCCACTCTTTTACAAAATGTATTTTTAATTGGTTCGGATTAAAAAAAAAAAAAAAAGCCAACTCCAAGGGCAAACTGGTATGACCCAGAATGGGACCAGCAGAGGAGGAAGGAGAAAGGAAACAGGAGAAGGTTCCTCCTTCAGGCCATGGGTCACGAGTGTGGACACTGTTTATACAGGAGAAAAAGTACCCAAAGCCAGGTGATGTGCTCTGTTTTGTACCTGGTACTCAGAAGTCCCATCAGGTTTCTCCTTGGGAAGAGTGTATGAGGATCAGGGTTGGGTGAGGGCTTGGAGCTCTATATGGGATGGAACCTCAGGGGCCACAGTCAGAGCTGGAATCGGACAGGACTGGCTTGGAGGGGTGACATCAGTGTATCGTGAACCAAAGCGCGTGTTTCACCCAAGAGTGGACCTAGAAGGCAGGTTTAGCAGAGGCTATTGGGTGTTCACCAAACCCTGGTTCCCCTCTCTTCCTGGGAAAACAGTCAGACTACATTTCCCAGCATGCTTTGCCCCTTAAAAGAGGGTCATGCGACTCAGTTTTGGCCAATAGCATGCGAGTAAAGTAAATGATGTCATTTCCAGTCTGGTTCCTTAAGTCTCCGACTTGATCCTTTTTAGAGTTGTGGGGCAAGCCAGGTAAGAGCTTCCAAGTCAAGCATAGAAAAGAGAGCACACTTTCAGGGAGCCTGGACATGGCTACACAGACAGGGAGAACCTGGCTCTTGTCCACTGTGTATGGTCCCAATAACCACCATGAAGACTGCCCCATCTCACACACACGCCTCCAGGTCTTTCTACCTCTTCCTGTCCCTGACCATCCCATGCATGCATGCAGACAGGTGTCCATCCACCCATCCATCCACCCCCCCCCATTCATCCACCAACTCACCCATTCATCCACTGAGCCACCCACCCATCCATCCCTCCACTCATCCATCCATTTGTTCATAAACACGAGTATCTTCTGCATCCCAGATCCAACGTCAGCCCCGGCCCCAGCATGGTGAACAGCAGAATGGGTGCACCTTGAGAAACACCCACCTGGACAGGAGGAGGAACAGCCACAGGAAGGTGCTACCACGGGAACAGGGGGCGACCTGCTAAGACTTTGGGAAAACTGCTCGGGCACAAGACTGAAGGTCAGTGTGGAGGCGGGCAAGACTGAAGACACAGGATGGGCAATGAAAGCAGAAAGTGCTGGGTCATGGGATCAGGTCCGTGCAGGGCCAGGAGAAGAAAGGGAGATGTGGGAAGTGTTTCTAAGCGCCGAGGGCCGGACCAAAGGACAAGCTTCTTATTAAAGAGACTTGACTCACTTCAGGTCTGAGCTGGACCCGTCCTGGTTGCCTGCAGCCCCTCCTCCCGATGCGGGGAGACCACAGTCATATGACAGTTTCATTTCCCTCAGAACATTCTTGGCACTTTCCTTCTTCTCTTTTTCCCCTCTCTCTGGGGGCTTGTATCCTTCTGCAGGGGAAGCGTGGCATGCCAAGCTCTGGCCCCTCTCCGGCATCCGGGAGGAGCCTCACAGCTGCCTTCTGCCACCAACCTGAGATCTCGACGAGGCAGGAGAGACTGGAAAATCGGCGAGCTGGTCTCTTACAAAATCTGATCCGGCTGCTGGAGGCCAAGCGATGCCATCAATTGATTAAAACCCAGCCTGCCAGCTTCCTGCTCGATAAGGGAGCACAGCCTTGACCGGGAAGTGTCAGCCCACCACCTAGGTCACCACCAGCGCCTCCCCACCTGGCATCAGACTTCCCGTGCTCACTTCCACACTGCAGTGAAGCTCCGAGCATGCTCTCAGGGAAGCATCCCTCCCTTCCCCAGGATGGGGTGGCAGCTTGCAGGAGCTGGTCACCAGGATACCAGCACCCTGCCGGGCAAAGCCGCCTGTCCCCACAGACTGGGGGAGGCACACAGGGCCTGCCAGGTCCTGTGGGGGCGCGCGTGATTCCTTCTTCCTTCCTCCCATCCAGAAACGTGCAACGGGACGTCTGTGGGCAAAGGCTGCGGGAAGCAAAAGGGATACGATGGGGCAGAGGGGGAGGGGAGGAGGGCAAGCGGCGGGAAGGGACAAATCCGCGGTCTGTGCCCTCCCCGAGGGCGCACGCTGCCCGTTAAATCCAGGTGAAGCACGGAGGGGGAGAAATGCATAGGATCGTGAGGGCAGGAACTGGACAGGAGTGACCCGGCCAGGGGGCTTCGCTGCAGAAGCGACAACCAGGCACGAAAATAAGCGTGTTCTCTGTTCTAGCAGAGGCGACAGGAGACGCACAGCGCCTGCTACAAGAGGGAGTCTCTACACGCAGGAAGGCCTCGGGGCCCCCGAGGCAGGGTCGGGTCCCCATCCTGGCGGTGCTGTGTCGTCTACAAGCACTGACATGCTGGGCTTTGCTGGCTGTGCCCGCAACTGGCCTCGCGGAACAGTGACCATCCTGACCAACTGGACAGGGATGGGTGAGGATGCTCCCTGGATGGGGAGGGGCTGCTGCTGAAAAGGCTCAGGGCAGCAAAGTCGGGCGCCAGGCACTGCCTCGGGTGCTTTCCACCACTGGGAAGTCACCTGGCAGTCCTCATGAGGCCAGTTGTTAATGCCCTCACTCCACCCTGGGGACGGTGAGGCCACGAGAGGGTTAAGGGGCCTGCCCACTGTCCCCTAACAAGCAAGCAACAGGACCAGGGCCAAACTCCAGGTCCCCTGAAGCCAAATGACTCCCTTCTTCATGAGGCGACTGATGATGAGGCTTGGGGGGCACGGGAGATGCTCCTAATTCCTCTGAGACTGTGACTCCGGGAACCACTCTCCCCTCTGACCCTGGAGCCAGAGGGCTCAAGTCCTCACTGACTGAGACGGGAGCCCAGGTCCTCAGTGAGCCAGAGAGGAGCAAAGCAGGAGATCTGCGGATGACCTCAGAAGTGACTCAGCCCTTCTGGCCACAGACACGTCCGCTGGGCGTTTCCCGGGCGGAGTCCTCACCGAGGGTCAACCAGGTTCACACTTCGGTGGCTCTTGGTCCCTGCTCTGGTGGGCAGTGAAGGGGCCCGACCCAACGTGCAGCAAGGATACAGGAGAAGCCTCCCCCTTGAAAGCCCCCCGGAGCACATTCCCAGCAGCAACCAGGGCCAAGTGGCTGCCATGAAGGTGGTGATGGCCCCTCCTGGTCCCCTGGCCACTCCAGGTTGGAGCTGAGTTGTGACAGAAGAGACAACTGGCCCCTTTGTGGCTACGCTCCACAGGATATATACTGGGCAGAATATACCGGATGGAATATACGGGGTGGCTGGTAGCTGGGACGGGTAACTAGCTAGGGGCGTGTGTGTGTGTCTCTTGTGTGTGTGAATGCATTTCTATTAAAAGCTACTTGGCCAGACAAAGGTTTAGACCAACAGAGGCAACATGTGTAGCTGAACAAAATTTAGAATCAAGCAGACCTGAATTTGAACCTTGGATCGGCCCCTTGAAGGCTCCCCTAACTCTGGGACAGCTACTCGACTTTCCTGAGCTTCGATTTCTTACCAACAAAAATGGATATGATACTTCTTGGCCTTAAAAGCTTTTATGGAAATTAAACCCAATAAGACACGCAAGAATGTAGTGCGAGACCTGGCATACAGTAAACACTCAGTTAAAGCCACTTTCTTCCAGGAACAGTGATCTTGTGTTCAAAGTCAATTAACCCCATCTCTGCCACTGACTAGCTGTGTGCTCCTGGGCAAGCGTCTTCACCTCTCTGTGTCTCAGCTTACTCGCATCTAAACAGACATAATAAGGATACGTACTTCCTAGGATTGAGGAGTAGAAAAGTTAATACTTTTATGGTGCTGAGGACAGCGATCGGTATGTAATAACACTGCCTTTTCCATTTATACCACCATGTATCATTATTTTATCTCTTTTTTTTTTTTTTTTTTTTTTTTTTTTTTTTAAGAGAGATGGCCTGAATCTCTCGACAGGCTGCGTACTCCTTGAGAACCCGGGCTAAGATCTGTCTTCCGAGCATCCCTCTCAGAAGGTAGCACATGATAAGAGTGCTAAAAACGCATGGTGATTAGGTGTCAAATTTGGTCCGGGAGCACAAGCCGATGCTCCGAGACAACAGAAATGTATCACAACCAGGCTCGTTTCGAATCTCTTGTGAAAATTTTAGATCCGGTGATTCCAAAGCATCCTCTCGTGACACTTGTGGTGCGTGTTGTTAGAGTAGCACAATCTGTCAGGGGCCTCCCTCCAAAGGACTTACAGCAACTCAAAGCAGCCCACAGAGTTCGCGTCCGGCCGCACAAAAGTAGGCTGGGAGCGATCCGCGGCCGGCCAGCGGCTGGCACAGAGGAGGCGAATGAATTAGCAAATTAGCAGAAAGGACTTCGGCCGAAAAACGAATAAAACGTCCACTCGACGCTGGGGCAGATTCTGAACTGCTAGCAGCCTGCGGGATTCCCACAGACAGGAAATCTGGACCACCGTGGAGAATGGGCAGGGATTTTGGAAACATGTATTGATTGCTCCCACCCGCATCAGAGAGAAAGGAAAAGGTCAGAAGAGAGAATAAACCCTGATTATAGAGTGTCTCGCATGACTGTCCAATAACTATCGCTTCTCTGCTCACCCGTGACCTTCCCTTGCCAGATCAGGGACCTCTGGTTCCGTTTGGGGCTCATCTCTCGTGATTTTTAGAGGCAGTGGTGCAGTTATGGGAAAGAGGAGTGCTTCTGGTCCCTCTGTGATTCAAAATACTTAACCACAGAGTAAGAAAAGTGAGGTTTACGTAAATAAACTTTTCCAAAATGGATATTTTCATTCATCTGTTGAAAAAGGTTTGAAGGTCGCACCACATTCACTTTGATAATTTAAGTAATTTTTTAAAGTCACAGGACAATCTGAGGAAATGCAGACAGAAGCCGTATGTTTATCAGAACTGAGACCCAAACATACAATTCTTCCACCCAGAGACTGATTTCCTTTACTTTCAGGACCTAGGTTAGAGAAAACATGAGCTCCGTGAGACAGAAAAAAGATTCTCCATCCTAAGAGGGTTCAGGAGGCAAAGATATTTAGTTAATGCTGAGTCAACCAAATGAAATAGCTATCATTACAGCAGGACTTATCAGTACCTTTAATATCCAATTGCTGATAAGCTTTATAAATCTCCAAAAAGGAGACAGAACATGAAATACTTCTCAAATTCTCTGGCCCCCAGCTATTATCATCATTTAGAAAAATTGTGACATATCCTAAAACAAGTAAGTCCTAATTGCTACTCACTCTGGGTGAGCTAGAGCAGCCTGGGTGAGAAACAGGTTTTATCCCAAATCAATGCTTATACTGGCTTCGGGACATTTGCCTAAGTCTTTGACAGGCCCCTCCACCCCCTACCAAGTGCATTTCCAGTAGACCAGTGAGCATATTTTAAGCAGTCCATCCTAAATATGCTGCTCAGATTTGGTGCAGATTAATTCTTTGTGTGAGGGCGGGGAGGAGAGGAGAGAGGAATTAAAAGGGCTTCAAGTTCCTCTCCTTTCTGCAAAGCACATCTCTTAAAATCGTCCTAAAACATTGTTTCATCTGCTTTCATGAAGACTTTTGAACCAGGGACCGTGTGAGGGCACAACACCCAGCTGTCAATGCTAAGTACATGTCTAATGATGAGCCAGCAACAAAAAAACAAAACAAATGGACGTAAAAGAACAGAAATGACTGAAAGGAGGAGTGTTTCCTGTTTGGGACAACTCTGGAATTATCGTAACATGAAGAAAAAGAACAAGAAGGAGCCTCTTTACCCATGTGAAATCGACTCTAAAGGTATGAATAATTCTCAACGCACCCTTTGGGGAAAAATCCTATTTTATGACTTCGTATGCAAAAGGTTGATGTGAAGGGAAGGAGAAAAAAAAAAAAAAAGACGCTCACTGTCTACGCAGACCTCATGTTTGTTAGATTCCCAAGACTTCATCACTGGAGAGAACCCTGGGAAGCTTCAGAGCCCCCCACCCCCACCCCACCAGGTCATCGGAAACGTCTACTGGCTCCAAGAGGCTCAGTCCCTTGTTCCTGATGGTAAAGGGCTCTGCTTTCGTCTTTGCATATGGATGAACCTCTCCAGCCTGCATTTTAAATGAGAGCCTTTCCACGCAGAGGATAAGACCCCGTGCTCGCAACGAGGAGACACAAGGAAATTAGACAGGCTGTCAATCCATGTATTTGAGAGGAATGTGGTTACAAATCGGGGGGAGAAGCATTTGCATTCGCAAGAATTGAAAAGTAGAAGCATCAGGCCTTAAAAAGTCTGTCCCTGGGGACCCACAGGAGTGGCACGGAGGCGTATCTGGCACTGACACCAGGAATCGCTCATCCCGCCCGTTCCCGTGTGGAAGAGTACGCAGAGAGCCACCTGCGCTTGGAGTTGGCTTTGCCGTTTACCAGCCAGCCGGGAACCGCGGCTGAATCTCTCTTCTGACCCTAGTTCTCTTCCCGTTAGAGGAGAAAGTGAATCCTACCGCGAGGACTTCGGGGGGGACGGGTCTGGAGGAAGGCGCCTTGCCCTGGAGGAATGCATCCAGAAATCTCAGGTGGCCCTCCACCCTGGCCCCTGCTCCCGTCAGGTGCATATGCCAGCAGGTTCTGGGGTCAGACTGTCTAGGATTGGAGCCTGGTCTTGTCACTTAGCCCCTGAGTGACCAGGGGCAAGTTCTGGAGCCCCTAAGAACGGGAAGCTGTGTGGGACCCCATAGTGACTCCTGTCTCCCCTGAGTGTGACCCTGGCCGTGAACATGATATCAGGAACACAGATGTGCTTCTGTGGACGGCTGTTAGCATTTTATTATCACCAATGTCACTGCCATTAGGTAGAAAGTCCGAAAGAACTAGCCTTCGAGGGGAACATCCTTCTGGGCCATTTGTCAGTTACCTTGTACTTTGTTTCTGGCCAAGGTGCCCGTGAACATGGTGAGTCCGGGTAGCTAAACTATGCGTGGAAAGACAGACAGGCAGTTATAGTTCAAATCCAAAGCAGACATGCAAGGGAAGGAAGCGGGTGAAATTACTTTGAGTGAGATCGAAAGGCCAAAGATGAACCACTGGGGACCCGAACCTCTACGTGCAGGTGATTCTACAGGCCACCTGCCTGAACTGGTTTGCCTCTTTTAAATTGCCTTGGACACAGGCTCCACTGGCAATCTCCCTTACTCTTGACTGAACAGCCAGACCTTGACACGAGGCAGAAATAAAGACGGATCCAGTAGACTTGAATCCGTCAAAACTTTCTGTACCCGAGGAAACTCAAGACGTGTGTGGGCTGGGCTAGCATCCCACAGAGCTGCCATAGAGGGAACTACTCTGTCTCAAAGCACTAGCTGTGTTTCAAGATTCTCTGGTTTTAATTGGATAAATAAATTATGGTACATTCATACAGGGCAACTCCCTGCAGCCTCTGAAAAGAATGGGACAGATCTCCATGTACGGACATGAAAAGATATCTCAGATGTACGGTTAAGTGAACGTAAAAATACATACACACAGATACCTATACCCGTACATAAATTTATTATAAGATTTGGGAACCCAGGCCAAACTGTTGGAGACTCTGATTACTAAGTACTTTCTAAGTCACAGGCATTAGGATATACAGATAGATAGATAATATATCTATATATCTATATATCTATATATATCCATATATATATCTATATCTATCTATATATATCTATATATCTATATATATCTATGTATCTATATATATCTATATGTATCTATATATATCTATATCTATATATCTTTATGTATCTATATGTATCTATATATATATCTATATCTATCTATATCTATCTATATATCTTTATGTATCTATATGTATCTATATGTATCTATATCTATATGTATCTATATGTATCTATATCTATATGTATCTATATCTATATGTATCTATATATATATCTATATGTATCTATATATCTATATGTATCTATATATATCTATATCTATGTATCTGTATTTCTTTTGTAATGACAACAACGTGGTGTCCATGAAGATGTGAAGGTGAATTGGTGCTGGTATTTGTAACTGTCAGGGTCCCTCTTCTGGGCTGTCATGTCCCCCAGCAGTGGTGGCTGCCCAGGGCTCTCTGAGGAAGGGAGGGCGGGGGAGGGAACAGGCACCCTGGTCTCTGGAGGATGTTTGATCTCGTTATTGGTAGACACAGAGTCCAAACTGTGATCACAAGGGGAAAGAAGAGGGACAGGCTGGAGAAATCAGGTTCAGAATCAGAGAAAATGGCAACGAGCATCTATAAAAGGGACTGTGTCGCACGCAGTCGAAATTCAGAGAACAGAAATGGAAGCGGAGGCGGGAGGGGAGGGCAAGCGTAAGACAGAACTCTCTGGAAGCCCACCAGCCTGAGATGTCATGGCAAGAACCTCGCTGCGTCTCTCGGGGGCAGCTCTGACTGCTCCAAGCATCGGCGAGGACCAGACAGGAGGGCACAGCCAGTCTCACAAAGAGGGCAAACCCCAAGCAGGTGCTGGGGGAGCCAGCGACCAGGACGCAGGAGCTGCCTGGAGAAATGAACCAGAGCCCGGATACGAGGATGGATAGGAGGTCAGCCAAACGAACGGGCCAACAAAAATCTTTCCCAATGTGAGGATTGCATCCTTAGCGCAGATTCCTCTTACGGGGGGGGGGGGGGGGGGGAGGGGGGGGGGTACACAAATCAGGCTGACAACCAGTCTAGCAGCCCTGGGTCCCCATCGGTTCTGAGGCAGTCACTCGGCACATCCGGCCGGTGGAATCGAACACCACTCTCCCACTTAGAACCTCGGTTTTGTGTCCCAGGTCTCCCCACCCCCCACCTCCCCTGCTATAAATGAACCCATATGCCAGCATATGGAACAACTAGCACCTAACAAAACGAACAATGTTCTCCTCCAGACGCGTAAATGAGGCCGACTGATGAACAGTTTTTCTTAAGAGGATTTGCTTACCTAAACCCAATAAACCGAGCCCTGGAAAAGTCTCATCCTATCAGGCCGTTACCTGCCCGTGTAAGCCTTGGGATAGAGTTGGCTAAAGAGATACGAGGTGGGTGGTGGAGAAGCTCTTCATGTTAAAGAAAGGGGGGGAAGGGGAATTTTACTGAGCAACATTCGCACCTAGTCTGGCTGTGGGCACAGCCCCTCCGCCCAGCCAGACCTTCACAAACCGCACCTTTCCTTACCACCACCTCCCCCTTTTTTTTTCTTTGACATGGTCTGGAAACGTGAATTGGGACATGAGAGTCCAGCCTGGCCACCCCAGCCCAATTAATTAACTAACTAACTTAATTAATTAGATGTCAAACTTAAAATATTCCCCCCAGACCAACAAATCTCAGACCACATTGCAAAGTTCTTTGTGAATGAAAACAACTTATTTAAAAAGATTTTTTTAATGTTTCTCTATTTTTGAGACAGAGAGAGACAGAGCATGAGCTGGGGAGGGGCAGAGAGAGAGAGGGGGGACACAGATCCGAAGCAGGCTCCAGGGTCCGAGCTGTCAGCACAGAGCCCGACGTGGGGCTCGAACCCACGGACTGCGAGATCGTGACCTGAGCCGAAGTCAGATGCTCAACCGACTGAGCCACCCAGGCGCCCCAAGACACCCAAATTTTAAATAAAGACAGAATCTGAGGCTGTTTTCACATCACCATCTCTCAGCCCATTCAGTCCCAGGCCTTTATTCACTGTACCTAACAGAACAAACAAAGATGCTTTTGACTTAGGAACTCCCCTCTCTGCCGTGTGTATGTGTGTGTGTGTGTATGGAGATATATATGTGTGTGTATATATATATATATATATATATATATACACACACACACACACACATACATACATACACACATATATATACACACACACATACACACACACGCACCCAAGAGAAATGTTTTCACCAAGAGACACATACAAGAACTTCACAGCAGCACCATTCACAATAGCCCCAGAGAAAAACAACCGAAAGGCCCATCGGCAGTAAAAAGGTTAAGTCCACTGGGGTCTAGCCTTTCACTAGCCACTCAGCAGTGAGAAAACACCAACCACGGGTACATGACCGTGCAATGAATCCCACATGGGTGTTTTCACTCTGTGAAAATGCACTTGATCTGTGCTCTCTTCTGTATGTAACTCACACTTTAACAACACTACTTAGGGAAATAAAAAAAGAAATAGAAGCAAATGACAGCTGACGACTCTTGCATTCACGTGTGTTCCTTGTGGCAACGTCCTCTTTACATATGTGGACCTGGAAGGAGGATATTTCCTTTCACGTTTCTTGAGACAACAAGTTTCAGTGGAAGATTTTCTCCTCTCCAAAGCCTTATCGGGAACAAAGATCTCACCCTCAGTCTCTAATTCTCTGTGGATGGGTATTAATAAAAATGGAATGTTCTTTCCGGAGGTCCACAATCCCTGGTGCTATCCGGATTTCCCTGAAAATCGGGCTCTTTCGAAAGGCCGCGGATTTACGGTCTTTGGGTTATTTCAGTGGTGACAGCAAAGGCTAAACCCCTCCACCGCTATTTCCAAAGCCTTCTATCACGCTACCCTAGCCAGCTTCCGGAGCTGGCGAACACAGCGGTACTCCTTTTCCACCGCTGCCGTAACAAATGACAGTAAACTTAGCGGACGCAAACCACACGAATTAATGGTATTACAGTTCTGGAGGTCAGAAGTCCAGTATGGATTCCAGCAAATGGAAATTGAAGTGTTAGCGAGCTGTGCTCCTTTCTGGGAGCTCTAGGGGAGAGTCAGTCTTGCCCACTCAGGTTGTAGCAGACTTAAGTTCCACGTGGTTGTAGGACTGCGATCCTACCGGCTCAGATCTGCTTCCCTACTGGTGCGAGCGGGGGTGGCGCCTGGCTGCGAAAAGCCTCTCTCTGGTCCTGGCACATATCCCTCTCCTCCTCGGGATTAGCCAGGCGGCTCTGAAGCTCTCTCAAGCTTCCACCATGGGGACCTTCTTCTGTCACCGGCTCGCTCTCTGAGCGCACCTAGGAAAAGTGCTCCTTTTTCAAGTGATCGGAATGGACCCGCCCAGGTCATCCCAAAGAATCCCCTCATTCCTAAGGTCTGTGAGTGCAGTCAATCACAGCTGCAAACTCTGTCGCCTCCCTTTTGGCCGTGTGAGGGAACATGCTCACGGGCTCCAGAGGTGGGGGCATGGGCATCTTTGGGGTGGCATTATTCCGTCTACCACACCTGCGACAATGGCTCCTTTCTCAATAGTTTTTACACTATCTGAGTCTTTCGATAGTCAAAATCCTCCGGAAGAAAGAAAAGAGGCAAGACATGGAAAGGACTTCGCTGGGGAGAAGTGGTCTTTACGTCGGTTCTTTCGTTCAACAGATAATCTGAGTGACAACCGGCAACCAGCTCTGGGCACCGTGGATCTAGTGAGGAACAAGGCAGAAAACTCTCTGCCCTCACGGAGTCTCTACTGTAGCGGGATAGAGAGGACATCCAAACAGATCGTTAAAATATATGATGTGATACGTACCCTCTAAAATGGTTCCCAGTGATTCCCACTGGGTCCTTCCCCAGTCGAGCCTTGAGAGGACCACAGTCCCAGCCACTATCTTGGTCACAGCCTTGTAAGATTCCGTGAGCTAGAAGATCTAGGTAGGCCATACTCAGGTTTCTGATCCACAAAAATTCTGAGATAATGCTGTTGTCTTAAGCCACTAAATATTGCAGTATTCGTTATGCAGGACTAGCTAACCATGTACTAGGTCAGATGTTGACAATTCTTAGTAGAAAAAAAAAAGGGAGTAAGAGAGGCGACTAAGAAATTCTACAAGAGAGTTGGGCTGCATTTTGGAACAAGTTCATCTGGGAAGATCCCACATGATATAACAGGTTTGTGACAGAAGAAAAGCTTCTGGACAGTTACAATTTCTGGGCAGGCTGGGGCTGTAGCCTTGACCAGTAAGTACAACCAGCAGCCGTACAACTGTCCTGCAGGGTGGGTCTCAAAGACACAACCTGAATTCTCCTACTGTACTTTATTACTCTCCTGGCAGGACACTCCCTGGGCTCTGTTATCACAGCTGCTACTCGAAATTCCCGGAGTTTTATTAACAGAGCAGTTTCTTGCCGTGTGGTGTTATATAACATACCTTGTATATCTGCCTCCATCTACGCAGATAAAGAACTCCACATGGTTTTAGTTTGCAAAGGAGGGGCTCACATAAGGAGGGTGTCCTCTTAAAAATGCAGATGACAGAGTCCAGACATGCCGTAAATTGCAGGTAGATATGATAAACGAGAGGAAAATAAACACCAATGCGAAGAGAAGCAGGTGTTCCAGTGATCCTCAGAGCGGGTTTCAGTATGCGAGCCTACGGCACATGCAAATTCCTCTTTACCGCGAAGCGTGCCTTGATTTTCCAGAATCTGAGGGTCCAATCGTGATAAATCCCTACGGTTATTTCTTTTTCTTGCAAGTTACAATTGCAGGTTCTATATGGTAGCAGTGGGCCTGAGAATATTGGTCGACGTAATTCTTGGTCTTGGTTGAGGCAGAAGCTTAAGCGAGTCTAACGATTTATATGATCAAATAAAAACTTCTGAATAATAATAATAATAACAACAACAATAAAAACATCTTCCCTCCACCTCCCAACTCTCTCAAGTCATTTGGTGCCTCTGCCAAAATACAACGCCTTTGGGCTGACTGCATTGTAAAGCCCTAAATGGTGGTATGTAAATTCTCTCTCTCCTTTACCAAGGAAGTTTGAGAAAAAGGTAAAGGATTAATTGACCTCTTATTGTATGGCTGTTTTCACTGCTGAAGGTACAGGCCTCTTCTTAGAAGTCACCTCCTCTGAGATGCCTCTCTTGGCTCGACCAGGACCCAGTCAGATACTTTGTGTGCCCGTCAATCTTTCCATTCCTCCTGTGTCCTTTGTCCCTGTGAGCTGGGGATGACTCCCGGGAGACTCAGGGTCATGTACAGTTGTGTCAGGTGTGCACTGCACAAGTGACATACAGTCCTTGTTACACGTGCTAAGCCATGCCCTATGCCCAGAGGGACGGGGTGCCTTTATCTAATTCATCCTCATCGTCCCATATGGGCCCCTCCTGCATCAGGAGTTTGGTGAGGTCTAGACCAGTGGGCTCATCCTGTTCACTGAGCCCCAGCACCTGGGACAATTCTAGGCATATAATCAATACTCATTAAATAGGTGCTTATGAATTACTGAATGGATTAATTAATTCATTGGAAGAGACAGCAAACCAGTAAACAGAAAGCCGCTGAGTTTTTCACAGAAAATCAGAGAAAGCTCGGGCTATAGTGAACCTGTAAATCCCTGAATTCTGTTCGTTGCTCACGTATTTACTTGTCTGTTTCCCATTTACTCGCTTAGTACCTAAGAGACATCATTCAGGTGCACACAGGATGCACACAGATGACGAAAACCAAGGGAGAGGAGATGAGGACAAGATGAATTTCCATTTTCTTCTGTCCCTGCTTCCAGATGAAATCAACCGTACTGGGATGACATGTGCGATTTTTGGAGAAATGATCGAGCCTTGAGCCTTGGTGACCCACCAACTGAGGTGTCACCAAGTAGGCAGGCAGTGTTTCTGGCCTCCTGGCTGCAGTACGTGCACACATTCGCCAAAACTGTAACCTGGAACGGCTTAGGTCGAGAGCCGGTCAACTTTCTCCGTAAGGAACTAGATAGTAAATATTGTAGAGTTCGCAGGCCTGTGTGGTCCCTGTCACAACTACCCAACTCTGCCATCGTAGCACAAAAACATAGACAATATGTCACCAAGCAGATCCGGCTATATTCCAATAAAACTTTATTTGTAGGCACTGACATTGGAATCTCATGTCATTTTCATGTGTCCCGAAGCACTGCCCTTTTAGGAAATTTATTTTCGACGATGTAAACCATGCAAAAGCCGATCTTAGCTTATAGGCCGTACCACTGGCCAGGTTCGGCCCATGGGCCAGGGGTGGCCAAGTCCTGCCCTCGACAGTGCTTTCCTGGTGCTGGCCGCTGTTCTGAGTGCTTATCCACGTTCAACCCACACAGCCCTGCTGGGGCTGTTACCATTCCGGTTTTGCACACGGGGACAGAAACAGAGGGGGTAAGGAGCTAGCTCACGTCCACATGCCTACTTGGTGGAAACACCGGGCTTCGAACCCACGCGGTCCAGCACCAGCCCCTTGCATGGAACCACCACGCACCCTCGCCCGGCGCAAAACTCTTAGAGCTCTAAGAAGGTGCGGATGCCCCAGTCACATACTTATTTGTGTTTTCAGGCGTTCATTGAGGTATAAAGAGACACCTTGGCACCGTCCTTGACTTTGAGGAAAAGGCACGAAAGAAGCGTGGAAGCGAGACATCAGGAGGACATCTTCCTAGGTTTTTCAAGCCTCATAGAGGAAGACGGATTGGAAGCAGCCCCACGTGGATAAGGCGTTACGGACATTCTGGGGGGACCATCATACGCTCCGACTCCCAAAACTATTACAGGGTCTATTTGTAAACTCATCCGTCTTAGTCAGCTTTTGCCGCAGTAACAAGAAGCCCCCTGGAGTTCCCTGACAGAGAGCAATAAGCATGTGTTACCACACAACGCCAGTTTGTGACTTGGCCGTGTCTGCTCTGCCCCAAGCTGCAGGTCAGGTTGGATCTGCTCCTCCTGGGTCTCACTCTGGTCCCAGAACGCAGGAGAAGCCCCCATCTGGGACAGACTTGTCTCACGGCGGAGGGGCCGGGGTGCCAGACGCGAGAGCAGAATTGCACGGATTCCCAAAGACAACTCTGCCCACTGTAGCGAGAGGCAGTGCAAAAACCACACGACGTGGAGACCACCAGGGGCTGAATGGTGACTCCCCAAAAAAGACACATCCCTGTCTGAAGAGCCTCGGAATCTGTGGCTATTGCGTTCTGTGACGAAAGACCTGACTAAGCGAACGATTTGAGAAGAATTTATCCTGGATTGCACCAGGTGGCCCTGACTGCAACCCCACACATCCTTGTATGACAGACGCAGAGGGAGCGTAAAGACCGACACAGAGGAGAGGTGACGAGAAGGCAGAGCCGAGATGCCTCCACAAGCCAAGGAACGCCAACATCAGCCCTCAGCGGGGAGAGGCAAGGCACGCACTCCCTTCTAGAGCCTCCAAAGCGAAGGGGGCCCTGCCAGCATCGAACCGTCAGACTTCTGGCCTCCAGAGCTGTCAGGGAATGAATCACTGTTGGCTCAAACCACCCGGTTTGTGGTGACCTGTTAGAGCTGCCGCAGGAAACTCCAGCACAAGTTCAACCCGATTCAAGAGAAGTCGCTGGTCGAGGGCCCATCTGCCACCCCATTAACATTCACGACCAGCGCCAGCTCCCAGGTGGCGCACGGCCTTTGGGGTTCGGCCACCGTCTGTCTGCACAATAGACACCCAGGCTGTGGTAGCCTACAGGCGGGTCCCAACAAGACCTCCACCTGCAGAAAGTGTCATAGCCCAGCGGTCACTTGTCACGTGAGCTCCCCTGCCCCAGACGCCCCCTCCCACTCTGCTCCAAGTCACTGTCTCTTCACCCCAGGTTGGAGATTACGAACCCCACCGGTCTCTTGGAGAGGCTGGATGGCTCCAGGCAGAAAGGGGACCCAAGGAATTCGTCTTTCCACCTCTCCCGTGCTCAGAGCACACTCCCTGGGAAGCTACTTGGGCTCGTCTTCCGGAGGAAGTCTACTAGGACGGCATCAGTGTGATTTTTTCACCATAGACATAGAAGAGCCACCAGCGTTTCCTGCTGGAAGCTGGAGGGGTCACTGAGGCTGCCGCTTCTCATTCCCTGGAGGGAAGGCACGGCCAGAACTTCTCAGATGGTGTCTAGAAGAATCTCATGTGCTGACCCAAATACTATGATCCCAGTCTCTCTGGGAAGAGAAGTCCCCTCCCAGATTCCACGGTATTCCTACATCGTGATCACGAACGGGTTCTTGTTTCTAGAACCAGAAGGCGTCTTACCCAGCACCCGTGCGTTGGTTGCCTAGGGCTGCCATAAAGGATGCCCCTCATGTGCGACTTAAAGCAACAGAAATGTATTCTCTCGCTCTTCTGGAAGCCAGGAGTTCTAGGTGGTATCTATCCATTGGGATTAGACCAACCGAAGGTATCAGCAGGGCCATACCTCCTCAGTCAGCTCTAGGGAAGACTTCTCGTGTCTTCCAGCTTCTAAAACTGATTTCCAAATGACACTACCTTCCGAGGTTCTCGGTGGGCATGCCCATCAAAACCCATCACAGGTGGCAAGGGGTCTCTTCTGCTTTCTGTTGGTAGTGAACGTACTAGAAGACTATATATTAGCCCCAAATGCAGAATGCCTCGCTGCGTTCAAAGCCTTAGATGTTCCTGATTGGTAAATGCTCACGACATATCAAATCTCACGGAGACGCCCCGATCCCCTAACTTCAGCGTTGATGCTAAAATTATGCTGAATGTCAAAATTACATCAAACAACTGCATTTATTTCCACCAGAAAAATTTGATTATTTCACTTTGATTTACATGGCATTTTTCCCCCCTCTCCTATAAATGCTGACTTTGAAATCCCCTTCAGCACTGGACAATGAGAAGCAGGCTGTGTTTTCGACGGGAAAGAAAGCATTCATTATATTTGATACTGCATTTTTCTCTCCTTGATTTGAATGTTATAATTGGATTGGTGAGATATTTATTAGGAACTCTGTGGTTTTTTTTCCCCCCCAACTGCTTGAAGGGCATCTCTTAATTTGCTTCTCTCTTTGGACTTCTGAGAAGTGGCTGTGAGGTATTATTCCCAACAAAACTCATTTCTTTCAAACATTTATTTAAGGGTATCATTTTCTTAATAATCTGAGGATAATTCAGAATAATTTCCACCACCGCTGCAATTTTTAACTTCAATGGAATGTATGTCACCTGCCCTGCCTCCCGGTTCCCTCCCTAGAGGCCCTCAGCACCAGCAACGTGATACGGTGCAGGCAGGACAGACAGAGGAAGGAGTTCTGGCCTATGGGATCTGAAGAGTTCCAACACCCTAGCTGCTGACTAGCCTAGCACAAGCCTGCTGGCCTCAGTTTCCCTACCCCTGAAGTAAAATTAACCTTAATGAGCAGCCTTAGACTTTTAAAACTTCTGTTCCATCTCTATCTTTTAATTTTTATTCATTCATTCATTCATTCATTCATTCACATTTTGGAGGAGAGGGGCAGAGAGAAAGCGAGCCTTTTTTTTTTTTTTAATTTTTAATGTTTATTTTTGAGAGAGAGAGACAGAGTGTGAGCGGGAGAGGGGCAGAGAGAGAGAGAAAGCCAAAGAATCTGAAGAGGCTCCAGGCTCTGAGCCATCAGCACAGAGCCCGACGCGGGGCTTGAACGCACAAGCTGTGAGATCATGACCTGAGCCAAAGTCGGATGCTCAACCGACTGAGCCACCCAGGCGCCCCGAGCGAGCGAATCTTAAGCAGGCTTCATGCTCAGCACAGAGCCCGATGCGGGGCTCAACCCCACAACCCTGGGTCACCACCTGAGGCAAAAATCAAGAGTCGGAAGCTGAACCCACTGAGCCACCCAGGCTCCCCTCCGTCTAAATCTTAACCTCAAGAACATGAAAAACAGGTTAGAAACCCATCAACTCAATCAGTGGTTGCCTGAGAAGAGGGGTGGGGGAATTCATTAACAAGGGACCCGAGGGAACCGTCTGGGGTCTTAGAAATGTCGTATGTCTTCTTTGAGGTGGTCCTTACACGGGCTGAGCTGTTCATCGGGCATCACGCAACTTTTACTGAAAGTATGCACATCCTGTTTTATATAATTGCACCTCGATAAGGCTTCTTTAAAAAGCTATCTGCTTTTGTGAGGAATTGAGTCAAAATATGTGAAAACCAGGAAACTAGTATTTTGTAGTTCGAGCACTGTGGGGATGTCTGAGCATTGGAAGTTGTTGGGAACCCAAGGGGAGCTTGGTTTAGGAAGGGGATACAAACGCAGCAGCCATCAATTTCTACCAGAAATCTACAAGAATTCTATCATAATTTCTCGTATTGTATTAAATTCATCCTCAGTTTCTTTTTGCTCAATAGCCACGGTGTTAATATTCTATTTACTCCGTCGACAATTTTTTATTGAGTGTCTAGGGCGTCTCAGACACCATGCTAAGCAGCTGAAATTCCTCGTGAAATACCCAGATATATGGACACAACCACAAAGCTCCCAGAATTTAGATGAGTTGCAAATTTTATTCAAAAGAACCTCTATTTCCCAAGAGATGTTTTTATTTGATAACTTTTTTTTTTTTTTACTGCAAAATTAAAGTAAATCAAATTCTCAAAGACGGGGAACTGAAGCCACCATAGTTCCCAGCTGAGAAGCCCTTCTCTTTCATCTGGGACCCATTTCCATACTGTACTGGAATCAGTGGCCATTATTGCCTTCTTTTTATCACGCCGTGGGTATCATAGTAGCTGGATTCTCTGAATGTACCCACTGGAGTGTGGACTTCTCTTCACCTTTACCCTGCTTTGTCTTCCCTTCTGGGACCAGGAAAATCACATGACTGACTCTGTTTCCCTTTTCACTTTGTTCACCAGGAAGCTCACAGCCAAGCGTGCAGGCCTGTCAGTGCAACTGTATAGAAGTATTTGGTTTGCCCTTCTGCCCTACGGTTACTCTCTGGTCTCGACTTCCTTTTAGAATATGATATTTCCCTCATTCTCTTGGTTTTGTTTTTTGGTTATGCCCTAAGCATTATTTTGTTCGTGCATTCCATAAACCACATATGGAATTAGGCCAAGTATTAAAAAGAAATGAAAGAATTCCATCTAGGATTTCTATCTCTAACATAGGTACCATGCTAGAAATACACACATAAGTTGCACATAGCAGGGACTCGGTCAGCATCTCCCTCAATTTTTCCAATCCTTACAGTTTTCACAGAAGCTTTTCCACTCACGTTATTTGAAATAGTACCTGTCAGAGAGTTTCCCGCACTTAGATACTCAGATAGGACTTTGATTTGACCTTCTTTTGGGCTATCTCAACTTGGCTATCTTGCTCTACCCTGAATTTAAAAATACTTAAGCCAAGACATGTGAAACCCTTTTTAGAAGAAGGCAGGGCTGAACCACTATGTTAGAAGTCACTCCCTTCCCTCCCCTCTTGACCCCTTCAATCTGATAGCACCCAGCTGACTTCTTCCTCCTCATCTCCACCCCACCCCCCGCCCCGGAAAGTATGATGTAACTAACAGAAGGGGGGGCAGACTGTGGAGTTCGACAGTGAAGGACTCAATTCTGGTTCAACCTCTTACAGCTCATGACTTGGACATGTTACTAACTTTCTTGAGTCTTGGTTTCTTCCCTAGCAGAAAATAACAAGGGGCTTGCCTTGTGGGTTTGTTGTGAGAATGGGAATCCCATGTAGCTTAGAGAGCATACTGTGTGGAACAGTACAATTACCCAATAATTCGTAGCTGAGTGAGCAGAGGGATGGGTGGCTGGATGATGGATGGAGAGATGATGGGTAGATGACGGATGGATGATGGATGAATATAGCAGGGACTGTGTTCCTAGATAAGGCAATGCTATACATTAGGGCGAGGGGTTCTCTGTATTTTCTCACCAGAGTTTAGAAGAGACCACACTCTCTTCTACGCTCCCCCCTGCTGGTTCAAGATTGTGGCTGTGTGTGGGTCCATATTCACATACACCGCCCCCCCCCACACACACACTCACACACACACCCAGTGTGAGTTACTACTCTGCTTCCCAGGGGTCATCCATCTCAGGGTGGCTGTCTTTGTCCTCCTGGGGTACAATCAGTTGCAAGTGTATACACCTGAGAGAAAACGGAACCCCAAAGTTGGATAAGGATGTTATCGCCTCCATCTGTATTTGTTGTTCTTTCTTTCTTCCTTTCTTGTCCTTCCTTCCTTCCTTCCAAGATTTTATTTTTTAGTAACCTCTATTCCCAATGTGGGGCTCGAACTTACAAACCAAAGATCAAGACTGAGGCAGCCAGGACTGCCTCCATCTACATTTTTAAACACACATCTTAGTTAAGAGGTAAGTTATTCTATGCACTCATTTTTTAAACTAAAAATCCTGGGCGCCTGGCTGATTCAGTTGCCCAGGGATCAACTCTTGGTTTCGACTCAGGTCATGAGCTCACAGTTCCTGGAATGGAGCCCCCACATCGGGATCCGCACTAACAGCACAGAGCCTGCTTGGGATTCTCTCTCTCCCCATCTCCGTGTCCCTCCCTTGCTCATGCTCTCTCTCAAAATACATAAATAATCTCAAAAAAAAAAAAAAAAACAAAACACTAACAATCCCAAGTAGGAGGAAAACAGGTAGAAAATCCCAACACTTACAGGCTTGACTCTTCTTTTCTGAACAGCAACACCAAAACAGAAGTCAAATATAATCTGGAAATTCATGCTATGGGTTTCTTTTTCTGCCCCCCCCCCCCCCAATACTTCTGTACTGAGTGAGACAGAGATGAGGTCATGTGACTGGGCAGGTGACAATTTAAACGGTTGGATCTATTTTGCGGGGCTGGTTTGTCCTTGTCCCTCAGTCACGGGAGAGGGGGGAAGTTTGACAAAGGAGGAAGGTGAAAATGTATAAAAAGGCCACCGTTGAAAAAGGGACCCGTTGTTCCTAGGGGAAGAGGCTTCTGATTTCCAGTTGGTCCGGAAACGCTTGCTTCCTGTCCAAAACCGGAGCCCTGGGACAAACAGCCACTCCCAGGGCAATGGGACCTGGGAAGGAGGCGGCGGATAGGCCTGAAAAGACGCATCGTTGGGGGAGCCGTGGGGCCTGCAGAGTGCTGCAAGGCAGCCTGCAAGAGCCACGAAATGTGACCCCTGGGGTCTGTTCCTTGCGTCTCCAGGGCTAGACTCGCCCTGGAGAGGCTGGGAGGCCTGACATACGCCCTGGGGGACAGCGAACTGGAAAGCAAAGGCACTTTTGAGAAGGGAGCCAGAACTTTCCTCGGCCCTCACACAAGGCAGCACCAGGGCACGGAAGAGCTCGGGTCATCACAAACAAAATCTGCACACCTAACACACAGGACAATGGATGGACGGAGAAGGAGAAGAGAGTAAGGAGAGAAAGGGGAAAAGGAGAGAAGGAGAACCAAGTAGAAAGAGCCACCTTTTCTTCCTAGGCTACGAGGAAGGCATTGTCTGTGACTCAGCAGTGGAATTCAAGGCCCTGAAGGGAAAAAAGCAGAGGGAAAGAGAGCTGGGAGTTGCACAGATGACAGTCAAAGGGGTAAACTGAGGAAGTATTTATTCTGTAACTCGACACTGTCCAACATCCTCTGGTCCAACGTCCGTTGGTCCTTTTCAGGACCTCCCCTGAAACCAATACCTTCCTGAACCCTATTTTCATGCTAAGGAAGCCGAGTCTCAGAGAAGTCCGGTCCTTGGTTGCTTTGTTTTAGTGCTTCTGACAAGAAAAGCAGCAGGTGAAGACCCCAGCCCAACACCAAAAAGGGGTGAGGATCCTCTGCCAGAGACCCTGGAAGCACGTTACAACAGGGGGAATGTGGGGAACACCTGACGCCATCCAGGGCCTGTGGAAGAAAAGGGGAGATGGTGAGGCATGGGACCATGAAGCAGGGCTGTGGGGTGACTACCCACGGGAAGCTCCTGGGTGCAGTTCACCATGTCCCTTCACGGGAAGAGCTGGCCGAAGCTTAGCCGAGGTAGCACTCATGCTGGGTGGACAGGGTGCACCTAGAGGCACATGGGCCTGAGGCAGCTACGGTGGGGGCCTTGTTGTGTGAAGAACCTCAAGGTGACCACCAAGACTGCAGCTGAGGAGAGGAGAGGAGAAGACAGAGGAGCATGGGATCCAAGATGTAACCCTGTGGGTCATGGAAGGTTGTATGGATTCTATTCTTAGTGAGATGGGAAACCACTGGAAGAGTGAAAGCCAAAGGAGTGCCAAAATTGGACATGGGGGCGAGGTCTATGGGAGCTCTTTGTACTTGATATTCAACCTTTCTATAACCCCAACACTGCCCTAATTTAAAAAATGTGTATAGAAATCTCTATCCACCTATCATCTATCCATTTATCCATCCATCCATCCACCCATCCATTTTCCATCCATAATTCTTCCATCCATCCATCATCCATAATCCAACCATATATCCATCATCCATCCATCTATCCATCCACCTATCCATCCATCCATTTTCCATCCATAATTCTTCCATCCATCATCTATCCATCCAACTATCCATCCATCCACCCATCCATTTTCCATCCATAATTCTTCCATCCATCCACCTATCCATCCATCCATCTTCCATCCCTAATTCTTCCATCCATCTACCTATCCATCCATCCACCTATCCATCCATCCATCCATCCACCCATTTTTCCATCCATAATTCTTCCATCCATCTACCTATCCATACATCTTCCATCCCTAAGTCGTCCATCCATCTACCTATCCATCCATCCATTATCCATCCACCCACCTATCCATCCATCCACCCATCCATTTTCCATCCATAATTCTTCCATCCATCTACCTACCCATCCATCCATCGTCCATCCATCCACCTACCCATCCACCCATCCATTTTCCATCCATAATTCTTCCATACATCTACCTACCCATCCATCCATCGTCCATCCATCCACCTATCCATCCATTCATCCATCCATCCATTCACCCAGCTATGCTGTTTATATGTATCATTAGTAGTTTATTTAAAACAGTGTATTTTACTAACTTCTCTGCATCTTATATTTCTACTTAATATATTTTGGAAATCTCTATTAGTCAGCCGATAAACACATAAATCACAGCACTAAGAGCTGCTAAATACCCCATTTTAGTTAGTATGCATAACAATTTCTCTTTTCAAGGTTTGTAGGTTTCCATCATGAATATATATGTAAAGCACCTAATTATTATTATGTGAAAAAAATTAGACCCGGCTTTCATCACATCTCATTCCCTAAATGCGGGAAAGAATATGTCTCTAAACTAAAATTTAGGATTGCTGCTGCCTTTACCTTCACATTTACGTCTTTATGTGTTCCCTTTAAGGCTTCTAGTCTGGACATACACGCACCACTGAAGTCACGTGGCTGTTTCCGCTGCCTGGGTGAAAAGATCTCTGATGCGCGGCAGTAGGGACAGCAGACCCTGGGTGTTGTAAGCAGAAGCAGAACAAAAATAGGACGGGGCTTTGCAAAGGGGAAATGGAGCTGAGAACCACATGGGTCTCTAAGAAAGCCCTCCGGGCCTGTGGTTCTGAGGGCCCATGAGGGAGGAAGAGGCACTGAGGAAGGAAGTCCACAGGAAGCCAGGCATACTCGGCCACATCCAGGCCCGGGAAGAGAAGCTCTGGTCTGTCCCCTCTATGTCCCAGCTCTGCCAACAGGTCTCGGATGTTTACACAGCTTGGCTGGCAAGCGTGTTGGCAGGGAGGACCTTGCCGGTGAGACCCCAGGCCCTGCTGGGGCTCTGAGACCAGCTCTGATGAGGCCTTCTCCTGTCTTCCCGTTCCTGGCTAGATGTGCCCGGGGCCAGGCCAGCACAGGGCAGGAAAAGACCTGGGGAGATTGGCCAACACCTCTGGTACCTTGGCCCCAGCGTGTAATTCATTCACAGTGGGGGCCTTGGGGCTGGCATGGTGAATGCCCGGCCCTGGATCTCTCTGGGGATGCGTGCTTTTTTAGGCCCTGGTTTTGAGATCAACTGTCTTCCACAGAAGAATCAAACCTATTTTGCTTCTTAGGTTCTGCTGAGTCTCTTACTGAATGCCTCTTCTGTGTCTGCCAGTGAGAATTCACTGGGCAGGAAGCTCCACCCCAGCTTTGGGGGAGGGACATGATGGAGAGAGGGTGTCAGACTACCCCGAGCAGGAGACGGGCAGCAGAGGGGAAGGGGGGGTATACACGGAGCTGGCAGTTGGACCTGGGGACCCCTGCCTCTCGATTGCTTTGGATACGGCCGGGAACTTAGAAGGGAGCTCTCCCGAATCAGGTTCATAAGACAGCTCTGCGACCTGCCCGCTGCGTGATCTGCTGAAAGCTACTGAAATTTCATCGGCCTCAATGTCTCCTTCTGTAAAATGGGTGTAACAGCCCCGCTTCCCTCCTATGCTGGTTGGGAGTTAAACGCAGGTAACATACGTACAGGTACAACAAAGATCACCGATTAGCAGAAATCTCTTTCCCTTCTCTCAGGACCTCGGTGTCCACATTTAGAAAATGAGGCTCGCTCATTAGAGGAGATGTTTTCTAGGGAATCTTCCAACTGTAAAGTTGTACAATACAACTGTTTGCTCTGTCTGTTTGCTCTCATATCTACACAGCTTATGACCTAAAAAGGTATGGCCGGGGGGGGGGGGGGGTGGCATCATGCCTGTGTGACTCATGCAGTCATACAAGACACCACACTCCTAAGTTGTCCGTGCATTCAAGCTCTGCTCTGGCCGTCTGGACTTCTCAGTATTGCTTGGACAAGGGGCCCCGCGTTTCTCCTTTGCATTGGGCCCTGCACAGTGACTAGCGGGTCAGGCCTGCAATGTAGGTGCATTTTGCAAGGTCACCACTGCCTCGAGACTCTAGGCGTGTGTGTGTATGTGTGTGTGGTCGGGACGGGGAGGGATTCTTTGGAGTTTTAGCTTGCTACACCTAAGAGATGTGTCTGGTAGCACCGACTGCCGAGGAAAAGCACGGGTGATTATGAGAGATCTCCAAACCAGGCCCGGCCCCACCGAGGGGAGAAAGCCAGTCCCAGAGCAGTGGCAGCTGGGAGCCCAGAAAACAGCAAACAAGCTGACTCATGAAAATCTCCCACTTCAGAAGGCTGGATGGTGATTTTTCTCTGCCTTACTCTCGTGTCTCTCCCAGATGATGTATGAATGGCCTTATTTACCTCTTCCCTCCAAACCTTCTCCTTTATTATTTTTATTAATGCCATGCCAACCCCGAAAAGGTATTTCCTTTACAAAAAGAAAAAAAGGAAAGAAAAAAAAAAAAAAGAAAGAAAATTGCTGCCCCCCCTCCCCCGCAAAACCTCACCTCATTCACACAGCGGAAGGAATAGGTTCTTCAAAAATTGTCGGATTTGTGTGTGTAAGAGAGAGAAAGAGACTCAGAGACAGACACTTAAAATGGGTTTGTTATGTGCGAGTCTAAAATCTGAATATAAATAGTAATAAATTCAGGTCTTTATTTTAGAAAGGCCAGAGTACCCAGGAAAGTTTTTTTTACCATCTTTCCTGACTACAAAGGCATTGCTACATTTCATGCATTTTAATTTCAAAAGTAACGGGAGACACAGCTGCATTTACAGCTAGGGAAAACACTGAGCGTCGCCTGGTAAAACAAGCCCGTTACTGAGCTCACATTGGGTCCCTGCACCCGCTGCTGTGTGTGTATACCTGCCATTGTCATTGACGGGGCGCTAAGCACTTGGCATTTCATGGGCCATTGACTCTGCAAAGCTCCCTAGCAGACAGGTGTCCTCCAGTGACAGAGGATAAAGCCGAGGCTCCCACAAGGTCACACAGCGCATGACAGGGCCCGCAATGGAGCCCAAATCCCTCCAGCCTCACCTGCCCAAGTTCTCCATACACCCCTCAGCTTGCGTGTATAAACATGAGCCACTTTGCATAGCTGGAGCAAAAAAAAAAAAAAAAAAAACAGTGGTCTCACCTCCAGGCTTGGCAAGACTGCTGATTACTTATAAACTCAACATCTCAGGGCAGAAAGAGATTTGAGAGGTCATCTTTCTAACCTGTCACCCCGTACCTGAATTTATCCTCCATTATCTCCTATTAGAGATTCTTTTTTTTTTTTTTTTTTTTTTTTTTTTTTATTACTCCCCATGACAGAGAACTCCCTACCTGTTGAACCTGAATAGGACCTACCGGACTTTGCGGGGGTTGGGTATAGACTCCTGGGCCAGCAGGGCAAGAGGTTCTGCATTCCACGGAGGGGACGTGATCATGGAAAACAGCGTGGCTTCTCAATCTGGGGCCACGTCAAGGGGTCCTCTTTGGGGAGGAATGGGTGCCCCACTTGGACCTGATCTCACTCGCCATCCAAGCTGCGTCCCTCCCGAGCAGGGACCTCTCCCTCCCTGGCAGTGGGGAAACTCTCTGAAGACCCAGGGAAGGCGAGGGTGTGCCGTTTATGAAAACAACTGTTTAACAGCTCCCAGAGCATCCATATTTGAATGGGAGGGAAATAATGGTAAAAACATCATCAAGAAACAGATGTGCCTGAGTCAGGTTTTGTGGCAGGAAAAAATGTGGGTTTGCCGGTATCGATTTCATTCTTCCAACTGATGACAATGAATGGCTGTGCCTTCCCGGGATGCGCCGTCCCGGGGGCTCTGCAAACGCACCCTCCGCCCTGACCTGCACACGTTCCTGGGGGCTGGGGTGGGGGTGGGAGGTGGCCGTTGGATATCACGCTACTGCTCGTGGGCTCGTGTCCTCACAAAGTGCTGACTACTGCCAAGAGGGAGTGCCATTCCCCTCTTCCTAATGCACACAAAGGCACCTGTAAGGACTATAGCAGCATTGCGTGAATGCATGTGTGCAAATGTGTGTGCAAGCTCACACATCCACAGCAAGGCATGCCGGGGTAGAGAATGGACCAGGCCCTATGGCTTCAGCAACGGCCCCTCTGACCGTTCAACCCTGCCCCAGGCTCCGACGTACCACGTGGAAGACGGGCCACACGTGTTAGGGGCTTTAGAGCCATGGACACAGGACTTTGAATCCCAGTTCCGCAACCGATTCGTTAAGTCGCCAGAGACACGTCACAAAACCTCACTGAGTATCAAGTTCCACGAGAATAAGAAAAGGCAGTCACCTTGCAGAGGTGTCGGGAGGATGTGAGATAGTAATATACGCACGAGTTCTCCATGCCGTTCCTGGAATGTACTAGAAGCTCCATTTTACTGAGCTTTCCGGAGGTCACCGTGCAGGAAAAGGCACAGAGAGCACGATCGAACAGAGTGGTTACGTACAGGGACTCTGGAATCAAGCAGCTTAGAATAGGAGTCCCAGTTCTACCTTTTACCAGCTGTGGGATTCAGGGAAAGTTAATTAACTTCCCTGTGCCTCGCTTTCCTCACCCGTAAAATGGGGACAATAATAGCACCTAATTCATGAGGTTGCTCTGAGAATCAAATGAAATAAACCAGGGCAAGGGCTTACCTTAGAACCTGGTGTTTAGGATGCGCTCAACATATTCTAGTTAAGAACACAGCTTTCCCACCATGGCCCAAGCTCTTCCCGCCACGGGGTAGGCTGTGGCTCATGAAAAACGCCCTAGATGCTAAAACCCCAGCCTCGTCCAGCACTGTTGATCTCCCAGGCACATGAAGACACAATAATGCCCATCAAAGGCAAGAATGAAATCAATAAAGAGAACACCTCTCCCCCTCCCACAGAAGTAGGACATCTGATAGCTGTTCTCAGCGTCTATTCTAACCTTCCTTCCCGTATATTTCAGTAAGTTTAATTTCTGCGATGTTTAACAGTTGTTTTCAGATAAATCACAGTCGCACTTTCTGGCCCAATTCACAGGCCTTTTCACTGCACAGGGAAATCAGTTCTTCCGGCTTGTTGGAGAAAAGCAAATGTGTCCTCATTGTCTATTCACGGTGGTGTCGCCAGGAAGGGACCTCGAACATGCGACTTGTCAGACATCCCATTACCTGTCATTCAAATGTGTAGCGGCATTCTTTTTAAAATGGATGGTTATTCAACTTTCCTTTCCTTTTTTTTTTTCTTTTTTGTGAGGGAGTGGTTTGCAACACGGTCTCACGAATACCAGCCTTGTAAAGAGGAGCTGGTGTGCCTAAAAATAATAGAAAGTTTTCTCAGCACGAGTGCAAATATAACATGTACACATGATTTCAAAGGATGGCTTCCTGAATTTCTTGTCAGCTGAGAATTGAAGACCATCTCAGCCTGCTACCCAGAGCTTTGATTTGCCCAAGCGCACGCCTGCATGGCACCAGCATCACCACGTTCATTCCAGAAGAACGATTGAAAATTCAGGCTTGAGTGGCAGAACACGCTGGGTTTGAAACGGAGTTCTGTCATTCCCCTGGACATCCTCTGTCTGTTCCTGCAGAGCTGATCTCCACTCTTCTCTACCCAGCTCCGGACCCCGGGAGGCCATCCCGTGTGGCGGATGTCCACTGGGGACCCCACCCCCTTCTCAACGCTGGCCAGAGTTGACCAATGGAGGGCGCTCCCGGAGGCCAGTGCCGGGCAGATCAGAGCGTGTTTGGGTACACATTCTCCAGGCTTCCTTCCCGATACACGGCATGTCTGTAATAGCTCTTTTCCTTGATGGCAGCCCTCCCCTTCGCTAGGACCGCCTCTGGGTTCTGACTCGATGGTCCCTTCAATGACTCGTCAACATGACTCTGCTCAACCGAGCATCGGAGATGCCTCATCACTGGCTGTGTCATCAGGTCAGTGCCTTCCCCTCTCCAAGAAGGTCGGATAATCTTTCTCTGGACTTTTCACTGATGAGCTCTCAAGGCTGCTAAGCGGTTCAAAACCCAAGCTTTGAACTCAGACAGACAGACCTTGTAGGACTATCGTGGGGAACCCTGAAAACCACCAGCAGCTCTTCTTACGGAGCAAACCATGTCGCGTAGCGGTGAGGAATACGGGTTCTCCGGCCAACTGGCCTGCCTTTGACCCTGACACCAACTCTAACCAGCTGCCTGACGTTGAGAAGGCTGCTGGATCTCCCTCTGCCTCAGTTTTCTCATCTGTGAAATGGTGACTACAGTGTCTCCCGCAGTAAGGTCACCACGAGGATCCAATCAGTTAACACACACCCAACACTGAGAACAGTGCCTGGCACACAGTCGGTGCTTTATGGGCCTCAGCCAGTAATATGCACTTATTATACACAGCGAGTTTACAAGCTCCTGCCAACAGAAGAGCCATGGAGCACACATCTGGGCACCACCAGCACCTAGCATATGATAGAGCCTCCATAAATAAAGGTCTACTGATATTAACTTATTGCTGCTCCTATGACAGATACTGCTAACATGGTCATATTCTAGTTTCCAAAATTCTTCATGCTTATCTTTAAAAAAAATTTTTTTTTAATGTTTGTTTATTTTTGAGACAGAATGCTAACAGGGGAGGGGCAGAGAGGGAGGGAGACTCAGAATCTGAAACAGGCTCCGGGCTCTGAGCTGTCAGCACAGGACCGGATGCGGGGCGCGAACCCACGAACTGCGAGATCGCGATCTGAGTCCAAGTCAGACGCTCAACCGACGGAGCCACCCCAGCGCCCCTTCACGCTCATCTCTGCTGGTCCCCGTAACGTCCCCATGGCAGGGATGAGGTGATCATTCCTTTTATATACTTTAAGACTACCGGGGAACAGGGAGGTTCAGTGACTTGCCCAATGCCACACCGAACAGACTAGCACACCTGTAACTGTTACTCAGAACTCAGGAAACCTACCAACAACAATATCACTTCCTTAGGAATATCCAAGGACAGAGGGGCCCCCAGGAGATGGGGCGCCAAGTATCTCAAGCTCTGAAGACAGGCTGGGCATGCTATTGGGGTAGGCTCTGCCCATGACAGAGAGCAGCCGGGGTCTGTCACCTGCATGATCTAAACCTGATGTTATAGGGGGGTAGCCCCCCCAAAGTTTCCAAGGAAAGCTATTCCCAAGGGCCCTCGGCTCCCACCCTCAAGCCCGCGCATACCAGCGGCTTTCCCCGGCACCCGGAGGGTTGTCATCTCTGGGGCACCGTGCCTTGGCCCCCTGCCTGTCTCTTCCTGCCTCTCAGCTGCAAGAGAAAACACAGTTCCTTATCGCTTATCATCACTAGCTCTCCCCCGGCCCGGCCCTCGGGGACCCGGAGGGCCTGTAACCCGGGTAGCCTGGCAGCAGGCCAAGCCAGGCGACCCGGCCCTCGCGTACCCAGGTTTCCTGCCTGTGGTTTGCACGGCTGTAGCTACTCTGGTTCGCACTTCCTGTCCTAGCCCACGTGCCGGCATGACTCTGTGCCTCCTCTGGATGCTCTGGGTTCACAGCGCAGGTAGCCAGCCGTGTCCCGTGACCTGTCGCCAGGTGGGAAAAGAAACTAGAGCCCCGGGTCCTTGTGAGCGGTCCCCTATCTCCACTCGGCCCTCCCAGCTTGGCCATACGCCTCTACCCCCACCCCACCCTCTGGGGGGCGGGCCTCTGTCTCACACCGGCCAAGTTCTAGGTCTTCACAGGTTGAGCTGGGCAGGAGGTGATGCTGGAGGCCTCTGGGGAGACAAATCTGCACTGAACAAACACCCCAAGGACACGTACCTGTACTTGGAGCCAAAAGGATAGCAAGTCTATTGTAAAGGACCAGGGCTCCTTCCGGTACTGGATGCCCACCGAACACCCTAGAATTCTCGCAGTGGCCTAAGAAACCCTTCAGTATCTGGCCCCTACCTCCTTGCCCCGTGCATTTCTCACCCGGGCTGATTCCACCCTGTGCTCCTTCCCACCTCTGGGAGCCGGCCCGGGACCCAGAAAGGGCCTCTCCCGTGCTATCCTCTCCATTCAAGCTCTGTCTCTCGCCCACAGATTCTGAAACCCCCGACGCGAACATGAAAATGCCCTCTCTTGTTGACCATCTAACTGGTGCTCCCCCAACAGTGACCAGTTTGAGAGAAAAGCGTTGTTCTTGACGCTAACCGAGTACAAAAGCAGACTGGCTTTGGAGCCCATCAGATCTGGTTCAAGTCCCAATTCTGTCTCTTGGGTAGGCTTGGGCTACACCCAACTGTCTGCCCCGGCCTGTTTGCACACACCCAGGGCACCCACCAAAACGTGCTACTGCTGATTAACAGTACTTAGCATTTGAAGAACATTAGCCACGGGCCTCCAGCCCAGCTCAGCCCTTCACCTGTTCATCTCATTTTAGCCTTACAGAATCTCGGGAAGTAGGTGTTCCTCGTCTTATAGATGAATAAAAAGCTGAGGCTCCGAGAGTTTAAGTAAGGTATCCAAATCACTCAGTAATGCTAGAGGGTGGCTCCAGAGAACTCTCTCCTAACCAGCGTATTATATGTTCCTCTAGGATTCAATAATGTCGTGGATTAAGAGTGAGGGCACATAGAAAATGCTGAGACACTGTTCGGTGGGGACAAAGATCACAGCCTGTTCAAGGGCTTGGGAGACCGACAGTGCCAAAACCAGCCAGGCTCCACAGTGGGTACGGTCCCTCTTTACTTTCAGTTAATAACATCACAAAAGATCATCGGATCTTAATGGGACCCCGAGGGGGTTAATTACATGGTGGGGAATTGTCTGTGAGCTCAACCACTGTTGGTTTAATAGATGTACCTTCAGAAAAAAGATATATAGCACATTGATCTTTAAAACGGAAAAGTAAAGATCTCCCAAATGCAGATGAGGAAAAGGGAAAAGTCCTCACTCAGCATTTAGACCCACCATTAATCCTCGGACACACTTCCTGTAGGATCTCCGGGTCCTTCCTGTTGTGGACTCCGGAATTCTGGGTCTCAAGGCTTCCGAACACAACGGTTTCCCAACCACTCCGAACAAGAGCCTCCTCCTTCTCCTTAGCGTCACGGGGGAGAAAAAAGCAAGCCCCCCCCCCCCACCAACACTCCCTAAGCACGACTAAGCACCAGTGAGCGGTGTCTTCCCTGGCAAGAACCTCCCACATGCTCATGTCTCCAAGACTCAGGTCTGCGTGAAGAGAGACTTAGGTGAGGTCAGGGTACAGAGAGCACATGGTCAGAGAAGCTGAGATGTGCAGGGAGTCAGAGACGGCATGCTGGGCACAGGAGACTCAGAGAGGCTGAGTATCCTGCTTCGAGGACACACAGCCACTTTGAGGTAGAGCCTCGATGGAAACCCAGGCGGTTGCAGCCCTGAACCCATGAACCTTCCACTGCCCCAGCATCATTTGATCTCCTCAAACCCCCTCTCAGCTGGGCAGAAGTCACATTTCTTGTTTGCACGAGTCTTCCTATGTAGGCAAGACGGCGTCTCAAGGACTCCGTTGCACGCAAGAGTCATAGGCTTGCAACCAGAGCCCGTCCTCCTGCTCAGAACTGCTAAAGGAGTTGGGTTTTCACCTCCAGGGTCATGCTCAGACAGAAGGAACAGCCACCCAAAAACACATGCAACTGAGGAGCCTCCATAAACATACACAACTCTCCCCGTGCCTGGTACAGGATGGGTATGTCACAGCCGTCTAGACTGTGCCCTGCCCCTAAGAAGTTTACAGTCAAGCCACTAGAGTCAAATGCACGCATGAGGCGTGTGCCTGAAGGCCAAACAGAGTGATCGCTATTAGTCTCAGCAAATGATTTGAGAGTCCAGAGAAGCCCATGATTAAATCAAAGAGGCTTCTTGCATTGGGATCAATCCAACAATGGCTTTGCTTATCGGAGCTGTGGGCACAAGTCATTTACTGTCACCAAATGTCCTAAGGCTGAACCGGATTAAGACACCGAATGCCTGGAGATCCTTAGAAAAAGTTGCTTCATAAATACCACACAGTTGGAGAGCTCAGAGGAGCACGGCTCCCTGGGAGCACCATGTTTAGATTTCCAAATTCCAAAGACAAAACACGAGGTCTTCTGCCTCAAAATCTTACCCAACGCAGGGACAAAGGCAGAATGAAGGAAATAGAATTTTGAGGCTTGTCTCAATGATTATAGGCACTGGAGCCATAAAAAAAAAAAAAAATGCTACTGCCAAGGGATTTCTCTCGTGGCATCTGTTTTCTTCTTGTGCTTTTCCCGATCCATTGGTCAATAGTGTTTGATAATAGACATTACCATGAAATTAGAGCACCGGGCTTTCTAAGTGGCAAAATCAAAGTAGCATCTATTCAATTCAATTAACTATTGACCTTCTGGCCATGGTCATTCTGATAGGAATTCTCCACGGTAGCTAAGAGGAGTACACCCTTCTGTAGCTGCTCCCCTATGGTGGGTAGTGACCCTTCTTCCATTGGGAGCAAGTAAACTACTTGTCCCTCTGTGCCCTGAATCCAACTCCCACACAGGCTGGGAGACTGAGCTGAGTCTCTGAAAGTCCTGGAAGAACTTTGACGCATCTTATTTCTATTTGCCCAACATTTATTAGGCATTCATTCATTCAAATGTTTACTCCCAAAGGCCCACCATAGCAAGAAACATTGCTCAGTGGGAAGACTGGATTGGTGACTGGAACGTAGTTCACAGAGTTTACAGAGAAGTAAACAATGAAGTTCGGCAAAGCCAATTCTTGAGACAGTGGTAACGGAGGTGGGGAGCAGTGAGCTCAACATGTATTAGAAACCCCACTGTTCAGAAGGGGAAACTGAGGTACAGAGAGGTTTAAATGGCTCATGAGATGTCACACATCCTTCAAGCGATGAGCCCTTGAGTAATGTGTCTCATCGAACAGCAAGGCCTATGGACCAACTCCATCCCATGGAAATGAATTTACTAGGCCAATAACAGCCTATCATTAAATGGCTGGTTTTTCAACTTGGGGGGGGGGTGCTTAAAAAGTTTATCGTGGTTTACTTCTTTTTTTTCTCTATCTTGGAATAATACAGTTGTGATTATCCTGTGATTATCCGCATGAAATGGCCTTAAGCCATCTAGTATAAATATACACAGATCTCCCAGACATACTTGGATTCCCCCAGATATACTCAAGCCGACTCAGGCCCTGCAGGATTTGGGGAGCTTTTGAAGGGATGCCCTGGCATCCAGCTGTGCCCATCAGCATCCCCAGATGCTTTCCCTACTTGATAAACCTTCTGATCCCTGTTCAGGTCAGTTTCAATGGGCGAACGGAAAGCCTGGCCAGAGAGCTAAATGACTTACCCCTTCTGCAGGGGAGTTAATTTGCCGCATTAGCTGGGGGCTATGCGATACCTTCTTGCTCGGTTTCCCGCTCCACACTGACCCATCTCTCATAAGGATTACCCCTTCCTCGGCGACTTTGAGGCCGGTTTTCAGGTGGGGATTTATTCGAGACGGGCAAATGAAACTTATCTAGCCACTAGCCTGATGCAATTATTCCTGTGTGGTCAGCCAAATGAGAGCTCAGCTTGAGATCCCAAAGGTTAAACCTGGCCATCCAACGTTCATCCAGGACTCTGCAATTTCCAGGAACGGCAGTAGGACAGGAGCATTGTATTCGTTGCTTGTTTCCCTGTTATTTCACTCGGTCGCATCACAATCTTTGGTCTGATTATGTTTTTTGTTTTTGTTTTTTCCCTTTGAATGCTGATTTCCTCGACAGCTAAATGCCTCCAGATACTCCTTTGGAGAAACACAGACCCAACATAGAAACCATTCAGTTATTGTCCAGCAAAAATATATATGTGTGTGTGTGTGTGTATGTATATATATATATATGTCATTATTTTCTGTCCCCAAAAATTCTTTATCCCATTGGATATGGGAATTAGATAAGATTAAGTTCTTAGGCAACATCAACTTATGGGGTGGACAGATTCTGTGCTGTTTAACTGTGTCAGAACAACATTTATATCTGCTAGGTAGAAGACAATGTGGCCAACATACACACAGATAGTTGCATGAGGTTCGCTTTAAGTAGAGCAGCATTAGGTTGCTTTAAGGTGACAATTTCTAAATGAGAGCAAAACTGTGTAATAAGATTTAAAAAATTGGACCCATTCTTAGTTCACCAGCTCCCCAGCCAGTGACAAAATATGCCATTAGTGGCCACAGCACGATTCTGAAAATATACCTTCCTTACGATTTAACGCTTTTTTTTTTCCCTGTGAGCTAAAAATTACAAAGCCCCGGATTTCATCGCTCTTGCAATCTATTCTTTTCCCCTGACTTCCTGTTTTCATGAAATTTTAATCAGGCACTTAAAATAAATAGCTATGCAGAGCTTGTCTGCCTCCCGCAATACCCGGGATGGATGTTTTGGGTAAAGTGATAGTCCAGAGACCTTGAGAACAGTGAATCCCATTCTGACTTGGCAAGACAACAGAAATTGAAACATGGCCCTGTCCAGGCCACGCACTCGAAGGGGACAGAGCGGTCTTAGAGGATCAAAGATGTGATAGGTTGGATCTTTTTTTCTTTTTTTTTTTCCTTCCAAATATTGACAGCAACTCAATTTGTAAAGGCAAGAAAGATAAAGCTAGACTAAATGATTCCAAGAGAGAGAAGAAAAGGAATGACGCATGGTCAACTTTTCAAAATCCCTTCCAAGTTGAAAAATGAATCATTCATTCCATTTAGGCAGCTACTTTCCATTGCTCGTTGGTTTTGATGATGTGTATTTGTGTCTCCTTCACATAAGCCAAAAAGATGCCTAATTCTTTGAACCTTCTAAGATTTTCCTTTTTCCCTTTCCTATCATGGTTATATCACCAAATGACGTTATAGAGAAACACAACATATTTGTTCCCAAACCATTATTTTCAGAAGATGTCTTTTGTAGCAACAACTGTAGGTTCCATGGAGAGCCTAAGGACTCTCCAAGAAGGCGGTAAGACAACTGGAGAAAAAACACCGTTACAAACATTCATACCCTATGAAGTCAAAGTCCCTAGAGACCTGGAAAGAAGACTTCTTGGAGGCATGGGAGGAAATCAACTTCCTTGCCTTAAAATGCCCAACTTCTGTGTGACAGTAGCTAAACAGCATGAAAGGCTCCTTGGTCATTAATAAAAACGAAACGAAAGGATGGGGGAGTTAGCATCATTCGACCTCATGACCAATACGCGTCTTGTCTCCTTCATCTCAGTCAAATGAACAGGTTCTTGGTTACTGCACGTTCTGACCTCCTTGACTCTGGAGGTCCAGATCCTGGTTTTAAATCCTGAAGGATGGGTCCTGTAGATGACTGTCGTGCTGGGAAATGCTTTACAACGGGCTCTCCCAAACAAACAAACAAACGAACAAACAAAAAAAAGGAGGAAGGGCTCGTTTTGTAGTTATTTGCTCATTTCTATGATGTAAATACTCCCACCCTGGTCAATTTCAAGCTCCCATAATGTGACCAGACGTGGAGTTGGGAGAAGGTATGAAGCAGTCCCTTACTATATAGTACAATAGATATAAATCCTAACAAGGGCACAGATCATAAAACAACATGCCACGAGAACTAGGAAGGGAGGGTTTTTGAGTACTTAGTACCTTTTTAAAAATAAAATTTATTTGATTTTAGGTTACCTGATTTAATTTTTAATAATGGCTGTATATAACAACAGACTCGCTAAATTTCTGAAAATCTGACGGTTTAAAAATTTAACAATAGGCCCCTTGTGAGCCACTACAAGCCAGCTCCAACACACCAGTGTTGTAGGGGAACCTGGCTCCATTCAGCTGGAAATGGCTGCGTGTCATTTGTGGTGTAGTGAACTTGCCCGTTTCCAGGGATAGACCATATTTTTGAATCTGTACTAGAGAGATTCAGTTTGTGCTTGGTCCCTCAAAGCTCCCCCCCCCCAATACAATTGCCCACAAAATGTCATAGCTGCCTGCTTTCTTTGATATAAGGTTTCATCTGCTTCATCGTCTCCAAATATAGCTCTAAGCTGGCCTTCTTACCTTGCTTAAGCGGAATCTCAATAACCTCAAGAAGAGAGGAATCAACTCCTCAAACAAAAGAAGTCATTCAGCTTTACGGCATCTCGCGCCGGACGATCTTGAAACTATTTCCTTTCCTACAGGCCCAGAGGATAAAGTTCCACTAAGGAAGAGAAAGCAGACTAAATGTCCAGCAAATGACCCCCTCTGATGCCAATATCTGGTGACCTCGTGAAACAGGGGGCCGGGGGTGCTTCCACGCCGATGTGGGTCCCCACATTCCAACTCATAATCATCAAAACCACTTCTCAGAGCAGACCGCTGGGGAAGCATCTGTAAAGATTTGCGGAGCAGTCTGAAGAAGAGAGTATTATCAAGGCAATTAGGGGGAGCCCCCGAGAAAGGGCTCTTAGTAAGATGGGGCCAGCAGCGCAATGGCTCAGGACCCACCAGAAAGAAAAAAGGCAAGAGTTTCTAAAAAAGAGTTTGAGGGTTCAAGTTGTCAGGGGTCTCATATTCCAAGAGTTTTTCTCTGCCCGCCCCACCCCCCTCCGGTCCTCGGCCATATCCAAGTCCAAGGTGCCGGCAGCCCTTTGCTCCTTCTCATAGCAGCCCCAGGAGCAACGGGATGATTTTCTGGAGACCTGCTCGTGGAGAAGAACGCCAAGCTCAAGCGGCTGGATGCATCTAGCTTCTGTGAGCCACTCACACTATCAACAGACACCGTCCCAGTGGCTGAGAAATCATCCTGCTCTTGGCAAAAACCCTGCCACTTGGGGAGGAACCGAGCGAAATCATCCAAGCCAAGCAAAACCGAGCAGAGCGGGGCTCTCGCTGTACTGAAATCCAGATTCAGCATGAAGGATCTTGGCAGAACTACAGCTGGGCTCGGCCCTGGTTAATGTCACAACCGTATCTCAAATAACCCGTTCTCTTAATAAAACACAGTTTGACTCAAGGCTTTGCGATATCAATTTGAAGGGAGGAAAGAGGCAACAAGGAAGCCAGCGGAGAGCTTCCTGCTAGGAGCGCTGTTACTGAAGACGTACGCGTATGTGCATTTCTGACAGAATAATCCAGAATTCTGAAAATGAAGCAGGCCGTCTCTGGCCTCTTCTTTGTAATCACTAACTACTCAGGGATTTCTCGGAGCCAGTTGCTTGCAATAACACGCTTTCTCTTCAGTCCCATCTAGGCAGCTGATGTGACCCCGTGAAGGATTTTCCTGCATTTGTGTATTTATAGGGTCTCCTCCAGATCCACTGAGCAGGGGGTGGTGCCAACAGGAGGAAGAGAAGCTGTCAGAAGTTTCTATTTTCCTTCCTACCTATAGTCTTAGCAAGCCAACCCAAGTTCTTCCCCCAACTGAGACTAAAACCACCTTAGGACTCAAGTGCTGAATCAGTGGCATCCCCAGGCAGATTAGGAAGTGGGAGAGAACCGACTGGAACTCCTGGTTCCAGAATGAGAGATTTCAAGCTCCATCTGGGCTCTCTTGAATCAGCTATACCTTCCCCTGGGCCAAAAAGTGGGAAGGAGGTTTTCCTGTGGATTTGGACCAACCCAAGTTAGAGCCTACCGTCCATCCTTCCCTACCTGGGTGGAAACACAAAGAGGAAGACAGAGACATCAAGAGAACCACACAGATGAAAGTAATCATTCAGGCCTACTCTTGATAACTAGAAAAACCCTTATTAATATTTTGGTCCTTTTTTTGTATCTGGTTGTTGTTTTGTTTTGGTTTTTGAGGCTTACATAAATACACAGACCCATGCACATTTGTGTCAATGCCCAAAAAACTCTTCATAGAATAAGGTCCTTAAATATTTCACCCTAATTTTTAATTTAGGAAAGCTACTTAGCTATCTATCCTGAGTCTGTTTCCTTGTGTATGGAAGGAAGGAGGGAGGGAGGGAGTAAAGTAAGGAAGGAAGGGGGAAGGAAGGAGGAAAGGAAGGAAGGAAGAAAAATTGAAGGAAAGAAGGAAGAGAGAGAAAGGGAGCGATAGAGGAAGGAGAGGAGGGTGGAGGATAGAAGGATGAAGAAAGTTGCATGAAGTGTATTCAAAACTACTATTTTAGCAATTTTGTGTGAAGTTGTAATATTGAAAAATAGGTGTTTTTAAAGAGCATGAAGGAGAACACTAACAATAATATCTCAGAGGGTGTTTTTGCAAGTGTTAAACGTAACATGTATGTATAAACACTTCGTGTAGTGCCTGGCAGGTGACGTTTAATAAATCTTGGCTGAATGCATAGATGGGTAGATATTAAACACCCAGTAGATGTTATTTTGACTCAATTTCAAACGAGGGATGATGCAAATGTTGTCCATCAAGTGTCAGTAGAGAACAGGCCTCACGAGGAGCTAGAACCATGTTCGAGCCCTCAAACGGGTCCCTGTTTATCTCTACGCTTCCTTTAGTTTGAGAAGGACCCAGGACACATCCCCTCCTCTCATACAGGGAGCGCGACACAAATGTGTGGCGCATTTTCTGAGGTCTCTCGAGCGCTTCAAACGGGCCAGGGTGCGGACGCTCGTCTCTAGCCATCCAGAGCCTTTTCCATTTGCCTAAACCATCACATCAGAGCCCTAAAGGGCCTACTCAAAAATCAGAGCCCCCTGGGGGGCATTAAAGGAAACAGATGTGAACACTGGGAGACACTTAAACCCCACCTTCTCCAAGAACATTGAAATGCCCTTGAAAAATACATATGGAGTATGCGAAGGGAAAAATCAGGATCAAGTATTTAAGGGCATTATTAATTCTACAAAGTGTGTTTCCAGGCCTGCACCCAAATGTGGATGGATGCATATATTTACGGATGCCTCAAAAAGACAGATATAAAGAGAGTGCAAAATAAGGATTTTTTTTTTTTTTCCAGCTAAGAGGACGACTGGATGAGGGTTATCTTCATCGTCATGTTTTTCTGGATTTTCTAAATGCGCTCTGCTGTACCACTGTCACAATAAAATTAAATAATGAAAATGAGAGGTAGTAAGAAATTAACGATTAACGGTGGTTTGGCATCTCCTTTCAAAGTTAGTTATCGCCGCCTCTTTGCATCATTAGTATATTGGAGACAGGAAAGTACCAGGGAAGGAAGGAAGGGCAGTTGATTACCTTGAGCCATTTCCCTGCAACCAGAAAGCCCCAAGAACCAGCCAAACGTTGTCTGTTAAGGAGACGACACTAGGTGCAGACAGGCCCAGTGACAGAGAAGCAGCAGGTTTGCAGAGACCTGTCCCATCAAGAGTTAGCCATGAGACGACTCCGGGTAAGGTCACGCCTCCCCTAGACCTCTTTTCCTAAAATTCCTCCCCTCGCTCAGTGTTCGGAGGGTCAGCTCTAAGTACGAAGCATGGACTTTGAACATCTTAGGGGCACCTTCCTAGCAGAGAATCGCCAGGTAAAATACAGGGCAGGCCAGGTCAATTGAATTCCAGATAAACACTGGAAAACTATTAGCATAAGTAGGTCCCGATATTGCATGAATGGGACCTACTTATATTGAAATACGTATCTGCCATTTAACTGAAATTCAACCGAACTGGGTGTCTCGTGATTTTATTTTGCTAAATCTGGCCAGCCGGCCCCAGCAGCTCAGAGAAGTACCCTGGGGCCCCCGAGTCTCCCCCAGCCCCGCATTTCTCCCAGCACTCGAAGGCAATGGTGGGGAGGGGTGGAAATAGGCCCCGAGTCCGGACTGCAGGAAGGCAGGAGGGTCGTGGACACACAAAAGCCTCATCACCATGCTCTGCAGCGTCACCTCAGACAGCATCACCCTGAGCCACCGAGAGACACGTCTCTTGAGCACGTAAGACAGCTGAGCCTTGAGTAGCTAGTTGGATCAGAGTTTCACTGAATAAAGCAAAGAAAAGCCAGGCGAATGAGTGACGGGCAGGCCGGGCCGTGCATTTCGGGTGCAGTTTGTTTCCACGGGAATTACTAAATCCAATAAGATTTTCAACTGCTCAGTAGCCAAATCAAGTGCTCTCCACTCTGCAAAGGAGCCACAAATTATCTGGACTATAAACTCGGGCAAGGCGTCACAAGTGAGACACAGGTGAAATAAAGTATCCTCGTCAGATCATGGGTGGGGGACAGGTGGAGGTCTTGCAAGCTTTTGATAAAAGCTGAATTGTGATCGTGGGGGAGCTGGGGACATGCTGTCCTCACACGGACCTCTGTCGGGCATGGTAGAAGGAAAGGTGCAGGCTGAACTGCTCGAGGGTGTGTATGTAGTGCCCGGGCCTCAAACATGGACAAAAATAACACAAAGCAATCACTCAGGGCCTCAGATGTCTTTAAAGAAGCACATGGATGTTGTCTCACCGTCCCCAAGCGGCCAACATACCCATGTGGTCAGTACCAGCTCTGGACAGTTAAAATAAAGAAAACAAATATCCAAATATCCAATATCATCGCTGGGAGCTGGCCTCTGGGTCTTTGCCGACATCTGAACTGCTTCACATAACCTCCTGGCCTCTAAAAATAGATATTCTGTGGTACATATAATTTTTATAAGATGACTAATACAGGAATGCCCTTTGGGATAACTTAGTGTCTTAGTTTCTTTCTTCTCTCTCTCTCTCTATATTTATCTTCCCTTCACTGGCCTCTTTGTATCAAAGTTAGACTGCAGCCATGGACCAAGAACGTTAGCCAAGAAATTATTTATCTGTTCCACAAGGGCTATCATTTTTATCAAGAAAACAGAAGCTCCTACTTTCAAAAGGAGGGGGGGGCAGAGTGAGAGCCCAAGACCTGTTTGGCTTCTCTCTCAACGTCAACTTTCCATATGAAGAACCAAGGGCTTCCTTGGTTCTCAACTGCTTCATTTAGATACAACAGAATCAGAAATGACTGGCCAGTTGATGGACTCTAAAAAAAATGCCTATCTTCAAGTTTGCTGCCGTAACCCCCAATAATAAGGGCAACGCAGTCATTCACAAGCACTGAAATCTTAGTCTGAATTTTACTCATCTTCTCTGAATCATGTGTGTGTGTGTGTGTGTGTGTGTGTGTGAATGAGAGAGGAATAAAAATGGGAAAATAGTTGGACATCAGCTGAGATGCGCATAACCTGATCTTTCGTCTGGAGGTGAGGATTCCAGAAACGGAACCACAAGATCTACAGGAGGAAGAAGTAAAAGTGATCCATTTCTCACTCACTGTCACCTTTCTTTCAACGAGAGCATTCAACTCCAGCGACCTCCGCACGACCTCCCAGATGATTAGCTCCGCTCAAGAGGACGTGGAGAAATGAATTTTCTTATCCAGCGGTGTCCTCCCTTCGGAAATCGCATCCCGTCCCCCTCCTCCCCGGCCATCCAAACAATGACTGCTAAGCCCAGCGCCCTGAACAGGCCTTGGGACACCCCCTTCACCCTTCCTGGAAGACAGCACAGCAGGAAGGGAGACAAGAGAGGCCAAGGACAACCATGGGAAACTGACGCCCTCGGCTTCCCGCACCCCCTCCCGCTCACCTGAGGTCCTCGCTGCTGCTATGCTTGAAAGCTCGTCTTAGGAGATCTCTTTCCCTGCCATGACATTTGAAATCACAATCTGCTGAGGAAAACAGACCAGAATCTACTCTGGCAGGTGACTGGCCAAAAGTTGCCTCCTCGGAAGTATAGCTTGGGGACAGATGACGAGATTTCATTTTCTTTTTTTTAATGTTTTTTTTTTTTTATATATATTTTCGAGAGAGAGAGAGAGAGAGACCATGAGCAGTTGGAGGGGCAGAGGGAGAAGGGGGCGTAGGATTCGAAGCAAGCTCCAGACTCCGAGCTGTCAGCCCAGAGCCCGACGTGGGGCTCGAACTCACAAACCATGAGATCATGCCCTGGGCCGAAGTCAGACGCTCAACCGACTAAGCCACCCAGGTGCCCTGAGGAGATTTAATTCTTAACCTCTGAAGTTGCATGTCAGTTTGTTTTACTTCTTCCAATGAAAACAGAATCCACGTGTGATTTTACACTTGCTAAAAATGTAAAATTTTTACGTTTCACTTTTTGTAAAAAAAAAAAAAAAAAAAAGTCAGGTGCTAGGCACACTTCTGGTTCTACATCTTCCTGTCTCCCTTCATCTTACTGTGTGACCGTGTGATTTTTGCTCTTGTGGACAAAGGAGTCGGGCCAGCAGGACACCTGAATGTAAGAGACTGTGTATCACTCGGAAAAAGTGCCAGAAAGTCTCCCCGAAATGCAACGCCCCAGAGCTAACTCAACGCCCACGTACCTGTAGGTTTTGATGCATTACATGCAGTATCCTATATCCCCAAGACTGGTGATCTACAGAATACGGCCGAGAGCACCCTCCTTGAAGATTAGGGACCAGTTGTTACCCTTTCAGGGCATTGTCTATAAGGGGCTAGGACGTGCAGGCCAGTGAAGGAGACTCGGAAAGGAACGCCCAACATTTGAGCCCAGCTTCATCCATGGACCGTGGTCTAGCTCTCAATCTCCCCAGGCCTCAATTTTAACCTTCTCACTCACTGGGGATGATGACAACCACACCGATGAAGATACCACCTGCCTCATGAGCTCTCTGTGAGGGTCCCATGAATTACTTCTCAGGAACCTCCACTCTTGCTTCCGAGTCCTGCCCAAGGATTCTGAGCCTCTTGGGTGACGCCTTCCTTGACCCACTTACGACAAGTTTACTCTTCAATGCTTCCTCCCAGAAACAGCACTGGTCACTTCACGTATTTTAGGGATCACATCAAGTTACAGGACCGTGCCTAACCTCGAGAGGTAGGTGGAAATACCCTTAGGTCCAGGAAGGGAAGAAGAGGCGTGAAGATTAGTGAGTATCAATCGTGTTTCTCACCCGTTTACACATAATCAGAGGCGTTATTTGGAGGATTGGAGACGGCATCTAACCCTGCTTCTCCCATGCCACCACAGTCCCGCGTGAGATCTTCACGGAAACCATTAAGAACGTAAATGGAGACAAAGCCAGAGCTCTGTGTTCATTACCTGCTATATGCTTCTCTCTCATGGCTGATGGTATTTACAGAACCAGGATCATGTCCAATTCACCCTTGGTTCTACATGCTACATGCAGAACAAAGGTGCTCAATAAAGACTTATTAGATAGACTGATACATCGATACATGGAGAGAGAGAATTAACAAGAACAGAGAAGAAAGAGAAACCCCTCTTAAGCTAGGAGGCATGAGAATGCTAGTGCTATGTTTAACACCGCAGGGAACAGCTCCTACCATCACTGCTTTGAACAGGCAGTATTACTTTTTTATAAAACTTTGGCCCAGGCAGAGTCTACGAAATTGTAGAGCGTGGCATTCATTGCCAATTTCTTCCAGTCAACGACAGCAGCAACCAAAGTCACATACGTCATGGTGGCGTTGGTAGGGAGACCTCCTGTGGGTACCCCGGACTTCGATACACACGGCAGGCGTCTGCGAGGGCGAGCGTGCATGCGTGTGCACGCACCTGTGTGCGCACATGTACCCAGAGGCCGACCGTGTCTGCTCATCCCCAAGATCCTAGGAAGATCGTGCTTTCAACCTGACCGACCAGCACATTTTACTAAATGACAAAGTGGGTCATTTGGGGAATCGGTTCTCTGCTCAAACCCGCTTCCAGAGACACCCTCAGACAAGCCTTTCTAACTTTGGAATTGCCTGATTTTCCTCTGCGAGTTTGCATGAACAGGTTCACCCAAACACACACCGATACCTGATCGTATAACATCAGCACTGTCAGCCTCTAATGGTCATGGAGCGTTTACTGGGCCGGGCAGTTTGAGGAGTGTTTCATATTCAAACTCATGCTGACTTCTCACAAGAATTCTAGATGGGGTGCCCATTTTACAGCCGAGGACGCTGGCTGGCCCTTGGGAAGGTTAAGCAGCAGGCCCGAGGTCTCAGAGCGGTCAACGCTGGAGCTGGTCTATGAGCTCGGCCAGTCTAACCCCAAAACCAGACTCGTTACCCTTTGTTCTTGACCAAACCTGACCATAGACGGATGTCACTCTGACTTGGAATCTGCTCCGGAGCTCTCTGAACCCCATCAGTCTTGTTCAACTAGGAACAGGTTGTTTGTGGCACAGGACCTGAGAACAGATGCCTCCTGGAAATTCTTCAGATGCCATGAGATCTGCCACCTTGAAATGTCAAAGCAGCAAAATTCAAACCCAGGGGCTGTGGGTGCCAGAGAGACAGCTGGCATCTTTTCCGCCCCACCAGATAAGGCCAGGGATGGTCATCCGAATCTGAGAATGACAGGCACCATTGTCTGAGAACCTCCTGTGTCTCAGGCCCTGGCTTCCAGGCGTGATACACGCATGCAAGGTGCCCATCTGACACGGACACTATCTCACCCCATTTCACAGACGAGGAAGCTGAAGCTCAGGAAGACAAAACAACTTGGGCCTTCAGTTAATGATCTGAAAAGTCAGACTTGGAGTCCTTATCTGTGTGGCCGGCTGCTCACTGTGAATTCTATTCTAGATCTCGTACTGAGAGAAAGAAATAGAAGGTACTACTTCTCCTTTTTAATTTCAAAGACAATTTTCAAAAAAGAAGAACACAAAGGATGATTACTCCAGCAAATATGAAAGTTTAACATACATGTCGTGCAAGTGTTCTGTCCTATTAGAAGAATCAATAAACAGGTCAATGAAATGCAACACCCTTGAAACATTTGTATGTGTGTGTGCGTGCGAGAGAGAAAAATTAAAGCCAATAAAAGATTCATCAGAACCAATGGAGAAAGGAAGACCCTTTTGACAATGCTGTTTTAAAACTTGTTATTTATGAAAAAAACAAAGTCTACATCCCCTATCTAATACCAAAATAAATTCTAGATGGATTAAAGATTTAAAAGTCAGATATCAAAATCATAAAAATAAAAAAGTAGGAGTGAAGAGTTAACTGATACAAATGGGCAAAGTCTTTCTAAACATAAAAGCAAAGGAAGAATATATTTAGATGCAAATATTATACATGTAAAAATACAATTAAAAAGCAAGAGATAGACGGGAAAAAGTTTTTACCACAAATAGAACAAAGGGTTAAGCCACAACATATAAATAGCTATGAGAAATCATCAAGGAAAACACCAACCATCAAGTCAAATGGGAAAAAAAAAGGTGGGGAGGGGGGTGCCTGGGTGGCTCAGTCAGCTAAGCGTCCGACTTCAGCTCGGATCGTGATGTCATGGTTTGGGAGTTCGAGCCCCATGTCAGGCTCTGTGCTAACAGCATACAAAGGACGCCCCTCCCCCCTCCCCACCCTGCTCATCTCCAACAGACACCTGCTGCCCATGATGAGCTCCCCTTGCAGGGCACCCGTTTTCCCGTGTGCGCCACGGAGGTGGAAGGGTCACCCGGGGAAGGTCCAACAAGGTACATGATGGAGGTACAGTCTTTCACAGCCCAGGCTGGAAATGAACAATTGTGCATTTAAATACGAGCCTCAGGACTTTTTCCCCTTCTGTCGCGTGTAGGGCAGAGTGGCTACCCGAGGGTCCTCAGGAAAAGGCAAGGAGTCGGTGCATAAAAGACTAGCATCGTCAGCCACTGGGTATAACCACAGTGACCTGGGACTCCTATCACTGTCAACATCGTTCCACGATTATTGCTAATAGCACTGTCCCTACTAACGACTAATGTGACCGCTGCTGCCATAACTTCTACTGTCACGACCATTGCTGCCGCTGCAGCTGCTACATTTACTGTCGTGACCCCAGGAAGTTCTGTGCGTTCACAGCAACCACGCGTGCCCAAACTGGGGGAGATCATCCTGAATGCAATTACTCTGCCTCATCTCGGAAAGTTCTCCGTCTACGCACCTGCTGGTGCAGAAAATATTTGCGCCCGTGGTCCCAGGCGTTGTTGAGCCAAGCGGCAAGCCGATGGCTGCAAGTTCAGTGGGATCGTTGTAGGAACTCGATGTACCTCATTATCCTCACTCCTGTCCCTGCCCCCCACCAAGTGCTGCCACTGCAGAGTCGTTCTCCTGTCAAGAATGAGATGCGGTTTCCAGTGGGGAAGGGAGAGGCCCAAGCTGGGGCAGCCGCGGAATGGCAGGGCCCACATTCGGACAAAGCGCTCCCAGGGTTCCCGCAGTCCCTACGCTTCTGGGGTTTTCTACGATTCCAAAGGAGCCTGGGTGCTGGCATGGGCCACCATCCTGATGGCAAGAGATAGGTTCTGGAACGAGAAGCTGAGCTGGGGCGTCCCAGTTTTCCTGACTCCCAAGCACTGCGGTCACTCAGTGACAATTTCCTCTGCCTACTCATGAGAATCCTCGCAGCAAGTTCTATGACCTGGACGCTGGGAACGCAAGACTCGGGGGCCCCTGGAGGAAAGCCTTTGCAGGACGCAGCTGAGCAGGGACAGCGGTTGGGACCTCGATACCCTGAGGAAGCACAAAGGCCAGGCGAGCGCCGAGAGGGCGATAGCCAGGAAGGCAAACAGGAAAGCGGACTCCTGGGCCTGTGGGGCCTCTCGCTGGCTGGGCCTGGTGTCCCCAAGGTCCCCCTGGTGTGTGTTATTTTTGGACCGGACCACGTGATAAGTAAGCCTGTTGGATTAGATAGAGCCAAGGCCGGTTTCCAGACCGGTGTCGCCCGAACCACTCGGGTCAGTGGCTCGGGGGGTGAGGCCCGTGGCAGGATTCCAGATCACGATGCTCCCAGCGGCCTCGGCGCTCTCCAAGGCTCATGGGTCACAACGGGGGAGCTGCTGGAGAAAGGGGGAACTGTGCTCTTCCTTGGCATGAGAACTCCCGGGCTGCACACAGGGTCAGGCCTGCTGGCGAGCTAAGCCTCCCGAGGCCCTAGATGGTTCTTGGGAGCTCGGACTTTCTGCCCCCGCCCCCACTCTGATGGGTCAGCTGGGTTTCCCAGGTTCGGAGAAACTGGCTTCTTTCCCTCGGGGACTCACACCTCCACCCCGCGGCGGTTCCCTGCCCTGCCCTGGCGACCACAGCAAGCAGATCGCGATAGATTTCAAGGGAGGAGTTTCGAGGTGGTTGGTTTCTGCGTAATCTACACCCTGCACGGTCTTTATTTCCTAAGTTGACAGAGCCTTTTCTATAAAAGGGAAGAAACTATCTCAGGGCTTGACACACCAAGCACACACACACACGTGTGTGTGTGTGTGTGTGTGTGTGTGTGTGTGTGTGTGTGTGTATATGCGTGCGTGCACACAGCTGTCTTTCTCTCCACCACTCCCACAACTATGTAAGCAATAAAAATCAGCAACATTTTGAGATTTTTTTTTTCCTTTTTTTTTTTTTTTTTCCCAAAGCAGAATCGTGCCGCTGTGAATTTCGCATCTCACTTGACAAAGCTATTCAGGTGATAACATCATGCGCAGGGACAGGTCCTTCCCAGGCTTGTAAAAGGACAAGAGACAAAGACCAGCGGGTACTACCTGTGTCAGTCAGTATCACTCCCCAGCGTCTTGTAGATAGCAGCAGCGGGGACAGAAGGGTGTTCAGAGCCAGAGGGAGCTGGGGCTAACATTGGCACGATGGCGCCTGTCCGCTCCGGTGCCTTCTCCGTTCCGGCTGTCCCTACGCTTAAGATGCCAAGGGAGCCACGCTGAAGCCTTGGCGCTGAGATCACAGGGCTGGGATGGACACATGACGAATGCACGACAAACACCTGGGTGTTGCAAGACCCCCTCCTGCTTTTCCAGAACCTGTTCTCTCCCACCTTTTAGTAACTTCCTGGGAGCGGACAAGGCAACGCTCTTCTGTCAAAACACTCGGTCTTCTGGGATGGCACACTCTGGGACCCCGAGGGTGTGGCCAATGTCTCATGCTGACATACGAAGCCATACACCAAGAGCCTCTGCCTGCACTTTGGACTAAAAGATGGGGACATGCTTGTAAACTTCTGTTTGCAAGTCTATAAAGGGAAGATTTTTAAAGCCACAGAGCAGACAGGAGGATGTGGCGGCGATGGGGAAAAGGAAGCCTGGCTATGGGATGGATGAGCACATACAAAGAGCAACGACTCTTTTTTTTCTTTTTAATTAAACAATTTTAGGTTTGTTTATTTGCGAGACACAGAGACAGTATGAGCAGCGGAGGGGCACAGGGAGAGGAAGGCAGGGAATCCCAGGCAGGCTCCATGCCACCAGTGCAGAGCCCCCAGCGGGGCCTGAACTCACAAACCGTAAGATAACGAGGTGAGCCCACACCAAGAGTCAGACGCTTAACTGGCTGAGCCACGCAGGCGCCCCACTCTTGAGTGCCGCGTGGCACAGCAGAAACCAGCTATGGATGGCTATTGCAGTTAACAAAAATCCGCTAGAATTAAAAATTCAGTTCCTCTGTGACACTAGCCTTATTTCATCACACATGGCTGGGGGTTACCACCATGGACAGCACAGATGTCCATTTTCATCATCTGAGAAAGTTCTATCGGACAAAGGACACCCTATCATTTTTTTCCTGTAAAGGACAACACTAGAAACAACGTTTTAGGTCTCAATATTGCACATTACTGGTATTCATGTTTATGAACTGGTTAATATTGTTCTACCACCACTACCTCAAAAGGGCAAACCTAACACCACAGATTTATCCTGAGAATATCAAATTGGTAGGCTTGATACTCTTCAGTATTATTTATGTCTGGCCATGGCTGAGATGACCCCATGAAAAATCCAGGGCTATTGTGTATGAGCTCAGTCTTGAGCCAGGGCCATCTGGTTCCCCAGAGGAAGGGAGTGTCCTTCATCATCTCCCAGGAGATCACTGGACATGCATTTCTGTTGTTTGTTTCCTTATTAACTCCTAGAATATTAACTAGATGGTCTTTCCCATGTAGTTAAGGGATGGGAAACTAGACTTTCCCTCCATGGTTTGAAATTCCATCCTTAACTACTGGGGTGGGGGGGATGGGGCACCTGGGTGGCTTAGCGGGTTAAGTGTCCGACTTCCTCTCAGGTCATGATCTCACAGTACGTGGGTTTGAGCCCCGCATCGGGCTCTGTGCTGACAGCTCAGAGCCTGGAGCCTGCGTTGGATTCTGTGTCTCCCTTTCTCTCTCTGCACCCCCCTCACTCGCCATCTGTCTCTCTTTCTCAAAAATACACATTAAAAAAAATTTTTAGGGGCACCTGAGCGGCTCAGTTAGTTAAGCATCCCACTTCAGCTCAGGTCATGATCTCATGGTCTGTGAGTTCGAGCCCCACATTGGGCTCTGTGTTGACAGCTCAGAGCCTGGAGCCTGCTTCGGATTCCATGTCTCCCTCTCTCTCTGCCCCGCCCCTGCTTGTGCTCCGTGTCTCAAAAATAAACATCAACAATTTTTGGAAAAATATTGGGATGGGGGGAGAACTCAAGCCTAGCAAAACAAAGAACTATAGAACAGATGTTACAAAGCATACCGGGAAATTCAGAGCAACTTTGGCTCTCCAGTGCTAGCAAATCAAATTGGAGAAGCCATCTATGTGGTTAAAGGCGGGGAAGGCAGAGTTGGACCAGCTACACAGTTTAAAAGGCCTACTGCAAAATGACAATTCGAGACCTCTTGCTCAAAAATGATCAAGAATTCCAGGAAGAGGAGACCAGAGCATTAAGCCGAGTGTGGCCCTCCTGAGCAGGAGGCTTGCATGACTGCACGCATCACACCCCCAGGAAGCCTGTCCTGATAGAGAACTTTAATTTTTCACAAACTACTGGAAAAAAACTGATTCCACTAGAAAATAGTGGATGTTCCGAAATCTACCAGTATATAGAGTGGTGTGTGTGTGTGTGTGTGTGTGTGTGTGTGTGTGTGTGTAAAAACACCAGTATCATCAAAGACTTAAGGAGACCACACGGACCCTGAAGATTCATCTCATTGAGTAAATACCCCCCAAAAATCCTACCTTTGTGACCACAGGGCTATGACCACCTTATTATATGGTAATCTGAGACGGTTTGCTTTAAATGGTATTTCCAGGTAATGCAGGTGAAAATCCAAATCAACCTGATAATTATTTTCTTTCCTTTTCTGAGTGAGACATTAGAGATCTAATTCGGAAACAATACCTAGAGAATACGCTTCTCAGTCACAAACCTTAATTTATACCAGGCTCTCTAAGTTGTGCAGTGCTCTGGGTAGGAGAAAATCCCGCAAGTTGGAACGGGTTTCAGCATGTTGGAACCACGCAGCAAGTGAGGAGATCATTTTCAAGGTTCCCAACAAGTGAGTCCATCTTCAAGGAAATGCCTAAAAATTAAAACTATTCCATTTCAGGGGCGCCCGGATGGCTGTCGGTTGAGCGTCCAACTTCGGCTTGGGTCATGATCTCACGGTCTGTGGGTTGGAGCCCCAGGTCGGGCTCTGGGCTGACCGCTCAGAACCTGGAGCCTGCTTCGGATGCTGTATCTTCCCTCTCTCTCTGACCCTCCCCTGCTCATGCTCTGTCTCGCTCTGTCTCAGAAATAAACATTAAAAATAAAAATAAATAAATAAATAAGTAAGTAAATAAATAAATAAATAAAAGCAACAGTGTGGGGGCGCCTGGGGGGCTCAGTCGGTTAAGCGTCCGACTTCAGCTCTGGTCGTGATCTCGCGGTCCATGGGTTCGAGCCCCATGTCGGGCTCTGTGCTGACAGCTCAGAGCCTGGAGCCTGCTTCGGATTCTGTGTCTCCCTCTCTTTCTGCCCCTCCCCTGCTCATGCTCTGTCTCCCTCTGCCAAAAATAAATAAACATCAAAAAAAATTTTCTTCAATTAAAAAAAAAAAAACTATTCCATTTGAGACCATGATAGCATTACAAGAAGCATCCCGCTTCACACGAGGACCCACGAACGAACTTTTACAAGCACTGGAAGAAGTTGGCCATCAACCGTATTTTTTGTATTTTATTGCTGGCCTCAGGCAGTAACACCGTGTGGTCAACAGCAAGGCAAGACCGGGGAATTGGGAGCCGGCCCTAAATTAATATAGACATGGCTGTATGTTTAGGGAACAGAGTAAATGCCGTTGAAAGAGAGAAGACACCGTCCAGGAGCACACCCTCCTTCAAATCCCGCCTCTATCGCTCACCAGCTATGGGACCTTGGGCATATTATTCCTCTCCTGCCTCAGTTTCCTCTTCTGTTAAACGGAAGCAGTAAGAATTCCTGCCCCGTGTACACTTGTGTAGACTAAAGTCAAAAGGTCCCAGGGCACCTGGGTGGCTCAGTTGGTTGAGCGTCTGACTTTGGCTCAGGTCATGATGTCATAGCTTGTGAGTTCGAGCCCCGTGTCAGGCTCTGTGCTGACAGCTCAGAGCCTGGAGCCTGCCTCGAGGTCTGTGTGTCCCTCTCTCTCTGCCGCTAACCCACTCACATTCTGGCTCTGTCTCTCTCAAAAAATAAATAAACATTAAAAAAAAATTTTTCAAAAAAGACAAAAGGCCCATAGTATAGTACAGTGAATATGGACAATTGTTGTAAAGCATGCAATGCAATAAATATTATTACCATGGCAACTGTATTGCAATATATAAATGTATCAAAGTCACTCACTGTACCTTCATTTTATACAAGGTTGCATGTCAAATTTATCCAATTAAAAAAAAGGAAAAAAAAAAAAACCTTAACCAGACAACTGACCAACTACCAATATTGACATTGGAAATTACATTGGGGAGGATGGACTTCTATGAAATATTTATGAACTGTAACGAAGGAGCAATCTAAATACAGAGAAATAACTTTCTAGGCTCAGATATTGGGACATAGGATTTGACAACCATAAGCTCACTTATGGGGGCAAGGATATAGAATATTTTAACACACGTCTCTGTCGGGAAATGCAGGGCATATGACTGGCAAGGACCGGAGTACCAGTCTTAAGTTTCTTCTTTTTTTCTTCGAGAATTTCTTTTATGAAATTCAGTACACGGTACTATGGGTGAAGGGAACGAGATAGTGAAGACAGAAAGACCTGGAGACTCCGAAGCATCCACACACATAGGGGACACACGGATGGCTAGGTCTGTTACGCGGCCAACTTCGGCTCGAGTCACGATCTGGCGTTCGTGAGTTCAAGCCCCACATCAGGCTCTGTGCTGACAGCTCAGAGCCTGAAGCCTACTTTGGATTATGTCTTCCTCTCTCTCTTCCCCTCCCCCTTAGCTCTCTCTCTCTCTCTCTGTCTTTCAAAAATAAAGAAACATTAAAAAATATTTTAATTAAAAGATGCATACACACACACGACTTGATCTTGAAAATATACTTAGAAATACCTTAATACCTTTGTGGAAAATTCCTAAAATTAAATTAATTTTAAAGCAAATGAAATACCATGTCCTTTATATTGCTGCATAGATGCAAAATATAGTTCCTTTTGGAATGGATTTTAACTCAATTCACCGTGAAGGAGTATTTAAGATTCATCACAGCTGAGTTAGATCCCAAGGAGTTTGGTTGCTGATGTCCTAAAGGCTGTTTACGCAGATGCTTTATAATAGAAGGTTCCATAAAGCATAAATCCTACAAACCACACAGAAGCGAGGCAGGTACTAGACATTTGTCTACAAGTGGTTCTTTCTTCTCCCTCCACTATCCCAGTCCAGACCCCTAATTTATTTTGGTTTACAAATTATATGTGTGTGTGGGATATGCACATACATATAATAGAGCATATACAGTATAAGCCTCTTTTTCCCTAAATACATTCCTAACACATGGGCTCAGGAAAGACACAGGTTCACAAAAAACTGAGATCTGTTGCTTTTAATAAACATATCATGGATTTGATGTAGTGGTTGTTTTCTTTTTTAGACTTGATTTATCTGTCACTTTCTTTCTAAATTTGATTTATTGGTCAATTTCTTTTCAAGATTTGATTTATTGGCCAATTTCTCTTCAAGATTTGATTAAAACACATTACATAAGTCTTTGCAGATCTATTTCTAAATATCATATATATTTCTAAGTATGGATGTTTAAAGTCTTTATTCATAAATGTTCTGGATTGATGCCTGTTTTTCATTATTTTTTTTTTTCTTTACTCCAGGTAGTCATTTATTCTGTGATCGGAATCAGCATAAACAAACCATAACGTCCAATTGTGTAATGAATTACTCAGCTCTCCGATTCAGAGAGGAAAGACGCTTAAGATATAACAAGGTAAAAACAGCTTGTTGGTGGGGCAGGAGAGGGGGGATCCCATGTTGGTTGATTTGTCTTCAATCTCTGGATTTACGGACACATTACGAAACATTTTCACAAGGCTTCTAGCACGACATCTCCAGTGACCATTAATTAGTCTGTGGCTACATAGATGGCCTTGAAGATGGAGAGTCTTGTATCATTCTGGGAAACATTTTATTTTAATGGACTCAAAGTGTTCTGTTCCTTCTCTCATCTTGGTGCCTCTCTACAGACTTCCAGACGAGCCAACACCTTGGTACCCTGCCCACCAGACTCAAGGACTCATGACAAGACAGCTCGGTAGGACCCCGGGATTGTGGGTGCCCTAGGGAGGGTAGCCCACACCCCACAAGTTGAGTAGTATGGCAGTATGGCAGAGTAGGGGAGCCCGGAGCCCCCCACCATGACGTTTCAACATCTTTGGGTAAGGAAAACCTTCACTAACCAGCCACCGCCCGGTGGGCGCCTCGGGGACGGCGGGATCCGGGCTGACTTGGTTCATCTTCTACATTAGCAGATGTTACCGTCGTCCAAAAGAAAAACATCCCCTCCATCCTTCCACCCACAAGCAAATAATCTTAGCCTAGAATCTTTGTCGCATAAAAACCGCATTACCTAGTTTGGAGGGTGGTCCTCGCGTTTAAATGAGGGGACGCTTGCAAAGGGCTCAGCCCCGTGGTCAGAGCTGGCAGCTGCTGGGATCTACTTCAAAGGAGGACAGCAGCCAGGATGTGCCCGGCGTAGGACACGTGACAAGGATGCATCAGCCCCTTGACCGCAACACCTCCATGAGGGCGGTCCTACAGACAAGCCCCCATTTACAGCTGGGTAAACCGAGACGAGGTCAGTTCGCATCAGCAGAGCTGGGGAGCAGCAGAGCTGTTCGTATCAGCAGAGAGCCCAAGATGGGGCGGAGCCACTCCTCAGGACACGACGCTGTCTGTGAAAGCCAAGCGCGCGGGAGCTCTAAGCTATTCAACCGTCTCAGGTCATCGGTGGCAAATCCCAGGTGGGGAACCTGCGTGTGTTCGGCAAGGACCAAACTTTACTGATTCTCCACCCGGCCCTTGTCACAGCCGGCGAAGCCCAGCTTCCATCACACTGGCCACCTCCTCAGGGTGGAGACCTCCCTTCCGGTGGACCCCCCTGTGAAAACGATCCCCTCTGCTTCCATGTTGTCTGTCTGGAGCCTGCCACCAACGCGGGTCACCTTGCAGCGTGTGCAAAAAGCGCTAGGGCAAACACCACAGCGGGAAAGGCAAGACACCCCCAACTCCCCTCAGCAGTCCTGATTCTCACTAACCCGGAAGGTTCAAGACCATCGCCCTCCATACACTGAATCTAGGGAAAATGGCCTTTCCATGACAGCCGCTTATGGAGTGATGATTGCACAGGTCAAGGAGGGCTTCTAAAGACAACCGGAAGGAAAGCGACCTCCTAAATGGTTCTGGGTCCAGAGCACCCGCGGCAGTGAGCCGAGTTCCTACACAGACGATCTGTCAACACAGGAAAGCATCGACCACTGAGGCCAGAGAAGCTCCTTGCATCACTAACGGTCTCCCTCCAAGGCGCCAGAGATGGCTCGAGAGAGAGCCTCTCCAGGCTGCAGGTCACGTCCAGGACCACGGCCTCCGGGGCCTCCATGGGCTGCTTCTACCGTGGCCGGGGTCGGGGTCCACCTAGAAGGCCACCGCGCCGCCCGGGGAGCAGGCCGAGCGCACCGAGGCCTGATGTGCACAGGCCCTCTGCCGTGTGGGAGCCGCACAGCACCCCAACCCGGGCCGCTCCCCTGAAGGACGGCTGTAGGCAAGACCGCACCCTCACCGTTCAGAGGGGTCACCTGGGAAGAGACGACCTCACAAGTGTTGCGTCTCCAGCCGGGACTCGCTCCCCAGCTGCGCTCCAGCTAAGCGCAGCCGCCACGGTCCTCGAAGGGCTCCTCGTCCTCTCCTCAGAGGGCCTGGCCGCAAAGGGCACCCAGGGCGCGATTTCCAGTCTGGCAACACGTATACGTGAGGGCCATCCTCTCATTCACAGTCCCTCTCCTTCCTTGCAACGTGCTTGTTCCAGACACGCACCCCCCGAGGGGAAGTTAGGGAAGCACAGGGCCACATCGAAGCTGGGGGAGGCCCTCCCCCGTTTCTTGAGATTCCCAACTTGACTCGAACGATTACAAGGGAGAAGGACGTGGCCCATGCTGTCTCCAGGATCTTTTGAAACAGAGGTCACCTTCCTCCTCGCCCTGCTGGCTGCTGTGTCCCTGGGTGGTGGCTCTCAGGGCCACAACCCTCTCGTAGGGGCCACCTGATGGCTTTGAGTCAGGGTCACCAAACTATGGGACACGGGCCAGATCCCCACTGCCTGGGAACTAAGAACAGTTTTCACATTTTAGATGGCTTCTTAGCAAACCCAAGACAGGGTGCCTGGGTGGCTCAGTTGGTTAAGCATCCAACTACAGCTCAGGTCATGATCTTGTGGTCCCTGGGCTCCAGCCCCACATCAGGCTCCGTGCTGACAGCTCAGAACTTGGAACCTGTTTCAGATTCTGCGTCTCCCTCTCTCTCTCTCTCTCTCTCTCTCTGCCCCTCCCCTACTCGCACTCCGCATGCCTCTCTCTCAAAAATAAACATTAAAATGAGTTTTTTCAAAATCAAAAGAATATTCTGTGACACAGGAAAACTCATGTGAAGGTCAAATTTAAGTGTCTGTAAATAAGATGAAGTTGTGCCACACCCAATCATGTACATATCTGTGGATACTCTCTTGTTCCAGTGGCTGAGTCGAGTAACAAGAAGAGAACACACTGAAAATACTTGCCCTCTGGCCCTTTTACAGAAGGGTTCTGCCTCCCACTGGTCCCGAGGGTTGGACCTTGCCCTACCCAATTCTACTATATGCTTCCATTCCACTTTGCTGCTGTTTCCTTTATACTTTGGGATTCTAAGGAACATAGATCTTCAAAAGCGTTTGTAGGATAAAATGCACACCCGTCAGCTGGGCAAAAAGACCAGAGACCTACTCGCTAGGAGATCTACTAGGTCCTAAGACCCACCTGTCCAGATGGCCATTCTGCTGCACCAGCCATCAGCACCAACGCAGGCGTCCTGGAAAACGTCCAGTCCCTCATACCTCTGAGCCCTTGCACCTGCTGTTTCTTTTTCTGAAACCCCATGCTCTTCTGACTACCTGGAAAGTTCCCCATCCTGCCAGGAGACCATTTCCAGTCTTACCTTTGTCCTCACGCTTTCTCAAGGCTCTGGTATCTTGCCCCCACCCCCACCCCCTGCTCCTCTCTTCTCCGTTTCCTGTTTGGGACAGGATCTCAAGCCCTCATCATTGGGCTTCACTAACCACAGACAGCTGGTCCCGGAGTTCTTGCACCTGGACCGTGACTGCCACGGGGGGCATGTTTTCTCGGCGGTCACATTCACCGTGCTTAGCTCCAGGGCTAACGCACAGCCGGCAAATGTTGGCTGGCGAGATGAGAGAGCGGGACTGCGGCTCCACTGTCCCCGCTCCAACCCCAGTCTACCAGACTCCTTTCTGCCACACCGGTTAGGTTTGGGGGCAAGGGCAGGAAGATGGGACAAGGGCCCCACGCTTCCATGAGACAAAGTCGAAAGAGCACAGAGGTTTGGGGTGTGGGCCACTTGAGGTCTGAATTCCCAATTTATAGGACCTTTGAGCCTCAATCTCCCCACCTGTAAAGGGGGCTACTAACATCCCCAACCCGGCAGATTGGGGAGGATTAAGTCGAGCGAGAAAACAAAGCGTTTGGGGCATAGTAGGTGTTCAGAAAAGGCCAGCCGTCAGATGGGACGTCTGCCCAGGAAACACACGTGGGTCCCTTATGAGGGAAGAGCCCATTCCTCCACAGGGACCCCGTGGCCAGGGGCTACCTCGGCCCTCTGCCACCCTCCACGATGCAAGAGAAGCTTGCTGTACCTGGCAGTGGCTGGACAGCCTTCCACAGACCCAGTCCCTCCGTGTCCCTGGCCCAGGAGAGAACATCAGTGAGCAGAGAGGCCAGCGTGAGCCCACCCTTATGCTGCTGGAGCCTCACGGCACCGCAGTTCCAGAAGCCTCTACCGGGGGAGGCTCCAACAGACGGTCCGGAGTCAGCCCATGCTCAGAAAGCACCTTTGTCAAAGGGACAGCCCGGCATATTGTCTCCGCTACAGGGAGGCTCAGGGCTCAGGGTGCCCAGCAACCCGGTGCCTCCGACCCTTCAAAGGAAGCCCTGGGGACGGCTGCAAGTCCCCGATCTCCTTCTGGAAGGAGCTTAAAGACAGCATGTTTCCACACCTCTTGACCGGGGGAAGAGATCCGTTGTGCACTCTCACCACAGCTCGATATCATTGCGACACCAATGCCCCGCTCAGTTACCGTGTGCAGGCACCACGTGAGTCACGGCGTAACGCTCCCCCAGTGGGACCCTCTCGGTGACCCCACGAGGCGGGGACCTGGGTCTCCGATCTGCAGATGAGGAAACAGAGGAGCCGGGAGAGGTCCAGGGACCGAGGAAAGTCACCCACACCTGCACCTGCGGGTCTCTAGAACCCATTTCTCAGAAACTCGCATCCTTACGCATGAGGAAGATGGCAGAAGGTGTGCGTGTGAGCCACCACGGGTGCCCTGACGGAGGGAAAGGCCACCTCAAGGGGATGTGGGGGCTGACGGGAGAGGCTGATCGCACTCAGAACTGGATCAGAGTTCTCAAGGTCCGAATGGCATTTCAGATACGCCATTTGTCAGGAGGGAGGACAGGAAAACAGTAAGAGTGGATGAGGAGGCTTGCAGAAGCTTGGGGCCCCCTTCGCATCCACTTTTGCTCCTCTGGCTGGGCCCAGTGACCCCCCGAGTCAAGTTCTCCTGGGATGTTCACTAGTAAGGGCAACTCCCGAGCCCAACCCCAGTTCTGAAGACAATTCTCAGGATGGGTCCCAGAAACCTGTCCTTGGGACAAGCCCCCACAACGGACTCTTACGTGCTAAAGCTTGAAAAACGGTCCTGGACTCATCTTGAACGCTCCCTCAGTTTCTTGGGGCCTCTCTTCTCCACCAGTCTGTCACCTTGTGTTTGTTTACACCTCCATTCCTGGACCTCCCAGGAGTCTTACCCATGCTGCCCTGGGACTGGTACTTCCCAGCGAATGATGAGTGCTTAATGCTTGCCTCAGGCTCGGTTTTTTGTTTGTTTTCAGAAACCTGAACTAAGCCAAGAACCCACACTCTCTAAATTATCGTCTGTGGTCTCTGAAATACATCCACTGTCCCTTAATACCTTTGATACTCCTTACCTCTGAACAGTGGTGTGATGGGTAATGTTCAACAACCAGCTCTTGGAGGTTGGGGAAGCCCAGAATTTTAGCATTTGCTGATTTCTATGGTATATAGACCCTCATCTTTGCTGAGCATCAGTGTGAGAATTGAGCACAGACTCGTCAACCAGACCTTGAAATTGTTTTTCTGTTCTTCTTCATCCCAAGCACAACAGGTACCTTCGTGTATTATCTGTACGATCTAGGCCAAATCAGATAATCTCTCTATGCCTCACTTTACTCATTTGAAAGAATGGGTATCATTCATCACCACCACTTTATAGGGCTGTTGATCTGTATGGAGCGCTTAGAACGGTCCTTCACACAAGGAAAATGCTTCCTAAGTGTCAGCTCTGGTGGGAATTTTCCATTATAGATGCTCTCCCATCTTTTCTGCACAGACTCTTTTCAGCCAGCACTCCATTTAACAAACTTCAGCTAGTAAGGTTTTTTGTTTTTTTTTCCCCCCTTTTAATTCAATTCCAGTGTGAATGCCAGCTATATCAGGGCTTGGGCTGCTGGGGAAGAGCTAGGAAAGGCTTTCCTGCCAAGGTAATTTCCCGAAGTTTCCATTTTTGGAGAAGAAAAGGAGACAATGGCCAAGATCAGCGGTTTGACGGTAGAGGAGGAGAACACTGGAACTTCTCTGCCAACGGTCTTGTCACAGCATTTTCCAGTCCTCCAGGGTGCAGAGGGTCAGTGAATACATCCCTGCCTGTGAGCGACAAGCATCCACCAGGAGAGTTAGTCCCGGTGCCGAGCGCAATTGGACTGGGACTCTTTTGGTCCCGGATGCTGGTTGTATGCCTCAACTCGTCCCCCGGCCCCACTGTTTACTAGTTATATGGCCTTGAGCGTGTCAGATTCTCTTTGACTCAGCTTCCTCATTTGCAAACTAGGGATGCAAAAACAGAGGGCAGCTCTTAAGGTGCTGCAAAGACTACAGGGATGATCTGTCACACCTGACCTTGAGTAATGCCACTTAGTATTACAGAGACAGGGGTCATGTGTAGTTTCTCACGTATTCAACCAATACATCCTAAGTGCCTGGAATATGTCGAGTACTCCGTGAAGGGGAAGGATACAGGAGGAGACACACAGATGCATCCCAGGGAGCTGTGCTGTACGTATGCGAAGGAGATGTGCAAATGGCATGGGGCCGTAAACCTGAGCCTCTAAGCCTAATTTAAGCAGTAAGAGAAGGCTTCCGTTGGCAAGCGACCTTTAAGCCAAGGCTGATGGGTGCGTTGAGGAAGGACCGTGAATGTTCCATGATGCGATAGGGGCTGTTCAGGGAAGCGTGTTGCCTTCTCTCACCCGCTTGGTGAAGCTCGGCCCTGGAACCTGACCACTGCATGCAGCGAGCCGGCAGAGGCCATCCAAGCCAACATGTCTTCCAGTGAATCAACCAGAAGGTTGCTCTGGTTTGTGGGGGCCATGGTATGAGCATAGTGGTTGTTGGAAGAAGTGGAAATCAAAGTGTGTAAGGGATTGGAAACTATAAAAAAAGAAGAGGAAGAGAGGGAGGAAGGGAGGGAGGGAGGGAGGGAGGGAGGGAGGAAGGGAGGGAGGGAGGAAGGGAGGGAGGGAGGAAGGGAGGGAGGGAGGGAGGGAGGAAGGGAGGAAGGGAGGGAGGGAGGGAGGGAGGGAGGGAGGGAGGGAGGGAGGGAGGAAGGGAGGGAGGGAGGGAGGGAGGGAGGGAGGAAGGGAGGGAGGGAGGAAGGGAGGGAGGGAGGAAGGGAGGGAGGGAGGTTGGTTGGTTCAAGCACCCCCATGTCAAGGAAATTCCAGGGTTTAATGTTGAGTAATCTTCTCTCCATCTAATCAGATTGAATGGATTTGTCTTTTCAAATGACCCTAGTTTAACTCTTTGCCTTTGGGGGTTAAATTTAAAGGTTATTATTGGAACTGATTTCCTACCATTATTTGTCTTCTCCTTTAGGAGAAAAGGGAATGCTGGATCAAAGTTCTAGGGATCAGTTCCATTATACAAAGAGAGCAGAGCACAGGGGTAGTTGACTCCCTTAAAGGAGCAGATAATGAGGGATTTTCAGTACCTTTGGAATACCGTCCTCGGCCCTGAGGAGACACCGTTGAGCCAAACGGATACTCCCTAGCCTCCTAAATCTTGCCATCTAGCTGGGGTTCCGTTCACGAGTCCAGTGGCTCTCCCGGGGAAAACAAAGCCACAATACTCCCCCTTGGTTCTAGGATTTTGAACGTGGTTCCCCTGTTCGTAGTGGGAGTTCCCTTTCCTTCGGAAGCTTTTTAACTATAGAAGATGATCACCGGGTAACCTTCCTGCTTCTTTTCTCTGAAGTTAGGCCCATTATTCACAAAATGTGCTTATTCTTGGCCGGACACATGTACTTGTCTTCTGAACCAACAGCAACACCACAAAAGCCTCCGTGAAGGGTGGGTCTCTGCAATCTCGCCTGGTCCCTGTGTGTTTGGGGGCTGTTGACTTTGATCTAATTGCCATTTCTGAAACCACAGGACAAGCCATCAAACCCAAGTGTCTTGCCTGAGGACACCGGCCATGGTTTGAGCGAGCTTAGTTATTAACCAAGCTTGCACCACCAACAAGAAAGCCCGGGGAGGCCCCTTGATTCCAGCTACTGATGGTTTGTGCACGCCCTTACCACTCTTCCGAATGAGCCACTGCTGAAAGCAGACGGTAGCTCGGTTTACCACTTGAATCACCCTGACCATCCACAGAGCAAGAACCCAAAGGCCCCAGTCATCTCCCTCCTCAACAGTGTGCATCTTTCTGCAAATTCCAGACTCACAACAGCTGGCAAAAACTGGGCCGGGCCTTTCAGAGGGGGAGCCTCAAGGGGCGGACTGCAAAAGCCCCAGCACCCACCCTGAGCTGCGCACGCTCCTTACCTGTTGCCCTGACGGCCAACCAGAAGGAAGAACGGGAAACCAATATCAGGTGATTGAAAGGCTTGAGCCTTGCGCTGTTTTATTGACTTGTCACTGTAGATAAATGGACTGTAATTTACTTCAAGAGTAAATTACTAGATGTTCATAAAAAAAAAACAAAACTGTTGTACATTACTGTCCCTAATTAAGATGTTAAACATGATTCCATTTTTAAATTGGAGGAGCCACCAGAAATGAAAAATGCTGATGGTGCTGTATTTCACTCCTGTTTTTTTTTTTTTTTTTTTTTTTTTTTCCCCTTCCTCTCCATACATCAGTTAATGGTTTGGATATCGACGAGCACATGTGGCAATGCGGAACATGGGCTCTTGAAACTTCTACCCTATCATGGTTTGGGTTCTGTTCGGTTTACTTTTTTTTATAAATTTCTTTTTTTACTTTTATTTACTTATTTTGAGAGAGAGCGCACACGAGTGGGGAAGGAGGGGCCAAGAGAAGGAGAGAGAACCCCATGCGGGCCCCCCACTGCCAGCACAGAGCCTGACGGGGGGGTTTGATCTCACGAAGCGAGAGATCCTGACCTGAGCCGAAACCCGGAGTCGGGCGGTTAACCGACTGAGCCGTCTAGGCGCCCTTCGTTTGGTTTAATGTGTTTTAGGTTTCTCCCTTATGTCTATGCCACTAACACTACTCTTTAAAGACATTCCATTAAGTCACAGACTGCTTTGGATACCGAGTCGGTTAAATCAGAGAAATCAGGAAGATTTGAGAGGGCAGAGGAGGAAACCTATGCAACCTCCCATATGGGCATTTCAAATTAAATAGAACCAATGTCGTGCTTAAAATTAAAAACAGACAAACACACATAAGCTACATAGGTAAGAATTAAAAAAATAACCTGAATTCTATCGTTTTTCACAAAAATTTGGGATTGTGGGAGAGGTTTTAAGAAGAGGCACTGACCATGTTCTCCAAAGCCAAGGAAAGGGAGAACGATGATCCTCAAGATTCCGAATGGAACTCAGCGGGTGAGCAAAGAGGTGGTATATCTGGGTGCTTGACATGAGTTCCCCCCCACCAAAGTTAGGAATCCCCAGGAGAACTCTTTGCTTTCCCTAGTTCAGAAAATATTTGTGGAGCACCTGTCACATGCTGGGCACCAAGCTAGGTACGGAGGAGCCCAGAAGGGACACAACAGTGTCTCTGGCCTTGACATGAGCAGTTTGCCTCCAGCCAGCCAGCTTTCACCTCCTTCCCATCCAGCCATCTAACACGTTCCTTATTCTACATGGACCAACACATTCCCCCTTTCACTGTACCTTCCCCTAACTTCTCCTAGGATTAAGGATCCCCCTAGGGATAAAAACTTCCCCTAGGATAAAGATCCCCCATATCCTAATATCCAGACCAGGTCTGGCAAAAGCACTGTGGTCTCGGCCTTTATGGTACTTTGGCCCAACTGAAAAGGATCTTTGATTCACATCCAGCTTTGCCAACCGACTGTGAAGCTGTGGATGGGTAGGGACCAGGTTCGTGTTGCTCCCGTCTAGATCTTCCAGCATCCCCCTGCCCCAACAACAGTTTCTTAATAGGTGACACATGGTGGATACATCAATTAACGGAAAGAGGAATAAATGAGCGAGTGGACTTTCTTACCATGTCCCAAGACCTAGAAGTCAGAGACACAGTTCTTAGCCCTCAACAAAGAATCCAGTTTAAAAGCTTAAAGGTCTATTGGCTAACCGAAGCATGGAACATTCTTCTGTTATCTATGCCCTGGATGCCAAGTAACACTATAGAGTATTTCTGAGCCTGGGAAGATAGGTTGTATATTCAGGCCTGGGAGAGTTTCACGCTCTCTCCAACCCTTGGTGGTAAGCCTCCCTGCTTTGGGGAAGGCCCCACACTTACTGGGAAGGAGCTATCTAGGCCTCTGACCCAGGTCTTACTCCTTAGGAGAACAAGTAGAAGGGAGGAGGAAACATAATCCCACCCAGGGAGCGGCTCGGGCTAGGAGACCTTCATACATGCACCTCCCCTGGTCCAGGAAATACAGTAGCCCCTTCCTGCTCCCAACACAAACGACAAAACCCAAGAACTCCTCCAGGCTTCGGTTTTAAATGCATATGGATCTACCTGGCAGGAAGTCCTTAATAGGTCCCTTCTGTTCACCCATCCACTTGGCAAATATTAAGCCCATATTACGTGCAGGCACAGGTTCTAGGTGTTTCCACTCCACAGGCAGACACTTATCCTCTGGTGGTTCTGCCATACAGGCTGAAGGCGATGGCCCGAACACACAGAGGTGCCCGATACCAGACAAAGCTAAAACTCAAGCTGGCACCTAGTGGTTTTCAACCAGATCCTTCGGGTAACTCCTCAAGTCTAGAGCTCACTATGCCGTCCAGCGACGCAACTCTGGCTTCACGAGGCGACCGAGCACTGGACAGGTAGCTGACCTGTCTGAAGAACAGACTTTTTAATTGTACTTGACTAACTACTGTACCTTTAAATTTAAAAACTGAAGTGGCATAGGGGCACCTGGGCGGCTCAGTAGGTTAAGCGTCCGACTTCAGCTCGGGTCATGATGGAACGGTCTGTGGGTTCAAGCCCCTTGTCGGACTCTGGGCCGACAGCTCAGAGCCTGGAGCCTCCTTTGGATTCTGTGTCTCCCGCTCTCTCTGCCCCTCCCCCGCTAGTGTTCTGTCTGTCTCTCTCTCAAAACTGAATAAAAACATTAAAAAAAAAATTAAAAGGAAAACCGAAGCAGCATAAAAATGTTTGTTTTTTTCCTGTTAAGCACACTTTATTTTAGTCTGACCCTGTTTCACACTAACCATTGAACGTTTAGCATCCAGCCTGAGATGCACATCGAATTTCGGGAACCTGACACAAAAAGAAACGGATGGTAACATAGCTCATCAGTACACTTTTATACTGAGCACATGTTACCATAGTATTTTGGTGGATTGGGTTTTCAGTATTATAACTGATCTCACCTGTTTCTTTTCACGTTTTTAAATGTAAACGTTGCTAGAAAATGGAAAATTTTAAGTGTGCCTCACATTATATTTCTATTGGACAGCAATGCTCTAGATGTTTCCATAAATAAATAGCGAGCAAAAATGATGAGACACACACACACACACACACACACACACACACACACGAGTCTGACTGCTTGGATAATCTCAGCAGAGAGTCCTATCTGATTTCCTATCCCATTCGGACTCCTATCCAATTCCTATCTATAATTCTGGTCAGGAAGGAGGAAGCCTCTTGCCCCTTATCAAGTTTTTCATTTTCAAACAGTGTCACCCAGAGTCGTCAGAGCAGAATCACTTGTGTCACCTGGGGAGGCTGGGAAAGGCAACCCCCAAAGGAGTAGCTTAGGTCTGAAGCTCCTTCTGAATCTAGTTCACAGCTGCACGAAGTGCAAAGGCAAAAAGGGAGAACCTTCCAGGTGGGATCCATCTCAGGTAGAGGAAGCCCTGCCGGCAACAGAACCCTTCCCCCACCTCCAGGGCCATCCCCTCAGGCCTCCTGGGACTTCCCAGGAAGAGGCTTTCACTGCATAATTAAACGCAGGGTCCTCAGGGATTGCCTCTCTCTCCACCTGGGCAATTTTTGGATTTCTGGAAGAGAAGGCAGGAAGCGTATTTCCTGGTCCTAGGAAGCAAGCCTGCCTTGCTGGGATGCTTCTCTCTGGTATCTGTTACCTGCACCGGCCATTTTCTGGTTGCAGGGGGCAGGGAGGAGAAATCTGGGGGAGGACCAGTGAGGAATGAGTCTGCAGCTGAACAAGGTCACGGGTGTCACAGCGGAACCCTCAGCCAGGGGTGGGGAAGCAGCCATGACATGGTCGTGCTGGCTCATCCAAAGCCCACCCACCCGGGAGACTGTCCTGCAGAGAGGGACTTGAGCTTGGCAGCATTCTGAAGGAGCGGGGGAGGCTCGGAGGAGGGTGGGCTGGTCAGGAAAGGGGATGCAGGTCAGGGCTTGGGCACTACACTGCCCGATGTCTAGTCCTCCCAGTGGTCCGGCCCAGAAACTTCCTGTGCCTGCCTCACCCTCACCAGAGAGAAAGCCTTTAGAACCTGTGGTTTGATTTCCAAACGGTCTTCGGCTTTTGGATCCCTTGAGGCTCTGATGAAGATAGGGACCCTCTTTCCAGAAAAATGGACTTGGACAGAATGATGAATATTTCTAGAGGATTTTATAAAGTCCTTGAAACCGACTCATTCAATCTGATATTTTCTTACTACCATGAATTTATATATATATATATATATATATATACACACATAAAATACATATATAATGTTATATGTCTAATCAGCAGCAGCTAAGAAATGGACCAGTGTAAATCACAAGCTAAGTAAATTATTTTTGTTTTGTTTTTTTTTCTTTAAAAAAATTTTTAATTTTTTAATTTGTTTTGAGAGAGACAGTGTGCGTGGGGGAGGGGCAGAGAGCGAGGGAGCGAGAGCATCCCCAGCAGGCTCTGCACTGTCAGACCTCACAAACCGTGACATCATGACCTGAGCCTAAGCCAAGAGTCTGACTCTTCACTGACTTAGCCACCCAGGCGCCCCTGCTTTTTCTTTTTAAAAAATAAAAGGAAAGGAAAGGAAGTCACCAATGGTATTACCAACCTAGTTTTGTTTGCTTGTTTCTTTTTTAGGTGCTTCCCATCCTGGTACAAGTCAAGTTGGATGAGGGTTATACAAAGTGAGAGCTTTTAAGAAAGCCAAGTTTTGTCCCACCCCTGCAACTGTGCTGGGGGCAAGCCAACCTCCCAACATCCCTGGGGTCACACGGCCAGACGGACAGAGCTGGACAGCTATGTCCAGCGGTATTCTTGGCCACCATGCCCTCCCAGTCCCCTAGGCAAGCCAGTGCCCTGCCTTCCAGGAGCTCTCCTGGAACCCAGTAACTCACTCTCCCAAGCTCTCACGGCCATTCAGCCAAAGATTAGTGCAGCTGGCAGTCAGCACCATTTCAAAGTGATGATAAGATGTCACCCAGGGCTGGGACAAGGTCTTTACGGACGTCACCTCCCTCCCCGCCATCACCTCCACGAATAGCTTGATATTCGGTATTCCCAATAAATAAATCCCGTCTATAGGTCAACAGGCCTTCCCATGTCTAGGGAGATGTGTGTGCAAAATGCCTTCCCATTCACAGCAATAGCATCTTTCAAGGACCCGCCAGTGTCTGTGTGAGCTTCCCTCTTATTTTTACAAGGCTCTAAAAGTGAATTTTCCCCTGTGCCGGAGAGCTGGAAGTCGAGCTTAATGTACAAACCTTTATTTTCCGAAGAGGCAGTTTGGCCTTCCTGTATCGACAGACTCCGGAGCTTAGATTTATTACAGAATGGTAATCAGGCAAAAGAATAAATACACTGCATCTTTAATTCATTAATCACCTCAGAAAGCAAAATGAACTACAGTAAAGAAGACAATATGTTTTCGAATGCTGGAGGTGGGGGAAGTGGGAGCCTGTTCCTCAATAAAATCCAGTTGCTAAAATCCATTTTGTGTGCAGATTAGAGAAAGGACATTTACCTCTGAGGCTGTCGCTAGAATGGGAGCAGGAACTCTCTATCCAGCAGGTTTGGTAAGATGGGGATCTCTGGATGGCCCGTGGTCATCCCTAAGGTCTCCTCCCTGTTGTAAGGCACATAACGAGCCACAGGCTCATGAGAAAACCAGGCACTGGAGTCAAACAGACCTGGGTTCAAATCCCTGCTCAGTCTGAAAAGTGGGGAAGGTTGGGTGAGGCACCGCCCTCTGTCACTCAGTGCCTTGAGGTCTATCAACCTATGGGATATGGGTCCGGGGAGGTTTTGTCTTCTAAAAATTTTCACATCGCTACAATCTCATTAAAGCAGACCTGTCAACATGGAAGCAAAAATTAAACATCAGGTTTTCTGAGAGGCCGCATGCATCTGGGCACTTTGGAAGCCCCATCCGGCTCAGGAGTCTTGGGTCTGGCCTGGAAGGCTGAGAGGTTGCCCTATTCCTGCTGTGTTCCTGAGCCCTCGCAACCTGAAAATCAGAAATTAGCCAACTTTCCACCTATATAACTGGCCTGGTCAATGACAAGTGTTAAGTCAGCATCCTAGAACCTTCAAGGCAGACAGTCAAGGTCTGTGCAAAGATATAATGGAAGATCAAAGTAATAGTTGTTTATTGAGTATTTTGAGGGATTTCACATAGATCACCTCCTTTCACGTTTGCAACTATCCTTCAGGGATTTGTTCTACTACTGTGCCCATTGTACAGATGCGAGGACAGGTCCATGGAGGTCAAATCCCTCAGCCAACTTTATATCATGAAGTGGCTCACCCGGGAGTTTCAGAGCTACAGTGGATCCTTGAACGACACAGGGGTGAGGGACACTGACCCCTGCGCTATCCAAAATCCACACTTAGCTTTTGACCCCCCCCCCCAAAGCCTCCTGTTGACTAGAAGCCTTATGGAAACAGTCGATTAATACATATTTTATATAATATTTATATTACGTACTGTATTTTTACAATAAAGTAAGCTAAGGGAAAGAAAATGTTGTTAAATTTTTAAGGAAAGAAAATAGAGTTGCGATGCTATTTATTGATTGAAAACAAAACAAAACAAAACCCTGCCTCTAAGCGTGCCTGCACAGTTCAAACCCCTGTTCAAGGGTGGATCATCTACCGTTTTCTGAGCACTTCCTGCCTACAGCCCTTCATCTACGGGATGCCATTTATTCTTAACAACAATCTAGAGAAAAAAGTGTGACTATTCCCCACTTCATATATGAAGCGAAAGGAAGCTCAGAGGCTTTAAACCAGGGTCACTCAATCCCAGCATGACCTGTCTGGTGCCTTCTAAGGCATTCAACAGCACCCATTCTCCACCCACCCGGTCCCCAAGTCATGACACCCCAAACCATCTCCGGATGTTGCTCCTTGCACCGTTGAGAGCAACATCACCCCGGTTCAGAACCCACTGCTTCAGACTACTTGTCGTCCCGCAGAGCTGGGAAGGGTCGGTCTCAGACACCTCCACTAGATAGTTTTCCAAATGCTGCTTCAGTGACCTTGGGGCAGTGGCTTTTTAAATGGAGCCTCATGCCAGAACCTGAAAACTGGTTCCAAATACAAATGCTGAGCGCTCATACCCAGCCTGCATAAATCGGGAATTCGAGGGCTGGGGACTCTAGCGGGGGGGGGGGGGGGGGGGGGGGGTGAAACTTGCGAAAGTTGAAAGCCAGTGCCTTATAGCAGCGTGTCTTAGCCTTGGCTGTGCACTATGATCACCCGAGGACATTCCAAAAAAAAAAAAAAAAAAAAAAAACTGACACCACTTGGGGATCCTTAGTTGAGCTGGGGTGGGGGGGGGGGCAGGGACTCAGGCACTGGGATTTTGAAAGCCTTCCAGGTGATCCTCAGGAATAGTTGAGGTGGAGAACCACCGACCTAGAGGGAGCTGACCCAGGTTCTCAGGGAGGCACTGGTCAACGTCCCAAGCGCTAAAATTAAAAACCATTGAGGTTGGTCCCATGACCCGGAATCTTGGACAGAAACAACGAGGGCAGTGGAGCGGTTCCCTCTGCTCTCAGTCTCAAACCACAGCCTCACTCAGCCCAGGTCCTCACGTGTGGGCTTCCTTTTTTGGATCCCTCTACCATCGATTTACCTAAATTTCTGAACTTTTGGGAAGCTCTTTAGTGGGACTCTGCACCAGCTCGAGAGGTTAAGGAGGCCAGTAAACTTGGCAGGTGAATGCTTTGCATTAAACCGGACGTATCTGCAAGGTACAGGGATCATTGCTGCAGGCGGCAATGAAATTCAGCTGTCTCTTCCGCAGTATCTGAACATCCTTCCAGGTCCAGCTAAAGTAATTCCTCCGTCCTGTTATCACCTTTTCATCACCGTCCTGCTGCTCACCTGCCCCTTCGCAGTCCGAGGCAAGGCGAGACATTGCCCTATTACTCTGGTCGCGTCCTTCCCCATCACGTCCCCAGAACCTGCACAGCCTAGGACTTCTTCCCAGACACCCGTAACCTCCAGCCTTCAAGATCCTTCTCTGAGGCCTCCAGCCTACATTACTCTTCCCTTCTCGGATTCTATTGTGCTTCACCATCGGAACAGCAATATCAGTGGGGACACTTTCGATACATGTGCTTCTACTCTGATCAATTTCCATTTTTTAAAAATCTGGGCATCTCACCCAGCGCTGTGCTGATCAGCTAACAGCTCTGCGGTGGATGGGAGCAAGGAAAAGGGGTCTGGTTCTATAGCATTTTCATTCCCTGCTGCAAATATTCCCGACCAATTTCATGCTGCCAGTACCTAAACAGGGAATCGGGAAGAGATCCACTCAACTGGTTCTTTTCAGCCCCCAGGAGTGGGCTCCCGCACACGGCTGGTCAGCCATCCAGGCGACATCTCCCGGGAAGCTGTTCTGTGACAGCCCCCGTGCTAAATGCTGAGCCCGAGGCATGGAAGGTACGGGTCCTGGATCACAGTCTGGTGTGTTCTACGGGGAAACACTGCCTTTCACAGTGACACGTGACAGGCTGAGAAACAGGTAAGAGGTAGCTATAAAAGAGGGAGCAGTCGATTTTGCCAACTCAACTATGGGATTCCCCCCGGCTTCAGGGGAAAAAAAGATCCTCCACAGTTCTGAGCCAAAAAACACATGGTTCTGACTGGTCCCGCCTGCCTGTCCCCTTAGTAATGGGAGCAGCCAGCTGGCTTTGCACTTAGCAGACACTGCCCCTGCTTATTCATCTGACCTGTATTAAGAATTCCATGTGGCTGGTTCTGTCATCCCGTCTGTAGAAGGGAAGGGACTTCTCCAAAGTCACAAAGCTGGAAAGCCCTGACACTGACACCATGGGGGCTGCAGCACTCTGTGGAATCCCTCAGTGTTTCCAGTGAGGCCAAGTGGCCCTTTGCTCCATCAAAGGCTGTGTGAGCTAGCCTTCCCGTAGCGAACTATTCCTCAAAGATATTCCGAGAGCCTCTGCAGAGATCTCAGAGTCCTGGACATGGGGTGGTGGGGGAGAAGGGCTGACAACTTGGAGGGCCGGCTTCCACCCTCAGTGGCTTCTTGTGTCTTTTTGCTACAGGGATTCCCCCCATACACCTTTATTTTAGAAACGGTTCCCCTGTGGAAACAAAACAAGACAGGTCTGAAAACCCACAATTGCTGCCAGAACTTAGTATTTATGGAGGTGGTAACAGAAGCCTGGAGAGCTCTGCTCTGTCGAACCCCAGCTCACCTGGTACAGTGGGGACGTACTGTGGGAATAAAAGAACTTTGGGGAGATTTTCAGAAACTGCATCCAAGCCCAATTTACTTCCTCCCCAAAACGGGCAAAGTCCTAAGGCAAGACTGTGAGCAGGTCACTAACCACTGACCCTGGACCCTGTTCTGGGTGGTCTGGCATTCACACAGCACCAGTCTGCAAGGATTCCTGGGCTGGGCATCCAATTTGCCTCGACACCCAGTCAAATACAGATTCACCCTGGAAACGCCCGACCCCGCATTGCCAACGCTTTTCAAGCCCATCGGGCAAAAAATCTGTCTTACAGGATTTCCCTGCAGGCAGCTTTGCCCCTGAGTCAAGGCCGAGTCAAGGCTGGCTCCTAAACACAACCAGATCTAAAGAACCAGGGCCTGGAATCTGCCCCTCTCCTCCCCGCCCGGAACCTGACTTCCTAAGAGGAGACTGCCACCGCACTGCTGTATTTTAACACATAACTCACAAATTAAAAACTGAAAGAAGAAACGCATGTTTCTGTCAATGGCTTAAGGGGATTCCACCTCTAAGCTGCTGCTAAAACTCCCTTAGTCTTTTTTACATTTGTAGCATTTTGGAGCAATTTGCTGGAGTCAAAGAAGGCAGTGAAATTTCCACAACCGACTTCAAAGCCCCCAAATCCTGTATCAGTGGAGGGGAGCCTGGTAGCAACACCAGAGGGGACGTTTGTTCAAAGAGGTGTGTGTAAGAACGCGCCGGGCTTTTCTGCCCTGTGCCTGCGATTGATGTTAATGGCAGACACGTGACCAAATCCCCATGTAGTTCTTTGAAACAAGCCCCTCCCTCCCTCCCTCCTTCCCTGCCACCCCCCCCCCTTCCCCAACACTTTTTTTTGGCTGTGACAATGCCGATGATACAGAAAAGAGCTAGAACAGAGGAATGGCTTCCACAACTCAATGAACAATACCGGCCTTAATTCAATTAACACAAATGAGTCTTTTATCCGGTGGGGAGCACGAAGCAGGAACAGACTGATGGAGAGGAGGGGCTGGACCTGGATAGTTTCACGCCGGTCAACACAGACGTGGACCCAAGTGGCTCCAGAAAAGGGGATCGTGCAAGCTGTCAGGGCACCACCCACCCGAATTCATTCCGCTTTGCTTTCTACCTCTGTTTCCACGCCCTCTCTGGTCTGGCTTTCCCATTTCTTCTCCCAGGGTACCCACCGGTCCCTGTGCAGGAGAGTCCTTCCTCCCCACCTCAGACCCATGAACACACTGTTTGTTCCAGCTGTACCCTCGCTGCTGGAGGGGCACCTGGGAGGCTCGGTCAGTTCGACTCTTGGTTTCGGGTCAGGTCACAAGCTCACAGTCTCCCGAGTTGGATCCCCCCATCAGGCTCTGTGAGGACAGTACAGAGCCCGCTTGGGAGTGTCCGTCTCCCTCGCTCTCTGCTCTCGCCCCACTCACACTCGGTCTCTCTCAAAAATAAACTTAAAAAAAAATTCCCCAAACAGGAAATGTGTACAAACTGGCATTTGCTATTAGATAAATGTGCCAGGAGATCTTATAAAAGCTAAGAGGCTAATTCACAGGCTCACAAGCACACGTGTGCGTGCCTATCACCACTCATTTCAGCTAAATTGCAAGGTTATCCTTTCTATTACTTGATTATGAGCAAGGATCAACATGGTTTCCTAAGATTATTGGTCATTTGTATTTCCTTTTTCTACAAGCTGCCCATTCTTCTCTGCTCATGTTCCCATCAAGCTGTTGGTGGTCTCGGTAAGAGCTCTTCATCCTCAGGAAATTAGGCCTTTGCCTCTCTGGTGGGTTGTGATTTTTCCCACTTTGCTGCTTGTCTTTTGATTTTGTTTAGGGTGTTCTCAGGACATGTAGATTTTAAATGCTTACATAGAGTGATCCGTGCTTGGTCGGATCGCATGTGGGTTTTAGGTCAGGCTAAGGAAGATCTTCCCCATCCCAAGTTTAAAAAGGAGCCCAATTTCCTTTTGCTACCTCTGGAGCTTTTGTTTCTGCGTGGGGTGTTCACAAAATGACCACCCTCCTCCTGCTCACCTTGCAAACCCCCCATCTTCTGGAAAGCGTTTATCCAACACAACAAGCATTTTGTTTTGATTGTCGGTGTGCATCAATAATGAACCTTGAGAGCAAGAACTGTGTCCTATTTGTTTCCGAATGTTCCAGCATCGAATCCATATTCCAGTGTATAGGGACTGCCCAGTAAGTGTTCTTGGAGTTAAATCCTAAAATAAAGCCTAAGAACTCGGATGCCAAACCAGCCAGAGAAAAGGGGTTTATTTTCCAATAGCTCTCCAAAAAAGGACATTAAGAAATAGGTCTGGCTGGTGCAGACTATATTTAACATGCTGTCCAGGAAAAGAAACCTAGCCCACAAAAGTGTCAAGGAAATGTCAGGATATGGGTCTTTTGAAAAGCGGGGAAGGGATTAAGAGAACAACCTCTAATTTTGACAGACTGCAAAGATGTCATCTTTGCCGTTGAGGAAACTGTTACTAGACTCGTATTACCTGTTTGTGTGCTCGCTTGTGCCCCCGCTTATTTGAGAACGCTCTGGCACTTTCCAGAGAGGCTCTGAGGCACACATGCTGTGTGCTGCTCACCGATGCAGGCCTGTACCGGACACAGAAATAAATGAGGCGCAGACTCCTTGCTCACAGACTTTAGAATCCAAGAGGAGAGGAGAAATTTAAAAGGTAATTGTCTCACAGAGTAGAGGGAAGTAGGCCTTCAGAGCAGGCCATTTGTGTGGTTTAATGCTATGCTTTAGTGGAGGATCAATGGGCCTGACAGTGTGTGATCAAACATCTTGGTTAATCTCAGCCAGCGCCATTTGCCCCGGTCCTGTTTCTACTCTAAGCCAAATCACATACTCAAGAAGTGCCTGGTGGTGTTGGCGACGAATAATAAAACACCTCCTCAGTACTTCTAAGAGTTTGGGCAAATAATCTGGAAGACATCTATCCCTGTAACTCGATAACTAAATCCATTATTCTCTTTTTCATGCAGAATGCTGTTTAAGTACCATCATCACTTTAAAATGAGCCATTCTGGGGCGCCCGGGTGGCTCAGTCAGTTAAGCATCTGACTTTGGCTCAGGTCATGTTCTCACTGTTCGTGGGCTCGAGCCCCGCATTGGGCTCTGAACTGACAGCTTGGAGCCTGCTTCAGATTCTGTGTCTCCCTCTCTCTCCCTCTCTGCCCCTCGCCCACTCATGCTCTCCCTCACTCTTAAAAATAAACAAATATGTTAAAACAAACTTTTTTAAGTCAACTTAGCCATTCTGCTAGTGCAAAATCCTCAGTACCCCTTTGGTTCACATGCTGGATCTGTGATGACCTGGTCACTTGGCTGACTGTAGACTCCTAGGAGGTCTCTGACTCTGGATTACTCGACCCATTTCCCAAATGAGAAAAATGAGACCCCAGGGGAATATGCCTGCCCAGTTTGTATGGCTGCTTCGTGGCTCAGTCAGGTGTAAAAAGGAGGCTTCTGGACCCCACCTCCAATTTGCTTTCCCTGTGAGCCTTATCGGACTTCCTTACTCCTTCCTTATATAGACTTGATGCTAATAGAGGGCTGGGAAGAAGAGACAAAGCTGGGAAAGCACAAAGCAATCGTTCATCCCTTTTAATTTTACGGGACCTGAAAAACGCCGAGTTGTGAGACAGAACAATAAAATACGTGCTATTCACCAGTTATTTCTTCACTTTCTTGGTTTCCATGAATAACTCTGTCCCTGAATTCCTCTACTAGGAGTTCTCAATTCTGGTTGTGCATTAGCATCCCCAGCAGTTCTTATTTAAAAAAAAAACCACTGACGCCTCAAGTTCTGGAGTCATTGGTCTGGGGCCGGCATCAATGGTTTTTCAACAGCTCCCCAGGGGCATCCAAGGTTGACAACCCAGTTCCCAGGTGCAGGATCTGTTCATGGCCCAATTCTACTCGCGTCTATCTCCAAAAGGGCGTGCACAGGAGTCCGGGGTACGAGTTCCCCTCCCCCACGTGGGGAAGGGCCCATCTTCCAAACCTGCTGCCCGCCCCCCCCCCCCATTCTCAGGAAATCATACTGGGAAGGCCAGACGCCCCTCCCGGCACAATCTGGAGGACCCTCCCCCAGCTACTGCTGATCGGAGGAGAGATCGACACCTGACCCCAGTGAGCCAACGGACATTCTCTTCCTAGAACGGGAGTTGTAAGAGTCGCTCGGCGGCTCTGCTTGGGAGCTCAAAAGCATGGTTGGGGTGGAAGCCAGCAGTGACTGGAGACATCACGTGTTCTCCCTAGAGAAGGCCTGCCTGCTGAGGGGAGGATGAAGCAGGTGTACAAAAACAGAAGGAGGGAGACGGGCCAGAGAGAACGAACCTCTGCCCCAAACTGCCCTCCACAATACAGCTTGTATATACGTGCCCTTAATGTACACCGTTAGCCTATCAATCAAGGAATAGAAACTTGAAGGCTAGAGTTTTTATGTCCAAAGAATCCCTGGCCAGCCTTCTAGAAAATTAACATATTCCTTACAGGACCTCTCATTTCCTTGGAAGGCGCATCCCATCACCAATGGCCAGGCCGGATTTGACAGTGATCTTGGGTTTTCTATCAGAGCACAGGGTCCCAAACCCGGGTCCTGAAACCCCCTGAGGAGCAAGCACATGAAAACAGTAACCGCACCCATGAGCCACTCCCCCACGGGAAGATTTTCTTGGCCTTTCACTGCATGTACGTCACTGGAATTGATTATGCCTGTTCTCTTGCTGACCAGATGCCCCGTGGCTGTTCCAGACGGTTCTAATTAATAAAAGCAAAGATACCGAATTGCAAACCATCTTTCAGAACAGGAGTTTCACAAGGGGAAATTGGTACAAGTGTCCTCCCGTACTCAATAAAATGGTCAGACTTCAGTATGTTAACAGCCATTTTTCACAACTGTCCGATGTAATGTTAATTCCACAAAAACGGTTCATTAGAGAACAGGTCCCATGTTCAAGTAAGTCTGGAAGACAGTGTATTATCTGTGCTGCTCCTTTCCTGTAGAGGGGTCATGATAATATTAGCATATAAAGGCTCTGAGATAGAGGACAGCAAAATTAAGTGTTTGATTTTGCCCAATCCATGATTTCCCTCAAGTACTTGACCACAGAATTCCCCAAACATGCCTTGTTAAAAAAAAAAAAAAAAAAAAAAAGGTTAAGGGGTGATGGTTTTTTCCCCCCTCTTCAGGAAACTAGTTAGAAACTACAGGGGCACCTGGGTGGCTCAGTCAGTTAAGCATCTGACTTCAGCTCAGGTCATGGTCTTGTGGTCCCTGAGTTTGAGCCCCACCTCGGGCTCTGTGCTGACAGC